>NC_049906.1:1292967-2028567 GCF_001411555.2 Juglans regia | reverse complement strand
AGTACAAGTCTCCTCCCCCTCCTCCTCCAGCTCCCAAGCCACATCCGCACCCGTACATCTATACATCACCCCCTCCTCCATACCACTACTAGAGAATGTCTCTGATAACATCATGGTAAGCTTCTCAATACTTGCAACTTTACATTTCCTAATTTTCCAAAGCACCCAATTACAGCGTTCCATTCTAGCAACAGTACTTCTAGTCCATCGTCAATGATCTGCATGCAAATATTGCATTTATTCAGCTGGCTGCATTAATTGCATATAAGCATTTCAAAATTTTATTTCCGATATGCTTTTAAATTCTCTGAAACAAATCGATCCTGAAGACATAAATCAACATTTTCTTGCAGGAAAGCAAAAGAATTCAATTGCCAAAATAAAGAAAGGTTTGGTATACAAAGAAGGACGTCGAGTTTCTGACTTTGTTGTATGTGCTGTTGGCTGGGTTCACCTTGTTCATGTTGTTTAGTGTAGTAAGGAGTGATCCATGTAATATTTATGCCTATAATTATGTCTATCTACTTGGGAGTTTCGACCTTTAAGCTAAAGCAGAGGTCGACGTTAAGAAATAAAATAAGGAAGTTTCTGTAATGGCCCTTTGAGTAATATTATTTATTTGTTTTCTTCTTTCCCTCTCTCTAGTTTTTTCTCCTTTCTAACGAAGGTCCTTATTTTAATAATTGACCCCTTTTTGTCCATGAATGCATGGCTTTTTCCATGCAAAGGAAACAGAAACCGCGTCACAGAAAGAAGTACTGGGTCCACTACGGAATCTCTCAATTGTCATGCAGATTGCACTTTAGTTGAACCAATCTTCGTGCTTTATCATTTATTCTCTCTAATGGCACTTTAGCGCGCGTAAGAGTTAAGAATACCAGCAAATGGCAAGGGACCTCAATATTCTTCAGGAATCAGGACCAAAAAAGACGAAAATTATATATATATATATATATATAATTTAAATAAATAAATAAAGCAAATCAATGCTTTCACAACAGCCATTTGATTTTAAAATGGAAGTATCTGTCATTTTACAAAATCTCGATTCTTTAAAACATAGTTGTGAAAATATAGTTGTGAAAATGGTTGTAAAATAGTACTTCACGTGTATCTTTATCAATTTCCATAAAAGTAGAAGAAGAATTTTATTCTAAAGCAGTGTATAGAACAAACCATAACATAATTTTATTTAAAAAATAAACTTTAAAATTTAAATAATACTACGAATAAAATATTATCATTTAAATAATGTAAATTATTTGCTCTACATGCCGAATTGAGAATAAAATAATTCAGAATAAAATATAAGAATAGAGAAATTCACAATAATTAATACCATTTTGTAAATATAATCTATAGATCACAACATTGAGGCTAGTCATAAAAATGGGAATTGCAATATTAAATATATAGTCTCGAATATCTATGTATCTCTCTAATCTGGATTAAATAATTTCGTCCATCAAACCGAAGACAATATGCATGTTCAAGCCGCTGTGTGTACGTATATATATATATATATATATAGAGAGAGAGAGAGAGAGAGAGAGAGAGAGAGAGAGAGAGGGACTCTGATTTGGATCCACACGAGCTAGTGTAATTATAAGAAAAAAATCTACTCATCCTTAAATCAAACAATACACATAATTTTATTTTTTTATTTTTTTTTCTAACTAAATGTATGATGTGTAGATAATGAGTAGAAAAAATCAATTAATTTAAAAGAATAAAATCAGAAAATAATATTAAAAAAATAAAAATAAATATAATGTATGATGTATGATATATGATGTGTAGAATGATGAGTAACAAAATTCATATAATAAAGATAAGTCTTTTTTTTAAATCTTTTTTTGAGTAGTAATTTTAAAGAAATATTTTAATAATTTTATAAAAATAAATTTATAAATTAACAGGAATATATGACAAATTATAATATTATTTTTATTATAAAATAAATATAACGTCTTATATAAAATTATAAATAACGGTATATATATATCATTTTATATATGTAAGGTTAATGAATGAGTTTAACAAAGTGGTCTGCACAGAAATCGAGAAAGCTGGAGATGGAGCTGTAGATCACTAGATCTGTGTGCGTGCATGTGCGCTAAAGACGTTATAGATCAGAGATTCATAATGGAGAATAGTTTAGCTCGCGTAGCGTTTTCTGTGTGAGTTGTACGTACGTAAACGGAGGTTTCATAATTGGCTTATATATATATATATATATATATATATATATAAACACTTAATAAATTTGGACCTATTTTTTATTTGTGCGTATCATTCTTACACAGAGACATGCTAATCTTATTGGATGTCCTCGAATGGACTATATATATATATATAAATACTAAATATATTTTAAAAAAATTTATTAAAAAATTTACTCATCTACTTATTGATATATTGAAAATTGTAACTACACGTAAAATTACTTATATATATACATATATATGTATGTATGTATCACGGGTGGCTGCCAGCTCTCACGCACGGTACTGTAATTGATCTCAGCTTGATCATCAATATCTTTGTCATTTTCCTTTTGTTTTTCATACCTTCTGCATGCTAACTCGATCTGGTCATGACGAACACGCGGATCGATATGACATGACATGATACTCTTAGGATAACACTGACTCTATATTTATTTACAACAGTGAAACTAAAATTCACGAAAAAGAAAGACCCCGTTTGATAAGTAATTAGAAAGACAAAATACTTAAGCCAGTAGCTAGCATTCTATTGAATCAAAAAAAAAAAAAAATAGTAACAATATTTCATGCGGATTTGAGATCAGCTAGCTTGAGTCCCCCATTTATATTTGTAATTTGAATGCATGGACGTTGTAATTACTACGTATGGAGATCAGATATCATGACGAGGGCTGTTGCAATGAATCTGCATGCCTGGCCTTCACAATTAATTTTAATATTTATGATGAAAGATATGAGTTTGAATATTTTTTACCTAAGTATATAACTAAGGTTATACAAGATTTTAGAACAGTAGAAGATAACTAGGGTTACGTAGGCTATGAGATAAGGGTAAAATATATAATTAAGTAATGTTATATACAGTCGTAAAGCGTGTAAATGATGCGTAATTATTTTGAAAAATAATAAGTCTATTTTTAAATAATTAATTTTTTTTTTCACATAAATCTCATATTTATTTATTTATTTTTCAAATCATAATTATATGACAATTACAGACTCTATAATTACATATATCATTTCTCTAAATACATAGAGTACTAGTTCACATGCATGTAGATTAAATCGTGGGAGCAATCATGTCATGAGTACGTATATATATCATCATTAATATTGTATTTATTTTTTTCTAGCTAGCTAGTATTATTGTTATTATTATCAAGAAAAAAAATCATACGTCAGCATTACGTATTATATATAAAGATATTTGAAAGAAAAAACTAAAGAGAGATATTGTTACATACGCAAGAGGATTAAACACACATATTAAAGTGTTTTTATATCATTTATTATATCTATTTTATAATAAAAATAATTTTATAATTTGACATATACTGCATCATATCACATTAATTTATAAGTTTAATTTTATATAATTTTTTTTGTAGTTGGCTAAAGTATTTATCTTTATAAAATTAGAAAGACAGTGAAAAAATTGGTAATTTTCTAACCAAAATAATAATGAAGCTTGACGGAGCATTCAATTATATGTGATCAAAAGTATGTTTTATTAATCTTGTTATTATATATTACTACATACACATTGGGAATTTAGTCGTTAAAATTGATATATATTACCATTCTAATTAATTATTACACGTGGACTGGATCATCCGCGGGATGAAGGTACGTATATATATATATATATATATGTATGTATGTAGCTAGCAAATTGGCTTTTTTTGACCCACTCATGCATGAATATCCTGATCAAACCTTGACAAACATTAATATCTTCTAGTTTCCGATATATTAGAAGATCACACGACAACAGAAAAAACAAAGGAAAAAAGAAATGAACTGGAAAGAAGGACAAATACCATGATCAGGATATAATATGGAGGTTTCTGCTTGTCTCCTCAGATCCTTACGGTCCATCCAACTTCGATACCTACAAATTACAATACCTTTCCGGCCCGTGTGCTTGTTTACGGTCGACCGAAGCCCTAATATTTTGTAGTCTGCGTTTAAAATATAAGAACTAGGGTTTCAGCTTCCGCATGCATGCAGTCTTGGTTCTTCATGATCGATCATGAGATTCTAATTAACCGATGTAAACAATTGGTTTTTAATGCATGGAATATTGATCATTAATTGACACTAGTACTCATGTCTGGACAATTGGTTCTTAATTCTTATATATTAAGGAAAAAATGAATATTTTTTAAAAGGAGAGTATTTTTACGTAATTCTTTATACACTTTATTAATATAATTGATTGTGAAAGGATTAATATATATATATATATATATATACTGATTAATATTATATATAGGACTAAATGCCAACCCTAGCCAGCAATATTATTAATTCACACTGTGAAAGGATCATCGATCGATGTGATTGCTCACCCAAAATGACTGGACAGTTCTTGGTGGAATGAAGCCCAGTACCATTACATAATACATTTCCTACTAAGATTTTATCAATTAAGTTGCAAGCTGGTACCATAAATTTTGTTTGCTAATGAAACCGATCTGACTTTGGGGGATTCGATCGTCCAATGGCATGCACGTACGTGTTGCAGGTTCTTGCGGTCCTCATTGCGCGCGGTTGACCTTCTTCATGCAGCAACAAGAATGGAGTGAGACCACATGGAATTAATTGCCACCGCAGGACTGGAACTTAATGGGGTCTCCAATTAGTATTTGTCAGATTATGAAAAGGATAAGGACGAGGCTAGCTTGATCTTGATCTTCTCCTTAAAAGCTTAGCAGTGGAATAATACAAAGAAAAAGAAAGGACAATCACAAAAACTTGAATTCGATATCACATCAATAATAGAGATGCATTTTCATCTCTATTATTGATGTGATATGATTTAATCATACAAAAAATTTTATAAAAATAAATTTATAAATTAATATAACTTACATTAAATTATAAAATAATTTATCTAACCTATTATATGAAATTAATGTCCACTAAATTGTTGTCTGAGATATAGGTCCACCAAATTGTTTCTTTCTATGAGTACTTTTTCCAATTGCACTCGTTTTTTTTTTTAGGCAAACAAAATATAAAGACGAAAGTGAAAGTCGTCAGGCATCTGACCCCCACACAGATTCAAAGCTCTAATGAATTTTCTTTTTCTTTAAGTTGGACGTTCTTTCTTTTTGACTATTCTTTTATCAGAGTACGTAGAACTCTTTAGTCTTTATCGATTTTTCCAGTAATTCTCGAATATTTTTCGTGGTTCTGATGGCCAGCTTATTAATATTAAAGTGAAGGACCATATATTATTATATATATGCTTTCGTTTGATATAATACTATATATGTTATATTAATATTCATTAATTATTTCGAAACGAGGATTAGGTGGCTTCGATTCTGATCCAGATCCAGTCCAGATCATCATCGACCTTTTTAATATCGGTTACTTAATTAATAATTAAGTCCATGATCAAAGTAGTACATTTTGGCAGTACACATGCATGCACATGAGGTTTTATGACATCGTTACCCCACCAGAAAAAGAAATACTCCCCAGCACGAGAAAATTATGATTGATTGCTTGATTCAACGTATCATATATATCCATGCATGCAAGAAAACAAGAAAACTTCCATCTAAATTTGTTTCTTTGCATGCAGCTTCCAGAATATATAGAAATTAATTAAGAGCTATTGTTTTCCAACCACAACTTACAATCCACCAGGCCATTTTATTACTGAAAACGTTAATGATGATGACAGCAATGACGACTCTCTGCTGTACAATGATATTTCACTGCTGCTCCTTTTTCTTTTCTTGTAATTTTCTCCTCAGTACAAGAATATTTCTGTATTTTTCCAATCAAGTAGAAGAATATTTCAGACTTACAGTACTGCTTTTCTTTTTTTATATTGGTCGGCTTTGTATTAGCTGTCAAGCACAAGAACAAACGAGTAGCCAGCTCCCATATTCTATGTTTATTATTTTTTTGGAAACAATATTTTTAAGATATTCTCAAATTAAGTCATTACTATTCACACGGATATTATTAGTATGAAAAATATTAGTATACTGTCTACGTACGCTCAGATATTTTAATTTTTTTTATTTAATAATTAAAGAAATAATTTTTAATGTATTGATATATATTTTTATTTTTTAAAAATATTTAAAAATATTAAAAAAATATAAATACAAATTTATATTAGACAGCACATCAGCGGTTATCGCTGGGCCGCAGCCTAGCATATGCCACACAGCATAACTCTATTGGTATCTAAACAAGCCCTCAAAGTCACTGGTTTTGGGCAATATATATGGCAGGGTTTTTGGTCCACATCAACCATGGAACCAAACTGCTACAAATATGGGGGCATGTTGCTTTAAGCATGAAATAATATTAGGTAAGCAGGTCCAAGATGAGTGTGAAAAAAGGGCCCCAAAGTTTTTTTTAAAAAAATGCTCTCATCCAAAAGATAAAGGGCTATCTTCATTGACAGGACATAATTACATTCAAGGTCAAGACTCGAGACAAAATTAGGAAGGATTCCTGCTACTAGCCATGGGAATTGGGAGGCATTGAAGACTGAACTCAGTATAGTGAAGTGGGATTCTAAATCCATCCCATCGGCGGCCCTAGATGTCAACCCCACATGACATCTCATTCTCACCTCCTTGCAAGCGGCATAAATGCCAAGCTAAAAGAAGCTGATATGAGATTTTAGGCAAATGGCACCTCAATTTAACCTATTTAGGACTTAAATGCTCCACCCAATGATCAGTAGAGTTCCCTGTTTTTCAAAGTTATTCAAACTAATCAGATTTTGCTGGTAATTCAAGAGTTTACCGATCACATTTGGAGGCGGAAATGCGGGGAATCGAAAACCTGAAGCAATCACAAAAGGCATGCACAAGCTTTACCGTGAATTTTTTCTTTTTTTTTATAAGTTTTACCGTGAAATTTATCGTGGTATTAGTATTTAAGAGTCCCTGGAAAAAAGTATACAGATAATACAGATTATGGGACCCCTCCCTCCCTTTGTCTCTCTCACTTTGTATAAGACAGCCTTCAGAACTTTCCTTTCACTCGGTTGTACAAAATAATCTCAATCTAACTGAAGAAGCCAAAACAGGGGGAAACCAAAAAAATAAAATTAAAAATCCTCACCCAAATGCCTAAAAATAAGCCGCTTCGCGTACTGGGTATGTTCAACTACCATTTGTTACTTCCGAAGTTTTCTGAAATTGACATGCTGGAATTACATACAGAACAAGACAAATCTCTAAAAGAAAACAGAATGGAAAGGAGAATGACAATTGTGGCTCGAAGGAGAGTGACAGATATACCTGAACTTCTTGAAGGAGAATTTTAAGTTCAGCTGTTATCTCGGAGAAGGAAGGCCTATTGTCAGGAACTGCTTCCCAGCATCTCTGCATTAATTCTAACAGCTTGGGGTGTGCATTCTTTGGAAGATCAGGACGGAGTCCCTGGAAAATAGAATACATGACATAACTTTTAGGTTCAGATAAATTCAGAAGCTTAACTTTGGTCTCCAGACAAGAAGTGTGTAATATACCAGACTCCCTGAGCCATTAGATACCAACACTTACGTGTCAAATATACAGGCTCCCAGAGGAATTAAGATGCCCACACTTTTTTTTTATAGGTAATACTACAAAAATACCAGAGCTTTAAAACTGGAGAAATGCAACAGCCATAGCCCAAAAAAATGCAAAAGCATTAATTACTAAATCACGACTCAGCTATTCAGACGTGCAAACCTGTCTCACACCCAAGGCAGCTTGTAGTGGAGTCATGCTATCATATGGAACCTGTCATAAAATAAGCTTACATGAATGTCATTTATCTCGACTTGTATGGCACTTTTTTCTCTGAAATTTTGAATTGTTTTAGAAAGAAAGAACGTGCCTTGGCTGTCACTAGCTCCCACAGGACTATTGCAAAACTGAATACGTCTGCTTTCTGATTATATGGTTGGTGGTTTATGACCTTGCGAAAAAGAACAGAAATGAGCAGAAAAACTGTAAGAATACTTACATATGAATATAAAATCAGAGACATTAAACTTCAAATTTGTTCTCGTATGGAATAAAAGCAAGTAAAAGAATTATATAACTGCTCCTGTAAGGTCTGCTCAGCTCTGCCACCAATGCATTAGTAAATATAAGATGGTTTATTTTAATAGGTAATCAAATATTTTATTGAAAAATAGAAGTTTAAGATGATGAGTGCAAAGCCCACAAGTGAAGGTTTTATTTATAAAATTGGGGTCCTGTCCTCTTCCAAAAACGAGAAAAGATGATCAGTACAAAGCCAGCATGCCGGCATCCCAAGGGAATTAAGAGCATCCAGCTTCCTTCTCTTGAAGACATGATTTGTTATTAGTTTGCTGAAAAAGGCACATATATAATTAATAAGATATCATCTTTGTAAGCTCTCAAGAGTTTTTTTTTTTTTAAAGAGATTAGCATCATTCTAGGATGCTGAATTTAATCCTAAAACTGGGTGGCCTGGACTGCTCGACACTGTCTGTATATTTGATGACCAAAAGTATGATACAGAATCCATAAGGTTATTTACTTCTAAAAAAGCAAGTACCTAAGCCATTACTGGAAGATATCAAAAGAAAGGGTCTTTATAAAACAAGTCGGAAGAGTAAGATTCTCAGTGAAAGGATAAAACAGCAAATTAAGAGTTGATTATTGGATTCGTTAAAAGAATCTAGAACTCTAGAATGTAAATTTAGCCGCAATATTTTAAAAATCAAAAGCTCAAAAACCGAAAGGTAATATCAAACTTAATTAATACCAACCTCAGGTGCCATCCATCTGTATGTTCCGGTCTCTGCTGTCATCACTCCCCCTTGATTTTGGAATCGAGCAACGCCAAAATCTGCCACCTTAACAACCTTGAGACCAAAAAACACAATTTCCATGAAAAAATTAATAATAGTAAAAACAAAAGATCACAACCTTGTCACTCTTTAACTCACTGGAGAAAAAAATATTTCAATTTGAAGTCTAGCCATCAACAATTTGTATTTTTGCTATCAGGTCAATGTCCATAGACAATGATAAATATGATGACAACATCAATAGTGTGAAGCGTGACTGTAGAAATAACCAAGGTTCACTGGATTCATTGTTGGGTGAATTTCAAGAGGGAAGAATCAATTACAATCAATTAAAATGCAAATAATGATTCTAATCATAGTAATTTCGTAGAAGTCAATTCTGTTATAATTCAAATCCTACAGATCACTTTAAGTCTGTAATCAACTTTTCGAGCCAAATACATAACTAAAATATGAGCAACACATGCCAAAAGATCAGAAACAAAAAAAGAAAAATAATCATTCCCCATATCCATATCTAGTTCTTTTTACAGGCTATCAACACTTGATTTAAAAATGGAAAACATTTACCACTGGCACTAAGTTTTTTCAGAGTGGTTTTTTGATCAATAAAATTTTGTTTACCGATCAAAAAAATAAAAAAAGTTTTTTCAGGGTGGAACTGCACTGTTGGCTAGTTGGAGAAAAAGAATTCGAAAATTATTCTAGGATTCTTGTAAGTATCATTTGGCTCTTGAAGGTTGTCTGTGATCGAAATATTAAAACTTATAGTGTACATTTGAACCATAAAAAGAGACTTGGCTTTTTTTTCTTCCAAAAATCGTTTCTTTATATATTATTAATCTTATATAGTTGTGAAAGGGTAATTTAATCACTAAGCTGCTTCAGCCATGAATCAATCAAATCAATAATTCCACAAATTCTTACGTTGTGAGTGTCCATCAGCAAATTTGCTGTCTTCAGGTCCCTATGGATTATGTTGTTTTGATGCAAGTACTCCATTCCCATACTGACATCAATTGCAAACTCCAACAGCTGAGGGAGTTCCAAGATGTTATGATTCTTATGCAAGTAATCGTACAGGCTTCCTCCAGGCATGTACTCTGCAAACAAGATCAAAATCCTAGAAGTCAAGGCCAATAGCCAACTCTATACGTGGAAAAGATGAAAATAGACACTTATTCAAATACAAAATAATACATGAAAAAGAACTGTGATGGCATATTTCACTGTACTTGATGCACCGACAGGACTACAAAGGGAATTGCTTCAAAGTATGCAACAAATGACAGCCTCTGAAATTCAACTTCACAGTGGACCAATCATGTCAACAGCATGTAACAGGCAGGTAGATGTTGATGGCTTGCGGGGCCTAATAAAAAAAAAAAGCATAAAAAGGAACTAAATGTCGTACAGGAATGATATGTGATTGCCATTTGTTCAACGATTTCTTGACTTAAATCTCAAATAATGTTGAATTATATTTTGACCTCCCAGTTTAGCTTTTAAATTCTTAATTTGGGTGCCTTTGAACAAGATAATAGTTGTCTTGTTATTGACTTGTTCCCTTTGCACTACATATTGAAACAAAAGTGAAGCTCTCAAATGATTACTTCAATGAGTACCAACATAATTATCACACAAAGGTTTAGGCCTCGTTTGGATAGTCAGATGAGATGAGAAGAGATGAGAAATCTGTGAATAGTAGTAATATGGTTTGTGAATAGTAATGAAATAGTTTGAGTTAAGATTTTTATTGGATTTTGGAAAAAGAGAGAAAATGTTGAATAAACATATTATAAAGTTAAAATATTGTTAGAATATTATTTTTGTTTTGAGATTTGAAAAAGTTGAATTTTTTGTGTTTTATATGGAAGTTTGGAAAAATTGTAATGATTAGTAATGATTAGATAAAAAAGTATAAAAGAGAAATTGAAAAGTGCTTGTGTTTGAGTAGTGTTTGGGTGTTGAGACGAGATAAGATGAGATTGGATGGGATGGGACCGGACCAACTGCGTATCCAAACGGGGCCTCAATCTTCATATCACCAAAATTAAAAGTGCAGATTATTTAAACATTTCATTGACACACGGTACATGAGGTAAAGCAATAGGCATTCAACCTAGACTATTGAGTGATAGCGGTGAAAGACACATAATGTTGTACATCAACTGAGAGAACTAAACCAAACAAATTCACAGTAATTTCAACAAATTTTCTCAAGTTACAAAGTTAGAGCAGGAATTTCCTCCACAGGGATATTTTTGCTTCAATACATGTTCTTATACAAGAGCGTGTGGTGAAGATACTAATTTCTTAAGCGAATTATGCTTATGGAAATTACAGTATGAAACTTGGAAAAGTTCATTTATTTCGACTCACGTCAAGGACAACCACCTTTCCACATCTAGAGTTCATTCATTTTATTTTACTTGCAGTGTCAGCCACAGCTTCTGGCATGGCAGTCATAAATTCCAGAGGATGAAACCAAAAACAAAAAGGCTGACTTAAAAACAAAGAAAACCACTTAAGCCAAACAAAAACATTTGAGTTTCCAATAAGGGGTTCTACCGGTTACAATGCACAAATGAGGAGGCTTTGTACATGCACCTATGAAACGAACGACATTCTTGTGCCGGACCTCCCTGCATTCAGATAAACAAAAGCCACAAAGTAAAGAAAAAGTGGTTAATACATATATTACAATGGTGAGCAGTAATCTTGACACTCATCCCAAAAGAGATTAGAAACTAAAATATTTTTCTCAAGTTCAATGGGAAAAGGCAAAAAAAAAAATTATAATTTATATATATAAAATCACAAGAGACCCCATATTTTTGTCAGCAAATGCAGGCACTGGTAATTGTCATAAATTGCACCATAAAAAAATGCAATGAGGATGTGTACAGTTGAGAAATCCAGCAACAAGAAGGAAAAGGAGAGATCAATGAATGATTCCATCATACATGATTGAGTTGTGAAAACTTCTGGATAAGTATTCGACATCTCAATTGAATCTTAACGGTTAAAGAATCTCTTTCTAGGTTCTGTAGAACCATTAGGAGATTTGTAGAAGACACATGGATTTATGCTTCTAACGACTACATGCTATAGGGTGGTAGTCCAGCTTATGGGGTCAAACTTACACGCTCTAACAAGAAACATTTGAATTTAAATCTCATTGATATCATAAGTATATCATACCAAATCCCATTAATCGAATCAATTTTCAAGAAATACGACACATCTAAGTCACACATGGAATTGGTGGTTGGATCGGTGATAAAATCCTGAGTCTTGAACAGTGATTGGATTAATGATAAAGAAACTAATTCGGTTCTGGTCAGTAAGTGGGGAAGGTCACTGTGATGGAAAGGGAAAAAGAAAAAACACTTACCCCTCGCCATATTTGGAGGATGAGGAAAAGGAAAATTTCAATAGTGATGTTTTGTCAAAGGAAACAAACAGATCATATACTATGAGGGCTTGGCAAGAGGACTTTAATTTTAATTTCTTTCAAAAACATCTAAATAGCCAAAAGGATCTAGTAAGCAGACAAAATAACATGTCAAAGAATGTCTATATACTGTTACATTGTTGGGTTTTTTTTGTAGTAAGATACATCAGAAAAATACTCTTTAGCATATAAAGTACACCATGAATAATATTCAAACAGCTGCTAAACTCTTCACCTTAGAATTGCCACTTCCTGAGAAAACTCATCCAGAGCATCGTTCAAATGCTCAGATCTAAGAATCTTGACGGCAACATCTTCACTAAGATAAACTCCATGATACCTTCAGATTACAGCAATAGATTACTGAGCAACATAGTGGGGGACAATTAAGAAGGGGAAGGGGGGTGGACCGACAGCATCAAAACGCAACTTACAGATCTCCACAAGAACCAGATGCAATTCTTTCTCCCATCTTCAATAATCTTCTATCTATTTCCCAATCTCCAGATTTTGCTTCGGCAGACAATGCTTTTTCAACAGCTGAATGAGAATTTGAAGATCGGGACCACGATCCCTATATTTCCAAAGGAGTATATTCATTACTCTTTTATTGGTGTTCATTTTTCACTCATAAGAAGAAAAAAATTAAGGAAGATGACTATAGAATTGCTCTTCTAGTTCCAGAAATTGACATCACAAATCCACTAGACATCATCTAAATAGTGAAAATTAAGAAGCCATAACCCCAACCAATAGACCAAGACCAGTACCATTTTATAAGATACAGAGAAAGCAAAGACAGTGACATATTTTAAAGCGAACAGTAAATGAAAATAATGTGTATCAACACCAAAAGCAGGTCATTTAGAGAAGGAAAACAAAAAACAGGAAACTTCATGTGCTATTTGAAAGATTTCTTGTCTAAAAAAGCAAAAGTTCACAAGTATTTAGATTTGGGAGATAAGACGAGATGATGGAGCGTTGTTATGTTTAAACATGGAAAAAGTACAGGGGATAAATAAGAGAGGAAGTCTCAAGATTAGACAGCATTAAACCAACTCAAACTATACGGTTAGTTTCAGGGCTTTGAAATCCCTATTTTAGTAACACAGTAATAACATCCTGCAAGTTAGAATACCATGCAAGGTATAATTAAATGAATCTTAATTTTATTATTTTTGGGTGATTAAAGTGTGGACACAACAGAAGAAGACAGAATGAAGGGTAGTTAAATTAATATCTCAACCTATACCTTCTTAGTAAGGTAACATAGGCAAACCTCTAATCCACGAATCATCAGTTACAGAAATCCACGGGGGTTATCATGAGTTTAGAAACTCTAGGTATTAGTTGCTTTCAATACTTGGGAATGTCATAATCATTACGATTATGTTTTTTGGCTAACAAAGGCCAAACCCGCAGCGTCACACCAAAAGTAGTACTCTTAACTTTCAGAAATAGAATTAAACATGAAGATAGTGATTGGAAGAATAGACTCCGCTTAACACAAGGTTGAAAATTGTGAGCAAAATGAAAAATATAAAGCAATTAATTGCAGAGAAAAAGGCTAATAGTCAAGCACCACAAACAGCTCCATGTGGCCCAGTACCATAATAGCAAGATATAAATTTTAGTCACAGGCCCCCGTACAGATACTGATAACTCATAGTAACCCACAAAAGCTCAACTGCACATTTTGTTAGAATGCAAATCTAGGCACAGATAGATAATGATAAGCTCAACATATAAGAAATTCGGAGAGAAACCTAAGACTGTAATTTTGGAGCCAAAAATTGTAGTTCTAATTTATTCCGTCATTCAATACATATCGTTAGCTTATATAAGACTTTGTGACCAAACTAGGCTTTTCAAACTGAATTGTTAAGTTCTATTACCATTAGCATTTCAGATGAGATGCATATAGGAAAAATTCACGATACAAACATGCAGGCCCTTTAAATGGATTAGGCCATAACCAATTCCCGTATTGTAACATATCTAGAATGGACATAGAAGCAAGAATTTTCAAGTAAGAATCAACTTCCAGTGGCCACTATATCCATTTCTAAGGCAGGTTTGGGAGTCATCATTAATTCCTTTTTCCTTTATTCACCAACCATATGCAGCAAAAAACAATCCCTAGTACCATTCACTTCACACAGCTGTGTTAGCACAACATAACATGGTCAAGGGTATGGGCACTGGCAACTGAACATTCCAAAGTGGTAAGAATCCCTAAGAAATGTATGGATCTAATACTTGGACATGCACCCACATCTGCACCCATTTCCTAACCCTTTGTCCTCATAAATAAGAGAATTTATTTAAAAAATACAACAAGATGTGCAACCCTAGCACACACCTATGCTCATTTCTTTCAGAGCAGCAGAAACTACTGATTGTGGGAGAAATTACGGGACAATGTAAAGAAAAATAGAATATCCAAAAACAAGAGACCCAGGAAAGTCCTCTTGAGTTGAACCATTTTAATTTCATTCTTAAAGGAGTAATACCAACTTTCCAAGACTCATGCAAACAGTAATATCCAAGTGCATTTGATACTAAGGCCGGTTTTCTGTTTCTTTGATCTCAACACACACTACCAATCCATAGCCATAAAGAACCCTTCTTCAACGATATGATTTCAACATCTAAAGAACACATAAAAATAGATTATGAATACAATAAGACACAAATTACCTCACTTCTAGCAACTGCTCTTTCCATAGCTTCATACAAACCATCTGTATCCTGGCCACAACATTGCAAAGTCAGCAACATTTGGACTCAGCACAGATCCCTGTCATAAAAGAAATATAATCACAATGCTCCTTATTATATTACAAGCTCGCCGTCCTGGGATAAGCCACAATTTGTTTAATTTAACCAATTTGAAACACAAACATGATAATTGAATGCAATTGCATGAAAAGTAATTGATAAAGACATCAACTTCATATAACAATTTCACAAAAGTTCACCAGGACAGGCCACTGCAAAATAATTACGACACAAAAGAACGTTTCCGGCAGATGTGCAACAAGTGATAACAGGACTGATTTTTTCTTTTTTATTTTGAACTTTTTATTTTTTTTCTTTGGTTCCTGGTTTTTTAGAAAGCATCAGAAGTGAAGAAACAAAACCATGAAGTGCCACATAAAATTATATGGTAATGCTACTGAGAAAGGATAAAAATGAAAACATCATAATCAATAAATTAGAGCATTAAAATAGAAGAAACCTCAAAGAAATAAGCAGCCATAATTCATATTATACCAAAAGAAAAATATCATGGGTGACCAAAGTTCTGAAAGTACAAGGGGCAACATGAACGACAATAAAACAATAAAAATGACAAAGTACCTCAACATGCCACCCGTCCACCACAAATACATCCAGGGAGTAGCCATCAGTTGTTGAGAACACATGTGCTTCACGGATGTTCAATCCTATATCCGAAAGCAATGCAGAAAGCTAGAACAAAATAACAGCACGTTATTAAAACTCCATAGACCTGATGTTTTTCCAGTTTTAGTTGTCATGTATCTACAACCTTGAAGGGCGATGGTGTCTGTCAGAAGTAAGATGGCTATAAGTTTAAGTTAATGCAATAGAAGTCCATTTTCCGAAAAGGCAACTTTATTCATCAGGGTTTGTTAAGAATACGTCATATTTGTAGTAAACATAGTACTATGTCAGTGCTAACATTTGATGCAGACACAAAAAATGTGGCAAGCATTTCTATTACAGCATTATGAATAGATAAAATCCAGCATGGATTCAAAGTAAAGAACTACTTTGAATGCCAAGGAAGAGTTTTTTTAAAAAGTATATTTTTACAGAGGCCAGAAATTTATCCTATCAAGACAAATGCAGGATCCAGAAAGAAATCTAACATGGTCAGATGACCGACTGTAAATTTGATGTAGCCGGTTGAACACCAAGGATGAGTTACATAAAGAATAATCACAATAATGTATTGGACAAACTGCACCTCTTAGTAGGAACACTACAGTACACATACAGAGCTCACCAAGCAATTGAATGATTCGAGAAACCCTATAACATTAAAAAAAGAAAAAACAATACTGGAAATATGAGAATCTAGGACAGACAAAGAGAAGAGTTGCCTCGCTGAACACATTTTATCATCTTAACGCATATAAGGACGTCTATAACTCAAAGGTTCTTTGTTTTTGTAGACATCAAGCTTAACGCACGCAATAAACCGTAAGGGATGTACGAATCTGAACAGTAAAGTTGCATATAGAAGAGGTTGAAAAACTTCAGTCATAAATCAGTCATACTAGTTCGTGGAAGTATAAGACCAAGACACAATGAAATAAAGTGAAAGCAATTCCCCACTGTCTAAAAATTAGTATGTTTCTTCCAAATAACATACCTGACTAAGAAGCTTGGGCTTGTCAATGGTGGAAAATATCACTTCATGAATTGGAACTTTTGAAAACTCTTGCCTGCATTGTGTTGTTTCAACAATCGTCAACTTAATTAACCAGTACATGCTAAATGTGTGTAGACTGTAACTGTACAGCCAACCATTTTGGCTTTCGATAAATACCAGAAATACTTCTTCCTCCACAGAATAGTCCAGAGAAGTTAATCCAGAAAGAACTTGATCAAATATGATGGGTGAGATGCATACAATATGCCTTCAGCACACAACAAATGAACAAAAGGCTCTACTATATACATGAAATATACATATTCTGGCTTTTTATGCATTCAATATATAAACACACATATAAATGTAAAGAATCAGAAACAAAATACCGTCCACCCAATTTTAATAAAAGAGGCATTCATTCACTACTTGAAAGCGTTGTCAGAAAAAGGAAGCTGCACTTTTCATATAACATGAATCTTTAAAAGAACATGTCTATATTTGTTATGTTTAAAAATTGAAGCATCCCAACATCAGATACAGCTTCTTCTTTGAAGTATCCATGCTTCCTGGGACAGAGAGCTTCTCTCCAAATCCCCCACCAACCTAGGAAGTCGTGTTTTTGCTTCATTAGGAGTGCATGCTCAGATCTAAAATTAGCCTAACATGTAGAAAACCTTTGTTATTTTATCTGGGTGCTGTCTTTTCACACTGCCAATGCTCTAATATGACGTTTCATTTCAGATAATAATGGTTACCAATGAAAGGAAACCCCTTGTTCTGAGTATTTAATAGCAACATAATGGAAATTATCGAAACACTCTACATATTAAAACCACTGTACAGACAAAGAGTAAAGTTGTACTATTTTGAAAGCAGGAGAATCTTGCTCATCTATAGTTAGGTTAGGTTTTTTACAAGTATCTATAGTTGTTAACAGTGTCTGCACTTTAAATCTTCTGGAACAGCATAGAAACGGAAGAAATGCTAACAAAGACTTGCTCAGGCACCTTCTGGAAAAGTTCTCTGTATGATATCTCTCCTCCATGTCTCTTGGATTCCTTCTAACATCCAAATTTAGGTCCTCAAGCTTAGAGCAAGGTTCAAACTCAATAGCACAATCCCTGGTCCTAGTTACAGAAATGATATTAATATGAAATAGAGGGAAAAAAAAAAACACAACTTGAGAATGAGAACTACAGTCACTGGAATCCCACAGTAATAAATGAAGAGAAATGCTACAATATTTTCATTGAATTAAGCAAAGGGATTGGGAGAGAAAGAGCTATGTTTGTTGCAGCGTGAACATAAGACTAGCAAAGATCAAATACCTTTTTTGTGATGGCACTACTCCTTCGTTAGCAGCATTACAAGATGG
Source organism: Juglans regia (assembly GCF_001411555.2). Classification (NCBI taxonomy): domain Eukaryota; kingdom Viridiplantae; phylum Streptophyta; class Magnoliopsida; order Fagales; family Juglandaceae; genus Juglans; species Juglans regia. Next base: position 2,010,291 of record NC_049906.1, on the reverse strand, counting down.
CCTTGGGGTAGAGAGAGCACTTACAGATTGCTGATCATCATTACCATCGGTTCTAGTAGAAGCAGTCTACCCAGCACGACACAGAAACAAAAAAAGAATTGAAGACATAATGAAGAACATACACGTTCATAGGAGTAAGAATATACAAGGCTTAAAACAAAATGGAAGGAAAACCTAAAGTAATATCATAAAGTATGATAGTTTACATATTTTCATAGGAGTACGATTCTTCATGGTTTCAGTATGCCATGGGAAACCAAAATTTCCAAACTTGAAAAGTGAGCAATTGGAAGATGCAATTAGATTTAAAATATTGCTCCACATAAACTAGATGTGCATTGATCCAGATCAAAATTTTCTCTTCTTTTCTTTTCTTTTCTTTTTTCCTCTGATGAGTAATCCGGATCAGACTTTTAGTAACAATATTAACAATTTAAAGCTACCATTGACTAATGCATATATGCTACCATTGTTGGTCTTGAATTGGGTAATGGCTGGAAGGGTGGTTGCTCTCCTAGCCAGCAGGAGAGGTCACTATGGTAATTACCAAATTGCAGCAGTATGGAAGATGACAACAATGTGTCTATTGTGGTGCATTTGGTGGGAAAGAAATGACCAGAGCTTCGAAGACTAGGGATGCTCTCTAGATGAACTTAAAAATTTCTTTTTCAATGTGTTGTTTCTCTGGGCCATAGCTATAGATTTCAATGGAATCAGTTTTCATGATTTCCTTGTATCTTTCTCTGACTCTTAATTAGGTGTCTTTTCTTGTCTATTTCCTGTGTACTTGGGCCACACCTTTTTTATAGCATTAATGAAATTTATTTTACTAATAAAAAAAACAATTGACTTGTTCCAAAGATGTTTACCATAAGGAGATTACACTCATCAATTAGAAACTTTTTTCTCAACAATAAAGATTACTCTAATATGAAACACCAACTCTTTAAACAATCCATTCTCAGGGAGATTTTCTACATATAGCAAATGAGAGTCATGGTATCTAATACTTTAGGGAGTTGAGAGAACACATTCATGACCATACACATATGTCAAGGTGCATGTATATCATTCGGGGAACTACCCTACTCACATTTGAATCAAATGTTCAATCAACATAAAAGAATGGTAGAAGAGAAACCCAAAACAAAAATCAAGGTATGTTATCCAAACGCTTTCTTTTCAAGAACAAAAGCATCACAAAAATAGGTTTCCTCAAATTAAACTCGCAAATGCAATTGAATCAAATGAAAGGTTTTACCTCCAAGAAGCGGATATTATAGACAGGTCGCTTCTCTGGGTCCTTTGCCAATGCAAGAATCTTTTGATGTAACAAAACATCTTCAACTCTATCAATATTTACATCGAGTCCATAACTGACAGAAAGAAAATGCAAATCTGTAAGTTTATCACCTTGCAAGAAAACATGTTTTACCTAACATATAACTTTTTTTTATAGGTAATCAGGAAGTTTTATTCATAGAAATAGGCAAAGCCCAAGTACACAGGTAGTATACATGAAAAACACCTAGTTCGAGTTTACAATTGAAAGGAGCAAATCATGGACATTTAGCACATTACAAGTAATGGCCCCCGCCCATAACTATAACTATATTCACATGACTACTTTACATTCAAACTACTGTTAAACAATTGTTTACTTAACTTGAAGAAAATATATAAAAACAACATTGAAAAATTCATCCATGTTAACATACATCTGGGCTCTTTTTTCACAGTTAGGTTGTTTATGGTTGTGTATTAATTCTTAGAAGTCCTCTTGGCTGCTTTTAGTCAATTGGGCCATGGAAAAAATGAAGGCAAAAGCTTTGATATCCTATTGCTTGCTTGGGCAGCTCACCCATACCATATCTGGTTGCAGAGAAATGTCCTCAACCTCACAAACTCATTTGAAGATGATAACAGCTAATGCCATGGTTGCAGTTACAACTGCCAGGATAGCAAGTTATGATGAAGTGCATATATATATATATATATATATTGTTGAGTTTATGGAGTTTGGTTCACATCGCTCGAGCGAATACAAGTCAGAGAGCTTCACTCAAAGACAGCTCGACAAACCGCTCGAGCAAAGGCAAGTCAGAGAATTTCGCTCGACACCGCTCGACACACAGCTCGAGCGGAGGGAAGTCAGAGAGTTTCGCTTGAAGAGCCACTCAACACATGGCTCGAGCGATTGTGGGAAAAATGTTCGCTCGATGCGGGCTCGACACGCTGCTCGAGCGAACATCACTAATTCTACTTTGTTTAGGGTTTCCGCCGCATAACATATAAAAAGTCTTTGTTTTGACTTGTGACTGTATCAGAGTGAACAGTAGTCGTCCCATACATTGTATTGTGATTCCTCAAGAAATACAAATTCTTTGCAGCTCCCGTGGACATAGGCAATTTGGCGAACCACGTAAATACTGTGTCGTGTGTGATTGTTTGTTTTCCCGTGTTTGTTTTTACTTTACTATCATCGTTTTTCACAACATATATATATATATATATAAATTAGTTTCTGGATCGCTAATTTAAAATTTGGTTGCTTGCGCTAGTGTTAGCGTTTTGCTTGCATTAGCATGCTTTGCAATCAATTAGTTTTTCTTCTTCACGGTGATGAAATACAGAATTAATAACCACACTCCTTTTTTTTTTTTAGGTAAAAGTAAAATTTTATTGATATAAGGATAGTAACAAAGTACACCAGAAGTATACAAGCATCATGAAACCTAATTACATCTAGGTACTAGTGAAATTAATAACTACACTCCTATAATCACTCGAGCGGTAAAAAAATGGAAACATTTTTTAATAAGCAATATCATCTTTAAAAACACCAAAAAATAATTTGACAAATTCCACTAGGAAGGGAAAAAAATTAAATTTAAAGAAAACTCCTAAAAAAAGAAGCACGCTTTTATATGCTAACTGTAAAACTGTCAACAATTACGTTTATGAAACAAACACGCCCTTATTATCTTCAGCAATCAAAGAACTCAATGTCGTACCAATTACCAGGTCACTACCTCTCCAGAACGATTTTAAAGGGATAAGTCAAAAAATGATAATGGAAACCACACGCAAGATAGTCTTCAATAGAAAGCATTTCAGCCACTGTACAAAGTCACAAATCCACAATCCATTCACACACGCACGCACACATGTATACGCGTCTATACCCCGGGAACCGACTCACACGGTGATCGCAGTCAACTTTACAAAATGAAAGCCACTAGGAATTCGAGAACGAACAAACTTGAATAGAAAAAACAAACGACAAGAAGAAAACGAAAATAGCAAATAAAATTGAATTTAGAAGCAATCAGTCAGAATTGAACCTAGAAGGCAAGCGACTGAAGTGAGCATCCAAGAGCTCGCGAAATTTAGGATTAGAGACGACCTCCTCGTGCCCGCTCTCCACCAACCGGTTGTACACGTCGTTTCGCACATCGTAGCCGCCGCCGCCGAAGCTCCGAGGCGGCGACGAGCTCTCTCCCATGCCTTCGACTAAATCCATGCGGTTTCGTGGTATGTATCAAGCTAGTAGTCGAGAATCATGGCGGAGAAAAAGTGAGGGAGAAAAACGATGAGCAAGGGGGAAGTGAGGTGAGATGCTCCAGAAATGAGGATTAGCAGAGGATCTTTGACTAGAGGAAGAATCTAAGAAGAAGAGGGAGAAGCTTGGAGTTTTGAAGGAAGATGGAGGACATTTTCGTCACAAAAAAGGGTAGCAGAGAGAGCGAGAGAGAGAGAGGAAGAGCCTGACAAGGAAGACACGTCTTAAGAGAATGTCAGGTTTGTGGTTATAGCTTTGAAGATAGGATCATAGGAGGCAGATGGTGGTCCCCTGTCTAAGGGTTGACAAGGTTTTATGGAAAACCCAAAAAACAAAATAAACATAATTTTCTTTCTTTTCTCGGCAAACTTGCCAATTATTATTAATAATAATAATAACAACAAATCATTTTATTTATTTTATGAAATGAGATATTGATAATTATTTTCTACAATATTACTTATATAGAAATCTAAAATTTCACTTGGTACAAGTTTTATTGGATCATCAGAAATCAAAATTTTCTAAAATTTTTTGTACAAATTTCATTTTAGATTTTTGCAAAAATAGACATACTATATAAATCTTATAACTTAGAATATGTAAACGCCACTTGTTATGGGATCTATTATTATATTTATATAAAATATTAAAATATCAGTATCTTTTTCTTTAAACTGATGTTACAATTTCCACATTAACAATTTATTTAGTATATCATTAAACAGATTTTCAAATAGAATCAGTTTACCAATATATATATATATATATATAACATTAAAGGTTAGTTTGGATAATGAGATAAGATGAAATGATTTTAAGTAATTTAAATAAAATATTGTTATAATATTATTTTTTAATATTAGTATTATTTTAGAATTGAAAAAAGTTAAATTATTTATTATATTTTATGTAAAAATTTAAAAAAATTATAATAATGAAATGAGATGAAATAATATGAGATGATTTTTACATCCAGAGAGCTCTAAATGTTTTAAGACTCGAGTAGTATATGATATATATGTATCTATTTGAAATCTATTACATAATTCAATTAAACTCGAATCTTTAAATTAAATTACGTCATGTGAATTATGTGTTGTAAAGACTTTAGAATAAAAGTATTCAATATTTAATATGACCTTGGTGACTATTATAAATTTAGCGTAGTAGAAGGATGATTGCATCAAGATTAGTTTAATGGGATCAATATTTTTAAAAAACTTTTATCCTAATTCTAAAATTGAAACTAAAAAATAGATATATAAAATGTATAGTACAACATTTATTAGACATTAAATTATATAGATTCGTATAAATAACAATAATTTTATTAAGGCATCAGCACTCTCAATGGCTCTTGTAAAATATATTTTTTTTTAAAATATAAAAAAAAAATAGCCTAAAGTCTCTTTCATTAGATCATCTATTTTATTTATATTTTACATTCAGTTATAGTAAATTTTTTATATGTAGAGGTTATTGTTCATTCCTATAAATAATTTTTTATTATTTCTCTCTTATTTCATCATCTTTTTTTTTATCTTATTTTCATTTTAACCATTTTATCACTTTTTCACAGACTCTGCTCTCTTATATCTTATCTACTCTCTAACATTCTATTTATAATCCTTTCGACTTTTATGCATGTAGAAGTTTTGATATTATTAATAATAAAAGTAGTTATTTTTTTATAACTTTAGTACTCTCTTTTTAAGTAATTTAAAATATTACATCATGCGTAAAGAAATATTATAAATATCAAAATATATGATGTATAGAAAAATATTTGAAATATATAATAGGTAAAGAATATAATATTTGAAAAAATAGATATGATGTATGACGTATTGTAAAAATTAATATGTAAAATAAAAAAAAAAATTGATGATATATTGAAAAAAATGATAAAGAAACCATTACAGTGCTGTCATTATCTCATTAAATAAATAATAATAATAATAATTAAAAAAAAAAGTTGATAGGATTGAGAAATGATTGAGATTTGCAGTGACAGGAATGCCCTCGGGGTCCCGGTCCAAAATTAAAAATAGGAAGGAAATTGGGAAGGAAGGGTGATTTCGTACTAAATAGTCAATTCTCCCAGTTGTCTCATGGCCATGGCCATGGCCCATTTATGACATTGCTCGCGCTATATATGCCTTTGCCAGTGTAGGGGTTATCTTCCAGTGACAGCCCCGTTTTCTAAGTCACCATATGCCTTTGTCATTTCATCGAGCTGAGTTGGACCCGAACGTTAACTTACGCTTAGATGTTGAATTGAGTTGAATTGAATTAAATTTTTATAAATAATAATAAATTGAGATGGTAGAGTAAGTTTTGTGAGGTATATTTAAGATAAATTTAAATATATTTAGATATTAAGATGAGTTTAAATATATTTATGAGAATTTAAAAAAGTTATGGATCTTACGTATAAATAAGTGTTGAATTGAAAAATATTGTTAATCTCACGTGTAAAGAAATTTTAAGTTAAGATAAATTTAATAATTTAAAAATTTGATATTTAGATATTAGACTTAATTTAAAATTAGATTAAATTGAGTTGAACTCAGATAAATTTAACAACTGAACGGACCTAAATACAATAGAACAATTTGCGGTAGGTATTCATTTAATTACCATGAACGAGTACGTTTTCCTCTCATGCTAAGAAAATGGTGTTTAATTTGATTCGATGTACTATACAATGCACCATGTACAATTGATTTATACGTTCTTTAGTATTCAATGCATACACTAATTGTTCACACGATTAGTGAGTACTCTGTCATTTGAAATGAATATATTACTATTAGATTCAACTTGCACTTAATTATGACTTTATTACATTTATAAAATTAATTTTATATTTTCAAAAGAATGCGGTTGGAAATTCACATTTATTTTATGTCAATCAAAAAAATTATAACTCTTGGATTTAGAAAAGTCTCCTGAAACAAAGACAGTTTCTTCAAACTAGCTTCTGTTTTCAGATTAATAATGGAGCCAAAGCAAAAGTTTGGAAAAACCCATGGGTACCAACTCTTCCTACGTTCAACCCAACACCAAACCAAGATTGTTTGCAACTGGATCATAATATGACTATCTCTGAACTCACTCTTGAACAGCTTAAAAGATGGAATAATCTGCTTATGAATGCTCTTTTTACCACAAATTCTGTTGAAGAAATCCAAAAATTCCCTTTGTCAAATTGTAACTTTCATACTCTTGAAGACAAAATAAAATAGATTCACCATTCTTCTGGCAAGTTTTCAGTCAAGTCAGCCTATGCTGCACTTGTGAAACCACAAACTCCTCACCAAAACAATGTGGATTGGAAAAAATTGTGGAAACTTAAACTTTAGGACATATTAAAATTGTTTCTTTGGAGGGTTAGTCATGATATTCTTCCAACTAGAAAAAAATTAGAGAAATTCATCAGATTAGAAAGTGATCAAATTCTTTGCCCTCTTTGTATGGAAGAAGCTGAAAGCATTGAACACTTATTTCTCAAGTGTATGTACACTAGGATCCTAAGGAGAAGCTCACCTTAGCCCCTGGACATGACTTGCTTAGCAACACAAACTTTTGCTACACTTGCTATGGACAATTTATGATTATTTAGAAACAAGGCAGTGCATGATCAAGAAACAATTTCACCCCATATCTTTGTTACTAAACTCAAGAAGTCTTACTTTGAACATAAAAAAGCTTGGATTGAAATCCCAAAAAATCCAGAAAAAATCAGCATAAATCCACCAACAAGTTTTCATCTTCTAACATTTGATGTGGCGGTTAAGAAAGAAGGTAGTACTCTTGCTGCAATTTGTAGATCTGATTCAGGAAGTGTAATAGTGGTGAAAACAGATTTCATTCAAAACAACAATCCCAATATAGGAGAGGCAGCTGCAACCTTGATGATCATAGAAAAAGCTGACAAACTAAAACTCAAGAAAATCATAGTTTAAGGTGATTCAAATCTAGTTGTTCAATCAATAAACAACAAGAAGCAAGCTTCAGATTGGACTATGCAAAATATCATCAAAGACATCAGACATCTTCTTGACAACTTTGAAACATGAAAAGTTGTAAAAATACTTCGAGACAAAAATTGATGCACGCATAATTTGGCGCAATGGGCAGCTTCAACGTAGGCCTATGGAAACATCTCACTTTTATTAATTCCTCCTTGCATGTTAGCTTTTCAAAGTGGTAAAGACCCCTCTTAAAGTAGATACGTTTGTAAATAAAGAGTATGGACTCAATGTTATGGTTTTCCTTTATATATAAAGATAAAGCTTGTTTAAAAAAATCTATATATATATATATAAGTTTTGCAAATTGTGAGTTATTTAATTGGTAATTATATATATGTATAACGATAAATGATATTTACAGTCTTAAAGTGTGCAAGTCTCGCACATCCCTTTTAAAAAAAGTAAATAAATTTAGAGCTGTGCTACTCTGCCGCCTGAGTAACATCGCTCGTTCATACCGCTAGTTATTCTTATAACTTTTTTTTTCATTTTTTATTCACATTTTTTAATATATTTAAATATTTTAAAAAAATAAAAAAAAATATACCAATACACTTAAAATCACTTATTTAATTATTAAGTTAAAAAATTATTTTTTTTTACTAAATAGAGCGGTCAAGTTTAGTGGGTATAGCAATTTTTTCCATAAATTTAAAACTTATATATATAAAAAAATAAATTTGTAAATCTTATAACTATATATAACATTACTTATATATAAAAAAAAAAAAAAAAATCAGAACAGTTATATCTATCTTTAAGAAAGTGCGAGATTACTTGAATTATTGGTCAAATCTTCGAAAATTTATTGGTTAATATGCCCGATATTACTAAGTCAATAACGTGTTGAAGATAAGTACGGTTATTTAACTTATTTGTTAAAAGAATTGTTTGACTTTTGGGCAGGAGATTTTTTCTATTCCAAATTCACAAATCAGTACGTAAATACACGATTTATATCATTGATGTGATATAATTTAATTTGAAATATTTAAATTTGTAAATATTTCTTACAAATCAAGCTTTATCACATCAATATAATATAAAATGTGTGAGTCTACACATATTGTACGACACAAGCAAATATCACAACCTAAATGTCATTTAGTCAGAAGATTCGACCAACAAAATATAGAACATGTTCATTTTTAACTCAAGATAGTTCCAATGGACAACCTTTTTTGCTCACAACCTAACCAAGTAGACCATTTCCAATAATGTTCTTGGAAGCATAACCAAACAAGCCAGATTCGATGTTAATATCATAACTAAAACTAAAAGAATCGAATTATGATAGTGAAATGATCCATTGGAATCTAAACTTGTCAAGAAAGAATATACTTTTTCTAAAACATGTCCATTAGCAAAGGTTAAAGATACCTCTTTTGTAAAGGTTTTTACTTATTAAGAAAAAAACATTTAGCATTTTAATATATATATATATTAAAAGAACATTTACACACATATATATTTTAGTTAAAATATATATATACACACATATATATTTTAGTTAAAAGAAGATTTCACAGAAATAAGCTTACAAACTATTGTATTTTGACGTAGTAAGTAAAATTATAAAATTATTTTTATTGTAAAAAAGATTTAACGTATCATATGAAATCATATCAATTTATAAATTATAACATCCGTTAAATATACTTGCAACCAAAATCATGCTAGCTTTTTCTTTTTCCTATATTATTCTTGTTCTCGATCATGATTAATCCCCTTGTATTCCTGACCCAAATTCTTCTAGCCAGGGATATGACAACTAGGGATCAGGGTACACAGTAGAAATAAACATATTCTTGGCCATATAATAAACACGAGCATTTATTTTTAGTAATTTAATTATATAATAAGGTCTAGAGATTCTGCACTTGACAAGGACCATCATCCATAACATGATGTTTATTTATTTAAAATATCAATACTCAACGTGCAGGCAACTTTAAGCCAATATTGGGGGAACTTTTCCTCCATCAATGAATTGATACAGTGCATTAGCCACGATAAATAAAGCAAAATAAATTATTCTACGTGAGGGGAGTAATCCCTTGAGGCCAAGTTGACCCGAAAGGCCCATAGTAGGAAGGGAGAAAGAAGCGCCACGCATGGGGATCGGTCAAGAGTGTAGACTACTCTTGACCATCTACGATCTAAGTGTCAGGATCAGATCAAGGTGTCAGGGGGGACACTTACATCCAAGCACTAAAGGTAGCACAAACAAAACTCCCTGCGTTCGGGTACTGACAACGGGCTCACCTGACATGGCCACGCCGCATTAATGGGATAGAGGTGGCACACCACAATAGGGAGTCACTCCTCATTTAATGCATCTCGTGGCTCAGCACGCCACAACGTGCCTCTTGGAGTGTTAGTAACAACTGAAACCAAGTCTGACAAGTCTGTACTACGACAGGGAAGTGGCACGGACACCCAACCCCCGTACAGACCTGCACACCCACGATCTCCACCTCAGGAACACTCGACCCTCATACGGAACTGCCCGCCCATGATCTCCACTTCAGGAACCAACGCAACCATGTATAAACACCCCCTCCCATAGCCAGGGGAGGGGTTCACACTCTAAAATAATTAAGCTTTCATTCTCCTTGACTGAATATATATCTCTCTCTCGTTCTCAATCACTAGCTTAAGTATCGGAGCTACCATGGCCTCTGAGCACCCCACTCTCCATTTCAATAGGAACCTGATCGAGCCCAGTTGTGGGGACTTGTCCAGACAGCGAAACACAACGTCAACATTCTATTTTCTTAATAAATACAGATAACATTATACAGTGGAGGAACTGTATGAAGTTTTCAAGCATATCATTAATATCTTCCCATGCAACTTATAATATTAGGAGAAACTAATATATATATATATATATATAACCGATTGAATAATTAACTAATATTACGGGAATTAAAATGATACCGCTTAGGCGTTGATATCGCTTAATCCGAACGTTAATTTTGAATCTTCGATGTTATTAATGCATGTTTTTGTAATAAGGAGATAAAAATTGGTTAGAGGAAAATAAACAAGGAAAGATTAGAACTTATTAGAAAGACCTTGCACAAAAATTTTTCTTTAAAAACATACTTTCAATAGATCTCATTACTATTTCAAACCTTTGTAAAAATATTGTTTAAAGAATTTCTTAATTCAAATATGTTTTTAATGGGGATCCAACCACCACTTTCATATATAAAATCTCATAAAAATCCAACTTTAAAATCTTTCTAAAAATTAATTTTCAGAAATATTGAAGAAAATGTTAATGTGATCAATGTGCACTGTTGGTTTCTAACATGCATGCTAATAATCATACTCCATGTGATTCAATTAATTATGCCACCATTAAGAATATCTAAATTGGGCATCCACACCTGCAACATAGATAGCTCTGCCACCTTCCATTTAAAGGCAACCTTTCATTATTGGAAGATGTTGAAAAGTGCACGCGATTCCAAATTATGGGCCATGCTCTGCTCCATTTTTCTCCTTTGTTTTCCCTTTTAATCCTCTTTCCTTGACGGGTGTTAAAAGTTTCTATAAAAGATTATCAATAACATGCACTATATATCTTTTTGGAGAATGTTAGGTGGAACATATAGCTACAGTGAAATTATTGTTTATTATATTAATACTGTAGCTATGATCTACCATGTTTTCAAAACTCCATTCAACTTTTAAGTCCTGTTTGGCTGTAAGATTCATTTGAGATCAACTCAATTTAGTCTAATTTTAAACTGAATCTAACATCTAAACATCCAACTCTCAAATTACTAAACTCATTTCAACTCAAAACCTCCTTACACGTAAGAACTACAACTTTTTTCAACTTAATACATTTTTTATATGTGAGACTTACAACCTTTTTTAATTTTTTATAAATAATACTAAACTCATCTTAACATTCAAACACATCTAAATCATTTTAGATGGATCCCACATAACTCACTCCATCTACTCAACTCACTACTATTTACAAAAAAACTCAACTCAGTTTAACTCAACTCAATATCAAAACGTAGCTAACTCTCGTTTTGCAAAATTTAATATCGTAATTTCAAACTATTTCATTATTATTGATCACATGATTCTAAAATAATAAAAAAAAATTCTATGTGCAGTCACTTTTGCGTATTTTTTGTGTACTCTACTTATATGATTGGTTACGTCATTTTTGTTTAATATAAAATAAATGTAGAGTTCTGTCATATTAGTAGAATGCACAAATAATACACAAAAATAATTGTATATAACAAAATTGTTCTGAAATATTACAAATATCCAAACAAGTTCATGACAGAATTGTATCTTTCGATTGATAAAAAGTAGAAATTTAGTATATATACACTCTTATATGCATACTAATATTTAGAACACATGTCACTCTCACCATGAGTTTTTTTTTTTAATTGCATGGCACCAGGTGTCAGAAAACAACATCCCGGGTAAGCGAATAATCTTCTTGATTTCTGTATACATCATCATCGTTCAATTCAATGACCCTTAAAGATTGTTTGTATCTAACGAGATTTGAATTTTAAATCTTAAAATAACATATCTCAAATCTAAGATATTTACCACTTGAGCCAATTCCAAAGATTGTCACCATCAGTTTACTCAAAATAACTATCAATGTTAACATTGAAAAAAAAATGGAGATTGGTCCACAAATGCGATGGTTATGCTGTCCAGTTAATAATTAATTTAAGAGTAATGCTACATACAGTCGTGGAATGCGCAAACGCCGTGCAGTCGCTTTGAAAAAGAGTGGAGTCCACTGAAAAAAAATTAATTTTTTTTCAGGTGGGTCTCTTATTTATTCACTTTTTTCAAAACGACTGCACGGCGACTGCACGCTCACGACTGCAAGTATCATTTCTCTTAATTTAATATAGAGCACTAAGAGCAATACCATTATTCATCTTTAGTTGTAATGGCTGATGCAGCAATATATTTTAAATGATTTTATATATGAATGACGTAAATAATTTTATTATTGGGAATATATATAATAAAGTAGGTCTGGAAATTATTAATGGATATGGTGGACCGTCCAAGAGTGTCTATTGGCTTGAACGTCCACTTCTCTGGAGTGATTCACTGAATGAGAAGAAAGGAGTAGTTTATCTAATAATTGCTTATATGTCTAATGTTAGAAATAGTCGGTCCACTATGAGTCATTCTCAAGTCATTGTGCAAATGATGCTAGAAGATGATGAAATTAAATAAATACCTTTTGGGACTGGGAGAGTGATACAAGCGTCCTGCCACTAGGCGAAGCTTTCGTCACAATTGTGGCCAATTATTGCTGGTATAATTAAGAAATCTGCTTAATTATAGTCAATTATTTCTTGTGAAAATAATTATTTTATATTAAAATGAGTCTGCTTTTGTCCGAAATAGTAATTTTCGTTATAAATAATCCGTCACAAATACTCATTTTTCTTGTAATAGAAATAAATTGAAATGGATTTAACTTTTTTTATGAGAAGTTGAAAAATTAAAAAAATCTCATCAATAATTGATTTGAGATAGGTCGAAGTATGCTTGCCAACCAAACATAGCCACATCAAGTAAAAGATAATATTAGGACTGCATTTGGATGCTGAGGTGATCTCAGATGATTTGTGAATAGTAGTGAATAATAATAAAAAAGTAATGAATAGTTTAGAATAATAATAAATAATAGTAAAATTGTCTAAGATATATATAGACACGTGTGTTAATGCTCATATAGATTTTTCGAACAATCTTAAATATTGCACAATAAATTAATAAATTGCGCCCCTAAGTTTGGTTGTCAAATTACTTGAGCAATGGAGAGATAAATCCTCAAGAGAGTAATCACAAAACATGGAGAGATAATCTTCATCATGTATTGCATGGGATAGAAGATTGACAAGGAAGTGTTCTTTTCTTCAAGATATATAGCTTGCCTTAAATCCATTCAATTTATCATATACCATATTAATCACAATGAATTTTTCTCCATCATCATGTGCATTTACATAATGATCATGAACCATAATGTGATGTTCCCACATGCCTCATCATGAGGGTACGTACTACTTGAATGTAATTAATTATATTGGTGGATAATTATTTTTTTACTCATATTTTTGTAAGCATGCATGCAGTCTACATCATATATGATCATCATCTTGATTTCTTTATATATATATTAAATTAATGACGAACTAATTACTTTCTTAATGGTAATTTTGTGGCTAATAATCAAAGTTAGCATAGGGAACGTGACTGTATACATGGCTCATCAATTTTGTTTTAAAAAAAATTAGTAAATTAATTAGAACTCTAAGTGGTTGATGATGTCAACACATGCAAACACTTTCTAGCTCAATTGATGTTGATCTTGCGAAGTACTGAAGCCCCTCTGCTTGCAAAGTATGTTGCAGTATGGCTTCCATCGAAAAAGCTCGCTTTCTGTCATAGATAGAGGAGTACTGCATCGACTCTAGCATAAGGTAGAGCTAGCAATAAGACAGAGAGGCACATGAAGTCAGACGAATCGAATGTACATAGACAACACCCAAATAAAAAGTACTCTACTTGTATTATTTTATCTAATGTAATGAGTCTTTTGTTGCAGTAATCAATGCATCTCTCTTTGGTGTTGTTATTACGAGTAATATTAGATACAATCATAATTTATGTAATTGTAACGCACTTCTTTTCAAAAAGAGTATGACTCATCATTAGAAAATTAATTTTTTTTTTATGTAAATTCTATAATTATTTACTTTTTTTTTTAAAAAAATACGTGACATTTGCGCACTCTATTATAAATGTCATTTATCTGTTAATATATACAAACAAGAGTTACAAAAAAAAAAAAAAAAAAGGAGGAGGATATATATAGGTTACGCATGCATAATTAAAGCAACATTGTCCGACACCCATCCTGATGTTTGCCCATGGTAGCTAGCTGCACAATCTCGAAGCCGATTTTGTGTGCAGGTATTGCAGTGATATCTAGGAATAAGGAGGGAAATTAGTAAGCAGACCACAACTTATTCATCCAAGAGCTTTGCTACTGACCATTAATTAAATGTAAGGGCTTTCGTTTGTTCATGAGCTTGCTTAACTGTCTGTGGCAACTGGTATCATCAAAAAGCACGTATAATAAGCTTTACTATGTACTGCAGAAAGCTACTATAGTCACGTCCAGAGAAGATAGTTACGCTCATCGCCCCCACCTCTCATTTCGAGCAAATAACAAAAGAAAAAGTACTGCAGAAAACTACTGATTTCACATTTATTTACCAAGGCCACCTTTTTCATGGTTCCATGAGATTTAGTGTAATGAACAATATATGTACTTGTATATGCATTCCCATAAATCCTTCGTTGGACAGTCCACTCTTCATCTGACTGTATAGGGAATGGACATTGCTTTTAATCTAGAATATTATGATGCATAAACAAAAGCAAAATGCAAAGATTGATGAATCGGTAATAACCTCAATTGTGTGTGAGAGTATAGCAAGATTGTGGACGAGATCCTCTATGTTGGGTGGTCATGGGCTCTCTCAACCCCAAAATTTAGTTAAAAGGTGAAACTTTCTCTCACGCTTACAAACTTACCACCAAGTACCAGCCCTTACCACAATCGATGTGGGATAATTCCAACAATTTCCCCCTCACATATATGCCTTGGGTTGGAGCACAACTCATTTCTCTTGCAAACTGTTAGTAAATCTTGGCTCTGATACCAATGTTAGATGATCATAGGCTCTCTCAACCCCAAAACCTAGTTCAAGGGGGAGACTTTCTCTTACCACCAACCCCTTCAAACCGATTTAGGATAATCCTAACACTATAATATTACTTAAGAATAGGGCTGTAAAAGAACTAGTTTGTTCGATAGTCCACTTAGTACTCGTCCGATTAAACTCGAATCGAATTCAACTCGTGAAAAAAAAAAGTTCGACCGTAAAAGTAGATACCCGCTCGATAAGTAAATGACACATACCCGACTAAACTCAACTCCACTAAGGTTGGTTAAGACCCGCTCGTTTATGCCCGAGTCGACTCGTTAGCTTGACTCGATAAATATATACATACACTTATGTATATATATGTATTAGCTAATAATATAAGCATAACACTTTTATAATTAAATATATAATATGTAACCTAATTTCTTATGTTTATATATTGAATATGTTTCATAGCTATATTTTATAATTTGTACAATAATTATTCGATAAGATTTTATAATTTCATATACTAGTATGTGGGAACTATATATGAAATAGATATATGCTATCGTATCATGTGTATGTATTAATAATTTATGTAGGCATATAATTATGGATAAATATCAACAATCTATATATTAATTACTTATAAATTTTTAAAGTCTTATAATTCAATAGAGGTTCTACTTATTAGTTGTATAAATTCAATATTAATTTTTTTATTTATCTAATTTATTAATTATTAAATCTTATAAAAAAAAACTCAAGCTGAGCTCAAGCTCATTTTTGGGACGAGCTCAAGCTCGAGTTGGAAGTTTAACTTACCGAATCGAGTTCAGACAAATGTTAAATAAAAATCTCGAACTCAGGATCGAGCTCGATTTTTTTGAATCGAGCCGAGCTCGACAAGCCAAAGACCGACTCGATTACAACCCTAGTTAAGAATGAGAAGTTATTATCATTTGGAACAAATTTCAAGAGACTCTAATTAAAACGCTAACTAGTCGGACCTAGATATAACTTAAGCTTTGTGACTATCGAGAAATTGAGGATTGAGAGACTAAAAATGAAAAATGCAAGCTACCTACATTTATAGCGCGTGTGAGTTTTTTTGGACAATGAGTGTTGTTTCAAAAGGAGAGATATTTAGTCACAAAGAGATTAAATAAAAATAAATTCATAATTTAACATGATGCAGTACGTCAGATTGTAAAATTAATTTTATTGTAAAGTAGGTCTAATGAATCACATAAAAAATAAAATCAATTTATAAATTTATTTTTATATAATCTCTTTATATTTATAGGCGTTCTCGTTTCAAAATAGGCCGGCAAACTTGCAGCTACATAAAAAACAATAATTGAAAAATGACATCATTTATATCTAGATTTGGGAAGGACACATGAGTTAAACGTGTATTGTTAGATGGCTTTACCTTGTTCATGAAAATGGGCCAGCTCATCTTAAAGAAAGCCCAAATTAGGGAGAATAGGGCCCTTGCCCGTGCTCAAAACCTGCTTTTATATGCCCCAATCGAGCATCCTTAGGTCATTCAAGCATTTCTTTTTGTTTTTATTGACAATTGACTTGGTTTCGATCTTTAAATGGCATTATTTTCCAAAAAAAATTTGAAGAGTGATAAATATTATTGAGTATTTAATATCATTTAAAAAGTTTACATAAACAACAATAAATACTATAAAACTTTATTTTATATATCTATTTATTTAAGGTCAATAAATACACAAAAACTTGAGGCGATGTTAATCATATTTCCTCCATTATTTTAACATTATTATATCATGTTTCTAATAATTAAAAAGAAAAATCTCTTCAGGTGTTATATATTTGATACACAACCTTATCTCTAGCGAGCACTCCTTCCCCGAATGTTTGGAGGAGTCCTCTGCCGCCAATTAAGAGGAGTCCTTTGTCGCCATGCGGCACCACCATGTATGAAAATGAATAATAAATAATGAATAGTAAATAATAATTGATATGTAATATGAAAGTGAATAATTTTATAATTATGATGTATAAAAATAAATAATGACTTATGTATAAAATTCATCTATTCTAAAACATATTCTCAAACTGACAAAGCATTAGAACTTGCAGATTCGAGTATTCTTCTTTTTACTAGTGTGGCGCATAATTTGCACGCGCCACCACAATTAGTAGCAGTCTTACATCAATGTATCGATTTATTTGTAAGTTGTTATTCTCTTGTACTACTGTTTTTCCTAACCACTAATCAAGATAAAATATCGGTAATAGTCTTCCTCAATAGGACCAGATCAACAAAATACAGCACACTCCTTTCGACTGCAACTTTTAGTTGTAATTTTTTGGTCTGTTTATCAAACAATATAATTGTTTTTACGCTACATCTCCTTCGTGAGATATGGGTTTGAATCAATCTTTTGATTCGAGAACCCGTTTTTTTATTTTTATTTGCTAGTGTTGCTTTTACTTATTTTGAGACGATTGTTGGAGATTCTTATCTCATAGATTCTTGTATCTTTATAACCACTTAATTTTAATGAGTACTACTACTCAACCTCTACTGTTCACGCAATCTCCGCACTCCAGCCGACGTGGCATTTTTTTTTTTTTTTTTACAACAAAACGTGGGTTTTGGTTTCAATTTCTCCGCATTTTATTTGCCCAGGAACCATTTCGAAATAACCCCCCTCCCGCGTTGTTCTCCCCCCATTTTCTCTTCAGCGTTTTTCTCCCTCATCGTCTCTTCCGCCCAGCTAGTTGATCTTACTGCCGATACCCACGATCAGTCCCCTGGTACTCTACCGACAAGGCCAGTAAGAAATGAAAGAAAAGATTTTTATTTTTCTCTTTAAAATGAGGTCTCTCCATTTCTAGTATATTGAGTATTTTTGTATTTAATGGATCTGTGAGTTTGTTTTTTTTTTTTTTGATCTGTGTTTTGCGTGGTACTAAAGTGTGTTTTGTGGGGTTTTTAGTTGATCTGTGAGTTTGCATAAATAACCGGAAAGCTTGCAGATTTTTTTGCAATTTTTGTGGGGATTTTGGTTAATCTGTGATTTGTGTTCATTATATATTTGTCTATAACGTTAAAGACTGCAACTAGACATGGCATTGTTGTGCGAGTCCAGAAATCATGGCATTGGTTGATCTGTGAGTTTGTGGGGTTTTGATGACCTCAGTGTTGCTTCAAAACCTTAACAATTCACTTCAAACTTGGCCAATTTATTTTTATTTTTGTTAATTTAATTAGCAGAAGCAGATCAAACCCCCCCCCTCCCCCCAACAGGAAAAGAGAGAAGGGACCGGAGTAAATGATATGTTGGATGCCACAATATTAGCCTTTGCTTAGGCACAAAAGGAAATCTCTATTATTTCTATTATTTATATGTTTATTTTTGCATTTGCAATTGAAGGGGGTGGGTGTTAGTCACCAGTAATTGAATTTGAGTTAAATAGCGTGATGGGTGAAGGGGGAAGAATGAGCATTAGGCCCCATATTATAACTAGACACATTTTCCAAATACTTTGATGTTAATTGTTATCTTTGCTAGCTGCAGCAAAAGGATTTATAGTCATTTTTTTCTTCCCTAAATATCAACACTGGAATTTGATGGTGAAGCAGCGTTGAAACCAAAATATCAATTGTATTTTTTTGTTTAAGAAATATGTTATCACTAATAAAGAGAAACTTTGGTGGCATTGGTTGTTAAAGTAATTTTCTGATGATATGTCATGCATGCCACTTTGAACTTGGTGCAAATCAGTCCTTGTGAATTTGCATAGCTATTAGTGTTTATATATTAGTAAATATGAGTTTTTTTTTAGCAAATTGTAGCTACAGGTATATACGTAGCAATTAGTGTATGTAATATTGTCTTGACTATTTTTTTCCCTTTGTTGATACATGTATAAACAATGAAGCTTCAACATGCAAAGACACTAGAAGTTCAATGGCTTGCTTTCCAATGAGAGGATTGGTGCTCACTTGATAATGCATATTTTATGGAACTATGTCATTGCAGCTGGCAAATTGGAAGTTGAAGAATTTTGAGATGATTGAATTTGTAATGTATTCTGTTTGGCATTGGGTTATATCCAAACTTGGTATTTTGCTGTTTGTAGTAGTTTGAGAATTATTGTATCCAACCTTGGTGTAATTATTTTGATTTTAAGAATAGATGGATGTGAATGTGTAGGCAAATTATGGGTTTCAGATGAGTTGGAGAATTATTTGCCAGTTGATAAATGTCTAGTTGATAAACGTAGTTTTGAATGTTAAGAGTTGATGGATGTAATTTTTCTTGTACACGTTTTGGATTACTTCTACAGATTTGATTAATGTAATTTTTCTTGTAATGTATTGCTTATGCTAGGTTCTGAAAGTGAATGAATACATTCTGTTTTACCTCTCCCACCATACCAAGATGATTCAGGTGCTAAAACTACATGTTGGTTGAGGTTTTATATAGGATACGTAATTATTTATTTCCTTCATTTACTTAAATTGGGTTTATTTCACCAATAGCTTTTAGAATAATCAGGAAATTGCTGAAGATGAATTTAGTACCCCTTTTTTTTTCTCTCTATTGCTTCATAAGAGTGCAAAGCTCAGGATGTGACTGAGATTATGATTGTAATGTACTAAAGGAGGTCTCATGGATTTCTCATGCATTTTTTAATATATTAAACACAAGTTAAATTTGGTTAATCATTGCAAAAGCAACCATGACTGAACAACATTTTTCTTTCTTTTGACTGAACAACAAATCATGGTCAGACAACAAATAAAATGCAACAACCAAAAACTAGCAAGCATCAAAATCTAATCTGGAGTCTCCAACCATTACTTTTACTTACCAATCATACAAATATCATGTTTTGGCATACAGTGGCAAACACAGGGCTAGATGCCAAAAAAGAGTATTACAACAAGCTACAAATTCCATTACTACCAACTACTTCACAATAAAAATTAAATGAAAACAACACAGATTCCGAAATGGCCTCAGCTTCTCCATTGAAGGACCTCTTTTCATGACATTGTATCTTCATCTCCTGCACCATAAAACAAAACAAGGGGCGATGAGCATTGCTTAAATAGCTTAAACGAAGAAAGTTTACCAATTGTCTAGTTTTAAAAAGTGAGGACTTTCAATAGCTTTCAAATTATGTTTTTCAAATACTCCCTATCGGGTTTATATACGTCTAACTCATTAAAAAATGATTGTATGCTTTTGTTGTGGTTAAATTATTTACATGTATTGCATGAACGGAAGTCGGTCTTTGATAAGTCAAAGTTTGATGATGGGCAAGAACAAATAATCTCAAGCTGTTTGGTTCAGTATTTCTGTCAAACACACGATGGGCAAGAACAAATATCAAATGATCAAAAGATAATTCACAGAGAACAACCTCCAAACAGGGAAATTACATACAAAATCAGTTCAACAAATATTCCACCGCATCTACTTGATGGGGATCAAGCTAATTGCTCACAGGGAAAATAATTAATTACAAATATTCAACATAAGCACACAAAAATTTTGTATCACCGTCTGCAATTGTGAACATGGCAAAATGTCTTTTTCCCAATTTCATACGATATTTGAGACAATAAATCTCCTAGCTACTTTCATCTTCAAGTGGCTTGCTTAACAAATGTCTTACCAGTTAAGAACTTGGGCAAGCCAAATGAATGATGACATAAGATGAAGCATCGGGAAGATCAACAAAGCACCGGAAGGAAACTTACCGAACAGTGCCACAAATCTGGACACACGGGAAGGTTTGAATGTTGTCTAAGGGACACACGATGGAGAAGCAACCAGTGACACATTTGAAGGTTTATTTCTAGACGCAAAGACACACAGATGGGGGTCAAGTTTGCCGTCAATTCAAGCTTGCCGCTTGCCATAGATTCACTATTATGGGTCGAGTTTGCCCTATATTCAAGTGCCACACAATGGGGGGAGAGAGAGGGGCTCACGGAGGGGATGAGCTGAGTTGATGCCAACGACGTTGAGAGAGAGAAGAGTGCATAATGGGGAGGAAGCGCTTCTCGGGTTAGGACGACTTCGAAGAGATAGAAAAGAGGAAAGTTGAGAGGAGATTTAATTCGCGTTTGTGTTGGATGAAAGAACCGTGACGAGGAATTAGACCCGGTTTGCCATGTTGGAGAGTGTGTGGAGTGCGGTGGGAGACCGGGCCTGAGTAGATTTTCTCAATTTTAATCTATGATTTTCTTTGGGAAGGGAAAAAAAAAAAAGTCCTCAAAGCCCTCAACATGTAGCCCACGAGTTTGGTAGGAATTGGACCACACGCTTTGAGCTTAGTTGTACTAATAAAAAAAATATCTGTATAAATCTCAAATAAATAATTATGTGAAAGTAAATAATAAATAATAAATAGTAAACAGTAACTGATACGAAGAATGAAAGTGAACAATTTTTATAGTTATGATGTGTAAAAATAAATAGTAATTGATATATAAAATTTATCTATTCTAAAAAATATTCTCAAACTGACAAAGCATTAGATTCAAATTGATACCATGTGATTCTAATTTGTCCGATTCGGACTACCTATTGCAAAAGAACTGAATTTTTGACTAATCTCTTGTCTCTGAATCTCATGACACCATTTATTCAAATTAAGATTATTTTTATAATTTGAAGATTAATATTATATAATACTCAATGTATTTAACGTTATAATTATATGTTATTTTTAAATTATAAAAAACATTTAAATATATAAAATTATTGAGGATTTATCTCAATCCGACAGAGATGTAAGATATTTTAGTCGTGTTGGCGGTAATCAGCATACACGCATTCTACGTGTGGGAAACTTCGTAGAGAGAGGCTTGCGCCTTTTAATGGCAACCTAGTTCCATCATTTTCTTCCTACTCTCTCGCTCGCTCGCTCGAAGTTATTTGGAGCGAATCCGCCGTCTTACCAATCAGGTACTGATCTCCCTGTCTCTGTCTCTCTGAATCTCGTATTCATTTCGAAGATCTTTCGTTGGATTCCTGTTTTTCTTTTTAATTTTTGGTGGTGTGGGTGATTTTAGATTGAGGCTTCGGCTTAGAAGGAAGCTATGGTTGATGTGAGCGTAGAGAGCGGTGGTGCGGTGGAGATCCTGTTGGAGAAGTTCGATCCGACGGCAGTGGTGGCTGAACCGTTGCCTCCGGTGGTGATATCGAACGAGAAAGCGAACGGCCGGGAGATCGTGCTGGGACCGAACGTGCACACCACTTGCCTGGCCGTTACGGAGCCCGATGCAGACGACGAGTTCACAGGGGATAAGGACGCCTACATGGCTAGCGTCTTGGCTCGTTACAGAAAGACCCTCCTCGAAAGGACCAAATGCCATTTAGGTGATCATTAGCAAAATTTGATCCCTCTGCTTTATACTATCATTGCTTGGATAATTTCTCTGCCTTCATTTTCGAAAAATTATATGAGAACTATTATAATTGGTTTCATTAGGATATGGTGATGAATATTGGGTGGCTTCGATTAGTTGAAACCTCTGTAGTTACTGGGTAGGAACCTCGAAGCTTTCGTTCCCTGCAATCACCCCGATAAACAAAATAATTGAGAAATCATGCAACTTGGCCGATCTACAGTAATGGGCATTTTCTTGCTCATCAACACTCTTTGCCGTTGTTTTAGAATTTGAAAAAGTTGAATTGTTTATTATATTTTATAAAAAAATTTAAAAAAATTGTAATAATGAGATAGATAGGTTGAGAGTGATTCTCAATCCAAACGACTCCTTAGTTGTTGTCACATCACCTTCCTATTCAAGCCACAGCAGTGATCAGGATTCAGGATATTGGGTTACTATTCTTTCCACATATAAACCTGTCTGGTTCTCACTTGAAATCGTAATACCTCTTGCAGGTTATCCTTATAATCTGGACTTCGATTATGGTGCTTTGGCACAGTTGCATCATTTCTCCATTAACAATCTTGGCGATCCTTTTATTGAGAGCAACTATGGTGTCCATTCAAGGCAGTTTGAGGTTGGCGTTTTGGATTGGTTTGCTCGTCTTTGGGAAATAGAGAAGAGTGAATATTGGGGATACATCACAAATTGTGGTACAGAAGGCAATCTTCATGGGATTTTAGTTGGGTAAGTAATGTTGAGCTTTTTCCTGGTTGTTTTTACTTTCACATGATAGAAAGTCTTTTTGTCCGAGGAGTGAAACTAGACATATCTCGTGCAGGAGGGAAGTGTTCCCAGATGGGATTTTGTATGCGTCACAGGAGTCACATTATTCTGTTTTTAAAGCAGCAAGAATGTATAGAATGGAGTGTGTGAAGGTTGGCACTCTGGTTTCTGGTGAGATTGATTGTGCAGATTTTAAAGTTAAACTACTAGCTAATAAAGACAAACCGGCCATCATCAACGTCAATATAGGTCTCTCTCTCTCTCTCTCTCTCTCTCTCTCTCTCTGTGTCTAAGCACATGCACTCTTGATTGACGAACCACTCATATCACAGGGACAACTGTCAAAGGAGCTGTTGATGATCTTGATCTTGTGATACAAACTCTTGAAGAAAATGGATTCAACCATGATCGGTTCTACATTCATTGTGATGGAGCTTTGTTTGGACTTATGATGCCTTTTGTCAAACGTGTAAGTTATTGCAGATGCACTGTTCATGTATTTGGTTCTAGGTATGAGATTTTGGAATATTTATGAGGTGATCCCAATCAATTTACTCATCCATTAGGTTATTAAATATTGTGTGATCAATCAAATTGTGCCAAATTGAAGTATATAAGGATTTAGTTTTCTCCAGCTACAAAAGCAAACTAATGCAGTGAATTATACCCCATAGTTTTCGTCGACTCTAATCTGCTTTCTCCTGGAGAGAAACCGGACCTAAAGTATCCTATATGGTTATAATGGTGTTTTTTTTTTTTAATTTTCTCTTGTATATCAAGACTGGAGTGA
This sequence comes from Juglans regia, assembly GCF_001411555.2. Taxonomy (NCBI): domain Eukaryota; kingdom Viridiplantae; phylum Streptophyta; class Magnoliopsida; order Fagales; family Juglandaceae; genus Juglans; species Juglans regia. The sequence goes on along the minus strand of NC_049906.1, from coordinate 1,985,969 downwards.
ATATAGTGAGTGGGAGCGATATATTTGATCAATCCATTCCATGGATGAGCCTGGCTTGATCTCCATGTTTAGGGGACAGAGATAACAATTATAGAGAATTTTCATGTTCCGATTTATTAGTGAATGTAAGTTTAAAGCTCATGTATTTCCTTTTATTCATTTCCCATCCTGATATTTCATTCCTTGCGCACATTATTCTTGCTGGTGAACACTGAACAGGCACCGAAAGTCACTTTCAAGAAGCCCATAGGAAGTGTGAGCGTTTCAGGCCATAAGTTTGTTGGATGTCCAATGCCTTGTGGCGTCCAGATAACAAGGCTGGAGCACATCAATGCCCTGTCGAGGAATGTTGAGTACCTTGCTTCAAGGGATGCCACAATAATGGGGAGCAGGAATGGTCATGCTCCTATCTTTCTCTGGTACACCCTCAACAAAAAGGGCTACAAGGGGTTCCAGAAAGAAGTCCAGAAATGCCTTAGGAATGCTCACTACTTGAAGGGCCGCCTACATGCTTCAGGGATCAGTGCCATGCTGAACGAGCTCAGCAGCACAGTTGTGTTTGAGCGACCTTTGGATGAGGAGTTTGTTCGCAGGTGGCAGTTAGCTTGTCAAGGAAATATTGCACATGTGGTGGTGATGCCCAATGTCACCATTGAGAAGCTGGATGATTTCTTGAATGAATTGGTCGAAAAACGCTCGTCCTGGTATCAGGATGGAGAAGTCAAGCCCCCTTGTATTGCAGCGGATATTGGGAGCGAGGGTTGTCTTTGTACTCTGCACAAGTGAGTGTTAGCAAACGGGAATTGTCTTCGAATTCCGCATGAGTTAGTCATCGATTATTTCAGATCGTCCCATTCTCCTGTTTTACCTGTAATAGAATGCTTGATTCAAGTAGAATCTAGTTCCTGAGGTGTCTTACTTTTCCTATTTCAATGAAGCATTCATATCTGGTTGGCAAAAGATTAAAGGAATAAGGTTTTAGTTTCCTTCAATGATCTCCATACATCCTCTTCACATTGCGACGGTCTTGTTGATAAGCTTAAAACCATTTATTCATATAATTCAAAGAAGATGGAAGTCAATGCAATCCAATTCCTAAAATTTGAAAGGAGTTCCACAGATACAAATCCAAGCAAAGCGAAAAATGCCTCCCATTTTTACATCCAGGCCACAAGAGAGACGTCCTAAGGCGAGAAAAACAATAACTATTATTAAGTTACATTAATTCTAAACCAGAAGAAGCTCCTTGTTCTGTTCTATAAGAAAACGTAACAATGTTCATCCAACCATTAGTTATTGTAGTGGAGTTTCTCTTTAGCATATTTTTTTAAGTTATTCTATCCTAGGAGTCGCTGAACAGCCATATCTGCAACTGATACAAGGGGCTTATCCAAGTAACACCCTTCACAAATTTTAACTGCCACACCTATACATATACATACATACATGTACAATATGCTAAACCTGTGATGTTACTACCCCTCCTGGTTATAGTCCAAGAAGCTAGGGCGAGGCGGTCCATTTGCAGTCTGGTTGTTGGAAGATGACTGCATCACGTGAAGCTGTTGCTGTTGGTGTGGCTGGGTCTGAGGGCTACCAAAGTGATGTAAGGCTGGCTGCTGGGACGAATATTGAGAGGATAATCCTCTGTTGTACGGGTTCCCGTTGACAGCCGAAAGTTGGCCTGCTGCTATCTTCAGCCGCTGCACTTCTTCCCTCAGTGCTTCATTCAGAGCTGTAGACCACAGAAAAGGTATAACTAATTTAACTCCTCACCCAACTGAATTCATTCCTCAATACCCGCTAGATGATAATGCAGAAAGTCATCACACTCCAAAAGTTATCAAGTGTAGGAATCTGGGAACCAAGCCATCGTGTGATCTTTTCAGTGGGAGTTACAAGAAAGAATTCTCATATGTATTCAGGAAATTTTATTGATTCACTTGTTGCCTCTACTGACTCGGTTGATGCTTCACTGGACTTTCTATGAAATTCTTCTCTCTTTTATAAGTAACTTAATATGAAATTCTGAATGGGGCAAATATCTATCAACCAAACCTTACAGTTTTAAAAGGCACAAAGAGTAAACACAATTGACAAAATGCATACCATCTCTTAGATGTGCTTGTTGCTCCATAGCTTGTAATCGCAATTTGAGCCCTTTATTCTCAGCAGTCAAGCCAGTAGTGTCTCTCTGCATCACATGAAACAGACATGAGAAGCTTTCCATGCTTTCAACATTTCCTTTGGTAATTTTTTCCTTATTATATAGAAATTAGGTGACTAGCATACAAAGACCAAGAAATTGGTATACATAGATAGAATATAGTCTTTGTGGTATAGCATACTAAGATGGAATAAAAAGAAGATAAATTAGATATCATATTGGGCTGAGTGGAGTGAGTTGGAATTCTGACAATCACCTTCTACCTTCCAACTTGATACGGGTTGGAAGGCTATCTATCTTGATGGTTATGGCAACAAGCTAGGTTACTAATGGAACCTAGAAATTCCTTACAAACTAGATAAATTAAAGAGATGAAAAAAGTTCTGAAAGCTAAAGCTGGAGAATCACATAATTGGGCAGCCATCCAATGCTAAAGTGAACTGAAAAAAGAAAGCTTTGAGTTTCTCCATTGCCCTCCTACTGTTCAATGTTCTGACGGTTTCTTTCTCTCCATATGCAACACATTAAATAGATTGGAATTACGCTCCACAGAACCCTCCATATATGCTTTCTTTAAAGCATAATTTTATTAACAAACCAAGACTGCTTAAATACAGTTTACAACCATAATAAAACCAGACTCAACAACAAATCATAATCAAACTTAGACTCCTAGAAAACTGCACCAAGATAATAATAATTTTTTGATCAGTCACCAAGATAATAATAACTATTCTAAGATAACTTGGAATAGAGCTACTGCTGTTTATAAAATGAACTGTTTCTAATAGACTCCTAATATACAAAGTGGCTAAGCTTTCCAAGGCTCCATGCAAATAGATAACCATGCATGGACATGTTGAGTTGTCTGACCAAACTCCTATTTCACATAAATATATGTGTCTTCCTTAATTCTATTCCTTTTGAGCTACTGGTGCTTGTTGAGCTGTGGGGCGATTCAAGTACCCTATCATTATCAAGCATCCTTTAAGCGCATAACAGAAATAATGTGAATTGTATCGGAAAGTCTACTTGTAAGACATCTAATGTGCATGAGGTTTGATTAAATCTTTGACTTTGGAGTTGCATCGACCACTCTAGATGCAATATGGGTGACTGAAAAAAGGAGGCTAACTAAAAGTCTAGACACATCTTTTGATGAGTAAAAATCTAGATGCACGAGGACATAAAAATACACCAAATTGAGTAAAATAATTTTTCAGGTCAAGATTGTTAATAATAAGATACCAGATACAACCTCTACCTGATCTCCACCGCCAAATTTCAGAGGTTGTAACAATCAACTTGTCACTCCATGAAACTAACAAGATTGACAGGCTATAAGAATGCAACAAACAGATCATTTTCACCCAATGTTTATTAAAGAGAATGCCAAACACCTCCTACTCTTCAATAACCATCACTAACCTCTCCCCACAAACTATTTCCGACATTCACCAACACTTGTTGTATCTATTAATCTCTTCTGCATAAAACAGTCACTTTAAAAAAAAGAGACAGGGCAAAAGATAGAGCCAACAGAAGTTGGCTACAACATAGTATAATATCTTTTATGGGTAAGTAATTAAGTTTCCTAACCAATATCAAGTTTTTTTTAATAGGAGCTTCCCCACCAATATCAGTACAACCAATGAAAGATACTTGTAATTACACCATATGAGGCAAAACCTGGGGTATGCTGCCTATGGTACCTCCCAGAGCCTCTGTTAACCTAAGGTTCAACCAAATGCACTTGAACAATGTACACCTATCTTCAAAACTTATTGCGAGGTAGTACATCAGAAAAGTGATACAAGTGTCAACGGCAAAGAATACCCAGAGAAATTATAAGAAAAAATTGTCTCAAGTACATAAAAATTAGAAATAAAAGTCCTGATCATTGAAAGTTGGCTCATAGAATTTATATTGATTGCCACTTATTCAACTTTTAAATTGTATGAAATACATAAAAGTAGATATATAAGTCCTGATCACCTAAAAGCTGACTCATGCAACCATATTGCTTAGGAAAAGATGCACATGCCACCATACATTATGGAATACCCCCTATTGACCATAGGAGAGTGTGGTGAACGGAATCCCACATTGTCTACGAGAGAAGTTCTTGTCCTTTATAATGATTATAAGAAGCTCCAATCATAGCCTTGACTAATCATTTTGGAGTATAAGTTCAAGTGTAGCTTGGCCTTTACTTCAGTCGTTACCCTAATACTAGAGTCAATCCCACCTAGAAATGTGAGACTTGAGCTTGCCACCTACAATTATATGGTATGACAAGAATGTATTTTTTTTTTTTTTTAATAAGTTAAGAGAGAAATTTTATTGATATGAATAAAAAAGGCAAAGCCCGTGTACGCAGGACGTATACAAGAGAACACCTAAATACATTCCAAGAGCTAAAAATTAAAACCAGAAAGTCATTGACATTGTTTCCATTAAGTACAATAGCTGAAAACCAAAACAATAAAGTGTGTAGGAAAAAGTTCTGAAGCTCCGCCGTTGTACGTCCCTTATCTTCGAAGCACCGTGCATTCATTTCCAACCAAGTACACCATATAATGCACAACGGAATCATCTTCCATACCGCTGCAACTTGGGGACAGCCCTAAATCCCTTTCCAACAAGCTAGTAAATCCACTACCCTCAATGACATTACCCAAGCTAAACCAACTCTTCATATATCTCATCCCATAACACTCTTGTTACTTCACAATGCAATAATAAATGATCGACTGATTCGCTATGCTTTTTACACAACTCGCATCAATCCCTCATAATGAGCCCCCTTTTCCTCAAATTATCCATGGTCAAAATATGCCCAAGAGAAGCAGTCCATATGAAAAAAGTTACTTTGGAAGGCACGCGTGACCTCCAAATACTCTTCCACGGAAAAGGAAAATTATCTTGTGCCAATAATTTGTAATATGACCTCACTGTAAGCTTCTTGCTACCATTAGGCCTTCACTGCATCCAATCCCCCTGTGCCGTTATACCTCCCATGGAGTATATCAAGCTGAAGGATTTTGAAATAGTATTCAATTCCCAATCATGAATATCCCTATTAAAGAGGACATTCCACTAGTGAGAACCATGAGAAAATGCAATCAGATCCACCACAGAAGCATCCCTGTTAACTGCGATGCGATAGAGAGCTGAAAAAACCCTATCAAGAGTGTTATCACCACACCAAACATCATGCCAAAACTTGATTCTGGAACCCTCGCCTGCCACAAAACAGATTTGAGTTTCAAAAATCCGCCAGCCCCTCCTAATAAATTTCCATAAGCCCATGCCATATCCCCCCTTCTTAAGGCTTGAATCTGGCCACGATCAACATCAGAAAAGAGAAGAGTATCATATGCGAAAAGGAGATGTGAAATTATAATAGAGCTGTTGGTACCATTTCCCACCGAGAATCTAGATAAGAAACCTCCCCCATCAGTAGCCTTCACCATCCGACCAAATGCCTCCATGACAATAACAAAGAGAAAAGGAGACAACGGATCCCCTTGCCTTAAACTACAATAACTGTTAAAAAAACTAGCAAATGTGCCATTAACTAGCACCAAGATGCGCGCAGTAGTAACACAATGCCAAATCCATGAGATCCACCTATCTCCAAATTCACATCTCCCGAGCAAGTAGAAAAGAAATTCCCAGTTCACATGTTCATATGCCTTTTCCATGTCAAGTTTACACAAAATACCTGGAACTCCTTCCCTCAACCTAATATACAAGCACTCATTGGCTATGAGAACCGAATCAAGAATTTGCCTCCTCCGAACAAACGCATTTTGAGGATTAGAAATGATTTGTTCCATGACAAAGCTTAATCAATTAGCAAGAACCTTCGTAATAATCTTGTATACCCCACTCACGAGGCTTATAGGATGGAAATTCTCAATTTTTGTTGCCTCACGTTTTTTCGATATGAGAGCAATGAACGCATTGAGTCATTTATCTAACTTCTTAAAGGAGTGGAATTCAAGGAACACCTACATAACATCACATTTCACAATGTCCCAACGAGCGTGTAATAATCCCATCGAGAAGCCATCAGGACCCGGTGCTTTGTCTTTGGCCATACCACCAATGACTTTATAAATCTCATCTTCTTCAAAGGGTCTTTCCAACCAGCGTGCAATCTATGGATCAATAGACTCAAACAACAAACCATCAACGTTCGGCCTCCAATTAGCCGGTTCCGTGAGGATGTTCTCATAATAATGCACTACATGGTTCTCTATCTCCGAGGGGTTAGAGAGCACTTGATTACTTTTGTCGCCTTCTTTTAGCCAAAGGGTCTTGGATTTTTGTTGTCACGAAGTCTCCTCCATTAACAACACCCTCTCCAATTCAGTCATAACCACACACTTTCTCAACAATACCTCCTTCGAGGTTTCTCCCATCAACTCCCTCCCCTTTAAAGCCTGCAATTCCTCTATAAGGGAAGTCTTCTAATTGTCAACATTTCCAAAAACTTCCAGATTCCACTTCTTCAAGTCTTGCTTCAAAGTTTTAAGTTTTTCTGCAAGAATGAAACTAGGAGTGCCTGTGAATTGATAAGAAGACCACCAAGATCTCACCTTCTCTATAAAGCCATAAGCAGCTAGCCACATTTTCAAACTTGAAATATCGGCGTCCCCATGAATGCCTCCACAATCTAACAGAATAGGAAAGTGATCCGAACAAACTTGGGGCAGACACTTCTGGCACAGTTCTGGAAAGTGGGCCTCCCACAAAGGAGAAACAAGAAACCTATCTAGCCTCGACCAAACCCGACTATTGGACCACGTGAACTTGCCCCCGGCAAGAGGGAGATCCATAAAATCCAAATCAAATATGAACTCCGAAAACTCCTCCATGGCCAAGGAGTTGTGATAAATCCCCAATCGCTCACTAGGAAAACGGGTAATATTGGAATCCCCACTCATACACCATGGCACATCCCATAAATAGTATAATTCACCAACTCCTCCCATAGACTTCTCCTATCTCTATCCATGTTTGGCCCATAGGTGCCTACAAAAGCCAACTCCTACCCATCTTCAACATTTTTAAATAAACTAGCGATCGAGAAATTCCCAATACACTCCTCAACCAACTCCACCACTCTTTTATCCTACATTAAAAGAACGCCGCCTAAAGCTTCCAGATATCCAAATAAGACCAATCCACAAAAGAACACCCCCACAAACCACTGATTCTTCTATCAATAACACGCAATTTTGTTTCTTGAAAACACACAACATCAATCTTCCACGTCCTCAATAAAGATTTTATGCAAAAGTGCTTGTTACAATCATTAAGCCCCCACATGTTCCAAGAAAGGATCTTAGGTTTCATTAACAAAAAGAACACCCCTCCCTTTCAATCTATCCCTTCCGCCACTCCCCTCCTTCTCTTCATAATTAATGGTACATTTGAGCCTCTTGAGTTTCCTATCTCTCTTTGTGGCTGACTTCAATCAACCATCTTCAATGGCTGCAAGAAAGGCCCTAAACTACTTTTCAAAGCCTACACAAGAAATCCAAATACAATTTTGTATCTCCTCAACCTTTTTAGGCCTCGTTTGTTTTCGCAAATGTGATGAGTTGAGATTAAAGTTAAAAGTTGAATAAAATATTGTTAGTATATATATTTTGAATATTATTTTTGTTTTGTGATTTGACAAAGTTGAATTGTTTATTTTATTTTGTGTGAAAATTTAGAATTTTTTTTTATAAGTAAAAAATTATATATATAAAAAATGAGTAACCAAGTACACTGAATGTATACAAGAAAACACATTGCCCTTATTAGAAGGCCCTAATGACCCAAACAACCCATAAAAAAAAAAAATCCAAAATACACCAAACCCGACCCCAACCCTTTGTTTCCAGTAGAATTAAAACTCTACCCGAAAACCCAACCCCAACCCCTTATTTCCCTTAGAACTAAAACATCACAATGCCCCTCCTTTGGACTTCCCTCTAGTTGAGCTACCACCCCTAGCGTCGTAGTTGATTGCCCAATGAAGAAGCTGTAACTCCCTGCTTTTCTTGAAACTTGATTTGGTTTCAAGCATATGGCTTGCCTCAATCGCAGTTATTAGTTCTTTAAATTGGTCTTCACATCCTCCATGTGAAATTCCCACAAACTGTTGAATCTCGTTAACTTTAGGTAAAATCCAATCCGCTATTGGAGGAAGAGAGACCAGGGGAGCAACATTATCCCCAGACACAATATCCAACTGCACTTCTGACTTTGGACATTCCTCTATACAAGACACTAACGCCAAGCTCATTGGTTCTCCAGCAACTCAATTGTTTCTCTCCAATGCTTTCAAGGCCCCCATTGGAGATTCGGGGGTAATAGCAAATTCCTTCACCTCTGGGGTGGTAGCGAATTCTACATCTCCTACAGACCTCGGCAGTACACCATTTTCCTTCAACTCCAACGAGAGAGCCATATTTTTTCATGAACTAAGGGTGTAATACCGATTAGCGGTCTATCCTGTGTACCAAGAGGCGAATGACATTCCATTACTGATGTCTCAACGTCGAAACCAGATGTAGACCCCGCTTCAAATATGCTAGATTTCTTTTTGACCCGCCATACTATCCTAGATCTGGTTATAGGGATAGGGCTGAATCCGATTTTCCGTTTTCCTTTATCAGAGTTTAAAGGGTTTGGGCCTATCTTGTTTCTCACAACCCTGTTGCCTCCAGCTGAAAGCAAGTCTATTTTCGTAGACAAGCAAGTTATCGCTGCCTTCAACTCGACCATTTGGGTTTCCATCTCCTTTAAAGAATTGTGCAACTCTACAAGCAGGTCTTGAGACGTGATTTGCCAACCCCCCTCATTCTGAACCCCCGAGGCATGACCCGTCTTCAAAGTTGTCGCATAGGATCGCCTCGACACTGAGGAAGTACTTGGGTCTTTCACCTCCAAGTTCTCCCTCACTTTCGCACCATCTACATGTCTGCTACAGCCCCCCTGCCTTTGTCCTTCCATACCATCACTCCCAAATCGACACTTACAGGACTGATCCACGGGACTAATCTTGTCCAGTGAAAAATCACGCAGCACCTCCCCCATCCAGCCCCCTCCTCGGGAATGAAAATAAAATTTCTCCTCCCACCACCACCATACTCCTCCACCGCCATATAACATCCTTGAGCATTCGAGCATCAATGTGCCATGAAACTATGTCTGCCTTCCCGGGCAATGGAGAAAAAACCCTGTTTCTCATCCTTTGTGCATGCATCCAAGGCCTTAGCCAGCCACTGTACTGTTGTTGAACCCAAAACCAATTTCGATATCACCCTTCGACTTCTCTCAGTAATGACCATTATGCTCCCCTCCTTTACCAGTGTAAAGGATTTAGATTTTATGACCAACTTCATAGACGTACCCATACTAAACACGACAACCCCAAAAACCAGAGTACAGATCAGAAACCAGTCTTCATCTCAGGGAATAGAAGACACCAGATCGGAGGGGGACTGGAGGAATACCAAAATCAAAGAACAAGATCAGAAACCAAGGCCCTAAATGGTTTGCTTGAGCCCGTCGCACTTATCTGTGGCGGAGCACAGTATCAAGTGACGATGAGTGGGTGAATAGATAAAAAACAGGCGAAACTTAAACAAAATACCGTCACCAGCAAAACTTAAACTTACAATCATTAGAAAAATTGAAATGATTAGATGAGATGAGTTGAAAAAAATTGTAAAAACAAACGAGACCTTAAAAACCCACTCTGATATAAACCTCTCTGAGTTTGGGCTAGGTGGTACCGTGCATAATAGGGTTGGTTCAGCAATTCCCCATCAATGCACTCTCCATCACAGAGAATCAATTGCAAGTTCGAGCCATTAGATGTGGTTTGAGCTTTCCCTGGATAGTTACAAACTATATCAGAACCAATCCCAGCCAAAAGTGTGATATTTGAGTTGTGAGTTTAAGTTGTCGCAGGAGCTGTGAGTTTCCTTGGAAAAATATTTGGAGAGTGAAGGTACCTACCAAGGTGGCTTTTTTCAGTTGGGTGGTATCTCTTGGCAAAGTTTTGACCACTGATAATCTTAGGAGGAGAGGTATGTGCATAGCTTATTGGTGTGTTATGTGCAAGAAAGATGAAAAATCTATAAATCATCTTTTTCTTCACTGTGGAGTGGCCATGTCTTAGTGGAATGAGGTTTTTAAACGGGCAGGTATACTTTGGGTGATGCCTATGGATATGGTGGATCTACTTCCAGGTTGGTATGGATTAAAGGGAAGAAAGAATGTAGTTGATATATAGAAGATGATTCCTTCATGTCTAATGTGGTGTCTCTTGCTTGAAATGAATGAGAGATGCTTTGAAGACAAAAAATGTTTGATGGGATAACTTAGGGATTTTTTCTTTAGTACCTTGTGTTTGTGGGCTAAAACTCTTGTAATGGCTGATGTTAACTTTCTGAATTTGTATTAGCTTTTCTTTTGATTTTAGAGAGATGTAGGTATTTCCTTTGTATATGTCCTATGTACTTGGGTTTTGCCTATTCTTGGGAATAAAGTTTATTATTAATTATAAAAAAACAAAATGGCCTAACGGGGATGACAGAGATTGAAGGAGGAGATTATAATACTCTGGATAGAATATAAGAGAGTGGTGAATGAGATCTTACATTGAGGTTTATAATAATTCTAAGGGGCTCCAATACTAACCTTGACTAGTCATTTTGGAATATATGTTCAAATGGAGCTTGGGTTTCCTTTGATTATTACAAAAGATATTATAATCGCCTTCATCCAAAAGTGTGAAACTTGAGTCGTACAACCAATAGCAAAATGACTTAACGAGCTTGTTGGGGATTTTAGTGTGGGGTTGTAACACTCTGCATTGAGTATAGGGAGTTGGTGACAGAGATCTCACATTGCCTAGGAGGAAGAAGTTGCCACCCTTTACAATGACTCTTTTCATAGATTATATTGTGAAATTTAGGCATGAGCATTGTGGTGACCTCAATTAATAACCGACATGCATTATAAATTCAACTATAGTTAGCCAGTTGGTTACATTGTATGCCAACAGCTTAAGATCTCTCTCGAACCATATATCCTTTAAAGCTATGAGTGCAAAGATTTGTACCTGTAGCAAAGTGACCTGAGCTGAAAGGGTGGTTGCTTCCGACTGAAGCGTCTGCACCTTCCTCTCCAGCTCACCAGTATAGCGCATCTTCCTTTCCTTTGAACGTGCGGCAGATTGCCTATTAGCTAGGATCCTAAAATTCAAAATGAAACAAACACATTTCATCAAGTTCAAACTTTGGCGAGAACTTCTAATTCCCGAAAATCTAAGCTAAATGTCACTGAAATTAATACCCGAAATACACAAGGGAGTAACCGTCTCCTACGCATCGACAAATCAAGAACACGTGCAGAACGTAAATCCCGAAAACATGGCATATAATAAACCCCGGCCGGAAGAAAGTACACTCACAAAGTACAATTAGCGTGAAAAAAAAATAAGAGAATTAAAAACGTAAGAAATTTTCTTCCCCAGCTACACCTAACCTCTCACCCACCACTCGTTTCAATCCAAAAAAAATAAAAAATAAAAAGAGCACATAAAGATTCATTAAAAAGAAGATAACTAGCTCAGAAAAATAAAACCAGAACTTTGAAGCAAACTAAACGGGAAAAACTCAGAAAGTCATGTAGTTTTAACTAATAATAATAAAAAAAAAGAACAAGTTATCCATGGAGGATTCAACTAGAAAGCTAGAAGGCCCTACCTTTTAGCTCTTTTGGGATCAATCAAAGCAAGCTCCGCAAGTCTATCAGGACCCATGGACTTCTTTTCACCGTCGATAATCTCCATGGCAGAGTCAGCGTCGAACGACGCCGTCGACGAGCCGTCCATAGAGTTGCTGTGCCTATGATGGTGCACCCTCTTCTCCCCCACAGCCTCCTTTCCACCGCCGAAGCCCAGTTCATCGAAGAAGTCGGAGTCAACGGACAGGCTACGGAAGTGGTGACCCATCTGTCCGACGGTGGGCTTGGCGGTGGAGTTGGACTTGTTGGGGTTGCCAGACTCGTCGGATGAATCTATGGCCATAGCAGCGCCAGTTGCCGTGGGGGAAGGGGAAGGGAAAGAGGAGAGGTCGAGGTCAAGGTCGGTGGGGTCGAAGAGGAGGAGGTCGTCCAAGTTGGGGAAACGGAAAGAGGTGTCGGAGTGGGCCCGTCGGTGGTGGGAACCTCGAAGGGGTGTCTCTGGCATCTGCTCGATGTCCACTACCGTCGGTGGCTTTCCGGTGAACTGCAGGTTCATTTTCTCGATGGTGGTTTGGTCCTCGCGTTTTTCAGGGGCGGGGGACAAAGAAAGATGTTGTGTCGGGGCGCCAAGGAGGGAGAAAAAAAGTGCGAGTGAAGGAACAGCTAAAAGGATTTGGTCCCAGAGATCCTTTCAAGTATCAACTCAACATTGTACGTTGGGAGTTGTTTTTTTTTTCTTTTTTCGGAATAGGTGAAGGGTAGTGATAGGCTTACAACCTATCTACTATTTATTTATTATTTATAGTGTTTTTATTTTTTTATTATTTTATTTTAAATACTTTTTTAACATCTTTAATTATTAAGAAAAAATTAAAAAAATATATAAATTTACTAATTATTATTTCCTTAACTATTAAGTAAAATAAAAAATTATAAAAAAAATCAAATATAAAAAGAGTAGTAAATGAGTAGTAAGAGGATAGTAATCCTATTATTTTTCATAGGTGAATTCTGTCTAAAATCTATAAATATCAATGTATCATTATATTTTTATTTATATTTTTATTTATAAGATTAATTTTATTAGGTTTTTTTTTAAATTTAAATTTTATAATTTTTAATATATCAATAATTGATATATAGAGAAGTAAATGCTTTGTAAATTTTTCTTAAATATATTTAATATTTTTCTTATATAAATAATGTTTTTAAAAAAATGGTATTATTATATAAAAATGTAAATCAAATAAAATATTTTGGAGTTGATCCCTTATATTTATATTTACTCAAAAGGTCCTACAAATATGGAATGAAACAATAAGGATTTAAGCAGCTTTTCAATGCACTGTGATGCAATACTTCAATACTTTCTCACCAGAATAATGATATATGTGAATCATTTTTACAATCTTTTATCTAATTTTATTTTAAATTGACAATATTTTTATAAAATGATATTAATTTTATAAGTTATTTTATAAAAATAATTTTTATTTAAAATACGGTTGTGTAAAGGGATAACGTTGATATAATGTTTTTCATTAATCATCAGACTATTTTTTATTGTTTAAAACAATAAATTTATGAATAAAAAAGCAGAATGTGGGCAAGATGTGGTTTTGAAGCATAGAAAAGAAGGGCTTAAATGGTATATAGGCTTTGTGAGCACCGACCTGTATTCCATCACCAGCCCATCAGCCCCCAAAAATACCATATAAGTTATTTTTTCCAGGAGTGATAAAAAGATAAATATATTATAAAATAATATTTTATTTTAAAACCTAAACACATTAAAATAAAATTAATATTTTGTTCATCAGTTTTGTAAAGCAAGTTGTCTCCTAATCATTTTTTTTTTATCTATATCAAGGAGTGTTAATTAATAACCTCACTTTACAAGAAAAGAATCTATAAATGTACTTGGGCATTTTTTGTTGTCCACTAATTTTCCATACGGCAAGCTCTTTGTGCCTAATTTGTTCTTTAATTATTTTTAGATATTATTATATCAGTAGTCGATACTCCATAAACTGTAGTTGTACGTGGTAGTAAATTGTAAAGAGATTTTTTTCCACTTCTCAAGCCCACTGGACCTCAACCCGATATCTAGACTTAGGGTCCAAACTTACCCATGAAGCAAGGCATTGACAAGGGAAAGTAAACAATTACGACTGATGGGACGAACATGCCTGACATAGCCAAACTATACTCCGATCATGGAAACTTATACAGGACAGAACGGGAAAGGCGAAGGAGCCTTCGATCCTCTGACACGGGACATCGACGAACCACAAAAGAAAAAATAAATTAGAAAACTATGCCTCATTAATGACACCATTACTTGAACTACACGGCACATTAATAAAGTCGTCACAGAGTCATGCCACATTAAAGTCTAACAACAGGCACAATACAAAGAACACGAATCTCATGGGGGCATGCAAGATCTTTTCCTCCCAGACTTTCAGTATAAAAAGCAACTCTCACGTACGAAAAGACTCTCTAATCCTTAAAATCTCTTACTTATTTACAAACTTCCAAAAGACTTTATTGATTTTTGCATTAGAGACTCTCCGGTTCCAAGACCACCATTTTCAAGTTGGTTTTTTCTCTATTTTTGTAGGCTCAATTTTAAAGATCTGAGTTGCTGTAATCTAGCCTAAAAACATACGAAACACGAAGTTAACAGTAATAATTATTATCAATAATTATTTTTATTAATTAGAGATTATTTATGGCTTATCTTATGCAACATATATTTTATTTTAATTAAAAGTAACCCCAAACACCCAAAAAAAAAAAAAAAAAATAGAAAACTCCCTTACCAACTTTTGGCCAAAATGGATGAATTTGGAGATGGTATGACTTTTTAAAACTATTATAAGATTTTTTAAGATATTTTATATGGGCATGATTAATGTTGTCACATGGACTCCACTGTGCAACTTCAACCAAATCTATAGCTTTTTGCTACTATATATATTAATATACCTGCTTTCGTTCTTTTGTGTTTTTGGTCAAACCTGTGCCACCTGCTCTCCACTGTTGAACCAAAAACCAAATCATATTTCATTTCATATAATTAAAGTTTAGTCATTCATGTACGTACGCTACAGAGATCATGAATTGTTCAAATTACCGGAAGGCTGAAAACCATATATGTAAAGTATATATTGACGTGCAAAGTGAATGTTTGTTCAGTACCAATTAATATTATATAGATCATGTATCGATACTGTTGACAATTTGTCACTACTCATCGGATGGTATATAATTGATGCACAGTGCTACAGTTTCTGCTTGGAGCTCCTGCTGGGCTGCAGCATGTATTTATTATTTACATGTATTTTTTTTTCAAGTTGTTTTTTATATAGATTTTTTTAATATTATTTAATATTTTTAAAATATAAAATAAATTTAGAACATCATTAAAAATATTTTTTTAATCAAAAAGTAAAAAACAAAAATTATTAAAAAATACTTCCTTAATCACGAAGTAAAATAAAAATTATAAAAAATATTTTTTATTTTAGTTCGTGATTAAGAAAGCATTATTTAATAATATTATGAATTTTTTTTTTATAAAGGATGATACTAGAGCCACCGCTGGGACTCTCGTTAGGAGCTCCCTCTAGCTCAAACATAGTGTTTTTTCATGTATTTTTTAAAGTTATTTTTTATATAGATGTTTTTAATACTTTTAAATATTTTAAAAAAATAAAATAAATTTAAAACATCATTAAAAAATACTTTCTTAACCAGAAAGTAAAAAAAAAAAAATTATTAAAAAATACTTCCTTAATCACGAAGTAAAATAAAAAATATTTTAATATTTTAATATTTTATTTCGTGATTAAGAAAATATTTTTTAATAATTTAATAAATTTTTTATTTTTTTAAAATATTTAAAATTATAAAAAAAATCTATATAAAACAAAAAACATAAAAAAAAATACTTATAAAAATAGAGGAGCCCCCAGCGGAGCTCCCAGCGGGGCTCTAGCATTATTCATAATTGATTCATTTGGGTTGAGCTTTGACCTTGACATGGCTGGCTCTAATTGGTTGTTAGAGCCTCGTCGTTGTTATGGATCTTGGAGTCTGGAGATATTATTGCCACCATGATTGTTAACGAAAGAGTTACCCTATTTACAAATCTGATAATACTTACGCATACTTCTTATTATAGTTCATTTAACTCATTCCGAGGTTCCATTTGAAATTTAGATTAAACTGAGATCAATTCAGTTCAATTTAATTAATTTTAAATTAAATCTAATATATAAATACACAATTCTTAAATTACTTATAAACTTATCTCAATTCAAAATCTCTTTAAATATAGAATTTATATTTTTTTTCAACTCAATATCTATTTACACGCAAGATTCATAATATTTTTGAACTTATATATCATAAATATATATATCTAAACTCATCTTAATATCTAAACACAGTTAAATTCATCCTAGATGGGTCTTATAAAACTCACTATACCATCTCAACTTACTACTATTTATAAAGAATTCAATTCTTTTCAACTCAACTCAACATCCAAACATGACCTAATTACTTAATTAGCTGATGAGGTATGCTGTTTACGTATCAAAAGTGTATTTAGTACCATATATAGATTTATTTTTGTTAACAATCATGCTATATATACATGAGATCATCATCGTGTGCGTCGATTTGGTAGTTGGAAGGTTGGTAATATCTAGATGTGAACGCGGAATTAAAGATCATTACATCGGATTAATTAATCATGTACGTAATACATTAATTAATATCATGTAGGGTACTGTAACTCACAATATAATTAGTGCATCATATCTCGACGCGACCAGTTCATGCATTTGTTTTGACGCTTATACAATCAATTAATTAATATCGTATATATGTAATGAATTAATACTAATTTAAAATTAAAAAATGATAACCATATGGCAAAATTATTCAAACTCAACCAATGGATTAAAAGATCGATCATGCTAATCCACTCAAGCAAAATTAGATGGAGTTGAATAGATATTGCATCTATATATAGGATAAATCATTATCTCGATGATCTCCTACTAGCTCCCTGCAACTCGATGTATAATATATATATATATGTGGATCAGGATGCTGAAGAAGATAAAGATGCTGTAGAAGTCGTAGAAGACTAGAAGACTAGAAGTTCAACATCAGTAGATCAAGACCAGAAGCTAGCTCATCCTCAGTAGACGTAGTTATCTAGATAGAATTGTTCTGTTATTTTCCTTCTAGTCAGTGTTTGTTATGAGTCCTACAACTATTACGTTTGTATTCAACAGCTTCATTATTACTAAGAGAATCAACATACTGAAAGTGTGGTTGATATTTTCCTCAACATATATATATATATATATAATGTGGATCATGAGATCGAGTTGTTTGATTTTTGGCTCAAAAATATGATTAGTGATTTATATATATATATATACTTGTACTGCGCTCTCTCTCTCTCTCTCTCTCTCTCTCTCTCTCTCTCTCTATATATATATATATATATCCAATAGAGACGAACGGTTCAAAACTGTACAAGTATATAGTCATTACTTTTGACCTTGCAGTGTGACATAAACAAAGATAACGTAAAGCCTTGAAATTTGTTCATCTTTTTGACACGTTGCCCTAGCTACTGATCACTTGTCGTATCCATATATTTGTGTCTGTAATTTTGGGCTGCATCTTTTGGTGAATTAATCCCTATAAGATCAGTTCAACCGAAAAACGTCCCTACGCAGTACTCTTCCTTTTTTCGTATTTCTTTAACATTTTATTTAGGTTATCTTTCATGTTTTTCGATCAAATTAGAACTGCAAGATCATGAACATGAACTGAACAAGAATAGATATGTATAAGTTTTGTATTTCTTTAACATTTTATTTAGGTTATCCATATATGGCTGCCAATTAATGCCCTTATTTTTCCTACCGAAAATGAGTACTCTTCGTCCTTATTATATATGTTATAATAGTACTGCATGCTCGGATTGGAGTGGGATCGAGAGTCATTATGTCATGGATTCATCCTCTACCAGTCAGCAAGCATTTATATATGCTTAGAGATTATCATGAATTTATAGGTCCTGCATGCATGCATGCTTTATATATATATATAATCATGTATTCTCTCCCATCCCCTATTTAGCTCCAACTATGGCACTGTATATTATGAATTAGTCTCTTACAGATCATAATTAGAAGATCGAAGAGTACGTACGTACGTAGCCCTTCTAGGATGCCAAAGTTTCGTCACACGACATATTAGCTATGCATCGGATCGAGAAAACAACGTTTCAATTTATGGCCCTGTTTCCATGTTTAGTATTTGATATAAAATGATGTTTGTTGGAACTCCCCGATCGATCCACTAGCTAGTCTCTCTTTTCATATTGCTAATTTTTATATAGTGAAATATTCTTGGCTAAAACTGATCTGAATAAGGTAAAGTTCTATGCATATAACATGACTGCAATACGATATATTCACAATACATTAATTATTTATATATATATGCAGTACTGCAGATATTATATATATATATATATATATATATATATATATATACATATGTGTGAGCGCGCGCGCGCGCGCGTACAGCAATAATAGCTAGCCAAGACACCAGAAAGATCAAAAGCTATAGATATGGGTCTTCCTACCATGAACTAGGGCCCATCTTGATTTTTATGGTCTATTAATTCCACTAAATTAATCCAATCCAACTAGACAAGAGATAAATCGATGGGGGCCTATCGGCTTCTGCAAATCATACACCACAATATATAACAGGAAGGTATATAGAGGGCATAATTGAGCCCACTACGTACCAAAAGACACTTTATTGGGATAAACAGAAGGCAAGAAATCACCACTAGATTGGTTTTGATTTGCCCAAAATTAACCACCATGGCTTTCTCCACTCACAGCCTTCCAGGTGCACCCTCAATCTGCACATGAAGCCACCATATGAACCACTAAATTAGTGTACTGATGTCTCTTCTTATACGCATGTCTACTTTGATCGATGGTCACACCCATGCATATATGTTGTTGTACAAGCTAGCACCCATAATATTCTTTCTTACTTATAATTTCCATGGTGGGAATGATCATATACTTAATTAATGCTAGAATTGTTACAGTCGTACGTGATCATATACTATATTTTGTGTTAATATAAAATAAGTGTGTTGACATATTCATGGTGACAAGTACATGTGTTAAATTGTGTTGTAATAGTGTCAAGTGGGATAAAATGACCAGGGATTGAAGTTTGCTCGATCTTCACTCAACATGGTTCGAGCGCGCTAAGCTTCATACAAAAAGTTCACTCGACCTGCATGCGCTCGATCCGTTGCTCAAGGAGAGTTCGCTCAACACTTGCTTGAGCGAATCTCAGACAAAATGTTTGCTCGACACCCGCTTGACATGGCACTTGAGTGGTATCTAAGACAGAAAGTCTGCTCGACATACACGCGACTCTCTGCTCCAGCGATGCTTGGAAACAAAGTGCGCTCAACACTCACTTGAGCAAATGTTAAAAAATATGATTTTGACTAGGGTTTCAGCGACGTGTTCCATTATGGCTATAAAAGAAAAATTCAACTCAATTCAAACGTGTGGAGATACAGAGCAAAAAAAAAAAAAGGCCTTTTAAGAACACTTGAGAGAAATACCATTCCACATCCAAAGCTCATTTTCTCTTGAAAAATATATCTTCATCTTACTGCACTTAAGATCAAACACTGTTGAGTTCATTGGTGTGGATGTGTTTATTGGTTGGAAGGGATTTCGGAGCTGCCGTTGAAGTAGAGATCGATAGGTTCTTGTGGTGAAGTTATTGAAAGGCCGGAGTTTCGGAGCTGCATGCATGCAGAGATCGAGTGGATCACTCGTGATGTTGCAAGTCAGATTTAGCTACTACAAGGGTCTTATGAGTATTTCTAAATTAGTTGTAACAAACTATATTTCTATAGTGAATTTTAGGTGGTGACTTACACCGGAGTGATTTTTTTATTTTGAAAACGTTTTTCAAATGAATTTTCACTTCGTGACCAAATTGCTGTATTGATTATTTTTATATGAATTGTTTCATTGATTAATTGCTTGTTTGACAACATTTTTAAATAGTGTAGTAAAGTTGAATTACACATATTCACCACCCTCTAGGTTTTGTACGTTTTGGGACGTTAACACTACTGATTTGTCATTCTGTATATATGTTTTTAAATTAAGCTTATAGTAACAAAATAAATTTTGATATCGATATAATTGTATTAGTTTAACTGGCATGCATGTATATAATATTCTTCTTTGTGTGGTAGTAAATATTTAAGGAAGATACAGGATGATCAAGACGCGAAGCTACAGATCGATGATGCGTACGTATGCACTTATATAAAACAAAGCAACGCTTGGAGAAAAATAAAAATTTTGAGGGTAATTCAAATTTCATTAATATTGCTTGATTATATACTTAAAAAAGTGTTAGTTTTCTGTTATATCTCTACATGATCTTTATAACTAGAGTACTGCTACATCCACAAAGGAATTATACAAAAACAATAACACAAATTGATGTGGTTTTCATCTGATTCGTTATATCTACTTTACAATAAAAGTAAATTTATAATCTGACGAATCACATCAAGTCACGTTAGTTTGTGGGATTAATTTTATATAATCTCTTATTTGTTGCTAGAATATTTCCCTGTATAATTAATTAGCTCATGTACGTACGTTTAGGAAGAAAAAGTGAACAACAAGATAACCAGAAATAAATTACATCATGTTACTGCTAAATAATATTGGTAGGATTAAAAATATCATGTCCTTTTATTATATATATAGTGCTTTCAAGAACAAGGAATTAAGAGTCTCAAGGCTAAGTACTAATTATAACTTCATTTGTTTTATTTCGTTTTCCACGAGCACGTACATTAACCAAATTTGGTTGAGATCAAGTACTGATCAACCACAATGTCAACTTCTAAGTCTATTAATGGTGATCATGTCTAACAATCTTATATGTGAGGTTTGAAAACACAGCTAGCAAGGCCTTATATATAGAAATGCGGTAAACTACTGATCTCTATTTTAAAATTTGCTACCTAGCTCGTTCACATGATCAATCGATCATGTGATACATGATTTTAAATCGTTTCCAAAGTCATCTACGTACTTAAATTGTCATGTGATATGTCGATGTCGATTATTAATTAATGTGACTAAAAATGATAAAATTAGTTCTAAATTAGATGTAAAACAAAATTTTTCTTCTTCAAATAGAGGTCATAGCTAGCTAGCTAGGTTTGTACGTCAAACCCACTGATCATTCAAACAAAGCAATGAGAATCTCCCTCCGGTGGCTTTAAATCATGAGAATAGTTAAAAAACCACATAATAATTGTATGTGCGTGAGAAATTAAATGGAATTAAGAATTAGAGAATATAGAATAGTACTGATTTCTAGTGTTAATGGATTCAATAAGATAATGGGAGTTGGTGGCAGTCGTGTGGATTGCACACACTCCCTTCAATTTCTTATATTATCTCAATTCTAATCTTCGTCTCACCACTACTTTTTTGGATGAAGGTTCTCACACTAATTAGTGCTTTCCTCTTCAGCAATCCATTTATGAGACTTTGTTTATTCGGTAGGCCAGTTCTTAAAGGGAGAAAAGGCCGGCAAGGTAATCAACCTAAGAAGTTGGTCATGACGTACATGATCGATCGATGATGGTGCATGGACACAAAAAGTTGATAGTTTCTGCTTAAGAGGATGACCTAGCTAATAAGCGCATTACACATGCTTGCATGGATGATCATCATAAATAACTGGAGCATATAATGTATGATCAGTATTCTTAAAGTTGCTTTTATTTGAAAATATCTAATATAGTTTAGTTCTCTAATTTGCTTGACAGGATCACCTTATGCGTGTGTGTAAGGACTTGGAGCTGTGTGGTCGAGGCACGGTAAATTTGAATATTCTTAACATGTACATACATACATATATTTATATATATATATATATAAATATATATATTCTAACATGCGTATATTATGGAAGAAAAGCTAACGAGATTTTTTCAATTGCTGGAGTTCTTCGGATCGAGGTTATAAATACTTTCCAAGGATATTGGACACTTAAGCTAGAACTCTATCCTTTTTATCTGTTTTATTATTTCATGTCATCTTGCTAGCTTGTCATGCTTTAG
This sequence comes from Juglans regia, assembly GCF_001411555.2. NCBI lineage: Eukaryota > Viridiplantae > Streptophyta > Magnoliopsida > Fagales > Juglandaceae > Juglans > Juglans regia. Next base: position 1,963,794 of record NC_049906.1, on the reverse strand, counting down.
CCAGTCATGAACCATAAGATCAGTACTCCTGCATGCATGGTGCATGTACGTGACCGCCATAAACAGTATCTCCTTGCCTAGTTTTCCTATTTTGGGATCGTCGGTATCCTCTCGATATTCTTCATTATATATAAGAGAAAGTAATACAGCCAACAAATTAAATGATCTATCACCTGGCCTGCCGGAATTTTCTTTTCTATAATTTCCTAGTACTGCTGATCACTTTCCTTAAGAAAAATTTTTCCAGAGTTGTTTCTTCCTTTCTTTAGGATGATTAAATATTTGCCGTGTCTTCATTGATCTGAAACTGATCTATCATACACAATTTAATGGGCAGCTAGGACGCGCATTAATATACTATAAGGCATGCATGCACCAAGTTAATTTGTTCAATCATGCTAATCATCTTGACGGTGGATAATTGATCTGTTTCATTTCAAACTGCTTCATAATCTATATATTATTCTTTTGTTTACTTTCTCGTTTAACATTATCTATCTAATTAATCATTAATTCTTGATCTTGTTTCGGAACAAATATTATTTGCCTTTTGTATGCATGTCACTAATTAATTATATATATATATATATATATATATACACATATATATATATATAACCTAATTAGTGTTTCAGGATGCAACATAACTTATGTCATCCATATTCATGGTTTCTTCGTTCAATCTATTTCTAGGATAGTCTTGTGATGACTTTTTATCTGGATTTTTCTGGAGGACTGAGGAAATAATGCCACAAGTTCAGGTGGCGGCCAGGTGCATGCATGTGTGGTGGTAAATTAACAATTGGGTGACAGCCCAATTTGACAAAGGGCACAAAGATTTCACTTCAAAAGTTATGATTTACCAAGATTTGGAATTTCCAATCACTTGGCCGCCTAATCTAGCTAGGTCCCATTTGCCAGTACTATTCGATCCCAATATATATATATATGGCTGTACTATATATCGATTAATCCCTCATGATCAGTGTTTCAAACATTCGTTAGTGAATGTGGAATTAGCCATTTCCATTGTTTTTTTTTTTTTTTTGTTGGCCCATATACAAGGGTAGTTTTCTAACTCTTTTTCGTAAATAGTACTGCATGCTGAATTCTTTTGTCAACTACTAGTGGGCATGATGTGTATATAGTACCCCACCTTTGCCTCCACCATAGTTAGAGATCTTCACTCATAAATACCCTTCTCCAAGGCGTGTGTCCTCCACGTACACTTCTCCCTCTCCTTCTTTCTCAGCATAGATACTTATATAATTTTTCTTCCAACCATGGCATCTAACCAACCATCTCTCAATACTGCCAAATTCACCACTTCCTCCACAGACCTCGAGCAACAGTCGAAGTTAGAGCTCGAAACCGAGGAATTTGACTACTCTAAAAGATCTCAATGGCTACGTGCGGCTGTCTTAGGAGCAAATGATGGGTTGGTCTCAACAGCCTCGTTAATGATGGGGGTTGGAGCAGTAAAACAAGACGTAAAGGCCATGATACTTACTGGGTTTGCAGGTCTTGTTGCTGGTGCCTGCAGCATGGCCATAGGAGAGTTTGTGTCGGTGTACTCACAGTTGGACATAGAAGTGGCACAAATGAAAAGAGATCAGAAGCAGCATAGGGGGGATATTGATGGACAGAGATCAGAAGAGGAAGAGAAAGATCAGAGTTTGCCAAACCCCATGCAAGCTGCGGCAGCATCAGCACTTGCGTTTTCTGTGGGTGCATTGGTTCCACTCCTAGCAGCTTCGTTTATAAAGGAGTATAAGGTGAGGGTGGGGATGGTGGTGGGGGCAGTGAGCCTGGCTTTGTTGGTTTTTGGGTGGCTGGGGGCTCTCTTAGGTAAGGTCCCTGCGTTTAAGTCTGTCGTTAGGGTTTTGGTTGGAGGTTTGCTAGCCATGGCTATAACCTTTGGGTTGACTAAGTTAATAGGGTCAAGTGGCCTGTAATAATTTATACCACCAATCTCCAGCCTCATGGTAATATGATCTTCTCACTCTCGATCTCCTTCATGTTGATCCCTTGGCCTTATATATAGTACGTGTGTGTGTACATGTGTGTGTTTCTTCAGCCTCATGGTAATATAAGCTACCGTACTTTGTCTCCAACTTAATGTTCTTAGTTAATGATATATATATATATATAGGTGGAGGGGATCAACCAAACGTGGATCAATATACATATATCCTAGCTTTATATTCTCTCTCTCTCTCTCTCTCTATATATATATATATATATGTATATAGTTATGTATGTATATATATAGTACTAGTCGTTAACACGTGCGATACGCAGAAATAACTAAATCAGGATATCTTATAGAAGCCATTATATATACAATTAAAATTAATAGATGAAACCTAGTTTATGTGAGTGTTAATGTTAGTATCTTAACTTTTCTAATTTAATTTGATTGAGCAAAATAATCTTTTCTCCCTTATTCTATTTAGGTTTATATCATAGTGGTCATATATAATTTATGTACTTTGCTTGAATGGAAAGAACTACTAGCAAGGGACGAAAAATTACTTATTATATTATGGTGTGCTAAAATAACTCTTCAAAAAGAAAATCATGATCTTTGATTACGTAAAAAACTAAAATTCAATAATCTTTATTATAAATCTATTGATTACGTAAAAAACTAAAAATACATGAATTCATGAGAAGCCTAATTAATTAAGAGATATCGTTAGGAAATTAAACTAAAAGGCTCTATTTAACATTCGCGAATTAAACGAGTATCTACATATATATATATATATATATATATATATAATAGCTAGGGAAAATATTATGTGGATAAAATGATCAATAAAAGCTCGATCCCTAAATGCTATTAATTTCAAAATTAGAAATTATATGTACCCATAATACAACAAAGCTAGCTAATGGTTAACTACTATATAGTTATATAAGATCATATATATATATATATATATATATATATATATAATTAGTTGAGCTATATATTATTAGGTAGATAATTTTTCTCTTTGTTCATAGTATAGTTTTTCTTCTTCATTTAAGTAGTTGACATAATTAAAAAGCCACTTAAACGACTAGGGACAATAAATCCATGGGATAAATATATATATATATATATATATATATATATAGTAGTATATTTTTTCATAATATTTGTGAGCTTCAAAAAGTTTGAACTCATAATATATAATATCATGTTTTAAATAGTCACAACTATTTAAATTTCAGTCACTGATCTATGTTAGAATGGCATAAATAATGCAACTTATATTAATGGTATTACGACCTTAATTAATTAATGAACTAAATACTCTTAATTCTTTGCTATCTCATGAAATTATTTACATATTTAAATTCACTCCAATCTTCATATAATTTACAGTTTTTTAGACGAAATTTAAATTTTATCCCAAAAAATCACTTTTAGAAACGAAAAAAGAAAAAAGAGTCCTTAAAAACTTAATTTCGTCCCTAAAATTAGTTAAATAATCTGTTCTAGTGGTATGTATATAAAATATACAAATAAATAAGTGGAGTTCCCTTGATCATCAAGAGTCTATTCACAAATACATTAATTATTATTACTATTATTATTATATTATAAGCTTGGGTTGTTTATCATCATGTTAATCAAATCGCTGAGAAGAAGTAGTACTACTTGAACTTGGTTTATTTGCGAAATAAACAATTATATGCAAACAAACTTTCATAGGTCGAGTTATCGATTATGATCTGTATATATCTTGAATTTATCAGCCTATAATGCATTGATGATTAACTATGAATTGATATTCGCTTTAGCATATATGCAAGGTGTAGAAAGGATGCTAAAGTGAGAGTCTGCTTTTCCAGTGCACTATTTTCATAAAGCTATAACTTTTATTTACCTAAAAGTAGAAAAGAAGATAAAGGAGCTTATTATATAACTAAGAATTTATATTAATCTCCTTCCTTCTTAACCAATTCATACGGATTCTATTATAATATTTAATCTTTCAAGTTGATCTATTGACACACTAAATATATTATTATGTAAAGATCTCTCACACCAGATAATATAAAAAGAGAAATATTTTAACCATAAAAAGATTATTAAATAAAAATAAACTCACAATCTGACGTGACTTGATGTGGTACGTCATATTGTAAATTTATTTTTATTGTAAAATAAATAATCTAATAGATCACATGAAGTAACGTTAGTTTGTGCATTATATTGTTGGGTTTACTTTTATATAATCTATTTGTGTATGTAACACTTCTAAAAAAATAGAACTGTTACAAATACAAAGAGATTATATAAAAGTAAAGTTTCCAATGGCTGAAAGTGAAATAGGAGACCTCAAGCTACCATAAATATTGACTAGAACCGAAGGAAGATCTCTCACACCTAGGTGTCAACGAAGGACTCACTCAAAAGGGCAAAAGCATGACTTCCTTAAGGATAGAGAGAGGGGGAGCCAAGGTCATTTGCTCGAATATGATTTCATGAGGTCCGTTAAATCCATTTTATAATATGACAAGTGACATTAATTTGTAAATTTATTTTTGTATAATCCAAGACTAGAGTATTCTCCCTAAAAAAATATTAGAGTTTTAACTTTTATATTATAATTATAATAAATAGTATATCTACGTACCACATTCATATAAAAACTACAATTTGAGCACGTCTCCATCGGACATTTATCTTTCTTGGATTTGGACATTTATCTTTCTTGGAATGCTCAAAATATGACAAAGCAAAAGTAGCTTTTGCCCTGTACCAACTAAAGACTTCCAACTGAGAGCATCGATCAGCCAACAGCTTCTACAAACTTCGAACGATTATATGATTAACATGACAATTTAAAACGAAGATATATAATAAGGAAAGACGACAAAATAAAAATGAAGATGATAACTTGTGATATTTCTCAGTGAAGACGACTTATTATCCATGAATTTGGTAATTTTGGTGTCAGACCGACAGGTGACACCTCTATATAACCACAGTCCCAGATTACATTCCCGCAATTGCCTCCTTTTACTAAAAAAAAAAAAAAAAAAAAAAAAAATCCCTTTTTCTTATACCACTCCAAAAAATAACATCAACATGATTATTTCACAAAAATCAGACCAATTCCAGTGGTGACTTTTGGACAAAGGCTGTAAGACAGGTAGACAGTACAACCTTGCACCTCCTCCTTTTCACATAAAATCCAGTTGATAGATCTTAATTCCGCCCTTGTGTCAACCGAGTGGCGGACCAAAACCTCTTTTCCACCAAATTCTTTTCGCATCTTTGCATGAAACAAACCAGTCGGCGGAGCTCCTTTGTTCTTGAAAAGTTACTTTTAGTGATATGCATCATCATTGTATCTTGAAAAGAGTCTTCAATTTCACAACCAACTTCCACTCCTCAATTGACAGATCATCCTGCATATTTCAAAGTTACAATTGGGCAATAATTGTAAATCCATGAAGCATAGCAAATTGAGTGAATATATGGGGGTGCTAGAAATGAAATGAGCCACCCGACCAGACCCCACTAGGGTTAGCTAGCCGATTGGGTTAGCATACACCATCTGTGAGATTTGATTCACTTACCCTGTAATTGGCTTTAAGTACATCAATTGATTTTCGTGAGATGTGGCTGACAAGCTCATCATCAAGCTCAAAGTGTCTACCAAACATCTTTTGCTGCTCCTCAGGATTTGTGCCAAGTATCTGTAAACGCACAAAGAAAAGGAAACAATAAGCCAACTTCCAGTTAAGTTGGCTCGATATAGCAAGACAAGTTCTCTTGGTGGCTAAATTTCCAACTAGAGTTCAGACATATCCCTTCAGATATCCCTCTTTCCCTTGGAAAGTATCATACAAAAAAGAGGCTGGTCAAGCAAGTTGTTCCTGAACACAAGTATGTGCCTAGTGAAAATTGGCATACTATTTATAAAGTGTAAATTTCATGACAAACAGTATGTGCCTAGTGAAAATATAAACAATAATATTAACAATACTGCACAAAAAAATAAATAAATAAATAAATAAGCAAGCGTTAGGGATATGCACAACTTATGGATGGTTAGACTATCAAACTACCCCTAGTTTATTAAAACTCAATTAAATCGAACCACCTATTTTCAAAGCTAAAGAAACTTGATGCTAAGAATCAATTTTAACGAAGTTGAATCAAGGATGCCAATTAGGTACCAAAAAACTATTTCGTATCTTTAAATTACTTGGGTCTTTAAACTTTTTTCTACCTGCCCTTGTGTTCAAATGTTCCATGAAACATGATGAATCCATTTAATTCTATGGGACAGACAAGCACACTCTAAGGTAAATTGATAAAGCATTCAATACTGCATCACAAGTAATACTGCATCACAAGTACAAGTATCTACCTTTATTGCAACCTTCTGCCCTTTCTTTGCAATATCCACAGGTTTATGATTATTTTCGATGGATGAAATTCGTCCAATATCAATGAAATCCCGCTGCGGAATACAAATCGGAGTACCAACCTGTGCAGAAAGCAGATGATATCAGATGTGCACAAAAGTATAAACCAAATATACTTCTGTGTACCACAAAACTTTTTTGATAAGTTTGTGGTATACTTCAGTGTACCACAAACTCTAGGGGCATCTGATAATAAGCATCATCCATTAAAGCTGACATTGCAGAGAAATGTCAGGATTGGCCTTCATTGGCCTCAAGACCACTCAGGAATTCTTTGCCATACAAACTGATTAAAAAAAGGGAATTCTGTGCCATACAAGATATTTATGGCGATAAACAAGCCATAAATCAAGGCAAGAGATGAAGAACACTAAGGTGGCCTCAGTCGAAAAACTAGATAGAGAAGATGGTGTATCCCGACCTCAATTCAAGACCAAAAAATAAACTTAAAGCAGATACAGTTGAATTCTGGATCTGTTAGAAAGGCACGTTAAAATAAGTTCAAACCCTTCAACACAGTATTAAGATAAACAACAATACACGAAGAGTAATGCTTCTCACCATCTCTTCTACCACTATCCTCTCACCATCTAATGATGTGATATAAAATGATTGAAGACTATTTGTTATATTCCACTTATGGACCAATCATATGATGCCACACCAAGGGATGTTGAGAGGATGATAGTAAAAGGATGATAAATAGAAGTTTCTTGCATAAAATTGCTAAATACTTCTCAAAAGTTATGCTACTTGATGAGCAAGATCTTGAACCCAGACCATTCAGAAACATGTTAGAACTTTACCATCTCCCTCTTTCCTTCTTTTCTCCAACCAGACGCACAAGGGATAAACTCCTCCGTGAAAACTAAGTCAATCTTATTAATATCACAAAGGTACACATCCCATGCACACAGAGAATATACAAGAGAAACACCCTACCGAATAGTGGAAAAAAATTAAGAGTCCATAAATCCAAAACACTAACAAATCAAGAGCTGTTGTGGGCAGCTGCCATCCAACTATGAAGGGAGTCGTGCATATTGACTTTTAACTCTTAACACCATCCTCATAGGTTCTAACATTGCGCTTGTCAAATACACCGCATTAAATACAAAGGACCCTCCTCCAAACTTCAATATTACCATGGAGGAGATTAGATTGTATTTTATGGTGCATACGGAAGGAATGAAATGATCAAAATTTGAAGATAGGGAACACTCACCGGAGGAGATTAGATTGTTCTTTGTTAATACATTATTCCTATGGGCTAAAGCGGTTGACCTCAATGGGCTAGATTTTCATGATTTTCTTGTTTCTATTTCTTCCTCTTAGCTAGGTGTTTCCACTTGTATACTTCTTGTATACTTGGGCAATGCCTATACTTATTAATATAATATTTTTTTTTTATGACGGGGAACCACCCCACAGCAGAGCCCTTAGGACTCAACCATGGAACCTAAACTCCCGGGGAGACTAGCATAGCAACCCACCGCCATGGCCTCCCACTTAAATCGTAGTTTGATCCAGGGGAATCGAACCTATGACATGGGGATCACGCACAAAATTTCGCCTTACCACTTGGGCTACCCACGGATGGGTATTATTAATATAATCTTTTACTAATAATAAAAAAAAATATCATACCATCACTTCCCAAAGAGCTTAGTCAACAAGCCTACAACTCCACCACCACACAATGGTGCATAACCCACTCAAATCCAAAAAGATGAAAGATTAATACCCATATAACTTTTTTTTTTATAAGTAATACCCAATACTCTTTAACCACTTCACAGTGAAGCAAAATGTGATCAATGGCTTCCTGCTCTACTAGGACATACACCACAAATCTATTATTATAACCCTTCTCTCTCTTAAATTATACACTGAAAGAATCTTCCCAAAGGTTGCCGATGACCCAAACAATATTACCCTTGAAGGAGCCTTATGCCCCCAAATGCCCTATGAAGGGAATGAACCTCCAACCTGGGGTTCGGCACATGGTAAAAGGATTTGCCTTTGGAAGTCCATTTTTTTAAGGGAATCCAACGTATTTCATCGTACCCCTCCTCTCACCCTAAAAGAACACACTTGATGCACACAAAGAATAGATTGCCTCAGTGTCTCAATCATGTGCTGATCTGATAAATGTAATGTTCCACTATGGTCTATTGTCAGGAATCTGCACAAGTTCTGCAAGCAAAGCCTCCTTACAAGTAGAAATTATAAACAAAAAATTCAGGAAATTAATTTTCAAAGACTAATCTCCACTTTCAAAGACTAATCTCCACACCAAGCATTGTACCAAAATCTAGCCTTCGACCATCCCCCATCTCAAAATTGACAAAACAAAAAATCCCTCTAACAAATTCTGATATTTTTCCAGAGTCTGATAAAGGCTGATTGAGCTCATTTGAACCCATCCTCCACACATACTACAAAACTCATACCAAACATACCAAATTCCATCAAATTGGATTTTGCTTTAAATGCCACCCCTAACTTTAGGCACAAGTACATCATAGGCAGAGATGGCATCCTAGGATACAAGCCAATCCTCCAATTGCATCCACTGCTCCAACTGGGACTGGTTCTAACTTGACCAAGTTGATTTTCAGCCCTAAAATGGCTTCAGAGCATAAGAATAGACATCTCATACGGCCACCATGGTCCGGCATAGACTCACAAAAGATCAAAGTACATACATGACAAGAAAATGAGACACGGATATCTCTTCATTTTGCTTGGACCCCACCAAGAAGTCTGATAGAAACCACTTGTTCACTGTAGCTGACAGCATCCAACTCAAGGTCTCTATCAACTCCTGATGAAGCACAAGATAGTCTTGGAATGTGAGGGGGCTAAATGAAATGGATGAAAGATTGAGGACTAGGAATCTACCCAGAGATGGATAAATGTGTTCACAAGAGACTAAGTTGAAACTTGTGTTGAGGTTCGTTACTTTAGCTTATGGAGTTGTGAAAAATTGCATTGGTGTTATTTGTTCGAAAAAAGGGGTGTCTGGAGGGATATTACTTATGTAGGATAGGAGGGAGGTGGAAAAAATTGAAAGTATGGGAGAATATACCATGACAATTTAGTGGTGTAAAACGGTTGGTCCGGTCCAGTCCGGGTGATGGACCGAAATTTCCAGTCCATCATTTTTCCTGGACTGGTAGTTATCGGTCCAGTCAGTCCGTTCTGTCCGGCCTAATTATTTTATTTTCTTCTTTTTTTTTTCAAATAAATTAATAAAAAAAATTATTTAAATTACTAAATTAAAATTAAGTGAATTATTAATGTGAATTATATAACTAACTCATTAAAAAAATATTTTATACATTCAATGATACTAAATTAGATGAAAATTACATAATTAATTATATAATTATTATATAAAATATATTTAAAAATTAAAAAATATATATTTTCCCAATTCAGTCTGTCCAAGGAAACCCCACCCCGGGACCAGACCGAAAGTTGAGAAATACTTGGACCGAGACCGACCGGTCCAAGCTTCGGTCCGGTCAGTTTTTCCGGTCCGGACCGGCCGGCTTTCACCCCTACATGACATGCACCTTAAAAAAAATGTTGCTGATAATTTTGAGTGACTTTTGCAGGTGTCTACGGCCCTAATGTAGACGGTGATTGAAGACTACTTTGGGATGAACTAGCTGGATCAAGTAGTCAGTGAAATATTCCATATTGTATTGAGGTTGATTTTAATATCATCAAATGCTCGAGTGAGTTTAAAAGATACTCAATCCTCCAAAGCTATGTTAAGTTCTCTATAATAGCATTGTTCTGGGCTTGGGGGGGTTATCTGCATCCTGCTCAGTGATAAACTCCTCTCACTTCCCTTTCCTTCCCCATAGCTCTTTTCGCTCTCCATGTGTCTCACAAATTTTATTGATGAAAACAACAGGCATCACCCATGTACACGGGATATATTCAAATATTCAAGAGAGACACCCAAGCAAAACTAACAACAATACAGGAAATTATGGATATTCAATTCATTAAAGTCTACCATACTTGACCACTGCGAATTCCCTTTCCCCTTTCTCAACTTAACTAAGATATGAAAGAAGCCCGAGTTGATTAGATCTCCTATTTCTTGAAGATATGTGGAAGGATAAAGTGTAGGACTTATCCTTTTTTTGATAAGTGTAGGACTTATCCTGACAAACAATGATACTTCACAAACACTATAATCTCCCTTAAAAATCATAAAATAAGCCAAATCAGCCGGAAAATAATTACCTTAGCAATGCCTTCAAGTATATCAACCCCCAATACAATTGGATCCTTCTTGTTGAAAATGCAGTTTGGTAATATTTTAAGCACACACGGGAAGACTGCATCATCAGCAGCCTCCTTCTTCTTTTCCTCCTTAAGATTGTCAATATAGGCCTTAAATTGATCGAATAAGTGATAAATGATATCAGCCTGAAAAATAGTCACACCCAAGTCCTTTGCAAGTTCCTCAGCATCCGGCATAAGTTTGATGTCAAAGGCCAAGATGGTAGCATATTCCCTTTTCTTTTCAAGCATTACACTGGCCTTCATGACATCCTTTTTATGTACCGGCCCTATGCCTATGCCACTAACAGGAATGTTTACAGCTGGGGACTTCAAAAACTCCAGCAATGCTTCTAATGAGCCTAAGGTAGATGCTTGTACATAAACTCCCTCACCACTCCTGTCAATCCTGCTCATGACCGACTTCATATCTTCCATGGTTGCTTCCTTAACATCCTCTAAATCATCATCTGGCCCTACAACATAAAGACCAGTGCCAGCAATAGCATGCTCAAGGCCCTGCATTAAAATAAACACGAGAAATCAGGAACTTCCTTCAAAAGAACCAACACGTTCACATTAGTTGTGCAAGCGAAATTAGTCTGTATTGGCCTTGACTTCGAGATGTGCAAAAATACCTGTGCACTAATTTTGATACCCATTGCAGCCTTGATTTCCTTATGATGCAGATAAGTCCCCTGAAACCACAACAGTGTTTCCATTTAAAGCAGCATAACTTATACCAAGGCCTAACAAACACAACATAACTTAAATTTACAGTAAAACGAAAAAGAAAATAAATAAACAGTAAAGATCCAAGGAAACTGCTGGCATCTGCACTTACACTTCAAAAAGACTAGTCAAGGTTTAAATTGAAGCTACTTGGAATCATTATAAATCCTAGCTCTATCTCATAAAGAGCCAATGTAGGACTTCCACTTAATACACATATACCATGCCCATGCACCTCCATCATAATTCCCCAACCCAATGTGGAACTTTTATCTTTTTCTTTTTGGATAAATAACCCAACCTAAGCCTTGATAGATACAGAATACTTTAAAAAACACTTGGAAACTATTTCACTCAATCAACACAAACTTCAGAAGAGAAGGGGTGGCTTGACCCTCATGACCTCCTGTTGAAAGAAACAAAGAGAAGTAACAAAATCTAGCATTTCAAAACAGTCAGATACTGCCAAGTGTACCATCTAAAATTGCGTCCAACTGAACATTAGAAGTAGATTTGTAGAGGGCAAATGAAATTCAATCCTAGGCACGTGGAATGGCCTGACAAGGACCTCGGGAATTAAAGGGAGGAGATCGTGATATCCATTCTGAGTGATGAGTCTAGGTGGTATATGAGATCCCACATTGCTTGAGAGGAAAAAGTTCTTGATCTTTACAATGATTCCAATGAGACTTCAATTGTATCTTTAACTAGTCATTTTCGAGTATGACCCACATATCTGGAGGTCTATTTTTCCTAATCCAAAACTACAAAACAAAATCAAGATGCCAAAACAGAGAACCATACCTTAACTCGAAGTTCCTTCATTGGATGGGGCGTCAATAAAGCTCGAATTGTGGCAACAATAGGTCCCTAAAACACGAAATAAATTTGTATGAATTTGAAAGCTAGCATGAGATCACGCGGAAACAAGTTTTTTAGGTGCTTGCCTGCATGCCACAAACAACTATTTGATCTCCTTCATGAAGTACTCCATTGACTAATACAACATCAATAGTTGTCCCATGGCCTTCAATGACCTTGACTTCCAACACAGTACACTGGTGCACAATTTACCCACAATCAGATTTCCACACTACTATCATGAAGCACTTGAGAAAATGAAATTATGTGAGATGATTGCACACCTGCACTTCATTGCTAAATGTAAGTTTCTCAACCATAGTTTTCTGAGTCCATTGAACCAATAATAGTAACAAGTCTGGGATGCCTTCACCACTGCATTATCCACAAAGCCAAACTTTCAGGACAATAATATAAAAAGTTTTGCAGCTGAAATGCCTAGAATATTATGTCAATACAAGACTAAAGCACACGAGAAGTACCTAATAGCACTTGTAGGAACAATGCTAAAAGTTTCCCCCATTTCCTTATTTTTATAATACAACTCAGTATTTAAACCTTGCTCCTTGAACTGAGTTACAATCTGACAATCAATAAAAAGAAACAATATTAATGCAATGTAATGAGCCAAACTGAAAAGAATGAAGCAAAGAGAAATGGAAGAATGTACAAAACCTGAGTGACCCTCATATTGAATTCATTTTGTACATCCTTAGATTGTTGCTTCATGGTCTTTACAATTGGCGCATTGCGACATGTTTTCCAGCCATAGAGCCTGTCCACCTGCAGAATTGGAAAAAGAAAAAAAGAAAAATAAACATCAACAAGGAGAGGGGATGCCTACACCAATTGCAAATTACATAACGAACCTCACCTTATTCAATGCAACAATGAATTCTGTATTCCTCATTTTTAAAAGGTTAAGTGATTCTATTGTTTGTGGCTCCAAGCCATGCATAATGTCGACAACCAAAATTGCAATATCACATAAACCTGAACCCCGTGACCTTAAATTAGTAAATGACTCGTGCCCAGGGGTATCAATAACCAATAGACCTGGGACCTTCAGCTTAGCATCAGCTTTCAGTTCCTTGGTTCTCTCGCGTATGTTCTCAGCAGGAAAATAGGTTGCACCAATTTGTTGAGTGATACCTCCAGCTTCACCTTCCTGAACATTAGTACCCCGGATACAATCCAGCAACTTGGTTTTACCAGTATCAACATGACCCATGATGCAGCAAATTGGGGAACGAAGGTTATCTTCACTTGGTTTGGAGGTAGCATCTGAACTTGAAGCTTCTTTTTTCAAGGAGACATCTTTTCTCTTATTTTTTTCCAAAACTTCAGCCTCCTGTTTTTTCTTGTTCTCAAGATTTGGAGATGCTATTGGCTGGGAAGGAGTGGTTTTCTTAGCAGCAACTGCTGGCTTGGAAGTTGCAGGAGGTGCTGTAGATTGAAAAACCCAAGAAAAGCAATTGGTAGACAGTGGTAGGACAAATGAAAAGATGAAGGGACAAACTTTACTCCAAAGACAATATATCTTGGCAAGGAAATTCCTAGCAATCCAATGAAATAATTCTTTTTTTTTTTTAAAAGTCAATCCCATGAAATAATTCTTTTTTTTTTTATAGTTAATAAGAGATTTTATTCCAAGTAAATAGGCATAGCCCTAAGTATACAAGATGTATACAAGTGAGTACACCTAAATACAAGCTAAAGCAAAAACAGTACTAAAATAAAACATGAAAAATGTTCCCATCCCTTACAAGGTTCTTCACCAAAAACTTAAAAGTGCTAAAGAAAAAATCCCTAAACTCCCCCATAGAACGTTCGCAATTTTCAAAACACCTCCCATTTCTTTCAACCATAAGCACCAAAACAAACATAAGAGAATCATCCTCCACACTGCTGCTAGAATTATTATTGGAAGATCTAATAGCACTATGACCATACTCCTCGCCAATAACTTACCACTTGTGCACAAAGCAAATATATCTGGAAAGTAGGACCATCAATTCCTGTCTCATTTGGCACTAGCTATTTAGATCTAAGATGACATAGTTCAAAGAGAGAGAGAGAGAATAAGACCCGTAGTAGGACATTTTCCAGTTACTCTAAATTTACAAGAACCACCTTACCAAGACAAGCATAAAATATAAAAATGCATGTATTAATACTTTCTTTTCTTCTTTATACGGAAAAAGATCTAGAACGCTACACAAGAAGTAGTACAAACGAATATCAAAGTTTCTATTAAGAAACAATAGTTATAGAGATTTTTTTTAGGGACCGTAGAGATTTTGAAGTCCATAAAAATAACAAAAATGCCAAAACAGGCTGGGTCGGACTTGCTAATTTCATCTTCACTGATATCCCAGACATATAATACTAAATGTTGCTCAACTCATTCCTATGGTTGTAGACTTCTTGATTCTTTTTTTTCGTAACTGTTATTTCACAGTATATTTTTTTTACAAGTCCAATTTTTATTTAATTATTTATTTCTCGCTGACTGTCTAACAAGACTTCACAAGTATATACAAGCCAATTGTGCAGAACATAGCCTTGTATGCCGCATTGCTATTATACCTTTAGAGTTCTGCCCATGGAGAAAAAAAAACAGAAAATATCAACCACAAAACTGCACCTGTCCAGATTTTGAAAATCCTATCTTTCAACATACCCTTGCAGGTGAATGTAGAAATGTGCAGAGAACCAAGTAGAACACATCATAACAATATGGCAATTAGAAAACACAAACACAAACACAAACACAAACACAAACATAAACCTAACCCGCAATGTGAGAATTTGGAATAGTACCTTTCACTTTTTTAACCATTGATTCAGGCTCAGCCTCTTCATCAGCAAACGCACTTTTAATAGATAGATTAACAGCAACATCATCCCAGCTCTTTGCATCCCATTCATCCTCATCATCATCTTCTTCTTCCATTCCATTCTCTTCGACAGTCTCAGCCAGTTCAGATTTCTCCTCCACATCCACTGTCTCCTCATCAACTTTCTCTGAATCTATGCTATCCATCTTGGTCAGAGTCTCTTGTGATTCTTCCGTCACTTCAACATTTTCCACTGCCTTGTCAGGGTCAGCACCATTTGTTTGATGGTGAGTTGGTTTCTTCTTATTCTGATACTTGGGACGTTTAGTTTGTGCAACAGTGTCTGTAGAAGGGGGAAACACCCCTGCATTAGCAAGTATCTGGTTCCTCATTGCTTCCAACCTTCTGGCTTCTTCCCGCTGCCTCGTGGTCAAAAGCTTTCCTTCTGCTTTTTTTCTCTGCAATTTCTCTTTTTCCTTTTCCTTCTTTCTCCGCTTAGCTTCTTCTGCTAGCCTATCAAGTTCTTCCTGCCTCCGCCGCTCCTCCTCTTCCTTTCTCAACCTCTCCTCTTCTTCCCTTTTCTTCCTCTCTTCAGCCTCTTTCCTACGAGCAAGTGCTTCTTGCATCTCTCTAACATGTTTTGGCACTTTCTTGTCTGCAGCTCTACTCTTAGCTTCGTTTTTTCTTGGCTCTGTCAATTCAGTAATAGTTTCATCCAGCTTTTCATCCTTCACCTCTGAGACGGTGGCAGCAGCTGCTGCTGCCTTCTTCTCCTTTTCCTTCTCCTTCTTCTTCTTCTTCTTCTTTGCAGCAGCAGACTCCACACTCTCTTCTTCACCTTCCTTCTCTTCAGCCAAAGCAACTGATTCAGACTGAACCTCAATTTTCTCCTCTTGTGGAGGAGCAGCCGGCTTTGATACAGGAGGCCCCAGACTGAGCTCTGCAAGAATCTTATCCAAATCATCCTCCTCTTCAGCTGTCCTTCCACTCTTCTTCTTCTTCTTTTTGTTTTTAGAAGTTTCCTTCAGCTCTTCACTTTTGTTAACTTTAGAATTATCAGCTTCCACATTATTAGTTCCCGCCCTTGGTTGTTCAGGTTCACCTACATCCCTGACGTCAGATTCTTCTCCTAGTTCGGTAGAAACACTATTACTCTTTTTCTTTGAAGACTTCTTCTTACCCATAAATGCGAATGCTGAGACATCTTCATCCCCAACAGCATCATCACCAGCTCTGGAAACCCCAGAGGCAGAAGCATCTTCATCGTTCTCCTCATCAGCCGACGCAACACTCAAGAAACTACCACCGGTCTTCTTTGAAGACTTCTTTTTCTTACCTGAGAAAGTATTCTGAGCAACATCTTCGTCCTCTTCTTTTTTCTCACCCCTCTCCTCATCCCCATCATCGAGCCCATCAAAACCAGAAGCCGTAAACACGCTACCGCTACCACCACCTTTGTTTCCACCTTTACCTTTGGATGACTTCTTTTTCTTCCCTGTAAAAGCAATTACCTGCTCATCCTCATCATCGTCATCCTTGATCTTAGTCTCTCCCACAGAATTATCCCCCTCCTCACCTTCGTATTCATCAAGATTATCTACATCATCATCGATAGCATCAAACGCTGATGCATTAAACAAACTACCACCACTCTTGTTCGAGTCCTTGGACGGCTTCTTCTTCTTCTTCCCTGAAAAACTCACCAATGTTTCATCATCATCATCATCCTCACTATCTTTATCACCATTTAGTCCGGACCGTCCATCCTCCCCCTCATCATCATCCTCTCCCAACAACCCGAAACCAGACGCGCTAAACACACTGTTCCCACCGCCCTTCTTCGACTTCCCTTTCTTCTTCCCAGTGAACACTATCTCGGAAACTTCGTCCTCTTCATTTTCAATATCTTCATCGTCATCGTCTTTGGGTTTCGCAGCTTTTGCGCCCCCCCTCTTACCCTTCTTCTTCCCAGTAATTACAACATTCTCTTGAACCTCTGGCTCCTCGGACAGCTCAACTCCGATGGAGTACTCGTCATCATCGATGACGACCGCCTTCTTCTTCGATTTCGACACGGCAGCAGGGGCGCTCTCGTCGTCCCCACGAGCGGTCGGCTTCTTTCGACCCATCGAATATTTGTTCTTTCTTTGCGAAGAATTGGATTCACTAGAACAAAAACCAGGACTCCAGATACCCTAACAACCGCAAAACCAAGAATCAAAGCCTATGGAATCAGATCTGTACTTGAAAGAATTCCGCCTGTAAAACAGGTGAAGTTTATCACTGAAATACGGAAAATAATCTACGTCAAGAAAGCCCTAATTACTTAAAATCGCACGCGCACGCACGTCTATATATGTGTGTGTGTCTTCATATGTATATGTGTATTAAAGAATGCATAAACAGAGAAATGGACACAGAAAGAGAGCTTACCTGGGGTCACGGCGGAAAGAGAGAAACGAGAGTTGGAGCGATGGCGAAGAAAATGAAAGGATGAAAAATGACGAAGTAAATTCGAAGAAATGGATAGCTGAGAAGGGTGAGTGCTTGCGAGAAACAGAGAGAGAGAAATATGAATAAAGGAGAAAGCAAAATATATACGTGTTCTAGGGTTCTAAGGGGTTCTAAGCTCCGAAAATAATTTTAGATAAAAATTAAAGTTAAATAAAATATTATTATAATATTATTTTTTAATATTATTATTAATTTATAATTTTAAAATTTTAAATTATTTATTATATTTTATGTAAAAATTTTAAAAAAATTATAATAACGAGATGAAATGAAATTATTTATGTATCTAAACCGATCTAAGAAAGTTTCAGCATCTCTATTTATTTTATAACGTGTGCTGTTTATATTTATTTTTTTAAAATACACTTCCCATATTAAAAGTTTTAAAATCAATATTAAGATTTTCACATTTTACAATTCAATGTCTCAATTTTAAATTTTTAAAAATTAATACATAAATTTCTTAAAAATATGTAATTAGTAGGGGTGAAAGTCGGTCAATCCAAACCAAAAAAACCAACCGGATTGGATTGAACCGAGACTAAGACCAGTTAGTCTCATTCCATGAAACCCAAGACCAAAAAGTTTCGATTTGGTCCCGGTCCAAAATTTTCCCACCCCGACCAAATCGAATGGATCGAATTCAAAAAATAAAATATATATATTTTAAATATTATTTATATAATAATTATATAGTTAATTATGTAATTTTTATCTAAACTATCACTATTAACAATATAAAATCTTAAATATATTATTAACAAATTAATATTCTATCAATTAACTAATGTATAATATTAATTAACTAATTATATAGTAATTATATAAGTTAATAATGTAATTATTATATAATTTATCATTATTGATCATATAAAATATTTTTTTATTGAGTTAGTTAGATAATCCACATTAATAATTCACTTAACTTTAATTTAATATTTTAAATAAATTTTATTTATTAATTGATTTGAAAAAAATAAAAAAATAATAATTAGATCAAGACAGACAAACCGGTCAATCATTTTTTCGGACTAGACCGAACAACACCCCTAGTAGTTAGGCACCTCCTTTAATTGCTGTTAGAAAATTAACCTAATTTGCTTACTGTTTTACAGGGACGGAATTATAGGGAAAATATTTACCGTTCATATACCCTAATCAAGTCATTTTTCATTCACCCCTTGTATAAGTGTAGTAGTACTATTTTTTAAAATTATGACTACTAAAGAAAAGTTTACACTACAAACGTTTTGTTAATTTGAGAATCTAATATGTTAATATTAATTTTTTTTTAAAATCATTTGTGTTAGTATTTAAAAAAAATACTAAAAACTAAATATACAAATGCTTTAATAAAAAAAAAACATTGGTCGGTACCGATCATCGGTATGACTATCATTTTTCATTAAAAAATGTGTTGGTAAAACACCGAAAAGTTATTTTCCATTCTTTTTTTTTAAAGAAAAGCCATAAGAGTTCATTTATTTTAATTTTTATGGAATAATTACAGCATTAAGTCAAGTTTGATCACCCTTCTTTTCTTTGCTTATTAACCCACTGGCCATTAACAAAGCATTCAGAGAGTAAAAAATGGCATGGGATGACAATGGAGGTGGAAGGTATCATCGGTAAAACAAATAGCGCTCTAAAATAAGCAACTCTTCCAGCATTTTGAAAACAAAATAAAGCAAACGCAAAATATAGAGAAACATGAAATGATGCATAAACAAACAGTAGAAAAGAAAGGTGTATACCGTTTGCATAATAGTAGCTCAGGAAACTTCTCCACCCAAACAGCAGTGGGGGAAAATTTATGGGCATAGAAAGCCTCAAAAAGCAAAGGCCAAAGTATTACAAATCATTTTAACAAGGGAAAAAAAAAGTTGCTCTAATCAACAATGAAGGTAGACATGAATGGAATTTACCTCTCTTAGTGACAATAAATATCACCATTCCTTCCACTTGGTAGTGTTGACATATCATGATCTAATTGAGAGTGAGACAGCTATGGGCATACTTGAGACTGACAAAAACCAGTCGAAACAAGAAAATTTCTCCTCACTTAATCTGTGCATGCTTTTCTATTCATGCTGCTGTCTATGATTCCCACAACTAAGGACGCAGGACAGAATTGATAAACCATTAGACGATACTAGGGGGATCCCCCACCCAATTGCAAACGGCTCGGGGCCAGCGCGTTCTAATGCAGTCTGCCAAAGGTGCATGCTGAGAAGGCTCTGGTTTAGCCACTTCAGCATCTTTCCCACTGGATTCATTTCCACCTGAAGCAGAGGACACAGGTACGTCGGCCATGAATTCCTCAGGTGTCCACCTTGGGGGTACCGAAACCCTCAATTTTGTAAGCCTTGGTCTTTGCACGGGAGTCTCGCCTCCAGACGTTAAGTGGCTTCCATTCAAATCTGATTTTGCAATCCCATTAAAATGGTAAAGATCAAACACCTTCTTACCCATCAATCCAGATGAATCCTTCAGACCACCCAAGCTCTGGTCCAAATCTAGAATAACCTGCCAGAATTCACTCCATACAATAAAACCTGTGTTGCAAAGGTGATCAACCTTCTCAGGGGGTAGTTTGATATTGGTGTCCCTGAGAACTTGATGGAAGCCTTCCACACTAATAAAGCCACCACCTCCACTCTGATCTTGAGCATCGAAAGCTTTCCGAATCTGTGATTCCCTTTCTTCCAGTTCATTCTCATCTTGAACAGTGGTATCAAGAGCAAATAGGACTGTATAATGGGACTCACTCCCAACAACCCATATCGGCCATTTTGGGCATTTCAAATACTGACCAACCTTACAGAAATTGAGGGATTCAAGCAGAGTGAGGAATCCAACCTCCACATTTCTGGATATGCCCTTTAGGAACATGTCACCACCCAAGTCCATCTTCCCATCAAACACATTAGGAACAGCCTGCCCGCAGAGCAGTAGGTTTACAATTTCCTGTTCCATAACATTCAGGAGAAGGGCCTAATATTATGCATGGTCCAAGAGTGATGCAATATTTATGGGGGAAAGCATCCAATCGATCAATTGCTGAAGCACCAAATCAGACAAGATAGGATGGGCTTATACCTGAGAGGCGTGCCCAAATGGAGCAGTTACTAAAGGTAGGCTGGGATCATCCCTGTCAGCTTGAACAAAGTCCTAGCAAGAAAAGAGTTTCAGAAAAATTAGTAACATTGCCATGCCAAACAGAAAACTTCAGAACAATTACAGTAACTGCATTCAATTGACAACATTATCCCACCATATTGTGAAATTCAGGGAGTGAAAAACATTATGTTACTGCAAGTGTAAGATATGGGCATACACATCTACTGATCCACTTAAGCCCTTATGACCTCAAATTGATTGCTATTTAAAAATCTAGAGGTACCTAAAGTAAAATGTGGACTCCTGATGGGGTTCTGGATTTTATATCATTATACCAATTAAATTGATTAAAAAAATCTATACCACCCATTTCTCATGGAGCATCCATTTGAATTGGAAGGTCTCATACATTTAGTCAGCTTAAATTAAGGGAACCAATTTGAGCCATTGAAAAGACTGGCAGAATAATACATGTTAATAGTTTTAAATAGACTTCTTTGGCTTATCTTATTCATTGGGACTAGTCAAAAGGTGGGTCTTGAATATACTTTTAAGAGTGAGTGTGTTAGACATTGTTCACATATTGCAAGAAGGTAAAATATATGCACCTGATACTTGGGCTCTACAACTCAGGTTGGTAAATAATAGATCAGAGAATCAAATTCACAAAGAATAAGTTTTATCCATAGACTTAATTTTTTAATGCTTTGAGGTTAATAATAGTCCCAAAGGATAACAAAGGACTTCAGTAGATTTATTTAAGGAAAAAAAAAAACTCCACACGGAAAAACATACCAGTCCTCGAGAAAGTAAAGCGGAAATAAGAAATAGCATCGCTCCCATACGACTTTTGAAAAGCGGGATCATTTTCTGGAGCCTCAGAAATGCACTTGCTTGCGATGTGCATGCGTCAACTCTTAAAATTTTCTTCAAGTCAGAAGCCGATTCAATTGACAGACCTTCAAGTGCTTTAGCAATGATCTGTGAAATAGAGTGAATTACCAATCAGAAAATAAGAAACACAAAAGGAGTTCAGAAAAGAGAAAGCAATGACAAGGTTGGACATTCAATTCAATCCAATTTTCAACTAATTATTTACAAGTGTATTACTAACAACGCAAATTCAAGTTACCTCTTCCTTTAAGCCGTCTTCAGACCTCTGAACGTTGTGGGTTATGACAGTCAAACTTGCTACAGAAATACTTTTATTATCTCCGCACAAAAACAATATCTCGCCCATACTTCTAACCAGGGCCCTGTTAACAAAATTAAACACGGGTTTTGAAAACCATATCCCATCAATAACAGTAATCAACTCTCAGTCATGAAACAACCACCAAATTTTTCGTTTTTTGTTATATGAAAAGTATCATGAAAATATTAATGATATTGAAAAACTTAACAAAACAGAGGCATCATATATGTAGGAGATTCAAATCATTATGAAAGAAGGGGAAGCCAATGTCTGGCTTAACAAAAAAGACCATGTTATAAATTATGATTATAACAGAGCTCAAACACTAATCACACCCGCAATCAACATGCAATTGAACAATGCACCAGAAACACAAATGGCACAGAATGAATTATGCATTCAAGTCTTTTATGCGTCTACAGTCTTTTTTTGCATGAAGTTCGTACCTAGACTAAGACATGATGTATAATATACTTTACCATGCAATTATTAATCACCTTGCTTTTGCATCTTCAGAAAGAGAAGGAAAATTATTTGATGCAACACATTGGCTTTCAGACAATCTCCTTGAACCAAAGTTCTGTGTCATGCCTGGTGGAACATTACCTAATTCATTTGGGAAGAAAAGGATGTATTTGAGAACATATGCCTGCAAAACCCCAACAGAAAGTAGTGCACCCATGTAAGTACAGAAACATCATGTTTATGGAAGTAAATAGCAAGAGTTAGCATATCACTGAGTAACAGACAGAAAAATGAAACCCAGCCAAGAAGAAAATAAAATTTTAACACCCAGTGATACATAATAATACTGGAACAAATTATGTTAGTCACATTCAGAGAAATTCAGCACATAAACAAACTTAGATGAGCTATTAATAAATTTCAACAAGTCCACCCAGTTTCGAAGGATGTCATATGTCTTCTTCAACCACGCTTCACACTTTTAAATCTCCTGTAAAGTTCCACCAATCGATGGGTTAAATAAATCTGAAAACATTATGTTCATCTGCTACAGTTTAGTTGATTTAAAAAAACAGAATCTTTCACCAATTCATCTATTCTGCGACTTGATTCGCCTAAAGAAGTAGATTTAAACTCTGACATCAAACAAAACTGCCAACTTATCATATCGTAGTAGGCATCATATCACAAAACTAGCCAACGTGAAACAGGATACCTCAACTGAGAGCATACATGATATGTCAATAGGCACAATTCATAACAAAAATTGCTAGTCAAACTTTGCATGAAACAGGAAACAATAAGCACTATTTTGAGTAATAAGGGCATTACTTGTATAGCTGCTAAGACGCCACAGGGCCCACCTTCATGCTGCACTAGTCCCATAGATGTTTCGGGATCAGGACTAAACCTATACCAATTTTTTGTAATATTAGCTAAAAAAGTGCAAGAAGACATAACTACCAAAAATATTGAAGATTCCTAAACACGGATTAGCGTTTTAAGACATAATAGTTCCAAACATCCATCAGATCAATGCGCAAAAATGCAATCTTCCATAACAAAATCTGCAATCTTCCATAACAAAATCACCATATGAGTAGGTAGTAATGCCTCGCTATTGTGTGTAAAATATGTGTAGTAACTCATGTTCGCAATTTATTTTCAAGGTCTCAACTGTTACATGAGAAATTCATATGAAAAATTGAAGTCCAGACTATAGAGCAAATACACACCAACGAAAGGCTAACCAAATCTTCTAGAAGTTTCCACCTTTTGAACAGAAGCAGACATCGTAAGCATGATTGAAAATAATGAAGAGAAATGAAAAATGACTGGTAATAATAACCAAATATTCACCACGCAGGAGAAAAAAGGTAACAAAGTATCACAAATAAGAAAAGACCTGTTTTCAGAACAGTCCGTCCATAATATTTAGGTAAGAGGAACAGCACAAATGGGAGTGAATTTTGATCCATTTTAGAGCTTGAAATCGCAATGTCCTAACAAAGGGCTGAGCAATGAAACGATCACTAATTTACAGACTTGCATCGAAGAGATAAAGCCTTCACCCTTTAAAAAACCACGATCACCAACCATATCATTACCTTATTCCTTGATTAGTCCATTGTGCAAGAATGTCCTTCGAAGCCTCACTCCCAAACACCATTGAAAATAACTGCTTTGCCTCGTTCTCTGATAGCTCCCTCCCCGAACAGACACCCTCCGCACCCAATTCATTCTCTTTCTTCTCAATCTTCGATGCCGAACCCAAGCCCACCGAGGGGGTGGCGATCCTGGATGCAAGCATTCGCTTCTCTGCGGCTGTGGCCATGAGCTCCCGCTTCATCCGCCGGCTCTTTGCCTCCGGTGACTCCTTCGACAAGCCATCCGGAGCTCCCACTGGGGCGTCCCTGGGTTTGCTCCGCTTCGGCTCAGGCGGAGAGTACTGCATACTCATCCTCATGGCCATTCGCAGGTCCTCCTCTTCCTGATCAGCCATTGAAACCCTCCTCACAGATCCGAAACCAATGTAAACCGAAATGAATTGTCAAAACTAGGGCTTCTCCGGGAATTCAAAACAATTCCACATAAAAATCCATCATCGAATCGCTGCTCAACAAGAACCGAACGAGTTGTACGAAGAGTAGTACAAAGGGCTTGCTTGCAGGCAAAAGAGAAGGAGGAGAAGAAGAAGAAGACGACGACGACGAACGAAATGGAGTACTTAAAAGAGGGGAGCAAGTTCCAGGGGCTCTCGTATGCCCGTCGCGATGCATTAGCACAGGGGCAGATAATGGAATGGCGGTTGTGGCCCCGTAAAAAGTTTCGTTGGCGGCACAAATATGAAGGGTAGTTTAGGTATTCAACGGGTGGACTGTAATTACAGGCGATACTTTCCTTTCACAGAGAGGAAACCGGTCGGAAAGAATCTTTGCCGGTGAACGCCGGAGTTCGAAGAAATTAACGAGCCTTGACAAGGTGTTGCTGGCAGCCGTACTATTTGTGTACGATTGATGTCAAAGTTGAGGTGTTGGGTAACTTTAAAGTACGAGAAAGTGTTAAATTTCTTCAATAATTTTATAAAATTAAATTTATAAATTAACAAAAAATATAATTAAATAATATATAAATAATTGTTGTATAGACTAATTAAAAAAGTTAGATAAATACATTATTTATAGTTTAAGGTTATTCTTTTAAAAATTTTGGACATTATATACAGCACATAAATGTTTAATATTACATTTATTTTTCTTTAATTGAAGCATTTAATATGATTAGAAAATATTTTAATTTGACAGCGAGATATTCGAACATCTTGTTAATATTATTAATCCATGCATGAAAATCAAACCTGTTGGATTAAAAAACATTACCTACCTAAAATACATAATGGGTATATACAGGTTATAAAATTTCTTAAAAGGAAATGGTTTAATGTTATAAATCATTTACTTAGTGCTTGTTTGGACTTGCTGTAATGACCAGGCCAATGGGCCCAGGCCCAAGTCCCTCAAAAACTCAAGCCCATCCTGGATTAAAAAGAAGAAGAAGAGGAGTAAGAAGTTGCTGGTCACTATTTTGACAAACAACTCTATTACAGGCAAGTTATTTTGCGCAGATTGCCATGTCAGCATGTTTTAAAAAAATAAAAAATAGAAGAAGCATAGGAAATACATGAAAAAGAAATACACGAGGAGGAAAAGACGCAGTTCTCGTTCTCCATTGTGCGTCTAGCATTTTCGATCCCAACATTTCATGGTTGCAAGTCATCATCGGCGTTATCTCTGGCAATTTTGAACACTTCATCTTTACTAGTCTTCATCATCATTTTTCATAAATGGGTTCATTTCCCCCATTTGTAAAAAAAAAAAATTTTCCCCATATATCCGTCTCTGTTTCTTTCTCCCAACTGAAAATCCTCACGAATTCTAAGCAACAGCTCTATGTCATGGACTTATTTTCCGATAATTCTTTCTTCTCACTTAACAACGTTTTTCTTCGGTTTGTGATATTGGGTTTTCTTTTATGATAAAAACCCAGCTCATGATGGTTTCTTGGTCATTCAGTGCATGGGACCTGAGTCTCGGAGAAGAAGGAGGAGTCGGGGAAATGCGTGGAGCTAATGGAAAATGATGAGGTGAGGTTAGGTGGCTCCAGCAAAGTCTATAGGCTACATTGGATTCCTATGAGCCGCACATATGATTTGGAAAATCCATTCGTGCCACTCGAGTTGCATGTATCCATGACTAAGGAGAAAGCAAAGGAAACTTATCAAGTCTTACAGCCTTTCTTGGCTTTACTATCACTACCCAATGGAGGAAATGAGGATAACTGAACAGTAGAACAAACCCATCACGGGGTCGCAACATGGAGGAAGGAGATGGAGGAGTCAAGGTTTAAAAACCCATCACGGGGCGCGACATGGATGGGGAGCATGAGATGGGTCTCAAAAATTGGGAGGGGAAAGATTCTAAAACGCATCATATTGATTTCCACATAGACCTCCTGCGTTTATTCGCGCGCATCCCTGCGCCAACTCTCCTACATACATAGTTTTCCTTTGACAAAAACCCTTCTTCTCCAGCTCGATACATCTCTCTCTCATTCTTTGTTAGCTTTCGTTGTCTAGCCCTTTTTCCCCGACACCTTTCCCTTATCGCCCTCTGCCTCATTGTTGTTCTCTACTCCACCGCCAGTAAGTTTCTATGCCTTCATCTCTCTCTCTCTCTCTCTATATATATATATATGCATTTTTAACTCGCATATATGGTTGCACCACTGTCGAGACCAGATTGGTAAGCCCCTCAACCTTTCTCTCCCTCCATTTCATTTCTCCTATGCACTCTCTCTCTCTCTCTAGCCACCGCCCACCAATCACCCATTCTTTCCCTCCATCTGAAGCCAACACCCCTACAATTTCCAACCACCCCAAACCGAGACCCACCTCCTATTCGCCCAAATGCTCTCATTTCCCTCTCTACCCCAAACACAACCACCACCTAGGAGACTCTTGCTCCTCCAGCCGACAAGAACAATGTTGGGAAGCATACGACGTGAAGCTCAAGACACCAACAACCATCCAAAAATTCTCCCCTGCACATGGTGGTAAGTGATAATCTGTATTAGGCTCCAAAAATGTTGTTTTTGGTTTGAAACTTTTGTGTGTTGATTGATTACCCTTTTTACATGCCTCTGAGTTGTTGATAATCTGATTAAAGAAACTTTTGCTTATTGTCCATTGATTCCTTTGTTACGTATGTTGTGAAATTTTTACTAATGGACTATGTGTGTTAAGGACGTGTTTTACTACTACGCACTCCCGATCTCCTGCAACCAAAGAGTAAGGTGGCTTGGGGGGTTTGATGGGGCGCCTCCGATGCATAAGTTAATAATGATAGGAATCTTCTTAGAGCCAAATTATTCCTGAGTAGTGTGACCAACATGATTTTCTCATCTTGGTTGTCGACGGTCATTCTTTTCTTATTGAGTCATGCCAAATACGCCTTCAAACTCTCATTCGCCCTCTGCTTTACAGTCAACAAGTATGCTGCTAGCCGTCGTCGACTAGCCATAAACTGAGTAATGAACTGCCTTCCCAATTCCTCAAAACTCTCAATGGAGCCTGGCTGCAGCCTGCCATGCTCCAAACCAACCCCCGGCTGCTCCTTTCAATGTCAAAGGAAAAGCCTTACATGCAATCTCCCTTGGGAACCCATGTAGAGTCATGTGGGTTTTAAAAGTCTCCAAGTGCTCCATCGGGTCCTTGGAGCAGTCGTACATGTCTATTGATAGGACCTTAAACTTTGGTGGTAAAGGTACCGCCCATGATCTTTGAGCAGCTGATCAATTGAAGACAAGGTCCCTATCTTCATGGTCATTTCCTTATATTTGTCCATCAGGTTGCGCAAATGATGATGTATCTTCTTTGTCTCCTCGTTCTCCTGAGGTGCTTTGCCCTCGCCAGTGTTGTGGGCCTCCATTTCCACCTTGCCAACCAAACTGGGCATTGTGTCTTCTCCTGATGGCCCGTTCTTTGCCTCGAAAGCCTCATTCTCCTTCTACAACGATTCGATTTTGGTGGTGAGCCTCCTCGCTACTTCCTCCATCTCCGTGAGCCTTCCTTACATGTTTCATGAAACCTCTTCCTGATCTCTAGTTACCTGAGATTGAGTTGTAGTGGGCATGTGAAAAGCATATTAATTTCAGGATAGAACAAATCCCACAGACGGCGTCAACTGCCCCGTGGGCTTTGCCAATGAACGCGCGCATGGAGTCATTTTCCTCCTCAAGTCTCATATGATCTTTCACCAGTGCATCAGCCAACTTGTCAACTCCATGCAAAAACCCAATCAGGACAAAAAGGTAACAACCCAACAACAAGTTAAACTAAAGAAAAATGAAGCTCACTGGCGAAAGGATACGACGAAGGTTAAGGATAATGGAATGGAAAGCCTCATCGCGACGCGACCTGGTGGCCTGAAAGGTGTCGCCAGGGCGAGAAGAGGAAGCACTGTGGCGAGCACTCGAAATCTGGAAGGAGACCCCAGCAGCACCCTCTGGGGTAAACGACTCCCAAGTAGTCTAAGGTGACGTGCCACCAGTCGCCTTGGTTGATGTCCCGACTGTTTGATCAAATTGAGGCATGGCGACCTCCTCCTGGAATGGAGATCCTCTAGGAGGGCCAATTTGAAGATAGTCTGTATGAAAAGTTGGAGAAGGTTCCTCACCCCTTATCGGGGAGTACAAAGGGATTGACACTCTGCTCTTGCTAGCGAAAGATAAGTTTGGGAAGATAAAGGGCAACTCAAGAGTATCCCCACCCGAAGTCGTCAAGGCAGCAGGAGATGGCTTGCCAACTTCTTCAAGATGAAACGAGTCACCAAAGCCATCCAGTGAGGAAGGAAGGCTGCTCGTATGAGGTGAATTAAAGAAGTCTGGGTCCAAAACAGAGACAAAGTCACCCCCTCCAGATGAGGTCACCTTCGAGGTTGACTGCTTACCCAAAACTTTGGGCTGTCTTTCCAGAGGGAGCCTCTGATCTCATGCTTGCCTCAGCCTCCACTATGAATTCTAATTCGGCATCTGCCTGGTCCATGATGTCCTCTAATGAACTAGTCCTGGGCACTTTAGGGTTGCCCGAGCCCTCTCCAACACCCATCGGAGGGGACGAATGGACACCCCTGGAAGAGCTGGATGCATCCGAGGGCTTGGCCCCAAGGCGGACTTTCTTCTTTTTACCCCTGCCTCTGGGAGTGATCATCTTTGTTCCCATCTAAACACCTAAACCCATGAAGAGAAAAGAACACTCGAGCTGTAAGGTCAAGATAGTGGGCTTCAAGATCCGTCGTCATAGAACACAG
Source organism: Juglans regia (assembly GCF_001411555.2). Taxonomy (NCBI): domain Eukaryota; kingdom Viridiplantae; phylum Streptophyta; class Magnoliopsida; order Fagales; family Juglandaceae; genus Juglans; species Juglans regia. Next base: position 1,934,458 of record NC_049906.1, on the reverse strand, counting down.
CAGTCCATTAGGCACCAATTGGGCCAACGCAACACCTAAGACGTCACAAATAGACCGCATGAAAGGCAGACAAAGCCCTATTGTAAACATGGTTAAATAGAGGGCAACAGAAACTACCATACCTCTGACATCAACAACCCCACGTCGCTGGCCGGGCAATGACAGCCCCACCGAATCGAGAATGTTGAGGTGGTCCCTCGCAACATCTAGTTCTCGACATAAGAAGGTGGAAACCCAGTGATGACCTTCAAAGATTGAACGGGGAGCATCTCCTTCTACGCTAGGGTTAGCCGCAATATCTTCACAATTGACAGGGGGATCGCAGGGTCTCGAAAAACCACCAACACGAGAGGGGCTCAAACCTTGGTTTCTTCCAGCAGCCATGGGTACACTGAAAGTAGAGGAAATCAATGCAGGAAGAAGGATGAGAGGGTTTGCAGAGCAGAAAGCACGAAAGGTTTCGGACGCGAAGCAAGAGAATAAGTGAAAACGAAACTTGCACAAGAAGATAAGAAGTGAGGGGGAGAAATAAAATGTCAGGGAGCAATAAAGACTTGAGGTGGTTGATGAAGGGGCATGCGTATCGATGTGAGGGTGAAACAAATCTGACAGATGTAGGAGGAATAACGAGCAAGACCCAAACGTTGCCCCAAGTATGAGTCTCATCGCACCGCGTGTGACGAGGACTCGCGGGGTAACTAGGAGGGCTATGGCCCAATCCAAAAGACCCAACATCTCTTTGCATAAAAGCCTCATCGCACAATGCATGATGAGGCTTCGCGGGGTAATTAGAGGGGCTTCAATTCTACCGGAAGGGCCCAATGACATCTAGTGTAAGTCCCATCACACAATGCATGATGAGACTTTGTGGGGTAACTGGAAGGGCTTTAATATCACCATAAGGGCTCGCAGGGTGCTACCATGGGCTGGGTAATGTTGGTTCAATGAATCAGTTCACTCAAGGCTCAAACCTCTCTGGCCCGATAAGGCTCATGCTAGTTTGTTAAAGACATGAACGCTCGCCCGCTTATCTTAGGAAAATTGGGATATTCACACATTCAAAGTGAGTAAATAGCATGAATGTTTAGGGTTCAAATTTCAAATAGTGGGCGGAACAGTTAGTCCGAGTGATTATAAGAAAAGTCCTATCATTACTAACTTAGACATCAGAGGCGCCTCCTCGAACCCTCCAAGCCACCTTACTCTTTGGTTGTAGGAGATCGGGAGTGTGTAACAGTTAAACACGTCCTTAACAATGTATTTTGGTATTGTGTCTGTGTTTCGTGAGTGGAGATTGATTAGGTGTTTTGGTCACTGTTTGGTGTTGAATTTATGGTAAGTGACTCTCTTAATCGAGTTTGAAAATGAGTGTTGCCGAACTTTGTGAGAATATGCTTGTTGTACATGTGATAGCCTATGTTACGTGGATTGTGAGATAAGAGTTATTGGTCTCTGATTTGGCCTTGTGTCGATGTGCTGAGAGTTGTGAACTTGTTGTGTCGATTTCTAGTTTGGCCTTGCGCCTCTGTGTTAAGAATTGTGAACTTTCCATGGTGGTCCGGTTATGGTCCTACACCTCTATTATATGATTGTAGAATTTATTTGATTGTGTAGATGTTGTTGGAGGTAAATGGTGCTGTAAATTCTTGTTTTAATTCTTGTTGTTACCAAGTTATGTTGTTGGAATTTTTCTCTCATTCACACTGTTTTACAGCCTGTCAATAGGTGCTAGAATTTCCTACTTTTGCACTGATTTATAGCTTATGAATGTTTGCTGGAAATTCCCTCCCTTGCACTGATTTACAGCTTGTGAATGATTCCTAGAAACTTCTCAACTTGTATTATTTTTCATCATATAATTGTTGTTGAATTTCTTATTTTTGGGTTTAAATATGTAAATTATTTGCTGAAATTTTATCATTGTATTGCTTTAAAACTTGTAATTTTTTGTTGAATTTTTACTATCGGATGATGATTTTACATGTAAATTAGATTATGGGATACTGCTGGTTTAAGGGTTAAAAAATGAATTTTTCGTGGGTATGTGAGTATCACGACCCTAAGTCGAGATAGGACAATATCTAGGTGGAGCTTATCTGGTCACTCTGTAGTACATAATACTGAGTGACGTCCTTTGAATTGTCGTTGGGCAACAACGGAGTCAGGCGAGATGGTAATGCTCTTGGACCGAAACTATGGCCCCTCTAATGGTGAATGCTAGAGGATGTCGTGGTCAAGGACGAGGTGTGACGCCAAGCATTACTTGGAACAAAGTCACACGCACGGTTGTTACCCATGGTGTGGTAGAGAGAGTCTGTGTGTGGGATGGTCCATTTAAGGAAGACCATAGTACACACATTAATAAAATAGATATTCTAAAAACCAAATTTTGGGTGTGCTCCAAATTACGTGGAAAATTGGGTTGTGCACTTAATATTTGTTATGTGGTAAACTTTTGGATAAAGTTGACTATTACTCGATTATACTTAATTTTGTTAAATGTGCAATGTCACATTTTCATCAATTACTTGCATATCTTCATCTTCATTGGCATGTATTTTTAAGTGTTGGTCCTTGTTTTACTTATTGTGATTTTTTGAAATCTCACCTTAATAGTCTCACTATGGTCTCATTCCCAGAAATCGTAGATTTGGACTCAGATTGAGACTTTGGTGATAGTTATGGACATGGAGATCCAGCACATTCCAAAAATTGAGGATTGAGTCTTTTCATGCTTTGTTAAGTTGTTACGTTTAAATTTTACTGGACAACAAAATGACTGTAAGACTTTATTTAGCTTATGGTTTGCAGACACGTGACTTATGGATATTGTGGTTGTGATGTATTTAATTTTCTCTGATACTGCTGATTGGAATTAATTATGCCATTTTATTTTACTATTGTGAATTAATTGTACACTTTTATTGACCATGTGAGCACACACTTGTTATCACAACATGCAAGAGGTGTGTGATCGTGTGTGACTCGTGCATCTCAACCTCACGGTCCTTGTCGAGTAAGGGTGTAATCAGTCCGGTCCAATTCGGTTTTGGATAAAATTTAGAATCGAACCGATATATACCGATTTTGTATTTTTCAAAACTAATTACGCATCAATTACCCTTATAAATCAGTACATCCAATTTTACCGATTTCAGGTCAGGTTCAGTCCCCTTTTTCGGTTTAAATAATTTACAAATTTGTCATAAAAAATATGTTTATAAAAAAGAAAAAAAAAGCTTCTTTAAAAAAATCTATTAATAATCTGTTACCATTTACGTAAATCTACTTTATAAAAAAAAAAATCTACTATGTAAAAAAATTCTGCTATAAAAAAGTTGCTATAAAACAAAATGTTATACAAAAAATTTGCAATAAAAAGAAAATTATTTATGATGTTAATTGCTAATTTATTACTAATTTAGAGTATGTCAATATACTAATACTATATGTTACATATTATGAAATATATATTATATAATAATACATTGATACTAAATTATTACTAATATCTCTAAAATCCATCAGATTGAATGATTTTCCTATTGAATTACCTAAGATGTACTTGTGGAAAACTCTTTGTCAAAGACTTGTGCACTCCCGAGATTAGTCAGGACACTGTTTTCAAACACCTATGTCAATAAATAAAAAAATCAGCAATGATCTATTTGCTTCTCCCTTAGCCATGTGAGTAGGTGATTGAATAAACCCAATAAGCGCTTGACCCAAGTTTGATTTATGATGCGAGCTCCCCAAGATTTTGTGAATCATTTATGTTCTTTAAACTTCACTAAGATGCAATTCTTCGTCATACAAGCTACATATGCTTATATGCACCAACGACCCATCCCCTGATCTTAATTACCTATCATTCATATGTTTGTATACTAGTTATACACCGGTTATTCATAGATAACAGAGGACTCTGACTAACGTTGGTGAAGGTGGTGCAACTTGCGATGTTACAGTGGTTGCACCAAAGGGTTCCATAGTTACAGATTCTTAAGGTCTCTTTTAGCTATCCAAAAGTATTATCATGGGTCTGGTCCAACATATCAGCCTTATCTACTTAATCCTGTGTAGTGCACTAACACATTAGCCTGATGTTTTTATGCAAAAATGAAAATGGAATCAACAGTAGTCTGAATCGATAAGAAAACTCCAGAATAATCCTTAGCTCCTAAATATTCATTCAGTGAGACTCGAGAAAAGCGTGATGAGGTTAAGAATACAGGGGCATAAAGCACGTGACAGCAATGTCCTATATGAGTTAATGGTACACTCCCTCTCGAGTCTCGAAATCAAGCTATCCTCAGTGACGGAGAAACCAATATCACACCATTTCCTCTAACGAAGAGGAATGGCACCGTGTGCCTTGTAGTATGTGTTGGAAGAAAAAGGTAAATATGCCATTAGTGCAAAACATTACATGCCCAAGTATATAAACTTCTCAACCAAAAGCAATGCGACTGAGTAACTTGATTGATTTGTATTCATGCATTTCCACACAACAACAGTAAACCTATCACTCGGCTCTGCTAAATTTTGAAAGGTATTTAGCTTTTCCACTATTAGAATTTCAACCAAAATAATCAATCATAAGCTCTGATAAACATGCTCCTATCAAGGGATAAATCAACAGAAACGTTACTAGACATTGCAACACAGAGTAGTGGGGTGCCATTTGTGTTAATATGTTCAGGAGGTATTTTTAGTGCTCATTCCTTCAACCAAGTTTCACTTACATGAAGCTCCAGTAGATTTGCCAAATTTACTATAAAGTGATAAAGATTATTAACATTAGTTACTTCTTGAACAAATTCTGCCATGTTCTCTCGAAGGTTAGACATGAAAAACGTGAATTTGAACTCTTAGGACCAGTGGTTATGTGGGAACCTAACTCTCTAATGGAAAAAGAGAAACAAACTTAAAAGAGAGTGAGTCTAACTTCATAATTAAGAAGCAAGCATTTCACTATCTAAGTGAGCAAATATTTTTCTGTTACATAGAAAATAAATGTTGCTATCCTGAATAATGAAAGGTTCTTTATATATATATATATATATATATATATATAAAGAATTAGGGAAAAAAGACGATGTGGGGAAGATGATTGTTGAGAATAATGAAAGGTTGAATAACAATAGGAGCTACAAAAAACACTACAGTGGCACCTCTATCCAGGGACTAACATTTTCCCCTTACTCTTCCACTTCCATATTTAGCTTCCAGTGGAGTTAAGATAACTTTCTCAGAATACAAAATATTAATATAAAGAAACAAGTTGAGATTAAAACATACCCGAACTATCTCTTCATATGTTTCATCATCGATTTCAACAGTGGTAACAATTTCTTCAACGTCACCAAGGATCATATTCAAGTGCTGATCATAAGCCTGTAAGCCATGTTCAATCACAAAAAGAAAACCCGGTTATATATGCAGATCTGATGTGTAATGAACATATTGCAAACTGACTAACGAGTATACAAAAAGTCTCGTTTTCTCCCTCTCTTTATTTTCTTTATTTCTTCATTACAATTGTCTTCTTGCAAAAAGAAATTATCTAATTCAAATATGCTAAACTCAAGTACATTGTGCTCGCAAACTGAAGAATCAAACCATTATTTTGACAGTTTTCTTTTCCCAGGCTAAATTGCTTCAATAAAAGATCTACAAGAAAATACAAATTCTTGTGGAAATTTCTTTTGGTTTACAGAGAACTGTAGCAAAGGTCTAGTGGGACTGAAAAGAGATGAATTAGAAAAGTTTGAACCAAACTTGGACAAATAGATCTTGGCTAACTCTACTCTTACATATTCAGGATGGATGATTTTGGTTTAAGAGCAAAGTTGAGAGGCTTAAGGTTGAACCTGGGTATCTTTTCTGGTTGATGATCCACAACACGATTTCATGTACAATATTCTAACAATTTGAAGACCTCAAAAGTTGTACAAATGTACCAATTTCCTAAAAAGTAAGCTTTCTCAACCATATACACTCTTTCGATATACATTTATCTCAGCTACAGCTTTAAGCATTCAGCATTCAATCACTTCACCAAAAACCAACGGTCATATGACCACCTTAATTGCACAGAAAAAACATTATCTTTATCCACTCTCTAATTTTCAAGTAAGAACCGGCAACCTAATGGAAAAATGAAAACTTTTAAACAATTTCATCAAGCTGAGCCATGTGGGCCACCAATTTCTTGAGGAGAAAAAATCCAATCATGTTAACAACTCGCTTGAAATTACACATGCCCATAAATACGTTCCATCTTCAGCTATTTCTTAAAAATCTTTTTTGATTGAAGACAGTATAACACGATCATTCACTATTGAAACCCTGATCTTCATGGTTCCAGGTCCGTAAAGCAAAACCCTAGGAGCATAAGGCGTAGACAAATGATACAAATACAGCAAACGTAAAACAAAGGGACCCACAAAGCATTGTGACAATATTTCAAAAATCAGAACCATGTGTTTGTGTTCGTGCTTGCAACACATAGAGCAGAGAGAGAGAGAGGTACACACATGGAGTTTTCCTCGGAGTTCACAATTGGATCGAAGCTTGACATAAATGCGCTCGTCGAGGCTGAGCCTAATGAGATCCAAAGGCTCCTTCACAGCGCTATCTTCCTCGGTCGCCATTCTTTGTTTATATATTCTTCTTTTACAGTTTTACTGAATACAAAGCTCACAGCACCACTCTCACTTTGTTCTCTTTTGCGGTCTAATGTATACACCAGAGAAACGCTACTCGATCCAAACCAAAGACAAGTCCTTTTTCATTTTCTTCTCTTTTAATGAAAAATATTGTCATCTTATGAGTACTTCGAAATTATGAATTGTTGGATTTTTTTTTAAAATTGTTAAAAAAATTAAAGTTTTGTTGGTATAAAATTTATTGAGATTCATTTTATATTGAGTTTTATGAAAATTGGTACATGGAATGAAAAATTTGTTTCCATGAAAACTGAAGCAAATAATTATATAAAATAAAAATTTGAGAGACTAAAAGTTTTGGTAGCATCCATATTTTGCCTCACCTTTGATTAAAATATGATCGTGAACATTATGCTGTATCTGTTTTTTCACCGACATCAAAGGTCAAATACTAATAGAGGGTGTAATTTACAAACATGATTTATGGTTTTAATTATCAATTTGATACTTTATAGTGCATGTTTATAAAGTGTATTTTCTTTCGTAATTGAGGACTTTTCTAACTCATGCATGTCATTTTATAATTCATGCTTTTATCTGTAATGCCCATATTCCAGAAGAGTCGAAGAGTTACTACCTGTCGCCTAAAACCATCTTTCACAATACACATTGATATTTCAAAAAACTCCATAAACATAACCTCATTTATTTTCAAAAACTCCATAAATATAAATTCATCTATTTCCACCAAATATACATGTATCTTCCTTTACAAGGTCATCAAAATAATAATCTAACAAATAAATCAACTCATTAAGACTTAATAAAAGTGTCAACTTTCTAATAAACCAAATCGATAACAAATCAATCTAACAGATAGTAGTCTCCAAAAATCTTAGTACTTATCCCCTACATACAACAATTTTGTTCCTGCATTTTATTTTTGATCCTCAATCGACACATTCACGTCATCTAAAAATGTTGTGGAGATAATAGATGAGTTATCAACAACTCAGTTATCAGATATCATATACCAGTATATAAATATGAGTATTTACAGAGTTCATAATGTAGAACAAAAACCATTAATTTCAAAATGCAAAAAGAAAACATGTATAAAAAATATTAGAGCAAAAATTTCAAAAATATTCATATTCAAAAGTATCATTTGACATAGCATAACTAAGCATCATCATCCTGTTATACCATATCAGAGCATCATATCATATCAGAGGCCATGCTTAACCCTCATGGTAGGGTTGTGCATGTATGCGGTTAACGAAGCAAAATCTATCATTGTTCGTCACTCAAAGTAATGCACTCATAATAGAGACCACTATTATATCTCGTGACGGAGCTAGAGACCATTAATGTATCTCGTGGCAGGGTTGGAGACCATTATTATATCTTGTGACAAAACCAGGTGTCATTATTATATCCCAAGACAGGGGCAGAGGCCAGTATTGTATTATATCCTGTAACAAGGGCCAGATGTTACTATTATATCTCATGACAAGGCCAAAGACCACCATTATATCCCATGACGGGGCCATATATTAGAGCAGAATAGAATTGTTGGTACCATCACAATCACATAAACAGAATCATCGGATCAAAACCAGAAATAAAATTAGATATAGTATCAAAAAGTTATACCAAAGGTTTTCAGATGTCTAATCATATCAAAATAAAGTATTGAATAGATTCAGATCATTTTCACATATTTAAACAAATTCAGAGAATCTGAACATCTTCACATAACATGTATAAATTTTCTGATTTCATATTTGCTCTATTTTTACACAGTTCATAAACAGCATGCCAAAAATAGTTCATGTCTACACCAGTCGTGACTGTAACATTTTTTTTTTTTATACAGATTTCATGAGTAATGCAAAACACATAATTGAGGTTGTTTTCAAATTTCTTATCAAAACATAACATATACATTTTTCATAAAATCAACCCCAGTTCATGTTCTTTTTATGCAAAGTCTAGCATAGGAATCCCGTTTACCTGACTCTTGTAACGTATTCTCTAAGATCGGAACCTGAATTGTAGTAGAGTCATGACCTAATCCAAAAATATCACTAACATGTTAATAACTTGTACACGTACAAAACCAATTGACTAACAAAATTGTAAAACTATGTCCACGCACTACACTAATAATGGTCCAAGTACAATGTCCATGCATTACACCAATAAATTAACCCAACTTCCTTGGATTTCCCTTAATCATTCACCACACACACATCGAGCCACAACTTACACTTTTAAGTAAAAATGAAATTGATCACGACATATCCAATAGCCAACAATCAGCCTATACGTTCAAAAATAACTTACACCTGACTTATCTAACAAATAAACATCATGCAAATTATCCCTAACATGTCAGACTGACATGCCCGACGACCACATAGCCACACTGTCAAATCTTACCCACCCCCAGTACTACAACCAGCAACTCCTAACAAGTCACACAACAAACATCCTGCAAGCTGACATATCAGCAATCCCAAACAGCCCATATTTACAAGTCACTTCCTTACATCAGTTTCTCACATTACATTCAAGAATGTCTCCACACACCTCCCACTGTGTATTCACAATCTCTACAAATTTCAAACACACAACCAGAGACAATACAAATTCCAGTAGACACCAGCATACATCACACAATAATAATACAATTTTTAAATTGAAACTTATCTAAATTTTGTTCCGGTGATCTGTCAAACTCGAGGATGAGGGACGATGTCAAGGATTGATTTCAATACCCTGTGCTAGACAATGCCAACCCGAGTTTGTGTGGTGGTGGTGTGGCTTGGCGAACGACGTGGGGTGGCCGACAACTTGATAACATGTGGCGATGTATGTTGGCTAGAATCGAAACAATGACAAACTAGAGAATCGAGGGATGAGTAAGGCACAACAACACGGAAAAAAAGCTAATAGAAAATAGGAGAATGTAATAGAGAATTCGTGAGAGAGAGAGAGAGAGAGAGAGAGAGAGAGAGAGAGAGAGAGAGAGAGAGAGAGATGAAGAAGTAAGGCTTACCGACTAACAAAGCAAGGGCTGACTACGTGGAGAGGGTAGCCACTGCCACACGACGGCACAACAAAAACGAATAGTGGCTAGCAACTAGAATCGAAGGACGCATGGTGGCGCTCGATGCAAGGGCTCATGTGAACGAAGAGGGAGTGAACCAAAGGTTACCTTTGTTCAATACCGCTCCGATGAGGAGGCTCGACGGTGACAAGACTTCGAGAAGGGCCAACAAATTACAACACCAAACCGCAACGAAGAAAATCACAGGAAAGTGAGGGTGTGAATTTCATAATGGACTTGAGAGGGAGTTGGGCAAGGTGAGATAGAGAGGAGGAGAACGTGCAGAGAGTGGTGGTGTGGGAGAAAAGGTGACTCTTAGTTGTGTATGCGTGAAAAGGGTAAGGGGGTTATCATGGAATGGGAGAAGAAAGAAGAGGGGGAAGACTGAGGGTCTTGGGTGAAACGGTGCGTTTTGCACCTTTTTTTTTTTGGCTGGGTTTAGTACTTGGGTTTTAGGGCCTGGGATGGGGTGTTACAATATCATATATAACTATTTAAAAAAAAAAAAAACATGTCTAGCATTGCAAAACATATTAAGTTTGAAATGAGTTACATAATATATAGTTAGAAATGAGTCTTTACCACTATGAAATGAAAAAGACATGGGAGAATTCGTTTAGGGGTATATTATTAAGAATATTGGACTTGTAGCCTATTGCGTCACTGAATACGTCAATAAATTTTGATTTTGATAAGTTTTCAGATCTTCCAAACTTTTAAGCTCATGATGTGACATATATTTTCAGTGTCATGCATATATTAAATGACTAAGAAACATACCGATGAAGTATTCTATTACAATCCCAACTTCAGTTGAAACAATTGTGGTTGTTATCATGTCTTTTGCCTTGATCCTATGCTCCAAAATGTGATATTGAAAGGAGATGCTACATAGGTAGTTATGCAACGAAGCTGACTTGGCCTAATCTATGTGAATATGGGCAAATGATAGAAAGACACAATGTGAACTCTTAGAGCACTAGCATTGGTTTCTCTATATGCATTTTCAAAATCACATATTTTAAAAATTGATTTTGCATATCAAGAAAAGCTCTCACATTAGATTATGCATATTTGAACTAAATAATAATAAAATATTATTTTTTTTGTTTTTTCTTAAAATTATTATTATTTTTATATATTTTACAATTAGCACCATATGCTCAAAAATACCAATTCCATATATCTAAATATTATCAATTTCATATATCAAAATGATCAATTTTATCAATAAATATTAATATGTACTAAAAAAACATTTTGTATCATCAATTTAATACAAATTTTATATATCAAAATCATCTTAATACAAATTCTACAAAGTTAATTTTAATGGGTATGAGAGAGACAAAAAATAATAAAATAATATTTAGAGAGTGAATATTATTTTTTTAAATTTAAAAAAAAAAGCTATGTAAAATTTTAAAAATATATAATTTAATATAAATCAATTTAAAAAAATATTATATAAATATAAAGGTGCATAAGTAATTATCAATACTCAGCTCTCTACAGCTACAACATGCCGAAAGAGAGATCAATGGTACAGCACACATTATCAGAAGAAGAGGCATTAAAATGTCAATTTGATGCAGTAGAAATTGAATCCCCTTTCTGCTTTTGTATTCAACCTTTCATAAGGCTGAAAGGATGTTTTATTGACTAAGGTTAATAAAATGAATGTTTTTGTCAAAAACAGAAAAACATGTCCAATCATTCACGAGAGATTCCAACTCATTTCATGGAGAATTGTTTGGCCAATCCTGATTCAGATGGCTTTAATCACCACCAAGCTAAATTGACCTTTAATGAGCCTATTTTATAGGCTTGTCCCTCCATCCAGTTAAAATGATACATGCTTCATTGAAAAAGGAAATGTCCAATCACTCTACATTGGATACAGCATTGCATTAAGCAATTTTTCATGTATAATTTTACCATATATATATATTTTATAATTATATTTTTATAATAATAATATTTTTATAGAATGATATTATTTTTATGAATTATTTTATAAAAATATTTTTAAAGTATTATAACAAATATTACATTTATCATTTTTTAAAATTCCAAAATCGGGACAATGCATGCAACATGGATGGAATGAGGCAATTAGGCATGGCTACCCAAGCATGCATGAAGTAATAATACACATAAAAATATTGTGGGTAAGATTAGTGGAGTTGAATGATGTGTTTAGATGTTGAAGTGAGTTGAGTTAAGTTGAGATGATAAAATATTATTAAAATATTATTTTTTAATATTATTATTATTTTAGAATTTGAAAAAGTTAAATTGTTTATTATATTTTGTATTGAGATTTAAAAAAATTGTAATGATGAATTGAAATGAGTTGAGATAAGTTTGGGATCCAGACTCACCCGAAGTCACTAAATTATGGGACGTTAAAAAAATAATATTTATAACGAATTATTTATAATAAAAATAATTATTTATAATAAAAAAAAACTCATTTTTATAAAAAATAATAATTTTTGTAATAAATAACTAATCGTAAATAAATATTTTTTTTGTAGTAATATTTAAAGGTGGATCTATGAACTATATTAGAAAAATAAAATGGTGGGAAAGGAATCAAATTGCAGATTATACAATAAAATAATTTGCAAATTACTTTTTTAGCACCTTCAACTGAACTTGCTGGATTCCGCAATGGGCAATATATGATGTTATTTTTGTCTTTGAGATATGGAATTGAGATGCCTATCATGAAACAACTTGCTCCAAAAAGTCAGGCAAAGAGAACATTATCAGAGCATTTATATGGCAGAAGGAACCAATCTTTTTGCTATTTTTTTTAAAAGAATGTAATACATTGGCTTATAACTTAAAAGAAAAGTAAATTCCCTTTGAGATAGTGCAACAATGAAGATCATCAGATCATGGCCGAAGAAACATTCTTTTCATCATCCCTACGTCATACATCTGTTTTTATTTTTTATTTTTTTAAAAAAAATTTTCTCTTAACAAATATATGGTGTAGGAATGATGAGTAGAATAATTCAATTAATTTAACAGAAATAAAAAAAAATAAAAAAAAAATATGACGTGGAGAAGGAAAGTCATTGGCGACATGGGAAAATTATTCATGCAAGTCTACATTTTGTGTCTCGTCATTCAACATTCAACTTAGGTTTTGGAATTGTAAAATGGGAAACTCTTGATGTCAAAGTACTGTCATTGACCATATTCCCACCAAAATCACATGTCAAAGTAATTAGTTCAGTAGATTTGTTTTTTTTGTTTTTAAATAATTCTCTTAATAAATCTCTACTTATCCAATAAATCATCCCAAGGTTCAAATAGACCCATCAATTATTTGAGGCTAAAAGGCAAAATTCATGTATCTATGATGAAATACCAAAACACTGATTGAATACTATAATCATAGATAAACAAACAAATCTATAAAATGAATTGAAAAATCATCTGAAGATCTTGACCAATTCAATAAGATTAACAGATTGTTACAATGATCTTCTATTTTTTTTTATACATAGGATTCGATTATTGGTTCTCTTAGTAAGAAACTAAGGTGTTGCCAATAGGATTTGCTAGGTACAAGTGGTTCAAACTACGTACCAACACTCACATAATTTTTTTATTATAAAAAATAATAATAAAAGAATTTTTTTTTTAGATAAGAATATGGTCTTCTGTTTTACGAAAATAATTTTCGTCTTTAATTTGCATTGTTTTATTAAAAAAATACCTTACATTTAATATTGATATGCGATTTAGTACTCAAAATCGATTGTAATAAGACTTTTTCGTTACGAATTGATCCAAAAGATCTTGATTCTTGGAGATAATCTTTTATTTTTGGATGAGGAATCTAGTGCTAATTGTCTCACATGGCGTATTAAAGACTCAAATCCATATCAAGATTGGCACAAGCTCAAGATTATAAAAAGGAACAAAAAATAAAAAAAGAAAATCAAAAGTGGACCATAACCTTTCAAGTGCCTTATAATATGCTTAAGAAATTTAAGCACTAAGTCTCACATACATGAACTTGGCCTAGATGACCATTTTTTTATCAAACAAGTAGGATATTAGCCACCCCCAATTTGTGTTAAAAGTATCATATTATATTAAATATGAACATTGTCTTTGCTCTTAATTTTGTTGTTATTATCTATAGAGAGAATTAAATTAGAGGGAAAACGTAAAATATGTGTCATATTGGACCCACCGAATCTTTCCATACATTGAACCAGCTAAAGCCCACATTGGCTTTCCGCCTTAAACCATATAGGCGAGAGGAGACAAGACAACCAGCGTATCGTAGAACATATAAAGAGCCACCGCCGGACTGGCTAGATCTTCGTTAACTCGCTTTGTTTTCGATATAGAAGATGTTTTTCGTGAACTTGTACCCTGGATTCTCGGCTTATTTACCGGGTGTTCTGCCTGTTGCTTTTTGGGGTTGAGCAACTTGAAGATTTGGCGCAGATAAGTATTTCTGGCTTCTCTGTGAATGAATTCTTAGGATTGGTTGTTTTTGTTTGTCTCGAGTTTGTCGGGTGATTTTATTTGCTGCTGGTTTTGGTGAATGATTTGGGTGGGTTTCTATGTCGGTATATGAAGATTTTACATATTTTGTGGGCTTTGTGATTGGTATTGAGGTTTTGGAAGTGGGTTTCTATTCTGGTTTGATCTACAGGGGAAATGGGTTTGCTTGCTTGATAATTTGAATAGTCCCAGGAAGGTTGTACAAGTAAATTGAAAATGCTCTAGGAAGGAGAGTCCATGGAGTTTATACGAGTGGCTTCGACAGAGTGGGAAAGTCAGATGAACTAGGGTTATAGGGTTTATGGGTCTGATTTGAATTGTTGTTGGGAACAAGCAATGGAAGGAAATTTATCACAAGGAGGCATGATTACAGGTGGCGCTTCCTATGGAGGGTTTGACTTGCAAGGATCAATGAGAGTTCATCATCAAGCACAACACCCACATACAATACATCACCATCAATCTCGACCTGGCCAAGGAACTTCCGTACACCCGTCGGTTCATGTGGGGCTTCCACTTTCAATGGGATCTATACAAAACTGTGATCAAACCATTCCAGTGGCAGATTTCAATAGTGGAGAGCGGAGCAAAAACTCAGCGAGTGATGAGGATGAGCCAAGTTTTACTGAAGAGGGTGTTGATGGTCTTAATGAAGGAAACAGAGGGAAGAAGGGATCGACGTGGCATCGTGTGAAGTGGACTGATAAGATGGTGAGGCTTTTGATTACTGCTGTTTCTTATATAGGTGAGGATGCTGCTTCAGATTGTGGTGGTGCGGGCAGAAGGAAATTTGTGGTACTACAAAAGAAGGGTAAGTGGAAATCTATCTCAAAGGTTATGGCTGACAGGGGTTATCATGTTTCCCCTCAGCAGTGTGAGGATAAATTCAATGACCTCAACAAAAGGTATAAGAGGCTTAATGATATGCTTGGGAGGGGCACTTCTTGCCATGTTGTGGAGAACCCGGTGCTTTTGGATGTGATTGATTACCTGACAGAGAAAGAGAAGGATGATGTGCGAAAAATACTAAGCTCAAAGCAGTTATTCTATGAAGAGATGTGTTCTTACCATAATGGTAACAGATTGCATCTGCCTCATGATCCAGAATTGCAGAGTGCATTACATTTGGCTCTTAGAAGTAGATATGATCATGATAACGATGAGGCAAGGAGGCACCAACATGATGATCTCGATGAAGATGATCAAGATATGGAAACTGATTATCGTGATGACTTTGAAGAAAATCATGCTTCTCATGTGGATAACAGGGGCATCTATGGAGTGTTAGGGTCAGCGAAGAAATTGAGACAAGTGCGTGCTCATGAAGATGCTAGTTTTGGGAATTCCTTGAATTCCCAGGATTACAACAAAATTACTTATTCTCCTTCACAAATTGCCCAAGCTGATATGAATCAAGCCTTGCCTGACAGCACGAGACCAGCTTGGTTACAAAAACAGTGGATTGAATCTCGTTCACTTCAGTTAGAAGAACAGAAGCTACACATTCAAGTTGAGATGTTGGAATTGGAGAAACAGCAGCTCAAATGGCAGAGATTTAGCAGGAAAAGAGACCGTGAGTTGGAAAAGCTGAGGATGGAAAATGAGAGGATGAAACTTGAGAATGAACAAATGGCACTAGAATTGAAGCGGAAGGAAATGAGTGCTGGCTTTAACTAGTTAGCTGGTCTTGTCGAACTTTAATTAGGCAATAGGTACATACTTGCTAGAGTCTCCTTCTGCTACTAGTAAGCTGCAGTTTGTTTTCAAGGGGAGTACCACATATTGGTTTGGGAAACCTTGTTAACTATGATGCTGCCTTCCTATCCTCTGTAAATGTGGGATTATGACAATACCAATGGCTTATTCTCATTCATTGCCTAAAATGAAATGGTATTGCCTGTAGTTGAAGAGTTATGTGGCTAGCATTTCCTGTTTTTACTTTTTAAGTTTCGATATTTAATACTATATGTATGTTGTTGTTACTCTTCATGAAATTCAGATAATATGTTTTTTATTTGAATAACTGTTCTCTGTGGTAACTTAAGAAGACTATAATATAAATATTTAAATTGTGGCTTTGACCCACATGCATATATAGGTAGGATGATTATGGCTCCAAGGATTACTCAGTAGGACAATTATGATTGCAAGCAGGAGCTCAGGCAATAACGATATGAGATTACCCTTTATAGATATGACTATTGATGCACTGTCAGCCATTTATAGGGTGGAATCTTGCTTTTGGATGCTGTTCTATATAATTTTGAAATTCAAACACCAATTAACACAAGGTTTACATCAATACGCCAACGTGCCATTATCAGATTATAGACCATACTAGTTGTTCTGGGTTAGGTGTGCAGTGTTATGCTTGTTATGCATACTAATGACAATACTTGCCCGCACATTGCTGGTTAGCTAGAGACCACTGTTCTCATTTAGCGTGTGCTTCTCTATGAAATATTGCAACTTGTTCTTTCATGTAACTGTATAGAATACCAAACTAATTACACCCTTCTCCTGAAATGTCATCATCTAGCCTCTCTCTCTCTCTCTCTCACACACACACACACACACACACATACACAGAGATGCGCACGTGTGCATATATGAATAATCATTCTCAGCATTCGAGTTGTCTCTATGAAGCATGTTCTTGGAGCCTAACTCGTTGGCCATTTGAACTTGTTTGTTGATCAACAGTTTATGCATCCACACTTGTCGTATAAATACAACTTGGCTTGTAACATCTCCATCAGTTCTAACATGGGTATTAAGCTAGAAATCACATGCACTTCTTATCTATCCTAGTATCCTGCATTTGTTTTATATCCAAATTGAACAAATAAAAGAAACTGGGAAGAAATTGTAAATAGATAGTTGCTCTTGATTCTGAAAGTGAAAACTGCAGCTCAATAATTGGATAAAGCTAGATTTTGCAAATGGTCTGTAATGGCTTTAGTAAATGATCAAATATCTGGCGATGTGGTTTGTGGGGTATATGATGTGCGAACTCTTAGGCCTCATTTGAATGTTGAGATGAGATGAAAAATTTGTGAATAGTAGTGAAATGGTTTGTGAATAGTAGTTAGATGATTTGAGTTAAGGTGTTTTATGGGGTTTTGGGAAAGAAGAGAGGAAAAATTGAATAAAAATGTTATAAAATTAAAATATTATTAGAATATAATTTTTAAATATAATTTTTGTTCTGAGATTTGAAAAAGTTGAATTGTTTTTTGTGTTTTGTTTGGAAGTCTAATGAAAAATTTGTAATGATTAGGTAATGATTAAATGAAAAAGTTGAAGATTTGAAATTGAAAAGTGTTTATGTTTGAGTGATATTCGAGATGAAATGAGAGATTTCTCATCTCATCTCAACATCCAAATGAGCCATAGACTCTGTCCACTGTTTGTAAACCTGCTATTTGACAGGATTTTATGAGAAGATTATTATTTTCTAAATCTAGCTTGAATCTAACTCTGAAGTGACCTAGGTTGTTTATGTGGTTCAACATGACAGGTAGCTGAATATAGGAATAGATTTATACTTTCAGATAATTCTTTTTTTCTCCCGTATATTTGTTTGAAAAAGAAATGTATTGCACTTGGATTTTTTCTTACCGGTAGAAGTTATTTTCCAAGGATTTATATTTTACTTCATGCAGCTACGTTTGATGGTGCTGTAAGATTTACTTGACTTCTCTTCAAACTTCTGTTTGTAGCAGAAGGAAAGGGGTGGTTGCAGTTTGTAATAAAACAAACTCCCTACTATACTTGAATTTTTTCTAGAACATCCATAAACCCCCATCTTACATGATGTGTATTGGTTTATTGTATGTTTACTCACTGATATGAACTGTAATTAGCAGCTGTCACTTGATTCATAGACTACAAAAGTTGGTCTGCGGTTGATCAGTTTTAAGTATTTAGTAATTAGAGTTAGTTATTCAGTAGGATTTAATATTTATTGATCCTGTGCAAACTGAAAGTATTATAATCCCATCAGACAGCCTCAAGCAGCAAACCGCCTTCCCCAGAATGATGTTGTTAGTTTTTCAGTATGTTGGCACTCTTATGCTACTTGATGTCTTCATTTAATCCCATTTCTATTTTCACTGGTTACGGAAAAAAGTATTATTGATTGCTATTAACTGACATTTTAATGCTATATAAAAACTGTTGGTTCTTCAAGATTGGACCATTAGAGGACTGTGAAAGGGAAGACTCTGATACCCTTTTTTCTTATAATCTGTGTTTCTTTCGTTTCAATTCTTGTCATGTAATTGCCTACTTTTCTAAAGTTCCATGAGATATGCATCTGCTTATTACTAATCTTTGGGCTTAATGTTTGGTTAAATATTTGAGGGGGATTCATATTAGTAGTGATTCAGGTTCTTTACTGCTGGGAGACTCATGTCTAGGTCTGTCACCAGTTGATATGAGATAGAATAGGTGTCAATCTTGCCCAGTGAGGCATGTTTTCAAGATGAGAAATGATATTTATAGTCTTAAGGTGTGTGTAAACCCGCGCACTTCTTTTGAAAAATATAGATAAATCTGATATCCACATGAGAAAATCATTTTTTTAATGATAGATCTCATTTTTTTTTTTTGAAAAAAATATTTAAAACTTGCATAATTTAAGACTATATCTAGCATTACTCTTTTTAGCATGATCAAGATAATCCTGTTTGTTTTCTGCAGCTACATAGCACGGTTCATTATCCTGGTAAGTGTCACTACCCTAGCATTTAAGGACACTATTATTACTACTAGAAAATAATTTCTGAATTGATGACCAGGTACTTACAAAATAACTTGAGCAGTTGGGTTTTAGGGTAGCATTAGTTTCCATAATTGAAGTAGGATTAGAGTCTTGTCCACGTGGGCCTTTTGGAAGATAGCACACAAGGTGTATTAACAGAGCACACTTTCAAAACTTTAATGGCAAAAGCTTATCCTGTTATCCATTTTAAGAGTCTTAACATCAGAGATCAAGTGGACAGAAGTAAAAATGGGAAAAAACAAAAAAAAAAAAAAGAAAGAAAGAGAAAAGCAGAGAAGTGGACGTGAGAGGAACGTGGTTTTTTGTTACTACTCTCTCACTTTCTTCCCCCATTGTAAGTTGTTGTTTGTGGCACATGGGGGCCTCCCCACCCTCCTTTGTTCATTGCGGTCTTTTTTTTTTAATGCTTTCTTTTTGCCCCCACATCATGAGGGGTCGTCCTCTTCACATTAACCGACCGTTTTAAATATAAGAAGAAAAAAAAAAAAAAAAATTCTATTTGTAAGTATATGCTTATTGATATACGAAATATAATACTGTTGAAATAGAAGTCTGTTACATCAGATACTGTAAGAGCATTGGTATTGATTTCATCAAAAGTCTAGTCAAATGTAAAATATAATGAATTTCATCAAAAGAGAGCTGCATTAGATTAGCCAAAGAGATAAATGTTAAACTTTGAGTTACAGTAAATTTATAGGTTTCTTCAAATTTGAAAAGCTACTATTCACTCATCAAATCTATTTTTTATTCACTTTTAATCTCCAATGATTCTTTTTATTCACGTTTAATCTCTAACTATCTTGTAATAATAATGTATGAATTAAATTAAATTATTAATTAACATATGATTAGTGTAATTATAAAATATGAAAATAAAATAAAATAAAATATTATTATTAAAAAAAAAATATTATATTATTATTATGAGGAATTCAATAATTAATTTAATATAAAATTATAGATAAAAAAGTTTTAAATAGTGTGTTTCCACACCAACTTATAAAATAGTTACTTAAATTATCTCTCGGGATCGTTTACGTCTTTACCACGTGTGACATCGTTTTGTGGCCGCACATGCTTCCATGTTCCAATGATGTACTACTTAAGTGGCATTTTGCCATGATAGGCAAACTCTAAGAGGCTTTAAAAATAAATATTATTACTAGCAAAATCTATGCACGTGGTTATGATTGCTTGCAATTCACTCCCAAATTAATATATATATTGTTGTAATTTACTCCAAGATATAAGCTTTATGTTATACGTACGGTTGAAGGATTCTTGCAAGAAAAATAAATAAATAAATAAATAAATATGGATTAAATCAGCAAGTATGGAAGGTTCTATCTACCCTAAGTGTAGAAAACAAGGAAGGAATTGTTAGAGAAAATTAATCCTTGTGATGTCTATATATTATCTTCCATTTATCATGTGTTTGAGAAATTGGATATATATATATATATATATATATATATATATGCCTCAAAACTCTCTCTCTTGGGCTTCCACTCTTTTTGCCACTAATTAGCTTGAATCTCATTTGAAGTAGTTTAAACTCAAATGGAATCCATTTGTGAAGATATAAAATTATCTTCGATCGAATACTCTCCATTTCACTTGAAATTGATACTATTTATCGAAAAGTCGTATTTTTCGTTGCGAAATATAAGGAAGAAAAGTGTAACAAGTAGGAAAAGCGACAAATCGCATGATGTTATGTGGGAGCATGGGAGTATTTTGTAACATTAGTTAAGCTTTTGTTGATGGGTCACATTCAAGTGCTTACCATATGGATAGAAAATTACAAAAATATAAAAAAAAAATAAAAAATGAAAAACAAAAATCAATTTTAGGGGAGAAGGGAATCAAATTTGGTGGGCTGCTTAGCTGGTGACAGATAAATGCAGGCCGGGTTAATCCACATGGTAGACAAGATGGAAGTGTACATTCACATCACATGCCCACCCATGTGAAAATAAAACCTTTTTTTGTCTACACATGCAAACTTTTTTCATATGGACCTGTAAAATAAAAAAAATAAAAAAGGTAGTCATGAGCTAGCCACCTCCACATCCTTGTTACATATTTATTAAATGTGTGCATGATATCATGTATTTTCTCTTTTCCATCCACCAAATATTTCTTTTTTTTTTTTTTTTAATTTTTTAAAAAAGTTATATTTTTTATAACATATTCTATTTGGGTCCATTCATTTTGGATTGAATATCAATATGGCATGCAGTGTATAGGCAAATGGCACTCTTGTGCTGATGCAAAGTTGACTGTTTGGCTCACATTATGAGTAGATAAGATTCCAGTTTTATGGAAGTACAAAGGGACCAGTAGTTTTCTATAATTATATATAATAAAAATAAATAAATAAGTAAATCAACCCAATATTTATAGACCCAATATACTCATGTTAAGGTAAAAATGTTTTTACTTTCTCTTTTAATTGTTATAAATTTCACAATAAATAATATATTTATATAACGTATTTATATGCGTTATATAGAGTAATATTATATAGAGTCTTAGAATGTTCGTACTTTTTTGAGACATAGTGGACCTCACCATTAAAAAGTAGATTTCTTCACGTGAGTTTAAGATTTATTCACTTTTTTCAAAGGGAGTGCATACGCGAAACTTATACACCTGAGACTGTACAAATCATTTCGATCCCTTTAATAAAACTCTTTTTTGTTCCATTTTTAAAGTTTGGAGAGTTTCACTTAATTCGTACTTATAACACAAAGAAAGAGTGTGGACAGGTTTTTTTTTTTTTTTTGTTTCCTTGGCTTGGAGACGAAATTAGAGAGACAGGAGCTTATTATAGGTAGGGTTTGATAGAAAAAACCATTGACATTAATTACCATTGTATTTCAAACAACAAAGACTTTGATGATCACTCCATTAATTAGTACTACTGTCAAGGAATCCATCACTGTTGCATGCAGCAATAGCTAGTTTTCTTGGTGGGCCTCCAAACTTTCTGCAGATATTATATATGATTTCCCTTCTAATTAATCTCTATATATATATATATATGATACATCAAAGGGGTCCCCATTTTGTTGTCAACTTGTTGTATATATCTCATCTTTTTATGAAATTCTCAAAGCTACCAATATATACAAAGCTACCATCCGACTACTTTGTATAATGATATCATATGCCAGCCTGCTCCAGAGAGAGAGAGAGAGAGAGAGAGAGAGAGAGATTTACAGCAGCAGTAGCTGTTAGGCTGTAAATTCCAAGTAGTGGGAGATAGTGGGAAAAGCATCTGTTCCAGCAATAGTTAGAGAAGTTCTACAAGCATCTCTCTCTCTACTGATCTTCTGCATGTGTATGTATATATGCGTGTATATAGATATAGAAAAATGCTATTTTGGCTTCCAAAAGGATTGTTTATTTTGATCGCTAGTGTAAAAATATATATTTTTTTAAAAAAATAATATTTATAATTTTAGAATGCGCAAATCATGTCGCATATTCGATCTTTTAAAAAAAAATAAATATAAGATTTACATAAAAAAATTAAATTTTTAATAATAAATTTTACTACTTAAAAAAAAAAATACGACGTTTGTGTAATGTATAATTACGTAAATCTAACATTACTTTTTTTTTAACATTAAAAAAGAAAATTACACTAAAGTCAAAATTAACTATCAGTACTTTCGGGACAAAGTAGCAGCTATATATTTTATATATTATGTGTGTGTATCCAGCTATTTAGATGTTCTGACAGCCAAGCAACCCGACATCAAACTAAACTAGCCCTAGCTAACTAGTAAATCTAATGTTTTGTAACACAAGCAATATACATGCATAAGCAAACAAAATAAAATAAAATAAAATAAAATAAAATAAAATAAAAAATAAAGTAAAATAAAAAAGTTTTTTAGAAAAGGAGAAAAAAAAAAAAACAATAAAGTTATCATGACAGTGCGTGCCCACTTTTGTTATTTACATGATGTATACTCTTACCTTCGATCCCTTTCTTTCAAAGATTGTAGGCGGAGAGCTACCCACATGATTATTATTAACATTTTAAAAAGCACTTATATAAGGAACATTTAATAATAATTAAAAAATCTCTTAAAATTAAATTTATAAATTTATATTATTTGATATATTACGTTAGATTGTAAATATATTTTTATTATTAAATAAATTTAACGTATTATATAAAATTATATCAATTTATAAATTTATTTTTATGAAATCTTTTCGTAACTTTAACACTTATCTACGTAGTAAATTTCAGATAATTTAGTAGATATAATATACATATATATATATATATATATATATATATTAGAAAATTATGGACATATATTTTACCAATGGGGTTAGGTATTTCAGTTGACCAAACTACCCCTATGACAGGGTTCTCATGGTTTAAATAGCATAGTACTTTGGCACATGATTTTTTTTTTTTTTAAATCTTTGATGATTTGTGCATTAAATGGCTTATTGATTGGATGGGTCCTACAATCCCTTGCATTATTATCATTATTATTGTTATTAATATTATTAATGTTATTATGTGTTGGGCATTAATCAGGCCACTTGGTTTTGGACTCCCAATAATTGAGTTTCTGAAATTGATTGAACAAATTAACCCCGATCTGTTCTTTTTCTCTTCTCACCCCAAAACATATATATAAATATATATATATGTATATATATATCCCTCCTTTTCCCCCTTTTATTTTTTCTCTCTTCTCAACCATTTCCAACACCCACTAAAACCGTGCATGGGGTTGGCCTTTTGATCTGTTAATCCCTTTATAATTTATTGAAATGAAAAGTCCACGACATTTAAAGAGCATTTGAAACTTCATATTCTATTTTCAGATCAGTTCACATTGAGTATATATGTTGAAAATTATGTATGGAAAAGATGACTTTGGCTAGCTTATATATATATATATATATATATATATATATATATATATATATATATATATCCACTAGTATTCATTTTTCAAACAAAATGTACTTGAGGTAAGCGAAGATTAAAGAAGATGAGAGTTGTTACAGTTTTGAGTGGGGGACTGCGTGTGTAATCTCATTGATGATTGTGATAAAAGAGAAAAAAAATCATTTTAAAAATAATATTATTGTAATTTTAATTTTTTTTTTAAATATAGCTGTATGGGCTTGTATGAGCCGTTCATGTTTGGAGACTGTATATAGACTAACTCTATCAAAATATAAGATCAAGATCATGCATTAGAAGATTATATTTCAACGTACAACCTTATGATCAATACATGAGGTTGTGTCATGATCTTCAAATTGTTCAAGGCCAAGTATTTGAGATACAATTTGATTAAAAATACAATTAAATTATCAAAATCTACCATATGTAATTATATTGGTCCCTCCCAAATAATCTTTTATTTTTATCTTTTAATAGATACTAATTATAAGATCAGCTGAATTAATCAAGGCCATCGATCGAAACTTTGATACCATTTATTAGGGTAGGTTTGCAATCCAACAGAATTGGCCACCATTTACTTCTATTCATAAATACCTTTCCTAATAACATGACCTACATCTAACCCGTTACATTCAACAGTGGATCCCACTATCTAAATTTTTCTTTTATAACCTAAAGTTTTTATTTTTTTTAATTTGAAATGTCAAAAACTACCATGGTCTCTATCAATGTAGGACCCAATTACGCCACATATGGAGTACCACAGTCCAACCCAACAAGTCTTAAAAATTATTAATAAAACCCAATTATTTATTATTTATTTTTCATAAAATCCAAAATCTAGGGGCGTTTTGGGTATTAAAAGCCTATGAACTAAACAGACAAACCCAGATCACAAAGGGAGGATGATCTAATAAAATATCATCTTAAAATTAGCTTTAATGATTAAAGGTCAATGACTCAATGGTGTCGTCCATGTTAGGGTTTGTTCGGTAATTTCAAAGATCAAACACCCCTTCTTCACAAAAAAGCAAAGCTGATGATATATATCCACCAAAAAATAAATGAAAATAAATATTATAAATAAAAGAAATAAAAAGCTGACCTACATTAGCCGGCTTTTAACTAAATTTAGCTGTACAGACCGACCAAAAAAGTAATAAATAAATAAATAAATAAATAAATAAAATCTAATTTATTATCATTATCTCAAAATTTTCTGCAGAACTTATTTTTATCCTTTTCTGTAACATAAATTATTTTATGTATCTTTCTGTGCCAGTTTTATTAATTATTACTGATAGAGAAATAAAGAAACCCAGCTCAGCTGGTGATCTCCATCCCTTATCCCACTGTTCTTTTTTATTTTTATTTTCCTCCACACATACCCAGAAAGGGAAATTACTAAAATATATATATATATAAATAAATTAAAGATTCCATAGCTGAAAAGAAAAGAAGAGATATATTATATACATGATGACCAGAAAATAAAAACAACTTCTTGAGATTGACAAGCTGATCCCCCACCATAATAAATTAATAGATTCACCATACAACCCATCTTCATAAAACCCTGAATTCACCTTCTTCTTCTGTTTGATATTTTTATTTTTATTTTTCTTTCTTTCTTCCGGTCAGCTATAGTACTGTAATTGTAATTGCTGGGGGGGAGAGAGAGAGAGAGAGAGAAGAGAGTACTCCTATGCTAGGGGACTCGGGAAGCAGCGTGTTGGGGAGCTCCGGTACTGATGCGGTGGCAGAGCACATGGCAGCCGCCGTGCCAGCTCATGACAGCGCCGAGGTTGGTGGCGTTGGATCAAACTCCGGTGAAGAAGATAAAGGTTATAAAGGCGATGAGGGTGACCGCAGTTACGGCGGAAATCGGTGGCCTCGACAGGAAACTTTGGCACTCTTGAAGATACGGTCCGACATGGACGTGGCGTTCAAGGATGCAAGTGTTAAGGGTCCATTGTGGGAAGATGTTTCCAGGTGATTGATATGTATATATATATATATATATATATATACATATATTCTTCAATTTTGCCTTCTCATATTTTAGCTAGTTTTTGGTGAATTTCCATAAGAATCTGACCTGCTTGGGTTCGAGATCTACGGTGTTTGTTTTTGTTTTCGATCTACTTCTTTGTTTCGAGCTAGTTTGTTTCGGTAGTTCACAGTTTGTACGCTTGCGAGCAGTTCACATTTTTCTCGCTATCTGAATTTAAGGGCCGGCTAGTACTCCTACTGTTGCAGAGTAAATTTATTTTCTTTTGTTTTCCTTTGCTGCATAGTTTCTCAGTTCATTTCGTGGGAACTCAGCATCCACAAAGAAAATTCTGAGTAATAGAATTTAGAATTTAGTTCTTTTGATCTGACATCCCAAACACTGAATAAAAATTATAAAAATTCGATCTCTGAACATGAATGAATGTTTCTCCCTTCTATCTCACTTCTTCACTCTCATTCAATTTCAGTTCTTGAAGAATAGAAACTGCAACAAAATATCATATATGTTCATGTGATCTCAACTTGGGCTATATATATATATATACACACACACACATATAACCTCCAGTACTGCTACTTTTATAGAGTACTGCTGCTAGCTAGCTGATCAAATTAATGACAACTCATTTCTTGCTTTCATTATGACATAATTATTATTGTCTAGTTATCATAATTTTCTCGTTTCTATATGTGGCAATGCTTTCATAAACGAAAAGGGGAGATTTCGTTTCCCTTTTTTTTTTTTTTGGTTGGGTTTCGTTTTATGGACCTGTTTTTAATGTCAGGAAGCTAGCAGAGCTTGGTTATCATCGAAGCGCCAAGAAATGCAAGGAGAAGTTCGAGAACGTGTACAAATACCACAAGAGAACCAAAGAAGGCCGCACGGGGAAATCTGATGGAAAGACTTATCGTTTTTTTGATCAATTGGAAGCACTCGAAAATCATCCTGCTTCAAATATTCAATCGTCCACACCGGTAAAGCCTCAGCAGAATATTGTTCCGGCAACGGTGGCATCGACGGAGACGTCCGTAGCCATGCGACCATTGGCGCCGAACCCTCCAATTAGACTTCCTCAGGTCACTGTTACATCAGTGTCACATAGTACTATGAATATGTCTCAAGGCATTAATGTCGCACCAGCCGTAAACCTTACGATTCCTTCGTTTCCACTCACAAACCCTACAATTCTCCCACCGCCACCGCCACCGACAACGACAAATCCTTCTCACACAGCAACCATTCCATCCTCTTTTCCGAATCTTTCTACCGATCTTCTTTCCAATTCCACATCTTCCTCAACTTCCTCGGACGAAGAACTTCAAGTCATGAGGCGCAAGAGAAAGAGGAAATGGAAGGACTTCTTCGAGAGGCTAATGAAAGAGGTGATACAAAAGCAAGAGGAGCTGCAAAGGAAGTTCTTGGAAGCCATAGAGAAGCGCGAACATGAACGCATGATTCGCGAAGAAGCTTGGAGAATGCAAGAAATGTCTAGAATCAATAGAGAACGAGAAATATTAGCCCAGGAAAGATCGATAGCGGCGGCAAAGGACGCTGCAGTGATGACATTCTTGCAAAAGATATCCGAACAGCAAAGCCCAGGTCAAGCATTTCAATACGACCTGCCGCAACCGCACCCAGCAGTACAAACAGCACCACCTCCGGCGCCACAACCGGCATTAGTAGTAGCAGTAACACAGCCAGCACCAGTATCGGCCCCAGCAACAGTACTTCCACACACAGTGACTGGTTTTGAAATCCAGAAGTTCGATAATGGGGAGAACTGCACACCGACAAGCTCTTCGAGATGGCCGAAAGTCGAGGTACAAGCCTTGATCAAGCTACGGACCAATCTTGATGCGAAGTATCAAGACAATGGGCCAAAAGGGCCTTTGTGGGAGGAGATCTCGGCCGCTATGAGAAAGATTGGATACAACAGAAGCGCGAAGAGATGCAAAGAGAAGTGGGAGAACATCAACAAATACTTCAAGAAGGTCAAGGAGAGCAACAAGAAAAGGCCCGAGGATTCAAAAACTTGTCCGTACTTTCACCAGCTAGATGCTCTATACAGAGAGAGGAACAAGTTCGAAAACCCATCACCAACTCAAGTACTAAAGCCCGGAAACACTAATATGGTGCCATTGATGGTAAGGCCGGAGCAGCAATGGCCGCCTCAGCAGGAACACCCATCGGACGACGCGGCAATGGATGATGTCGAAAGCGAGCCGATGGATCAAAATCAAGAGGAGGACGATAAGGAAGGAGACGAGGAGGAGGAAGATGAAGATGAAGATGAAGATGGGGGTGGTAATTTTGAGATTGTGGCAAGCAAACGGCCTGCTTCAATGGGTGCAGCTGAGTAAGGCTTAGCCTCAGAGAAGAAAAGCTCGAGGAAATGTGTGTCGGGTCGATCTGGACATGTTTCGGTCCCGCGGGGAAGCGGCCCGGGTACCGGCGGTGGTGAATTTATTGGAGAATGAGGAATTACTTTGAAAATATACGGCAAAAACACATGGGGGAAGGGGGGGGTTACTATGGCATATAGTCGGTGGGATTATATGTTTAATTATAATTTCTATAGATTTTTTAATTTTTTGGGTTAAATAATAATTAAGTTGATCATAAGAGAAAGAGAGAGAGGTTCATCATCAGATTCCACAGGAATAAAGATAATTAAAAAGAGGAGACTTCAGTGATAATGTATTTTTGTTATGTTTCATGCATGCATGGTGGTGTAAATGTGAGAAATGGTTAGTAGTTTGTGTTTTTCTTTTTAAGATTTATATTGACTTATAATTTCATACATAATTTCACAAAAATAAAAAATAAAAAAGCACAGATCTAGAGATCAGAGTCACAGGGAGGCATCGATATGATGGTTTTGCAGAGAAAATGCAGAAACAGTTTAGGATGGGGCTCTGATATATAGAGTGCAAAAGCTTAAAATGGGGGGACGCCATGCCTGCCCTTTGCAACAGAGACCTTTCCACAAAATGCCAACATCACATGGTGTCATGAGCCTTACAAAAGGGTCCACCAAAAAAGGAATCTTTTTCAAGTTTTCTTCATCTTAAAGACCTAACTTACACGTACACACGCGCAGTCTATCCTTGTACAAGGAGCTAGCTAGCAGCTTGATAGATAGTTTTCATTAAATTCATAATCATGGTGTCAGTAGCAAGAAAATGATGATCATGCAGAGGGAGGGAACTAGGGACTTGGATTTAGTTCTCTGAGACTGATCAGATGTGCATAAAAATCAGCTCATTGTTATAAGAGGTTTTTGATATTTCAGCCTTTAATCGATTTTATTTTTTTAAATTAATTAATTTATTTTACTCATCATTCGTATTACATGTTTAATAAAAAATTTTAAAATTATGTATAATATATTATATAAAGATGATAATCAATAAAATTTTTCTTTTAACATAGAAAGTGACATAGTCTTAATAAAATAAAATAAAATAAAATAAAATACCAGTAGTTTTAGATCATATATACAAGAATGTACCAATGATCATCAGAAGTTCGTCGCCCGTATATATAATGAACCAGATCATTTAAAGTGAAGTTTGGCATGCATTAAAGATCAGAAACACCCGTGGAATCTCACTATACAAAGAGTAAAGTAGATAATACTTCCGCCCTTTAAATTCATAGGAACATGATGTCGGCTGCATCCACTGCTCATCTGTTTTTCATGTTTTCCTCAGTTTTCTTTAAACTTCCACCACTCATATTAATATATAATAATATAAGTTGATCAGCAGGAAAACTTTGGCAAAGTGATCTTTTGATCTAGTTTTCTTCCAACCAAATATTTAAACATGATATGTACCATTTTATCACATGAATATATTCCAATGATCTCCGTGATCAGGCGATCTCTCTCATGATCATTAATCTTTGCACAATAAAGTAAAATTAATTAATACAGCTAGTAATGCATGTACGTAATCTATCCTTTAGTTAGACCCGGCCTGCATGATATATATATATATAGCAGATCACTCTGCAATATTGCCATTCTTTCCTCACCAATGATGCATTGATCTCTCTTTGACTTGTGCATGCCCTACAGTTTTGTCCATTTTATGAAAATACTACATGAATTTTGTGCAATAAAGATATGCCCCACATAAATTGATTGGCCTGGGTCATATTGTGTATATATATATATATATATATATATATATATATTTATATATGGATAAGAATAAATATTCTGTTTCTGTTTACAGTTCATGACATAAAGGCTAGCTCTTATTGCCTGCCCTGACACATATATGCAGAAAAGTCCATGCAGTATGATCTTCCTGATCTCTTGTAATAGAAGTAGTGGGACAGGACCAACTTGGTTGATTAATCTTATCCAATATATTCTGTGTCAACTTGGTTTAACTTCATGATTTCAAAACTACTCTTGTTCTGCATCAACGACTTTAAGACCTAATTTATAAAAGTATACTGAAATGAAAAAATAAGAAGGAAATGCGACTATATATATAGATATATATACAAAAATTTTATGTACAGTTTTTTTGCAGACTCTTAATTGCACATCAGTATCAAAATGCATTAAGAATACGTAAAAGTGACTGTATGTAGCATAATTCATATATATATATATATATATATATATATATAACCCCACTTGAAGCATTTGGAGCAATTTTCAATCTGAAACTTGCATGGATAGTAATTGATCTATCGATTTAAACATGATTTCAAAAAAAAAAAAAAAAAAAGCGTCTCCCGTTGAAAAAGGAAAAGCTAGCTAGCTCATGATCATCATGTGTACTACTAGTCTAACCAATTTAAGCGGAGTTGATAATGACTTGAAGCAAAGATACGTTAAGACAAAAGAAGTTAGAATTCGGAGAAAACATTCAAGTTTGATTTCGACGGCCAATTCAGTAGTCGGCTTCACGTGTACGTACTCTTATATATTCCAGTACATGATGACGATCACCGATCTATTAGCAAATGAGAAAGGCCAGCGTGGGGGACAAGGAGAACAATATATATATATATATATATATATATATATATATATATATATATATATATATATTAGCACTTTATCAGTACTACGTACGTTTATATTTCTTTTTATCAGTGCTAATTAATTCATGATCAGCTTAATTGGGTAATTAGCTCATGTTACAAAAATGCCAACTTCTTTCCCCAAATTAAGCTATATATATAGCTGCGTACGTACGTACTTCAAGTGATAATCATTGTTGGCCCGGGACTCATAAATATTATGCACTAACATTAACAATAAATTAATTGGCCATTGTCATGTATAATGTACGTACGTGTTGATTTAGCTACGTATATACATTGAGATAACCTATATATATATATATATAATGCATGCGGAAGTCTTCTGATCTTGATCTTCTCGATCGTGATCGTGATCATGATCAATATCATTTTGGCGAGCTCCAAAAAAGACGTTTGATCTCCTTAATTAGACTAATTCGAAAGTTTGTAATTAATTGTCTTTGTCATTATCTGCATATATATATATATATATATATATATATAAATGTTGATAAAATGTAGCTTCCATTTGCGAAATTAGGTAGTACTGGATTGGATATGCAGGATCGTAGGAGTTAGCTAGCTAGCTAGCTGGGAATGTGGCCAGGTAGATCATATTGTATCAGTCGTAGCTATATATAAAGCTAGAGGGATAAAAATGACAAATCATATTTTATATATGGATTTGATCATGAAAGTTTGACCATTTCTTCCAAGGATATTGCTATTTTAAAAAGATTGGAAATCTATTTCCTAGAACCTAGACCTAAGAAGGTTCGTATGGTGAGGTGGATTCGGCCTCATTAGGATTGGTTTAAGTTTAATACGGATGACAGTAGTTTTAGTAACTCTGGACTAGCAGGAGCAGGGGGTGTCATTCGTGATGATTGTGGTCGATTACTTGCAACTTATTCTGTGGTTCTGGGATTGGGTTCTAATAATTTTGTTAAAATGAGAAGTTTGTTGGAAGGTGTCCGTAGATGCTACCACTTGGTTTTTCTCGGGTTGAGATTAAGACTGATTATCAAATCCTCTTTAATTGGATCATCAAGGGTAATTGTAATATCTGGTATTTAGAGAATTTCTTGGATGAATTACATGTGTATTTGAATTGCATGGAGTATAAGATAAGACATATTTTTTGAGAAAGTAATGTCATGGCTGACCTTTTTGCTAAGTGGGGAGCTGGTGGCTCTAATTTAGACTGGTCTGGAGATCATTTGCTGCCTAGTAATCTCAGAGGTTTTCTTCGCCTGGACATAATTGGTTTTCCTTATTTGCAGATCTCCTAAGGAGTTTCTTGGTACATATTTTTTCTGCTTTATTTGTTCCTCTAATCTTTACTTGCATGTGTTTTGTTTGCATGTTTTATTGTTTTGTCTATGGTTGGGGCTTTAAAATATAGTTTTGGCCTAATGTAATTTTTCAAACCTATGTTTTGTAATCAGGATGTCTTAGTCATTTTTTATGCTTAGGTTTGGTCTTTCTTGATTATTATGTATCCCCTAGGTGTCTTATTGTAACCACGGTTTTCCTTTACCACAAGTAAGGGTTATCAATAAAATTAGAGTATCGTCCTTTTTTTAAAAAAAAAAAAAAACATATTGATACATGGTGAGGATGATAAGTAGAATTTTTCATATATGATATGCTAGAGATCAAGGAAATTAAGTTGAGGATATATCTTCAATTGATGAGTAGTACTACTGCCCGACGACCTTTGGAGCTGAGGGACGCAAATGCATTTGGAATAATTATAACGATTTTCCACGCTTCTTAAAAGGTTTGCTCAAAACGGACAAAATGAAGCTTCCTCATTTGAGAGTGTCTTAAGTTGTAGGTTTGGTTGGTAATTTTGTTTTTCACTTGTGTTTTCTTTGAGGATGGTGTCCTTGTATCTAATGTTTTCTTTCGCCATAAGTGAGAGCTTTAATAAACTCCGAAGATTCTATTGAAAAAAAAAATATTACTACTTCCGGCGTGTTCATAAGTTTTGATAAGAATATATATATATATATATAGAAAATATATGCAAGTTGTGAGCTGGATTATATATATCCTTTCCCCCCCCCCCCAAAAAAAAAAAACAAAAAACAAAAAACAAAAGAAGAAGAAAATCAAGAAAGCTGAAAGAAAGCAATGAAAAAAAAAGAAATTTTATCTAATGTTTTCTTTCGCCATAAGTGAGAGCTTTAATAAACTCCGAAGATTCTATTGAAAAAAAAAATATTACTACTTCCGGCGTGTTCATAAGTTTTGATAAGAATATATATATATATATATAGAAAATATATGCAAGTTGTGAGCTGGATTATATCCTTTCCCCCCCCCCCCAAAAAAAAAAAACAAAAAACAAAAAACAAAAGAAGAAGAAAATCAAGAAAGCTGAAAGAAAGCAATGAAAAAAAAGAAATTTTATCTAATGTTTTCTTTTCGCCATAAGAGAGCTTTAATAAACCCTCAAGATTCTATTGAAAAAAAAATATTACTACTCCGCGTGTTCATAAGTTTTGATAAGAATATATATATATATATAGAAAATATGCAAGTTGTGAGCTGGATTATATCCTTTCCCCAAAAAAAAAAAAACAAAAAACAAAAAACAAAAGAAGAAGAAAATCAAGAAAGCTGAAAGAAAGCAATGAAAAAAAAAAGAAATTTTATGGTGCCGGATCGAATATGATCCGGTTCTAGAATCGTATCACGGCCTCGTAACCGATCGTTTTAATTTATTTATTTATTGTTTAATCTGTACATATACATACACGTATATATATATATATACACACAAATATATATACATACATATATTTATATATATACACACAGTACACTAGCTAGCTAGGTGAAAATAGCCTTGTGTTTTGGTCAATATCTTGTGAATATATATAATTGTCACCGCGAAATATCCGGATATGTGATTTCATCTGGATCACACACACACAACACTGCCTGAGCCAAATTATATTAATTATATATATGTATAATTAATTAATGATTTCCAGGCCAATACATCCTAAACTTTCTTAAAGAACTCGAATTAATTGTAACCATCGATTGGGTCCTAGCTAGCTAGCTAGAACATCATTTTCCTTAATTCATAAATAATATTAATTAATTGCAGTTCTAATTAATCTCCAAATTAATCCGATATTTTATTATTAATTCCAGATCGAATCAGCTCCCTATACCTAAATTGATCTTGATCATTCCATAACTTCAGAGATTAGTCTATATCTTCTTGTACTTAAAAGAGCTTATCAGTAATTGAACATAAATGAACAGTAAATTTTGTTTGACACCTTTCATTCCTTTTATACCCCTGTGTGAATAGAACTTTACGGAATAGATCATGGAGAAGTTGGTTGATCTGGCCTAGTCATCGAATATCTCAACAAACAAATACCACTTCTTTTAACAATAGGTTGCCATATGGCAGCAAAACAAAACCGGTAGGTACGTTTGTATGATCAAATAATTTGTTAAGGATAATCATAAACTTATTACTCTCCTATCATCTATTTAGTATTTTTTTTTTAAGATTTTTTGTTTTATTTAATAATTAAAAAAGTGACTATTAGTGATAGATTTATGAGAGTAACCGGTAATCGGTTTATAACTGGCTTCTAAATTTTTTTTCGGGATTTCTCATTTATTATGCTCTTCATCTACTTTACATTTATCTTTTAAGGTATGGAGAGATTATATTATTCGTCCTTGTTTTGAGAAATCTAAAATAGCAATAATGATAATTAAACTTATGGGAGTCAAAAACCGTATAGATTCAATTATTATCATAACCATACATAAGTGGTTGCAGGTGATAACCATGGGTGTCTTCAAAAGTACTATTTATCGACAGCGTAACAATCAAAACTACTGGTTGTCATATGAATTTATGTTTCGCTCTATCATTATTCTATTCTCTTTTATTTCATTGACCAACAAATGAACTGTGGCCTACTTGATTATCTTCCTATGATGTTTTCTATGATGTTCTTGATGCATGTGGCATTCCAGCATATACGATTTGGTTG
Organism: Juglans regia; assembly: GCF_001411555.2. Lineage (NCBI taxonomy): Eukaryota > Viridiplantae > Streptophyta > Magnoliopsida > Fagales > Juglandaceae > Juglans > Juglans regia. Next base: position 1,899,290 of record NC_049906.1, on the reverse strand, counting down.
TTCATTAGAAGTAGTTAATGGTGTCTAGCTATGAGTTAGCCTATCAGGTTGATTGTCTGTAAACTAACTCTAGATATAGTCAATCTATTTTGGTTTAGAAATATTTATCACATGAATAAATCCTATATATAGCACGTTAGCCCCACTACTAGTGTGTGTGTGTGTGTATATATATATATATATATATATAATATGACCTCGATCGATCGGCCGGCCTTAACCTTCGATTATTCCACAAGTACGTACTTTTGCGTCTCCGGTCTTCATTTGTTGTAGAAGGTACTGGCTCTGCTCCTACCTACCTTATACCATGCATGCATGCAATCAAGCGCTTAATTAATTAACTGCATGCGAGCTTTGCAAAAGACCGAAAAGCTAGCTAGTATTTTGATCTATATATATATACATACATACACACACACACACACTCACACATATATAGCCAGCTGCAAGTCTGCATTCATTGGATCATGGTAGCTAGCTCTCTCCAGATTTATACTTGTACAAACTAGAATATCTTCCCCCATCGATCCCTTTTAAAGTGGCAAAAATCTTAAAGAAATACGAGCAAAAATCTTAATGTTGATGCAGTGATCATGAGGATCACTAGGATATCAGGTTAATTAGCTCATATATATAAGCTTTGTTGTCACCATTATTGTGGCCGGTAATCATGGATTTGGATCATGATGTGATATAAAAAAGATGCAAAATGAAAGGATATGTACATCGTTATTTGTTTTTTTTCGTTTGTTACATCTCACAAGTTGTCTTTGATCGATGACTTCTAGCTCATGTCTACCTAGAAAAAGAGTACTGGGGGAACAAAGGGTGGTGGGAAGGGGAGGAAAGTGGCTTTGGTAAAAGAAGAGGCTGGTATCAGAACGTACGTTGATATAAAGGGTTGAAATTAATTACGTCTCTTTAATTTAACATTAATTGGGAGGAATTTGGAAAAGATTTCCTAGAAAATTTGAGGCAATTCTTGACTGAGAAAAAGTCACTTCTCTAGATAGCTAGCTATCATTTTTTGAAGACATAAAAAGCAGGCAAAATATTGTAATATATATTCATGAAGACCAACAATATCAAAATATGTATTGATCAGCTGAGTTCGGTTTAGATTTAAACATCTTCTTACATTTAAATATTCAATTTTCAAATCACTAAATTCATTTCAACTCAACACCTTTTTATACGCGAAATTCACAACTTTTTTCAACTTAACTCCTCTTTACACGCAGGACCCACAACCTTTTTCAACTTTTCATAAATATTTTTAAACTCATGTTAACATCCAAACACATCTAAATTCATCTTAAGTAGACTCCACAAGACTCATTTCATCATTTCAATTCACTACTATTTATAGAAAAACTCAATTCAACTCAACATCCAAATGCAGCCTCATTGGATGCATTGAGATCTGGATGAGGTATCTATAGCTTAATCAGTATATGCATGCTGTTCTTTCGATCTTGGACCAGCGCTCTAGGGAGCCAAAACCAATTGACAAGGCTTAAGATCAGTATAAGAACAAATCTATTTAATTTCCCCAAGAAATGGCGGCTGACATGCGTGCATACGACATGATCAGGAATTATAAATTAGGAATCAAAAGGAATATTATTCATGTAAAACTGCGCGCGGCGAACCGCGTCCAGATCAATTGAGCTACTCTTGCCGCATATGCAGATTACCCAAAAGGCTCACAAATATATATATAATTAATATTAATGCTGCATGTTAATGTTGCTGATCTAACAAGATTAAGTACTACTACTCATCATGTATAAAAAAAGGATAAACAAAATATATTAATGTTTGTAGTAGTACTACTTTAATTCTGTCACAAGTTAATTTGATTCCTCATTACTTTACTATATCTTTAGCTTCCATTATAAGGTTAGAGTAAGGGCTTCAATTTGAAGCACTACAACTTTTGTTTATGAGTTGTAGTTAATGGAATGTATTAATGTCCTTTCAATAAAATATTAATAATAATCTAAAAGAAAAGGATATTAAAAGACAGGATATTGAGTACTCATGTAGCATATAAATTAGGATCATAGCATCTAGGAATATTTAAACAACTATAATAAATGCAACATAAATAATATAGGGAAAACTTTAGCTCTTGGTCTGTCGTGAGTACAAGTCTAATGGCTACGACAGAGACCAAAACAAAGGTTGCGACAAGAAGTGTAGATCTCTGATCCAGAATGTCCTTTGTTCATATATAAGATCACTTGTAGTACTGTTTCCTCATCTTCAAAGAGTTGTTATATATAATTACTCCTCAATTTTAACTTCATCTTGCTCATAATATATACACACATGTTAATTAAAAAACGGGAATATATAAAAGAAAATAGATAAAAAAAATTGACCGATGAGCCAAGGTTGGGCCCAAGTGTTTGATCATAAGGCTGGGCATGGGTTGGCCAGGCCTAATTAAGGTCAGGAAGACTAGGAACTGAAGTTATTATATCTACTCTATTATAAAAGAACCTATGATCCATTGATGAACAATATTTTTTCTTCAAATTTTGATTTCCAATTTTGTCCCTATATGTTTCTCGTTTCCCCATTTTATCCTTTTGTTTGGCTTTGTTTTATTTTCATGTTTACATTTTTGCTCCTGTTTGACTTGGCTGTCATATTTTTTTGGATCTTTTCGATTTAGTTAGTTTTTGACCGGGTAGGGGCTTAGTAAAGAGCCTATCTGTTGATGAACAATGCTTTTTCTCCAAATTCTGGTTTTCAATTTTGTCCCTATGTGTTTCTCGTTTTCCCGTTTTGTCCTTGTTTATGTTTTTGGCTTTGTTTGGCTAGCTGTCATATTTTTTTGGGTCTTTTCGATTTAGTTGGTTTTTGACCGAGTAGGGGCTCAGTTGTTCTCTTTTCCGTTCTTTTGTAATAGATTATTTTATGCTTTGAAGACTAAATTGACGCCCTTTTAGCATTCTACAGTGTGCTGGTTATCAGGATAAGGAGATGTATTTATCGATTGATGGGAGGGTTCTAGTTTAGAGTTGCAGGTTATTTTTCTTGGCAATCTGTGAGAGGGATTTCGGAGGTGAGGTGCCGAAGAGGAGTTCCGGTTCACAACTGTGTCGGTTGCTTTTGTTCGATGTTGGTTCCGGTGTGGTGTGGGGTGTTCATGTCCGATCATTTTTCTCTTGTGTATCTAGGATGTGATTCTGATGGGTAGCTTGAAATGTGTTTCCCGTTTTGTTGCTTCTTGATTTAAAGATCTATTTTGGAATTTTTATTCGTTTAATTTTCTATTTGTTGTATTTTTTCCTTGCATTATGTTCTTCTTTCTCTTGTCGTGTGAATCCGAAAGTTAAGATGGGAATTCTTTTCTTCTTTTTCGTTCTTTTGTTCGTTCAAGTCCCACCCAGAGATCCATCGCCCTTGCAGAAGTGTTCATCGTTGTAGAAAGTACTTCTTATCTAAATCCATTCAGATCAGTTAGTTAGTCAGTCTCTCTCTCTCTCTCGGTCTCTCACTCACTCTGTTTCTTTAATTTTTGGAACTAGAAAACCTAGAAGCAAGAGGAGGAAGAAACACAACAACTAACCAGGAAAAAACGAGTTCTTGTGATGGGAAATAAGGGGTGAGTTATCAACAACTCAGTAAATAGAAAATATATAATAGTGTGTAAACATGAGCCTTTTTAAAGAGTTAAGAATGTAGCACCAAAACATTTTAGTTTCAATGTTCAGATTCTCAAAAAACTTGGAGTTCAAATGTTCATATTCAAAACTCTTTGGCATAATATGACTAAACATTAATAACTTATCATATCGTATTATATCACCATATCATATCAGAGACCATATTTAACCCCCGTAGTAGGATTGTGCTATTCCCGGTGACCAAACTAGGCAATATCAAAATGTAAATATTTCCCCTTATTCATTCTTGGAGTCTCAAGTGTGCACACAAAAAAGACCACGTAAAAAAATTACTTTATTTCCAAAGTAGGTACACTCATATCAGAGATGTTGGTGCCAACCATATAACAGAATCAGAATCATCGTATCAGAACCAGAATCAGAATGTCATACCAAAGGTTTTTCAGATGTGAGATCATATCAAATAGAGTACTGAACAGATTCATATCATTTTCACATATCAAAACAGATTAAGAGCATCTTCATATAACAAGTACAAATTTTTAAATTTCATAATCGCTCTTTTTTGCATAGGTTAGAAATAGAATGCTAAAATTTTTACTCATGTCTACACCTGTTATTTCAGAAAATGCTTTCTCTTTTATACAGACTTCATAAGTAATTTAGAACACATAACTGATGTTATTTTCACATTTCTTTTCAAAACATAGCATGCATATTTTTCACAAATCAACCTCAGTTAATTTTTTTTTATACAAAATCTAACATAAGAAGCCAATTTACCTGAACTTTTTAACTTTTTTCTGATTTGTTTTCCACAACTGAGCTTAACGAATATCAATCGTCACCTATAAATAGTCACGTAACTTGCATAAATTTCCAATTGAACATGTACTTCATAATTAAAATTCGAGATATTAAGAAAAATCTATATTCCCCTAAAGTCTAAAATCCTCGAACCCTAAAATATCATCACTTTCCAAATACTATGATTTTGTACATAATTTCTCCAAACAATTACTTAATTAAATCCTAAGATCATATTAAATTATGATATCCACCAGTGGCCCGTAAACTGTGCAGCCCATAACCCAAAACAAAATAACATATTAATTTCCAGAAATAATTAAACCCAAGTCCACCTAAGAAATCAAGTTCCTCATAAAAATTTGGGCTCATTAGAAACTACCACAAAATCAAACCAGAACACGTTAACATCTAAACCCATCAGACCATGACACACATAAATGGACTTAAGGTAATTACACACACTAGAGCTACTGCTAAGAGTCCTCGTCTGAAAGCCAACACACATGATAGAAGACTTATGTAGCAGATGCTCACCGAGAGGAAACCAGGCACCAAGCAAAGTAAATCTAGGGGTTGGCAAAGATGCACTCACGGCGCCATCCTTCGTGGCACATGGTGGAGTTCAGAGAGAGAGAGCTAGAGTTTACGTTAAGAGAGAGGTAGAGATCGAGAGAGTTAGAGGGAGCATTTTGTTGGCGACACAAAGGAGTGACGACAATAGCTGGGTGATGTAGTGCAAGGTGAGTATCACGGTGGTTGCGTGGTGGCCAATCGGAGGAGGTTGATCGCAGCTTTGTGGCTCACGTGGTGCATGATTGCTGCTATGTTTTTGTGAGTAAAAACATAGGCTTACTTTTGTTGGTTGTGGGCTGGTGGTGCATGGGTAACGCCGTGGAGGATTTTTGGCGTTGCATGGTGGGGGCAACATTCATGTTTCTATGTGCGTGGGATATGGGTGCGGTGGCTTACGATGATATGGGTGTGGTGCGCAACAGTGAGTGGGTGGATCGTGGCTGAGCTGTGATGTTGGTTTTGTGTGGAAGAAGGGCTCACAGTGTGGAGGACATATGGTGGCCTGCCGGGTGTGTGTGGAGGCCAAGGTGACTGTGGGAGGAGAGGATTTGTTTTGAGGTGGCATCTAGCTAGGTGGTTTTCTATGGGAAGAAGAGGTGGTGTGAGGAGATGCAGTGGCTCAGTATGATGGGCTAGGGCGGCGTGAAGACCTGGCAGAAATGGCCACGGCATCGATGAACTAGAAGAAGGAGGCGGAGGCAATCATAGAGGAAGAGGGGAAACGAGAAGAGAAACTGATAGAGGGCGACGTAGAAACCAAGATGTGGAGAGAGAGAAAACTAAGAAAAAATCTAAGGGAGTAGGGCAGGGAGAGCAATTGTGGGGAATGAGAGAATTTGAGAGAGAGTTTGAGAGACTTGGGGGAAGGTAGAAATGGGGAGAAGAGAAAACCGAGAGGGAGAAACCATCGGGATGAGAGAAGGAAGAATAGGGAAAATAAGACTTACAAAAAAAATGGCGTCGTTCAATCCCTCTCAAGGGCTGATTTTTCATGGGCTTGGTCTTGGCTTAGGCCCTTGGCCTCGGGTTAGGGTTTGGGTTTAATGGTCCTGAGTGTTACACCGATACTGATGAAACAATAACAATCTGTCGTAATTACAAATGTAATTAAAGAAAAACATTATAAAGTCTCATTCAGTTCTTCCCTAGATAATCAATTACTTTGATTACTGTTTACTTTTATACATTTCAATTGTACAAATTTTCCAACCAAACATAAGAAATCTGTATTTACATGCAATCCACCTATCTTTGGCATCTAAATGAAACTAAGAGCACCCACCAAATTGCACAATTTATATTTATTTAGCATGCTTCCTATTTTTTGTACTTGTCTTATTTTGTTTCTATATTGATGATGTAAAGACTCCAAATTCATTCTATATAGGAGCATCTGTCCTATTTGCAAGACAAGACAACCCATACTTCTAAAAAAGAACAGATCATTCAACTTATTGTAGATGTAGATCAATGGTGGCAACAAGTACGCCACAAAAAATTCAACATCCTTTCCATTCATACAATAGATGAAACAACTACATAACTCTTGAATGCATGCACCCCCCAAACTATGTAACAGCCACTTTGATGGTTCTATAAAACATTTACATGTTATGTGCTGCTTTTAGGATAAAAACTATAATTTCAATTCCTATGTGTTGCTTTTTTTACTAGACTTATGTCCAACTATGATCTGTTTTGACCTATTAGTCTTTTGCTTAGTACTTCCCAATTAGAATGTAATTATTATGCATCTTTAACCTATCATTACAATCTCTTCATGCATCATATTAATCACTCCATTCATCTTCAGTACAAGCAATTTCAATAGATACTTGTATATATCATGTTTTTATCCTCCTCTACATTAGCTTATTTCCAATTACATTTTACTTATTGTTTAAACATATTATTTTCACAATATTTTTTCCCCAACTAGGAAATCGTGCATTTCACGTTACACTACAACTAGTATATATATACAGGCTTACAGCAACACTACATTTATTTTGATTAATTACACTAGATATAAATACAATATAATAGGAGGATATGTATATAGAGAGACAGACACATGTAGTCCTAGTACTCTAAGGTAGAAATTAAATTGGCATTTTACAAGTAGTACTGAACAAGTGTATTAATCCCTAATTTTATGGATCATTGATCAATAGCTCTCAATTGTCCTAATTAAATATTATGTTTAGTTGATCATCGATCTAATCCCGCTGAATTTTGGGAGAATGATCAGAACATGATCTGATCTGAGTCCTATTTTAGTCTATTTCTTCTGGGATCGATCATGAAACAATCATTAATTGTTTGCCATGAACTGCATAATCAAGAGGAGTTTCATATTTATGCTGATCATTATATTCAATATATATTTTTCTCCAACTGAAGAAGAGATTTTGGTAGATTTCCATCTAAAAGATCGATTATTTACATACTTAATTATAACTTGAATAAAACACAAGGCCTGTTAGAACTCATTATAATGACAATTTTATACTAAAACGAGTCAATTGATCTCATCACAAATAACTCGTTATAAATACTGATTGTTACAGTAATATTGATCTAGTCATGATAGGCTTATATATAGCTCATCAGCTTGAAAAGAGCCTAGCTAATTCATATTTGATTCCACAGCAAATAATTAGATATTATTGCCTAATATTATTGGAGGATCGATCAGATGTATATGATGAGTACTCCAAGTAGTACTACAAGAAAAATGAGTATTTGTGATGATAATCATGATTATTTGCGACGAAAATAAACTCATTTTAACAAAAAATAGTCATTTTCACATAAAAGAACTGACCACAAATAAATAATTTTCTTGTAGTCAAGAAATTAGTTTAAAAAAAAGGTAAATAATTTGTTTTGAAAAAATAAGGGAAAGTTAATTAATATAAATTCGCTTTCAAAAGGGTCTCATTCATTGAAGAGACCTGTTGATCGATCTTGTAGTATATAAAATATTAAATAATATTAGTGTAGCTTAATTATTAGATCAGAAGAAATAGGAAGAAAATGACAAATTATAATATTAAATGTTAGGTTTTAGTCCATCGATCTAACATTAATATTGGTCGATGCTTTTTAAGAGTCCCAAGATATTATATAATATTATATAGTCTTAATTTCTTGTCTTGCTCATGATTTGAAATGACCATGCAACCAAGTTTTTTGTCCCATTTGTCCTTATTTTTATTTTTTCATCAATTCTGTTGTACGCCTTTTGCTGCCATAAAATTATAATGATTTTTTCTTACCAGGCCTAATACATAAAAAAGGGGAGAAAAAAAGAAAAAAAAAATTGTTCCTCTTTCAACTGGCTTAAAATTATATCTCCGTAAATGATCATCTTTGAGCTCTTTAATTTGTTGGAGGATATTGGCCGATCGATATGTATATACTAGAAGATAATTTTCAGAAGTTTGAATTCTACAAGAAAAATTAATATTTGTGACAGATTATTTATGACGATAACGACTATTTACGATAAAAATATAGACTCATTTTGACAGAAAATAATTATTTTTACTAAAAATAACTCGTTACAAATAAACAATTTTCTTATATATAATTAAGTAACGGAGATCGATATAATTAGGTAGCTTAATTAACTGCTAGCTAGCTAGAGTACTATTACTCATGATCATGGTCAGTTATCTACGTCGATCGTTATATGAACTCGTTAATTTATCTTCAAATAAATTGTTGCCATTTTTTTAATCGAAAACACGAATCTATATATATGATCTTTAAATATGATCTCAAGATGCTGATCACTGACCTAATTTAGGTTAGATCAGAATCTTAAAATTATCCTTTAAACTTATAATGCGCCATATAAACAGGATACTAAAATACAAAATTAATAATAATTTAAACACAACTGACTTATAATACCGAACCTTACAATTAGGAATTTAGGATCGATCGATCGATCCCAATTTATAAATAATATTTTAAGTTTGCATACATCGATCATTCATTTGGACACAAGCTTGCATGCACGTTGCCGGTGGGGTCGGCATGCACTGCTCCTCCCGTGGGTCTCGATCGATCGATCCTGCCGGGGTTGCTCATGTCCACAAACCGAGCAAGCAAGCAATATTATTGCTGAGATGATATGATCAAGCAGTATATGTTTATCCTAGTATTCATTGTGATATTACTCAAGCGTTGAGAGAGAGAGAGCGAGCATGTGCAGTACTAGTACTGATGGCGAAAGAAGCTAGCTAGCCTTTTTGTTTCTAATTACTTGCACCAACAATTTCGGAGGAATATCAAATATATATGATCTTATCCGTAGATAATGTCGACCTTTCAAATTCTGGGGCCTCATCATCTCTCAGTATATAAGTCAAAAGTAAATGGACCTTACATGGCAAAGCAAAGTTACCCCCATGCAGCACCATATGTAGGATAAATTAAGCTAGCTAGCTTTATATATATATATCCACAGCAATGCTATCCTGATCTCTTCGTTTTCTTCAATTCTTTGCTTTACTTTTTGCAGTTAGAATCGATAGTACGTACGAACTGAGGGCTTCGATAGTACTTAAGCTATTAATATGAGCTTAATGGGTAGGAAAATGTGTTTAATTTATTTGAAAGAGAGCTGAGCCTTTTACCGCTGAAGTACTATATATTATAATATGCATGGATGACCCTTAATTTTTACAGACCGATCTCATAAGGATTGTAAGCATTGCCTCCTATTATTTGTATCGATCTTATATCACTCTCATGGCGAGTCTGGTTTTATGCGTGAATCATTTGCACGCAAATATATAGCCTTAAAACTCACAGCTAGTGATAATTAAGGAGATCATATTGTATAAATTAAGCATGTTAATTGAGCAAATAATAAATAAAATACCTGCTACATATGCCTATTAATTTATACATTAATGTGAAGAAAAGGCTACTGAAATTAATTATGGTCTAGCAAAAATTGGGACTTTACATTTATTTTAAGTGAATGGACGTATTATAGCTCATGCGCGCACCCATGTGATAGAATCAGAACTCTAAAGGATTCTACTCTAAAGTTTAACCCATCTCCTTCCTTCTGCCTCATACCCCTAAACCATCATAGGTAGACCACGAGTTGAGTGAGGAATCAGCAGACAATCAACAACTGCAAGGGAAGAAATGAAAAATTTGGTGATCCAGACAGTGAGGTTGGTTACACACGCAACAAAGGATGCGATGAACAAGCATAAAAGTAGGAGAGGAGAGCAAGGAGAGGGCAGATCAATTTTGGGCTAGAAATTGGGGAAACAGAGTGCTGATTTTTGGTTTTCATCCATTTTAGTTTTAGATTTCAGTTTCTATGCTTCAATAGAAAATGTCTTTTCACTACATTATGCTCGAGTAATTTTCCAAACCCAAGCTCGGAAATATTTTGATTGGGTTGTGTTTCAGTGGGTTCAAATTCTGTTTGGTATGAATTTCTGTCTCTATGGATTTGCAAACAATATTTACATGAGTTTAAATTAGGTTTTTCTTGTTGATCTTTAATTCATTGTTGACAAAAGGAGCGGTGGATGCTTGGATTGTACAAAAAACCTATTTTGATGAGATCTATTTCAATTAGATTGTTTATTAATTCAATAGAGGCTTTAGTATCATTTGGGAACTGCAAGATATTTACAAATCTGCATCCGAGCATTTTTTTCTTTAGTATTGAAATTGTATTTGAAGCAATTGGGAGAATTGGAACCCATTTTGAAACCAACCCATGAAAAAGAAATCTGCAGCTTAGGTGTTCATTCATAATTTGTTTTTTAGACATAAAAATTTGCATACAGATTGATTTACATACATAGTTGTTGTTTTAAAGTCTAAACATTCTAAGAAATTTGAGTAACTAATCTGAATTGGCAAAGTACTTTTCTAAATCATTACTTTGCATATATACACATTCTTTTAAGTTCGGCTTTTAGAATTAGATTAGACCATTACATCCTATAGTTTCACAGCTAATTTTTTTGTTCTTTTTTTAGTAATAGAAAAGGGTTTTCTCATATTGTTTTGCATTGAAATTATTTTTTCTTATCACCATTGTCCCTGTGAAATCAACCTTGGGACTCCGGCTTGAAAACAACTAGACAACTTTTACACTTGGAGGCAAATTAAATGGAGAGACAACTGGCTAGCTCCCACTTTCATGGCAACCTAGCTCCGGCCTTCTTTAGTCTAATATTGGGATATGCCATGGAAAAAAGAGGTTCTTTTCCCTCATTTTGCTAGCTATTGAATTAGTAAATTTATGAAAGTAAGTAGAACTAATATAATTGACTATTTAATTAATTTGGAAAATTAAAATAAATATGTAACATATAATTTTGCACAAATCAAGCAACTTATATAGGCTCAATCACATGCATGATGTGTACATAATTTAATTACTTTGGCAAACAATAATATGAATATTTAATATTAAGCAATAATCCAAACTACTGATCTATACTACACACCATTCAGGTCATGTACTGGTACAAATGCGATCAGAATAAACTCGTGTTCCTCCACCCAATCTGCAGACCGAAATCTGAAAATGGAGATCTAGATCATGGCCGGACACCAGCTCCCTTCATTTTTTTGGAGGGAATTATATTATATATATATATATATATTATTGTGAATAAATAACACCAATAACAATATTAATTAACTTATAAGAATCTTCCCTATCTTGTGAGTTGTGTCATTCAGTATTTTCCATTAAAGAAGGTTTGTTTATTACCATCTCATAACCGCCGCCACCATCTTGATCTTCTTCCTCATCACTATCATCATCTGCATCTCTATCTTCTTCTTGATTTTGTTCCACATTTTCCCTATGATCATCATGATAAATATCTGGCGCCGTCGACTGCGGTAGGTTAAATATATCTTCTTGTATAGGACGCCACTGTCGCTCTGGCTGCACCATCAATGGCTCCATCAGGCCGCTACTGGCCGGCTTCACACTACGTCCAGGAGGAGTACTGACGACTGAGCTATTGATCTTGTTCTTGTCTTTGTATAGTGCATCCAACTGTTGGAAGTACGGACATGTATTCGAATCCTCTCGCCGTTTCAAGTTTCTATCCTTCACCTTCTTGAAGTACTTGTTAATGTTTTCCCATTTCTCCTTGCATCTCTTCGCACTCCGGATGTATCCAAGCCTGCGCATGCCTGCTGAGATGTCCTCCCACATTTGCCCTTTTGTTCCACTTTCCTGATACTTCAGTTCAAGGCTTTTCCGAATCCTTATCAGAGCCTGAACTTCAGCCTTCGGCCATCTAGATGAGCTCGTTGGTGTAGAAATATTCTCAAAGCTACCCATTTTCTGAAGATCGGAGCTGTTCGACAATTGTGGCGGCAGTGGCCGAGGCAATAATGTCAGTGACAGCACGGTGTTGTTGTCATCATGTGCTTGTGTTGGGTGGCTTTGTCCGGATATCTTTTGCAAGAATGCAATTATTGCTGCGTCATTTGCTGCTGCCGTGGAACATTCTCGGACTAACACTTCATGTTCTTGATTGATTCTTTCCATCTCTTGCATCCTCCATGCTTCTTCTCTAACCGTTCTTTCGTTTTCCTGTTTATCTATGGCTTCCAAGAATTTCTGCTGCAGCTTCTCTTGCTTCTCGATCACCTCCTTGGCTATCCTCCGGAAAAAGCCCTTCCATTTCCTCTTTCTCATATAGCTTGCTTTGAGTTCTTGATCAGACTCGGTTGAAGAGGAGGTAGATGTACGAGAAAAAAGATTTGCAGATATTGTGCTTTGGAAAGGATCACGTCGTCGTGGGTTGTTTGTTTGTGCTGAAAATTTTGCAGGTTCTATTACTGGTGCTGGAGAAACTGTTGAGTTTGATATTGTTGGAAACACAGCAATATTCAGACTCTGAGAAATGAATGTAGGGTTTGTTTTCAATGGAACAGTTATCTGAGAAACAGTAGTACTGGTGGAAGAAGCTGCTTTAGGTTTAGGGTGTCCGACAGTACTACTACTACTAGGTTGTCTCTCGAATGCTTGTAATTGATCAAAAAACCGATAGGCCTTTCCCTCTGGCTTCCCAGTTCGACCTTCTTTTGTTCTTTTGTGGTATTTGCAGACATTCTCGAATTTCTCCTTGCATTTCTTGGCGCTTCGATTATAACCAAGATCTGCTAGTTTCCTGATGATAACAACATTTGCAAAGAAAAACACCATCGATCTATATATGTTTCTCATGTCCCTAATAATTGAAGTTAGCGTTATTAAAAAGAATAACTAAAAGTATATATTTTGTTTTAGGTGTTCATGTGGGGTTTGGATTTTCTCAAATATATATCTAAATAGAAATATTACCGACCCAAAAACAAACAAAAGAACATGTGGGTGTTGAGTTTTTGAAATTGATTTAAGGAACATCCGCAGTGAAAATACTAGTTACGACAACTGCAAATGTCCCAGTACTATGAGTGACGCAAAAAATCAAGAAAAGGAAATTACAAAGAAAAATTCAGTGGAAAACCAAATATTTCTGGATCTTAATTAAACAGCATAATTATTTTCTTCAAAAAATAAATAAAACTAGTAGAAAGAAGAAAAAGAATCATGCACCTTGCAATCTCTTCCCATAATGGACCTTTAAGATTTGAGTCTCGAAACACCACATCAATATCAGACCGTATCTTCAAGAGTGCCAACGTTTCCTGTCGAGGCCATCGGTTTCCACCGCAGTTACTCATGCTCTCACCACCCTCATGATTTCCTCCGTTAACCTTATTATGATCTTCTTCGCCGGAATTAGACCCAACAACAACCCCCTCATCGCCGTCATCATCATCATGAGCTCCGGCAACCACTTCCCTGATCTCGCCGCCAGAGCTTCCTAAAACATCTGAACCCCCCATCATGGAGCTCTCCTAGAAATTATATCAAAAGATCTATATAGCAAGTACTGAATTCTCAAGGGTTTAATGAAGATAATAGCTAGCTAGGTACATATGGGGGGTGATTTTCTTTGTTTATTTCGGTGGGATGTGCCCATCAATCTCAGCAAGGAAGATGAACTTTCGAAAAAAAAAATAAGAATAAAGAAAAGAATGACAGTGAGGAGAAAGACCCCAAAGTTTTTTTCTCCAGTTATTTATTGTTTGATAGGGAAAAGAATATATATATATATATATATATATATATATATATATATATATATATATAATGCTCACTTGCAGGGGTTCTCTTTTATACATCATCACATGAGTGAAAAAAACAGTGCCTAAAAGGAATTTTACATACAAAAATATATATATATATATATATAATATATATATAATATATATGAAAATTCTTCTTATTTATCATCTCATACTCTACACCTTATAAAAAATATTTATATATTTTATAAAAGTATTCTCACATTTTATGAAAAAATTATAGATGTAAAATATCAAAATAAATAGTAGTTGAAATATAATAAATTTATATAATATATATAATATGTGTTATATTTACAGAACCTGGAAAATGTAAGATCATGTGTAGCAGTGGCAACAGCTGCAGATAGCGACTATGGGGATAATAATTAATTAGTTGGTCCCTTTGTAGGTCAGCTTTGCTTTCTGGATTCACCGCAGTTGAGAGTTGGTGTACTTTCTAAACTACCTCAGCTTGCACAAAGACAGCCAATTTTTAGAGTGGTAGCAAGCAATACGTGGACAAGACGTTATTGCTGAATGAGACTAGTTTAGATATTGAAGATCGAACAAGTTATTAGCTAGCTCCAGCCATTCATGAAGGGGAAGTAAATGGCGAGGCGACCAATAATTCTGATAGGTTAATGGCATGGGGATTGAAATTTTGGTGGTAGCTAAGATGATATAACTTGTCATGATTTTTCTAATTAATTCACATCATGATTCTGCAGGGGACCATGTAATTAAGTAAGGCCGCGTGTAGCTAGCATGTGAATTGTTGCGTTGTTCATGAAGTAGAATGGTAGAATGTTCAAATTTCCTTCTTAGTTTTCATATTATTCCTGGATGGCCGGTGCTTGCATGATATCAGATCGTGGAATAGTATTAATGCTTTAATTACTTGCCTTGCTGAAATTAATAGCTTGAAGCATCCAGCTGCTGAGCTTTGACTGTTCAAACCCCCAACTTTTCTTATCATTTTGGTGTCAATTTAGAGATGTAAATACAAGTTTCAGATCATAATTCCAAAAGCCAGATCAGGATCGATCAGTACTTTGAAAAAAACGAAATTCCATACCTAAATTTGGATCGAGGAAGTGGCAAAGTACTCTTTGTTTTTTACTCCTTTTGGATGAACATGATCATCTCTAGAGATCATCTATTTGAATTTGAGTTCTATTATTTAAAAATTGATGTGTAAATTAAAATATCATTTATTTTTTATAAATACATAATCCGCACATTTAAGTTTTATGCTATGTATATATAGCATGCTAGATCAACAATATCATATATATATTTGATGTATCAATAAACAAAAACTTATAAATATATTTTTGTGTAAAAATTAAATAATCTAAAAACACCCATTAATTAATTGCACCCACCACGTGCTTGAGTGTGGTGTGGACAGCTTTGTGGATTCAAGAAATATTTTATGGGGTTAGAAACTTTCAAAGTTCCAATTTAGAAGACAATTATATATATTAATGTTTATCCAAGTATTTAGTTAAAGGAAGATAATTATCAGAAGTATTCGTGCATTTCCATTGACTCAATTATGGAGCCGCTAGGAAAACCAATGGAGGGGGCAATGTACGTACGTATAATAATGCAATGAGTTGGACCCAACCAATCAATTGGATAATATATTATATATGAATATCATGGGCTGGTTTGAAAAGTGAAATGAGAAGATTTTAATTGAGTTAAATAAAATATTATTTTTTAATAATAATATTATTATTTTAGAATTTGAAAAAGTTAAATTATTTATTATATTTTATATAAAAATTTAAAATAGCATACCGGTACTTAGAGGAAGAGGCTTCGACTGGTTACTGTTCACTGTGGCAATTACGGCTTTAAACGGCAAAGATGGATGGTTATGTTGGGAAAAATGACGTTTTGTTAGCAGTTTAGCATCCGTGAAAATGACCGTCTGCGACAACTTATATATGCAAGACCGTTCGAACGGTTTACTTCAATACATTTAAATACTATATTAATATATTAACATATTATATTTTAGTTATAGTCTAATTATATGACACTATATATGATATTATATATATGTTATATATAGTCTAATATATTAACATAATATATTTTAGTTATAGTCTAATTAGATGACACTATATATTAGACTATATATATATATATATGATACTATATATATGCTATCTATAGTCTAATATATTAACATATTATATTTTAGTTATGGTCTAATTAGATGACACTATCTATACTAGTACTATAGATGACACTATATATGATACTGTATTATCTATAGTCTAATATATTAACATATTATATTTTAGTTATGGTCTAATTAGATGACACTATCTATACTAGTACTATAGATGACACTATATATGATACTGTATTATCTATAGTCTAATATATTAACATATTATATTTTAGTTATGGTCTAATTAGATGACACTATCTATACTAGTACTATAGATGACACTATATATGATACTGTATTATCTATAGTCTAATATATTAACATATTATATTTTAGTTATGGTCTAATTAGATGACACTATCTATGCTAGTACTATAGATGACACTACATATGATACTATATATATGTTATATGTAGTTTAATATATTAACATAATATATTTTAGTTATAGTGTAATTAGATGACACTGTATATACTAGTACCATAGATGAGACAATATGTTGATACTATATATATGTTACTTATAATTTAATTAGTATGATATTATATATTCATATATTCTTTACTATAATATAATATATAATATGCTCAATTATATATTATAATACGATATTACTATGTTACTAAACTATAATATCATCTAATTTGTCTATATATATTAATGTTATTCTTTTATTTGAAAGTATAGTGTAAAAATAATATTATTAAACATTTACCAAACCATTCGAACTGTTAAAAAAATATTTATCGTTCGAACGATCACATAATGTTTGAACGCAATTTATTTTCATAGAGTTCGAACGATCACATAACGTTCGAACGTTATTTATTTCCGTAGTGTTCGAACATAACATATACTGTTCGAATGCTTATACCGTTCAATCTGATCCTTTAATATTCGAACGAAAAGCTAAATTAATACAGTTTGAACATGTGTATTTTTTTTTTAACGTATTTTGCAATCGTTCAAACACATTAATCATGTTCGAACGTAAAATTATAACCGTTCGAACGATATTCTGAGACGAATTTCAACCGTGACAAAAGAAATTCTCGTTCGAACGTGTTCGAACAGTTTCCTTCAAATTCGTCCCAAAATATATTTTTTGGCACAAAATGGTTATTTTCATCCTAATATATCTTTTGACATAGTGTTGTTGGAACGAGCTCGGGATCGATTTTTTTATCTCAAAAAATTTTTTGGAATGAAATGGCTATTGGGACAAAAAGTTTCGTCCGTAAAAAGCCTTTTTGTTGTAGTGGTATAAGTTCCAAATGTATAAATCTTTTGTAAAAATGTAAGTCACATCAAGAAAAAATGATTTTTGCATACTTTTCTATAATACTGATGTCCACTTTTTTATGAAAGACTTGTACGAAACTTGTATATTATTTCTCGAATTTATAAATGGTTTACTGATATATATATATATATATATATATATATATGTGTGTGTGAACGTGGCAACTGCATGCGAGACTATTTGATTCTACCATAATACTAGCTGCCTACCATTTAAAGCTACATGTTGGAGAAAAGTGTGCTTAACATGGAGGGCATGCATGATGTGAAGCTACATGACTAGCTTGCATATATAAAAGTTTAGAGAGAAGGCCAAGATCTTGATCATTATGTTTTGTAATAATGTTACATGCAACCACACTCTTAGTTTACTGTATAAACTGTGACATTTTTAAACAATTTTTTAATTTTGTAAAGAAAAAATTTAAAAGTTAATAGACAATGTCACCTCATCATAATGCGATGAAAATATAATATATAAAAGTGTGGCTCGTAGAATTTTCTAAAGAATAATCCTTGACGTACATCTGGAACACTACATATATAAATTATTTCATTATTAGAGTGACAAACACCACCATGTGAAGGATCGAAGTGCATAGACTTGCTCATGATGAGACACAAGTTTTCCTGATGAGTTACCGATCTGAATGAGCACACTGGGCTAGAACAAGCATGGCAATAAGCCCATTTTGATGATGAGTACTGAGCGTCATTAGGACAAAGGACAAGCTTTTTTTTCTTTTCTTTTTTTTCTTTTTTTTTTTTTTTTTAAGAAGAGCAGGTAGCCACACACATAGCGGCGTCGTCCCAATTTTATTAAAAAAATTCTCACTTATGACAGAAGAATACTGTGATAACATCAATACACTTGGGAGTTTACAAGATAAATGTTAGGAACTAACCAAAAACCAAGTGTCAAAACCAACAAAAAAAAAACCATAAAAACAATTTGTAACAAGCCTAAGACAAGGCAAAAGAAAAACCAAGACCAAAACCAAGGATACTAATCACCTGCAAAAAAGAACACACAGTCATAATAAGCTCAAACTCAAATAAAGATAGAAAACGTACCATGGACTACGAGATGCGCAAATAGAAAAAATCAATTATGTTCATACGAAGAAGACCTTGGAGTTGGCTAGGAAGATTATCATTAAAAGACCAATCCATATTCTGTCCACACAAAGGACCAGCTCATGTGGCCACCTTTATTCTTTTTGTTTAGGTACACAATGCATGGAACCTTGAAGGAACTTTGCTGAAAGATTAACGATATTGGTGAATATCATTTATAAAGAGTTAAAGGAAAAGAAATATGCAACTAACAAGTCCGTCTGTCATTTTTGCATATAGTTGGAGAGAAATATATGTAAGAACCTTTAGCCATGGTATAAGTAGTATTAATTCATCTAGTCAGTCATTTTTATTAGATGTAAAACAAACAAAAAATAAAATAAAGGTCGGCATCATCATGAACATGATAATTGATAGGTGGATGTGGTAGATCAAGGCCGGTATCAACCTTTTAAAGCTTGAAAAGGCCCGCAAACTACTTGGCTGCATGCAGTTAATTTATAGCAAAACAAAGGGGTCAGTTCAGAGTCCTGATCTCATAGATCAGTGCTGGTGTGGCTCCTCCTTAATTTATGGATTGGCTTTTCCGAATTTGATCACTCATGTTCAGTATCATTCTTTGATCATAATAAGAGGTTGCATGCTGACTGCAGATTGCTGACAATTAGCATGTTCATTCGACCAAGAGTCTCACGAGGGTCAAGCTAGCATACTCTCTAGATAATAATATATAATATTCTTTCTTACCTCAAGCTCCCTAAACTGATCATGATCATAATGCCCAGTATTGTTGGGAGATTAATCAGTGTAATTAGATAATACCCATGGCCTATGATCTCATGATGTTGACATGATAGTCAATTATCAATATTGGACAATATTCTAGTGGTAGGGTTTACAAAACACTCTCTTGGGAGTGATGAGGTGTTGTAGTACATGCTATTAAACTACAGTAGTAGTATTGCACTAACATATTCAACACATGCTCATTTGTGTGGAATGAGATCTCTATCATAAAAAGAGAAAAAGAAGAAGCTAGAAGCTAATATTTAAATTCTTTTCATACATCATATTGTTCTTTATGAACTACTGCAACAATATATCAAAGCACAATATACAACTGTTCGTGTGCTTCTTTTTCTTTTCAGGCATGAGGTTTGGATTTGTCTTCAGCGAGGGTGTATTAATTCACAAGAGTCTCACGAGGGTCAAGCTAGCATACTCTCTAGATAATAATATATAATATTCTTTCTTACCTCAAGCTCCCTAAACTGATCATGATCATAATGCCCAGTATTGTTGGGAGATTAATCAGTGTAATTAGATAATATCCATGGCCTATGATCTCATGATGGTGACATGATAGTCAATTATCAATATTGGACAATATGCTAGTGGTAGGGTTTACAAAACACTTTCTTGGGAGTGATGAGGTGCTATAGTACATGCTATTAAACTACAATAGTAGTATTGCACTAACATATTCAACACATGCTCATTTGTGTGGAAGGAGATCTCTATCATAAAAAGAGAAAAAGAAGAAGCTAGAAGCTAATATTTAAATTCTTTTCATACATCATACTGTTCTTTATGAACTGCTGCAACAATATAACAAAGCGCAATATACAACTGTTCGTGTGCTTCTTTTCCTTTTCAGGCACGAGGTTTGGATTTGTCTTCAGCGAAGGTGTATTAATTCATAAATTTGGTTGGGATGGAGTGGAAAATCATGGGCATTATCGTTTGATCTCTAGTAGAAAAAATCATCACAACTAGTCAATTTATATAGCTCGTTTATATATCAACAGTTTTTTTGATCTGTTGGTATTTTGAAGCTTATATAATAGTACAATTAAGTATAAGTTCTAACTCGAGACTTCTCTTTTAATATCATATTAATCATTATCCATCTCACCTTAATATGATTGGAAGAGTTTGATTTAATTAGATACGATGTAAGTGTTGCGTGGTCATGGGTCTCTCTTAACCTCAAAAGCTGGCTCAAGAGGTGAGGCTTTCTCTCAAACTTATAAATTGACCACTCCTTCTACAACCAATGTGGGACAACCCCAACAACCTCTTCCGCACACATCGGGCCCTGGGTCGAAGCAGCGAAAGCCCGTTTCTCCCGCAGACTGTTGGTCTTGAGACTGTTAGTATACCTAAGCTCTGATACCAGTATTGGGTAGTCTTGGACCTCTCTCAACTTCAAAAGCTAGCTCAAGAGGTGAGATTTTCCCTCACACTTATAAACTGACCACCAACCATTTCCACAACCGATGTGGGACAATCCCAATAGTATGCTGTATGACCAGAATAATATAAATCAAGAAAACTAACAAGGATATGCTGAGTATAACAATCTTGCACATCCATAAAGAAAGTTGAAAGCAAATCTGAATCTTTTCTTATTTACATGTCCATACAATCTCAGACAACCCAAAAAAACACCTTTTAAGAGATGGTAGGGCTTACTTGGTGCCTACGTTGACTAAAGGATATTGGGCTCTCTATTGCAGGACAACACCCTTATTGATTGATGACATTGTCAGAGAACATTGTTTGAGTATTAATGCAGTTACATTTAGAAGACATTGTGGAAAAAGAAAACTAGTAAATGATATTTGAAAAGTAAACTTGATAAGAATACAAAAAATATGTAGGCTTTCATAACTAGTTTTTTGCAAGAACAAAGGAAGAGACGTGACTTGATATAATATGTCATATTTATTTACACATATTGGCATTCCCATTAAACTATGTAGCTTTGTAAAGTTATTATCTTTGTTTATAGGTCTAAATTATCTCTGATCTAAACCCCACAAGTTCATATATACCTGAAAAGTTCAGAGAATTAAGTTGTTGAGTGGAAATGGAACAAACACACACCTCTTACCTCACCTTCCACTCATTTACTAGCAACCATACCAATGAATTTGTGTTATATATATGGAGTACCAGTACTAGACTACACACCAATTATAGAGCCATATTTCTAATAAAATCCTATCAATTAATGCAATCAAAACAAAGAAATAAATAAATAAGAGAAGATGAAACAAGACAACTAAATCATCTAGTGAAAAAAAGGTAAAAATTCAAAAAACAATTGAAGTAAACAACTTTTTACCATGTCAGGTAAGGGCACACTGCACAGAGTGGATAATTGCATAGCAATTAAGTGGCAACATGCAAAACAAATAGACCAATCTACTGTGTGCAATATTGAACATGACATTAACCAGACTGAACATGTCACTGATGGCTTTCCATGGTAGGGCATGATGAATGCCACTCCACCAAGTAGTCTATTGACTGAATATATCCCAAAAATGTGCGGGATTAAGAGCACATGTTCATTTACAAAGGAAAAGGATATGCTGCAAATCAAAATACTTGGCCATATTGCAGCAAGCATTCCTCATTATTATTGATGATTCCCTCCTTGACTTATAATGCACAATGATGCAACAGTAATGGCAAGATTTATTAAGTAAATATGCTCATTTATCATAATATAGCAGAAAATTTCTGCCTAGCTTATCTAGTGTTAAGAATTTCTAGAAAGAAAATTGACAATCCCATGATAGCCAATCTTTCACATTGGCATGCATGATGCACCATTTCATCTATACATGCATATAGCACAATGAAACAGAATAATGCAGACAATACAAATATCAGTTACACTATATTTAAGAGCAATGATGCAAAGATTTAGAAGCCAAACAGGGTAATGCAGAGAGTCATTGAAAACATATAGTGATTGGTCATGATGGAAAGTAGGGGGATCGGATTAATCGAATCAGCCCAAAGAGCATGGCGCAAAGCAAAGCGTTGGTTGCCCTAGTCATCTGTATTTGTGGTAGCTGTCTTGCAACTCGAGTCATGCTACAGGCACGGACTGATGTGTTAGTCGATGACTTATCTATATGTATCTGTAACCATCTGGACTCAAGATTTCACTTATCTATATGTAAAGATCTTATAACTTTCACCGTTTTGTTAAATATTGTTAATGTCACTTGTAGCGGCGCCCCGTCTCTTGTTGCAGGACGCGGGTTCTGGTAAAATCACTTGTTACGGCAGCTTAAAACCTCCACAAAAACCTTCTAGTTATTACATAAACATTAGTTCGATACTCAAAATCTCAAAATGCTTTTTATCATTTTTCTCAGATAACTTGCCTTGAGGGTGTAAATATGATGTTGATTTCTCAGGAGCCATTTACATAAAACATCAAAATAGGACCATTTTGGTTCTTCCATATATATGATTATATTGGTAATTCTGCTCCCCCAAAATGACTTGTTTTTGGAATGCTTGTGAGTTGTGACATGGTCATATGTGCAACGGATCTTGTTCTTAAACAGCTAAGCAAATTTTGAGATATCCATGCTAAAAAGGAAAAAGGCGAAAAAACAATCAAGAGTAATTACACTTTGCATCCCAAATTATCACATTTTTACACTATATGGCAGAGCAAGTCCCAATTTGACACATTGCATCATCAGATTATCAAAACTTATATGCATTATTCGATTAAAATCGATCCCTCCAGTGATCTCTGCGGAAGGTGTCAAAGTGTACAATAGAAAATATACATACCACTATCCCAAGTGGGAAAAATGTTTATGGGTTAAAATGCTGGAGACAAGCTTTAGTTTTGAAAGCTTAACTATAAGCTCTGTTAGAAATATTATATTAGAATACATAGCGGAAGTGATAATTATCTCATCGGAAATATCTTAGATCTAGTGCAGTTGTTTTATAGATTCTTCATTCTCGTTATTGTTCATCCATAATCCTTCTGGCGATAGTGTAGTGTGCTACGTGGTAAGACCAGAGCAACATTCACAAATTCCACAACCTAGATGTCGGGACTATAGAGAACCATTTGAGAGAGAATTTGTTTGTGATGCAAGTTGTTATGCAACTTCTCAAATCCCTCTTTACAAAAACAGAACTCAAGAACTCCAGTTTGATACCAAAAACAGACTTACAGATCCAACAATTTAAAGCATTGAATCAGATCGCAAGATAGAACAAGAAATTAACAAGAATATAATGCATTGATCAAAGAAAACCATAAAATAAAGAAAGTAAAGAAAGAACACAACTGATTTACGTGGTTCGACCCTAATGTTCTACGTCCACGGCAGGAATGGCCTCAGAGCTTTATTGATGATCAATGTCCTTCACATAAAAGCCTTAGAACAACTAGTTTACAAACCCTCTCTCACAAACCAAAAAATCGCACAGATTTTCTCTCTCAGTGAAACCCTAGGTAGAAATCCTATTTTCTTCCTCTCAGACTCTCTCTCTCGAAGTCTCTCAATAATACAAACCAAAAAGAATGATTGAATCGAATGACCATCGGTATCCCTCAACTACAAATATATGTTATTGAGCAGATGCCAACATGTGTCGCAATCCTACGGCTCAATCACTTGATGATGCAGCTCACGAGTCACGAACTTCTCACGTGATCAACTAGCCCTGCTTCATTAAGCTTCAAGGGTCCAGATTTAGCTACTTGTCCATCATTCACTTATTCACATAAAAGAAAAGCATATCAAAAATAAAAGGCAACAAATAAACGTATTGACACACCATTTACACAAGTCTTTCATCCACAAAAGGGGAGGAGCTATGTAAATAGTCCTTCTAAGTATAATCCCTGACTAATCATTAAGGGTCAACCATTAAAACTCATGATGTGACTCTTCATAATCCCAAAAGAGAGAAATGAGTGCCCACTATGGGTGAAAATTTCTTATAAGTTCAATACTTCAATTTGTTTGTTTTGCTTCGAATACGTAAAGCTAAAGCGAAAAAAGGAAATATCTCGACACTTGTATTATGGGCGGGTCCAATGGTGTAAACTTTTAGCTATACATGGTAGTACCAAGCATGCATCTTTACTGATTGATTGATTTGAAATTGTCAGATGAAACTATTTTCGCACCCTATCTTAATATCTTTGTACCATACGGCCCTAAGAGATAATGCATGTAGGCAGAGAAAAGCATTCATGCAAAAGGCATTATCCTCTTAGTGCTCTGCATGCTTCACTTCACTATAAATTGAAGTGTTTCCCGATTGAAAATGTAGTACCCAAGAAAACATGAAGAGTTTCCTTTGTTGTGATGTGGCTATGGAGGGCCAAAAGCCTTATCTTGCAATGCTTTTCATTCAGTTTGTGTATGCAGGCATGGCCCTGTTCTCCAAGGCAGCAATTGCTAAAGGGATGAACCCTTATGTGTTTGTTGTTTATAGACAAGCTTTTGCCTCACTTGCCTTGGCTCCTATTGCTTTCTTCTTCGAAAGGTTTACCCTTATATATATTCTGCCTCCACTCTTAATTTTTTCTCCTGTCTATAGATCTAATTAACTCATGTTTTTTAACAACTGGTGCTATTGATGTACAGAAAGAAGGATGCTCCCTTATCTTACAACTTGCTCTGCAAAATCTTCTTCATTTCACTTTGTGGGTGTGTACTTGGGCTTATTAATATTGATGTTTTATTTCTGAAAATTACCATAAAGATGAAGAAGCTGAAAACAACATGATTTCTTGTTGAACAACTTCTAGGATTACCCTCAGTTTGAACCTCTACTACGTCGCTATCAACTACACTTCTGCAACATTTGCTGCGGCCACCACTAACCTAATTCCTGCCATCACTTTCATAATGGCTGCTTTATTGAGGTAATAATAGAGTTAGTACTGCTCTTCTTTTAACCAATCCCAATACTTAAATTGGTTTTGCTTATGCAACAGGATGGAAAGCATTACCGTAAAGCATTTGCACGGAATGGCCAAGGTGCTGGGCGCTACTGTAGGTGTTTGTGGGGCGCTTGTGTTTGCTTTTGTCAAGGGGCCTCCTATAAAGTTGTACTGGTATTCAAGAACTGAAAAGTCAAGTTCAAACTCATCGATTCTGGGTTCCTCGGGAGTGGAATGGATAAAAGGCTCTCTTTTCATGCTCTTAGCCAACTCTGCTTGGTCTTTGTGGCTTGTTTTGCAGGTTTCCCTTTCACACCAATGATAGTTTTCTTGTTATTCTTTTAGATTTATTTGTTCCATTTTGGTTTGATCTTTTTTCCTGTTTCAGGGTCCCATTATTAAACAGTATCAAGCGAAACTACGGCTTACTGCTCTACAATGCTTCTTTAGCTGCTTGCAGTCTACAGTTGTAGCCATTGCAGTGGAGAGGCATCCATCAGCATGGAAAATTGGATGGGATATCCATCTTCTCTCAGTGGCATACTGTGTATGTTTCTTTATTTCCACAGCCATAATCATATTCAAACCCATGAACAAAGCTGATCAATGCATTATATATTCATCATAAATACAGGCGATGATGATCATTAAAAAGAAAAAGAAAGGAAAACATCACTGCTCTCTCAACCAACATGGTCTGTCTGGACAATGAATTTTATTCTCTCTTTTTTCCCTTAATGCAATGTCCTAGCAGTAAAGATACATCATTGATCAAATAATCATATCACATGGATATATAATTGGAAACTCTGCTTTGTCATTCCATCAAATCAGCTTTTTAGCCAAAACCCATCATTTTAAAAATTATATAGTGCCATAAGAGGGATCTTAATTTGGGTCCAAGCGTGGTTGCATTTCCCTCCCTAGGATAGGACAATATCTTTTATCCTGACAAGCTGCTGGTTGGTTCATCATCTACTCATCATGAGATGAACATATTGCTCTGTCACATCAATTTGACAGCAGGCCAATGCTATGCCGACATATTTATTAGCCAATTATTTTAGGACACCTCTTCATAGCATTTACTGTTAAAAAGTGCAAAATACTATACGACCTACTTTTTTTTCTTTTTTCTTTTTTTTTTAATTTCTCTCTTATTTATACTCTTATTCATTCTCACACTTAATATTTATAATTTTTTCATATAGTATATGGATATTTTTCATAGAATGTAGGATAATGAATAGTGACTATATGAAGAATTTTTCTTCAAATAAAGACTCAGAATTAGCTTTGTACAGAGAAATAAATTTCATTTTTATTCACTAACAGTTTTAATGGAAATGGCAGGGAATAATCGTTACAGGAATTACATATTGGCTTCAAGTTTGGGCTATAGAGAAGAAAGGCCCAGTTTTCACGTCAATGTTCACTCCATTGGCACTTATTATTACAGCAATCATCTCTGCATTTCTGTGGAAAGAGAGCCTATATTGTGGAAGGTTCGTACTGTTAGCTAGATACTGTAACAAAAGATCCCATGATTCAGTCTTAGTTATTAGCATATGGGCCAATGACATCGTCTTATGAAAGAAAAGGTTATTAATTAGCACATAGAAATTTACCAAGGTCCATTGTTTTTATTCTAATTTGCAGTATTGGTGGGGCTATTTTGCTGGTGGGGGGCCTCTATAGCGTCTTGTGGGGGAAGAACAAAGAGGATAGCAAAAGTGAAATGGACAAGCAAAGGCAAGTGACCAAAGAGGAAGTCATATTGGAGTGCATTACACACGACTGAGTGATGGAATGAGGTCGTGTCCAATAATGGCTTTAATATATAAAAGGTGCGCACTCCCACAAGGAGAGTTTCTGGTCAAGACATTATCACAATTGGAGCTTCCTTTTGACTCAAACTTTTGAAGCTATTTAACTTTATTCTTTTCCACTTTGTTTCTTTTAAGTTTGTATAAAAGTTTTAATAGAATGATCATGTTGTAACCTTGGTTCTTAATCTCTTATGAGAAACTTTTTCTTGTTTAGGTAAGTAGAGTGTATTCATTGCAAAAGCAGATAGAATGCTAACCCTTAATAACAACAGCATATAGCTGCAAAACAACCATAAATATACATACAGTTACTTTTATATACTCCGTATACACTCTATTGATGTGATTGGTCAAAACAAGTTATTTTAATATTAAAAAAAGTGATGCAGCCAATCACAATAATGGAGTGCATAAAGAGTATACAAAAGTGACTGCACATAAAATTTTTGAAACACGAACCGCATCTACACCAGCAAATGCACAAAAGTACACGCAGTTAAGTACTACTGCAGCTGGTTCAAAAAGAGTGCCACAAATAGAGAGTGATAAAACACAAGAAGCCATAGAAGAACACAACACATTAACACAATCAACCACCTTTGAAACCAAGTTATTTATTTAAGGACCTATTCACGAGCCCGGCCAAGTTAAATTGGACGTACTCCCTTAAGTGATAGGCTGGAGAACACTTTTTCAGAACGTTAGACATCAAGTCCCGTCTGGAAGATAAATATAGCCCAATTATGGTTAAAAAGAGAAGCCCTTTTCAGTTTTCTAATCAAGAAATTTCTTCAAATGAGAAGGGCAGTAGGAGAGTCATCCAATGAATGTTGGGCACAATTATAGCCTTGGAAATCTCTTTGCAATCATACTTAGGTCCCTAGGCACCACTTATAAACTTAGGATTTCCTTGGTAAAGGTACAGAGAGAGAGAGAGAATCCTTGACGCTAATGGTATTTAATATAGAGAAATCATGTTTTAGCTACAAAGATATTTCATAAAAGCACATAGTTTGATGTGATACATTAAATTGTAAAACTACTTTTATTATAAAGTAGATCTAACCGCGTATCATATAAAACCATTTCATTAATTAAACTTCTCTTTGATATAATGGTTAAACTTATCATGTCATCAATCAATGATTGGTATTGTGATAAAATTTGCAGAAGAATATGCAGACAAGTGCAAATATAGGCAGTTGGGAAGCTAGCAAATAAAAAGATTCATTTCTAAGTTTGTACATCTACTTCAGGACAATTGTCTTGATCCATTGAAAGGGAAATTGCATTCTCAAGCAACTCGCTTAAGGCGTCTTGGTCCATTGAAAGGAACTTCGAATGAAAATGGTTGAAAATTCATCTTCAGAGCACTTTGCTTGACACAGTCGTTTAAGAAAAAAAAATCTCCCAAAATTTTTTTTCCGAATACCAAATAGAAAAGATGATATTACTCTCTTTCACTTAAAATTTTAAAAAAAAATTCGCATAAAATTAATGATAGAATATTAAATAGTAGTAAAAAGTAATAATAAAATAATAAATAGTAATGAGATATTATGAGAATAAGTCAGTTACTCTCAGTACCCAAAATAATTACTCAAAAGTTCTACTTCTACCCCACCCCTGTGTTAAGATATAAAATAAATAATAAAATATACATCTTCCTATCAACTTAAATTTTTAGAACAAGCGGTGATTTCACAACCTTTTCCTCATTCTATCCTTTGTCTCAAGCAAGCTGGGGTATTCGTTTAGAAAAAAATCTATACAACCTCCTACTATTCACACAACCTCCACACATCACATATTTTTTAATTTGTATTATTTTTTTCTTTTATTAAATATTTAATAAATGAATAATGAATAGAAAAATTAAATTATTTTAAAAATAATAAACTCAAAAAAATTTAAAAAAATATGTTAAAAAATATTAAAATTTAAAAAAAAATGTGATGTGTAGATATTGAAAAGGTTACGTAGCATTGCTCTTCATTTAGGACACGTGTGTTTTTCACCTCTAATGGGCCTTAAGCGGCTCTGTACTGAGTTGAGCCTGACAGCACGTTACCTGTTTCCAGTAGGGAAGGTGGGAAATGATGTCACAGAGGTGATTAGTTCTCTTGTGAGAAACATAACAGACAACTGGGGTCCTAAACTTTACACTTTGCATACCATGCTCTTCATGGCCCTATAATGCTTTTAATTTTTCCTACATAATGGAGAAGATCTTTCAGAATCTACTACCACACCTGCCAAGCAAAAGAGAGAAAAATATGAGAAAGATGTTATATAAAGTTGAAGTCCAAGAAGAAACAAAAGGAAAAGACAAAAGGAAAGCATTGCATGCTGGAAAAGAATACTGGTCTGTATACGTTGTGGGACTTCTGAAAACTGCCCAAATAATTGAATCAACTCTTGAACAAGATTACGTTAAATATATAAGTTAAACAAAAACAATCTACATATTTTCATCAGTTTAAATTTTTAGATTAACTAATAATTAATATGATATCAGAACAGAAATCTTGAGTTTGAATTCTGTCTCTACATTAATATAAATGGTGATTTAAGAAATTAGAGGTTAAAAAATCGAGATTTCTGGTAGAGTTCTGGTTTTGGAACTCCTTGTCCTTGAATCAAGGTCTAGGCCAAAATGCCATTAACTAGCCAGTAGCCAGGAATCTGAAAGTGCAGACAAAGTAGTGGAAGTTGGCTCCATTTCACCATCCATGATGCCTTTTGTCAACTTCTTCCCAAAGTTCAAGATAAAAAGCTTGGGCCCAAGATCAACAACAACAATGGAAGCCCACACAAAATCAACAACCTTGTTGGACGTGATTTGTTGCTTACTTTTGTCTTCTTTGATTGCATTGAATTTCATCTTGAAATAAAAACTCTTTCTCAAGCTAGGTTTACTGTGTATGCTACTTGAAAACAGTCAATATAATATGCATCAAGTAGCCTTAGAAGAGCTATATTTTGAGAAACCCAAAAGATATTTTTTGAGCTCGTTCTCTTCTCCATCATTTTCTCTCTCTTTCTTTCTTTCTTTCTTTCTTTCTTTTTTCCTGTTTCAATGTTCAAGTTCATATATATATATATATATATATATATATGTGTGTGTGTGTGTGTGTGTGTCATGAATGTCTAAAATTATTATAAATATTGATTTGCTTTTGTTCCAATAACATGATAGAGAAATGAATCAAGATCTTCTAGAATTATTGTCTCGACTCTAAGATTTATAGAAGTAAGAGAAACATAAATCCATAAAACGAGTACTACAAATGTTTTTCAATATTTGATTTTACATGGGACGTGAATCTCTTCTCCACTTCAAATATTAGAGTTTGAACAAAAAAAATCTTACATAAAATTAGAGAAATATTGTTACAGCCACAAAAAAAATCTCATAAAAGTAAATTTATAAATCGACATGGATTCATGAAATGATACGTTAAATCTATTTTACAATACAAATATATTTACAATATAATGTATTACATCAAGTCACGTTGATTTATTAGTTTTTTTTTTTTAAAGCATTTCTTAAAAAAATAATAATAATACAAAAACACAAATGAACACAAAATCATTCATATGAGATATAGGTGTTCATGATTCTGCATGCTTTCCTTTCACTTGGTTTCTCCATTTAAAGTGAATCATTCCGGCGTTAATAGAAGAGACAACATAGGAAGTCTTGGTTTCTACCTAATGCTGTGATCCTAAGTAATGCTAATCATCAACAACCTCCCATCTACCATCATTCGGAAGGTCAAAAAGCTAGCATCTCCTTTCAACCCATGATTCTTACTCTTGCATAATCACATACATGAGTAATTATATGATAAACATATAGCTCTTTTTATAATTATTTATGTAATCATATTTTAAAATGAGCGTATTTATGTAAAATAATGCTACTATTATAAGTTATTTTATGAAACTGTCTCTCATTTAAAACATAGTTATATAAAATGTTGTAAAAATGATTATATATCTATCAATTTAAAGTAAGTAATTATTTGTGCATGATTAAGGTCCATTTTTTCATCTTTTTGTGACTACAAACTATAGTGGCACAATTATATATAATATATATATATATGCATCCCAAAAGTGTAGCATAATTATATAATTGTGTTAATTGATTCATCATGCATGCTTGTTTGGTATAAAAATATATCTTTCCTTTCAAACTTTGTTACCCATGATCTAATTTATTCCTCCAATCGCTTTTATTTATCATCTTCATCCTCATCAAACTGGCTTTAGGCATGATTTACAATATAAGCTTATGTAACATCACCCCCATTAATTAGCAAATACATATGTATTAATTAAACATTATAAATATTAATGTAATTTTTAATTAATAATTGTTCAAAGTTTTGGTACAAGTACTGTCCCCACTTCGACTCCATCTCTCAAGTAATATTTACGAAACTATTGGTAATGAATATACATGCGCGTGTGCGCGCTTTTTTCATTTTCAATAACCTATTTTGCTTGACCCAAGCCAAGTGGGTGGAAAGAAAGTCTATGCAATAATCAGAAGGGTTTACATCAACATGATGTGATCTTCGATTACATGTTAAGTATAGATTGCAAAAGATTGACAAAGTCAGATTATTTATAGCTTCTCACTTAGCTAGCTTTTTATTTTTATTTTTTTAAAAATAATGTTACATATAGTCGTGGAGTATATAAATATCATACAATCATTTTTTTTAAAAAAAAAATGAAATCTATTATTAAAAAATTAATTTTTTTTTATGTAAATTTCGTATTTATTCATTCTTTTCAAAGTGATTACATGGTACTTACACACTCACGACAGTAACTATTATTTTTTTTAAAAAAAAAATTTGGTCTAAGCTATAATCTTTCTAAAACAAATATTAGAGTAGCAACTATAAAATGCCACCTTAGACTAGCAATTATTTAAGTCTCGTTTGTTTTTGAAAATTATCTTATCTCATTTCATTTTATTTAATTATTATAATTTTTTAAAATAAAATATAATAAATAATTCAACTTTTTTAAATTTTAAAATAAAAATAATATTAAAAAATAATATTCTAATAATATTATTTTATTTCATCTCAACTTAACTCATTATCCAAATCTTTTCCCAGAGTCCACACAGTTTGAAACAACAAATAATAGAATGTCTAGTGTCGGAGGCTTGACACAAAAAATTTTAAAAAACTAAATGTTTTAATTTTTATTATAAGATAAATTCTAGAAAATCTCATCTCCATTCCTTCAGTTTTTCTTTTTTATTTCTTCATTAAAATTAGATTTTCTGATCCTACATGTTATGCATGGATAAATCTGAGCGGTAAATTTCATGTAGCCAAATAGTATTATTCTAATTGAGTGATGTCATGCAGTTTATTAGAAAAATTAAAAATATAAACACAAAATTGAAAAGATAGAGGAAGTATAGAATTTCAGTTTTTATTATTTTATATTTTCGGATGTTATTTTAATTTAAAAATATATTTATATTTTCTTAATAAACTACGTACCAAGAGGAACAGTATATAGCAATACTCTGAATATAAAAGTTCAGGGTCAATTGTACGTGTGCCGACACGTCTTAATTTATTATTAACATTTGATGTGATATGGGCAGGAACCCCACTAGAAATCAAATATGTTGAAAATTGGGTTGGTATTGATTACAAAGAATCAAACTATTTTATTTTTTTAATTTTTTTACATTTTAATATAAAATATAATAAATAATTTAAATTTTTTAAATTTTAAAATAAAAATAATATTTTATTCAACTTTTAATATATGGTCATTTCACACCGAAATACACATTAACAGTGGATAACATTAAATAATGTAAGATCAATGATTTATGTTTATTTATCTTAGTTTCCCATTACATAAAATATTTTAAAACTTAAACATATAAATGTAGAGTATTTTAGTTTTGTAAAAAAAGTATTATATATCCCATTACATAAAATATTCAATAGAGAAATTATATCGGCAATCATAGAGTGCGCAAACTAGAACTGCACAATTTTTTTGAAAAAATTGAGTAAATATGAGATACATATGAAATAAAATAAAAAATTTTAAAAATGGACCCCCACTTTTTTTTAAAATAATTACGTAATATTTACACAATTCACGACTGTATGTAGCATTATTTTATAAATAATAAATTAAAAACCATGTTCATGATACCATCGAACATCCATGCATACATTTTACATACATATTTTTTGTCCCTACTTTTTGTTTTGCCATCACCTACCTTCTTCAATGCATTAATGTGCTTAATTTGTAGGTGACCAACGCATCATTGTTTGGTCAATTTTCGATCAAATTACAAGACTTTATATCTTGTTAAAGACAAACGTAAAAACATAAACCTAATCCGTAAAAGGGAAAAAAACATCAACCTAGTGATTATAATTACCCTTATGGATGTAATTTTGATTATTTAATAGATTTTAAAGAAGTTAATTCTAATTTTATATTTTCTTCTTAATCCTTAATTTGCAAGTGATCAAGTACTAACCCAAAAGAGATTTGGAAAAGTTCCTAGATCCTTCTTTTTAATCTGTTCAGTTGGATAGGAAGAACCAATTGAAAATGAGTTTTCTATCTAGACGTAACTATAGTAGCATTCTACCTGTTAAGAACCAAACAAGATGAAGCTAGATAGCAAAAAATAGCAGGTCGTGCTACCGAAAGTCAGGCTTAAGTCATATCTTAAATCTCAACCCCATGATAGAATTCAATGAATCCTTAATTAGCTAATATCAATACTTTAAGATGATTATATACTCAAAGTTAAAATTAGGACAATAATACATGTCATACTACTTGAGAGTAACAAATGACCATTAAGCCACCATCTCGATGGTGCTAATCTATAGCTTAGTGATTCCACTCAATTGAAGATGGTGTAATTGAGCAGTATGTTGGTCAGATTGGTCTTTTTCGGTGATCTCAAGCAGAAGTTATTTTCTTATGATGCTCAAAATCTCCAAGTAGTATGTCCATCGGATTGGATTTGTTCAGTGATTTCAAGCAAGGATTATTTTCTTGCGATGCTTGGAGTTTTCGAGCAATGTGTCAGTTGGACTTGCCTTGCTCAATGATCCCAGGTAAGGGTTAAATTCTTGCATTGCTCGGTATTACCAACCAATGTGTCCGTCATACGGGACTTATTAGGTGATTCCGAGCAAATGTTACTTTATTGTGATGCTCGAAATTACCGAGTAATGTGTTGGTTGGAATGACCTTACTCAGTTATCCTCAGCAAAGTTTATTTTCTTATCATGTTCAAAATTACCAAACAATGTGTCCATCGGATTGGACTTGCTTGGTGATCTCGAGTAAGGTTTATTTTCTTGAGATGCTCAAAATTTTAGAGCAATGTTTCGGTCAAACTAGATTTGCTCAGTGATCATGGGCAAGAACTAAATTCTTGTGCAATGTGTTGGTTCAACTGTGCAAGATACACATGTCCATGTAAAAGTGTTCCTTCATTTTTTATATGAAAAAGTATATTCTTTAAAATGCATATTAATAAGAAGTAATCATAATGACTGAGAGTCATTGAGGAAAAATAATAACTATTAATATGATAATGAACTAAAAAATGTGAAAGTGTTTTAAAGTTTTGTCAATTATACAAAATAATTATTAAATCAGTAATAGTAAACCATGATAGATATGTGAATCAAAGCATAATTTTTTAACAAGTTAAATCAAAATGTATATATAAAACTATTGTAAAGTTTAATATTTGTTAGCCGTGGCCACATATGACGTATTTGTTTCATACATGATCAAGCTATATAGAGGATAAAAAGTCTACATTGTTTGCTAATCAAAAGCATTGGGCAACCCCAAAGGCAAAATGATAATTTTCCATCAAACATAAATTACTATTCACATGTGTTCTGTTATATACAGTGATTTTTACGTATTTATTACGTATTTCACTGATATGATTAGTCAAAACAGTTATTTTATATTTTAAAAAAAATAATACAACCAATTATATTAGTAGAGTGTGTCAGAAATATAAAAAAATAACTGCACACAGAATTTTTAAATATATATATATTTAGAAAGAGAGAGTAACAAAGGTGGACATTTTGATCTTGTTGCAGAGATGTAGCTATCTGGTTCCATGATGACAGCGTGCTCCATGCCATAATTTTTCTCACATGAAACCTACTGCATTTCCTAATTAAACAAACAAATCATGGCCTTTCACGACCCCTCCCTCCTACATATCCCAATACCACACCATAAACAAACACCACTATAAGAAAAATAGACTTTTGTGACCATTTAATTGCGACGAAAAGATTATTTGTGATCAAAACAGATTCATTTTAACTGTAAATAATCATTTCGCTGGAATTAAATGGTCACAAATAAACAGTTTTCTTATAATATACCACCCATCTATATTTATGGGTACGTACGTAATACGTATGTGTCAATTAATGCTGGTATCGTTTAAGGGTATTGCATGCTTATGGTCATGTTTACAGTATACATAAGAAAACTAACCACGACGGATGAATATTCATATATATATATATATATATATATATATGAATAATTCTATTTAAACTTTTTTACGTCACACATAATTTAAATAGTATAATTTAATTTTAAAGATAAAATTTTGAATCTTATATTCAAATTATTTGTGTGTGCGTGTGAGAGAGAGAAAATGCATGATCGATGAGATCCCAATTAACAAAAATAAATTAAATATGAAATCTATGGCTTTTTATGTTGTTCATGTGACTCATCATATATTAGTAGGGAATGTACGTGGGTTTTGTAAAAGATTATTGTTAAAGTTATAAAGAAATTATATAAAAATAATCTTATAAATTGGTATGGTTTCATGTTGTAAGTTAAATCTATTTTATAATAAAAATAATTTTATAATTTAACGAATTACATTAGACAACGTTAGTTTGTAGAATTATTTTTGTATAATCTTTTTGTAATTATTTTTTTTTATACAAAGAAAGAAAGTGGCTAGGTAGGTACTAGGTAGGTTAAGGTCAAGTAGTAGATCACTGGAGTTTAGGGTTATTATACACAAGTACGTACGTACACCTCGCGTGGGATCACATGTAAGTCATTATATATACCACTCGCTAGCTGATCATCTTCATCAAATCAATCGGCCTAACACTAGTACGTCCTCAACTATTAATGTTACTAATTATTAAGAGAGACAGCTAAAGATTCATATGCTTTGTAGTATGTATATGTGTATATATATATATATATATTCAAAAGGTGTATTATTTGCCATAGGACAATTGCATTGATTATCACTTAGAACACAACCATATAATTATTCCATGAAATTAACGTACCGCAAAGTACTTATATATTTCCCCAACTCCAATATCAATATATATATATATATATATATATATTTATATATATATATATATAAGGTAGAGCATGCAATTGCGCAGAAGCTTCCATCGATCTCATTTTTGGATTAAAAGATTCAAATAAGAAAAATATAGATACAACATATGAATATCATAACTTATATTAAATATTGTTCATAGACATTATTGAGATAACATTAAAATAGTAGGATCCATATATTATTTCTATCTTTTTTTTAAATAGTAGAAGATATTTAGGCCAAAACATTGTAACATACCTAAATCACTTATGCTAAGGGCTGGGCGGCGAGCCATTACATCCAACGTCCCGCCCACCACCCCCCGGTCCAGCACCCCTAGCCTCAGGTATCTCTCTCCGATCAAGTTTTGTTTTGTTTCTAGTTATTCATGCAAGAGCCATCCTCATGAAAAATTTTGTTTTTCATTATTCATACATCTTAAATTTTTCATATTTTGTCTGATTTCTTGCTAATGGGCGTCATAGATTGTGGACAAATGGTATAGGGGCCAATCCGTCCTTGACATCCAGACGGGTGTTCCCGCCCACAAGGGATGTGGCGGGCAAGGACTGTCTACTTGAGAGGTGTGGATAACACCCCTAACTTATTTGCCATCTCTCTCTCTCTCTCCACCCACACCTACCCACGTATGCTATTGGAACCACAAGTTAATCGAAAACATGACAAAGAGAAAGGATGTTATTCCATAGGGCTCTAGATACTAAAATCTATTCATTTGTTGTGTTTTTGTTAAAAAAAAAACAATAATAAAACCGACGATAACACGCATGGATAAGAACTCTCATTTCAAATGAGAGAGATAGACACGAAGTAGAACTTCTAATAGTTATTAAATATTTAATATTGTCCAAAAAAATATTGTGCAAGTCCATTCACATGTTTATCTTTCCGGCCATTTGGAACTTTCAAATTTATGCAATGAGTTTTGAAAAACTTTTCATCATAATGTGATTGTAATACTATATTTCATGTTTACAATTTTATAATCCATTTTCTTTAGTACATATTTGGGATTGCAGTGAGAAATATAACTTATAATTTTATGGCTTATAGCTTATAACTTAAGTAAATTCTACTTTTAAAAATTTATTTACTATTTAATGACTATATGTTTAAAACATTTTCAAACACGTTACTTTTGTTTACAAATTAAAAAAATATTTTATGAGGTAGAATGGAGATTATTTAAATTTTTAAAGATTATTTGAAAATTGTAAGGATATTTTCATCCATTAACAGTCTTTTTAAAATTTAAATTACGTTCCAGATTATTCGGAAAAACACGTTTGAGGGAAAACATCAAACATACTTTTTGGCTTATTTGAGATGAAAAGTGTTTTAATATATAACACTCAAACAATCTAATTTTTCTATTAATGAGTTTTTAAGGCTATTTAAACATTTTTTAAAACTCATACCATAACCCCAAACAGACCCTTAATGTGATTGCACTTTTTTGGCTGTTTCATTTATTTTATTTTTAAATTGTGTTAGTACACTATCTACGTCACTTAAATGATAACATTTGATTTATAATATTTAAATTTTAGAATTTATTTTTTAAATTAAATTATATCAAATAAATATTTTTTTATATATGTTATCCACGTGAATTTATAAATAGGATTTTTCTAAAAACAATTCTAAAAAATATAAAACAAGGCGTAGAATACATGGACCGTTAGTTGGGTTCCGTAACGGGAGTTAAAAAAGAAACGAAATGGTCAACCGCTAAGGGCAAAACAGTAATATTAAAAAACAGCCTCTGGTTCTAGTCGAGATTAAACAAAATGGAAAGATAAAATTAGTTGTGATTATTTAGTGATAATCAGAGATTAAAAATTAAGAAGCTTTTCTTTATGTTAGTTCGTGAATTCGATTTAATAAAGGCTTCAAGTCCGAGTCTGTGAGAGAGAGAGAGAGAGAGAGTAGAGTGTTGTGTGTGTGTGGGATAAAAAATGGAAGCATCTGAGTGAGCGTGTCTGGGGAGTGAGGACAGAGAAGAAGACAGTGAGCTGCGCGTGATCTTCACTCTGGGTACGTCTATATCTGGTTTTCTAACTCCTTTTCTGGGTTCTGTTGAGTTTCTGTTCGGCTCCCAGGAAAGTTTTCGGAATCTGGAGTTTGTTTCTGTGTTGGTGGGTAGGTTTTTATAGAACTGGTAAAAGGGTCTTAAAAGTTTTGGGTGTTTGAAAGCCTTTGACAGGTTTTCATCAGCTGATGATAATTTTTAATCTTCTTAAAACATAATTCTGAAAATTTATGTTGGGTTTTGCCTCGAGGTGTTTGTAGCATGACATTTCAATTTGTGTTCTGCAACTTTTAGTGGCTAACATTGTTGGTTTTTTCGCTTATAACTGAGATTTTGATTGCTTTTACCGCTTTTCTTTTAAATTGTCTGGTTTGGTGCTTAGTTGGATAAAAATGAATCATTTTTATGTTGCATTTCCAATATAGTTTTTTTTTTTTCTAGATTTGATCTTTGTATGTTCTTCACTGATCTATGAAAGCCTTAGGAGCGGAGGAACGGATCTTCAATCAGTTACAAGGCATACGCACCTAGTCTCTTTGCTCTATAATATGATGATTTTTAAGTTTAAAGGTTTTTTCCCCAGAAGATTCCTTTTCTTAACTTGTCATTTTCTTCTAAAACACTGATTTAAGGATGTGAAGCAATTTGATTCGGTATAACTGTAACCAACTGTATAGAATTCTCCCTGGTTATTGACTTCTAGATATTGAGCCTGCATTACGTATTTTTTTGGTAAGACTTATTTTTTTCTTCTCTACCTCTTTTCTCCTGTGAAGGTTTTTCAATTAATAAATACGGATATGGTTCAGAAAATGTTACTTTATTTGTTTTGGTGGATGCTTTTTGGTTGGGAGAAATATGCATCTGGCTTTACCTGTGAGCGTAATTCTTTCGGATAGATTCTCCATTTAAATTACATTGTACCGAATAAGAAGTTTATTTGAATTAATGGTCGTTTAGAATTCTGGATCGTAGTTTAAAACCAGCCAAAAGACGATTCTGATAAAAGCCTGGTATTTTATGCTGCTTTAGTTCCATGTCAGCCTTCTTTTCTGAGAATCTCTTTTTCTTGCTTTGTGCTTTTCCCCATCTGTCTTCTTTTCTCTTTTCTTTCTTTGTTATCAAGCATGGTGATCGGAATTTGAATAGCTGAATTTGATTTGCAGTTGTACTTGAAAACAAGAGTTTGTGATCACTGATCATCCTTTTACTTAAAAGTGGATTAAAATATATGTAACCATATTGAAGATATATGATATCTGGGATTATCAGTATATTGGAGTAAATGTCGTTCCGAAGTATAGTTCGTGATGTAAGGGACGGATTAGGAAGCTTATCAAGAAGAAGTTTTGAGGTGAGGCTGCCCAGTCATCACAGGGGGAAATCACATGGCTCGGTCCATGAGTTGCATGATCAGCCTTTGATAATCCAGAACAGCCATTGGGCTAGCCTCCCACCTGAGCTTTTGCGTGATGTGATCAAAAGATTGGAAGCAAGTGAGAATACATGGCCTGCTCGGAAGCATGTTGTTGCATGTGCTGCTGTCTGCAGGTCCTGGAGGGAAATGTGCCAAGAAATTGTCAAAAATCCTGAATTCTCGGGGAAGATTACCTTCCCTGTCTCCCTAAAGCAGGTAAGATCTTTGTGATTTTTTTTATCTTGCCTATCAATTGAATACACACCATGATTGCTCAAATACCTCTGTCTTAACGTTGTTACTTGGTTTCTATATCTGGAATTTACAGTACTTCATTTTAGAAAAGAGGTCTTCTATGATAGTAGGCTGACAACTGACAAGGTCTTAATTATTATTATTATTATTTTTTGTTGACAGCCAGGGCCTAGGGATGGAATCATTCAATGCTTCATTAAGAGGGACAAATCAAATTTAACTTACCACCTTTTCCTTTGTCTTAGCCCTGGTAAGCACAGCTTCCTACACTTTGACTCCGGCGAATATTTTGTTGATTTCATATGAACTCCCTTGTTTTGGGATTGATTGGAATCTTATAGTGATGTTTGCTCTTACCTTACTATTGCTCTATAGTTTTCAATATAATTGACAATTTTGTAAAATGGCATTAAATGTGTTCCAATGCAGCTCATATCTATATGGTTTCCGTATTTGTTAAGAACATTTGTGATATTTAGATTGGACTGCATTTACCTTTTTTTATCAGTCATGATTGATGGTCAATAATTATAATGAACTCTTCTTTGCAACTGTAATACTGAAATATTTGTTCAGAAACAGCCTTGACATCCTCCAAGTATCTAAATTTTAGATTAATATATATTGGGCATGCAAGTTTTCTCTCTGTGGGTGTACCATCCTTTGAAATGAATTTGCTGTAGTATTCACTAGGGTCAGCTGAAAGAGGGAGGCAACCAAGGCAACTGCATCCACTTCTGTGAGATGGCCCCCAAAGAAGGAAGAAAAATAATGGCCCTAAAACAAAATGGAAGTGCTGGCTATTTGGGATAGAAAAGATAAATTTAATTGAAGTTTATCAATCCCCAAAAAAAAAAAAAAAGAGGAAATCTACCCATAAACGTAAACAATTAGCAAATAATATTAAAAGAGAATAAAAAAGGCAAAAAAAATTCTATTTTTTTTTTCTCTAAATGTAGCCTTTTTATACCATTAATTATTTGTTTTCCTTGATACCTGTATACGTCACAATAGTTTCTCTCTTATTTTTTCATCATGCAAAAAATATTTTCTCTTCCTTTCCTTCAAATCAATCATAATACTTGTAATCAACCAAGGTCATTTTAGTTCAATATGTAATTTTCTAATGAAGTCTTGTGGTATTGGGTACAGACTACAGTAACTGGAGACCCGCTCTGTACGGTTTCCTGAATGACCATGCGATGAACCACATTAGGTTTATAAAAACTTCATTCCGCATACTTCATGGACTTCAAGTTGTATTCCAGTTGCAATATTTTGAGCTGAGCGTTTGTATCGAGCCATATATTCTATGGGCTGTGCAGACTGCAGTCCTTTTGTTCTGTGTTGACTTGAGTATCTACTACATTTATGATTGAATTAGTTTAGTGCTTGCATCAATTATCTATGCCCTGTGATTGCATCTTTATTTGGTAACTTGCTGGCCAACCTTTTTCCATATAAAGAACTATTTCTTTCCTTGTATGTGTATCAGCATCTTCCCTCTTGCATTAGTGGTTATCGTTCTCTCTGGGATGTGCTTTTAACCAATCTATGGACCTGCAGCTTTGCTTGTTGAAAACGGAAAGTTTCTTCTCTCTGCGAGACGGACCCGGCGAACAACTTGCACAGAGTATGTGATTTCCATGGATGCCGATAACATTTCAAAATCAAGCAGCACTTACATTGGTAAACTGAGGTAGGTCTTGTTCAACCTTGTAATTCTTTCTGCAATACAATTCTCTTAACTATCTTGAACTGGGACGAACTCCATATATTATTGAACTGGGACGAACTGTGACATAGAAATATATATATATATATATGAATAATGATATATATATAGTCTTTTAAGGATTTGATTGCAAGTTTATGGCATGAAAAACGCATACAAAGACCATTCAGCCTATGCCCTTTCACTGTCTATATCTATAGATGGCTCTGTTAGATTGTAGTCAAAACTTGTCTGGTTTTCATATCCTGGACGTCCATTCCACTTTTGTCTATATAACCCTTATTGCCCCATTCTTGAGCTAATTAAACTTAAGTGCCACAGAATAGGGGTATTTGTTGCACATCAGATCACTATATTAGATGTATTTCTTTGAGTGCATCTATAATTGGTTTCCATGCATCAAATTTCGGATTAATGCATGTATAAATTTGTAAGTTGTTGTGTAGCCTCTTATTTATATTGGCACCCTCATTTGGCGTATGATCCTTTATTAGACTTGTTTCAAGTCTTTTAGCGTTTACACCATTATAGACGTAGAAACTGAAATTTAGTGACATTATCTAATTATCAAAGTGCTTCCACCTGAATTAGTATGATGACCAGAACCCACCATATTCATCGTTTTAGTAGTCTTCACTTTATAATTTCTTGCCTGTGGTGAAGTTGATACCTCAGGTGACCATGTATCTATCTCTTCTATTAAAATGCTTACTGGTCTTTATTTCAGGTCAAATTTTCTGGGCACCAAATTCATAGTTTATGATACACAGCCTCCCTACCACAATGGGCAGTTGTCCCCTCCTGGCCGAAGCCGTAGGTTCTATTCAAAAAAAGTTTCTCCAAAGGTCCCCACCGGCAGCTACAATATTGCTCAGGTAATATATGAGCTCAATGTGCTAGGCACTAGGGGTCCACGCAGGATGCAATGCACAATGCACTCAATCCCTGCCTCAGCACTTGAGCCAGGTGGCAGTGTTCCTGGCCAACCTGAGCTCCTCCCTCGGTCCCTCGAAGACTCATTTCGGAGTATTTCCTTTTCAAAATCAATTGACAACTCGACTGAGTTTAGCAGCTCTAGGTTCTCTGATATTATTGGGTCCCGTGATGAAGATGAGGGAAAGGAGAGACTCTTGGTTCTCCGAAACAAGGCACCAAGATGGCATGAACAGTTGCAGTGTTGGTGTCTCAACTTCCGTGGCAGGGTGACAGTTGCCTCTGTTAAGAACTTTCAGCTGATTGCTGCAACACACCCTGCTGCTGGTGCACCAACACAAACACAGCCTGCACCAGCACCAACACTAGCACCATCACAACCAACTCAATCCGATCATGATAAGATAATTCTGCAGTTTGGTAAGGTTGGCAAGGATATGTTTACCATGGATTACCGATATCCTGTGTCTGCATTTCAGGCTTTTGCCATTTGCTTGAGCAGCTTTGACACTAAGTTGGCATGTGAATAGAAGACACAATTTGTTGAGAAATAGAAATTCTAGATGGTAATCTCTTTCATCTTTTTTAGGGTTTTATAGGATGGGGGTGTTTGTATGCAGTCGTATTATTCAATGCCCTCGAAGAAGTGCAGAACAATACTCATTCACACTGGACGATCTTTTGTTTTCTCCCCCGCTTTTTCCCTTTCTTTCATCCATGTTTGTTTGCTTCCTGTGGTTCCATTGTCTGTCTTTTGTTATTAAAACTAAGTTTCTCATACAGTCATGACAGTTGTTTAATCTTTGTTAGGTTCCTATCTTATGGTTGATGGTTGTATTGTCAGTCTTGACCCCTTTTACTTGCAATTCATGAATTCTATCAAAGTAGATAAGTGAGCCAAGTGGATGCACTTTGGTTTGTCATGCACAGTTGGTTTTGTGATATTATGCAGTTCACTATATCCACCTTCTGTTAAAGCCCTTGTGTTGCTTGTTGGATTTACGCCCAGTCGGAGTCAACAATGCCTTAAAAGAACAAAAAAAATTCCGACTCGTCCTTTTGTCTGCGTTTTTTCTTTGCTGGAGGAGTTTTTCTGACGATGCTTGCAGCCATGCACGCAATTTTCTCTCTTCTTCCTATAATTTTTGTTCTTTTTCTTGGATGAATGAGAAGTTCCGGTACTCTACCATGATAAAAGTGTTCTATGAAAGTTTTACATATAAAAGTGGTAAAATTGATCGGAAAAATATCAAATCAAGTCACTTCTTCATAGAGCTATAAATGTCTCTTAATTTAATTGGCTAATGAGTGGTACCAAAAGGAAACTGAGGAAACGAGGCTGAAGCCAGGATACATGCCAAGAAGTTCAGGAATCCTATGACCCCCATCTACCATTGGGGGGTCAGGCCCCTGGTTCTGTTGTTACTCGGCTTAGAAACCATGCATAGATTTGTCCCTCTCATTTCATCCCATTGCCTGAAGAGGTGGGGGTATAAGGAGCTGTAAATCTTACACATTTATTTTGAAAAAAATTGGAATTCA
Organism: Juglans regia; assembly: GCF_001411555.2. Taxonomy (NCBI): domain Eukaryota; kingdom Viridiplantae; phylum Streptophyta; class Magnoliopsida; order Fagales; family Juglandaceae; genus Juglans; species Juglans regia. The sequence goes on along the minus strand of NC_049906.1, from coordinate 1,854,564 downwards.
TCGTTAAAAAAAGAGTATTTTCATATATATCTCATATTTATCTTTTATTTTGAAGGTAAATACGCAAAATTTGCATACTCCCGAGCACTACACAAATCATGCTCCTGGTAGGAAAAAAAAAATGGCACACTGTATATTTCACGAAGGGTGCGGCTACTCTGCCGCCTCAATTTGACCGCTAGGCATACCGCCCAGCGTAAAATTTTTTTTTTTTCTTCTCACATTTTTTTAACATATTTAAATATATTTAAAAAATAAAAGAAATACACCAATACATTTAAAATCATTTCCTTAATTACTAAGTTAAAAAAAAAAAAAAAAAATTGACCAGCGGTCAAATAGAAGTGTCAAATAAAGTGGGCATAATAATGTTTTCCATTTCACGAAAGAGTTTTCGAAGCTAAAGAATCTGCTTTTGTTCCTTTTTATGCCTAGATATCAGTGTATTAATTTCGAGCTTTCAAACCCCCTTGCATTGGTTTTGCTTATAAATCAACTTTTTTTTCTGGTTCAAAGTGGGTACTCAAAGTAAAGAAACATTAAAGAGGGTGGTCAAAGAACTTTAATTGCAGAGAACATTGTGGTTGAAGGACTTTGACTTCATGACTGTCTAGGTCGTGTTGGAACAACTCGATTCTTGCATTTTGTTTTTTTTTTTAACTAGAATAACCATTCAAAGAGCCAAAGTTGCATACTCGTGCACGGTGATCAATACGCAGCCTCAAATCTCAGACGAGTTCTGCTCGGAAAACAAAGCCAACGACACAAAAAAGTTTCCGATATGCAGCAAACGAACGTACGTACGTACGTTGTCCTAGACAAATTTATATTATATATACAAGAGCGACATGACTTACAAACACGACGTGACTGTATGCTATAAAGAAAAGGACTGATTGAGCCTTGGGGCTCGGCGGTCTACCGAACGCCTGACAGACTTGCGAGAAGTGAGCACTAGTGTTTGCCATCCTAGCTAGCTGACGGAAGTGAGCATGCGCGTGCGCACGTCAAGCTGCACCTGATCAGAACTTTGAGCGTAAGTTCTTGGCTTCTCATGGAGGCATTTTTATGTTCCAATCCTCTCTATCCATCAGGGTTACTCCGATCATTAGCTTCTGAGAATCCGAGATTTGGAATACGACGACTCCAAGCATTTGGGGGGGCCAAAAGGGACTCAGAGCTCTCTCTCTCTCTCTCTCTCTCTCTCTGTGAGAAAGAGTACGCTCACAAAAGCACAAAGACATAAGAAGATATAAATATCTTTATATATGTACGTATAACGTGCTATTATATTGCAACTTTTGTGAAATTATATGTTATGTATTAAAAGATAGAATTCAGGTCAAACAACCATTCAGGTTCTAAGAAGGTGCATTGCACAATATCCGCGCCGGCTAACGCAAGTAGAGCATGCATCTCATATATATATATATATATATATATAACTCAAAAAGTTTGCATTAATGTTGTGGGAGGTTTTGGGTGGGAGAAAATTGCCTTATCTTGTAGCATTCTTGTCGCATACCAATCAAAACATGTAGATGTAACATTATATAAAAAAATATCAAAGAATGCTCACTGAATCTTTATATAGTAGCATGCAGTATGGTTTGGGGTTCAGAATTTTATGTGAAATAATTGCCTTAATTATAGGATTTCGGCCAAACGCCTGTGGCCTAATTGACATAAACTCCCAGTCTTCAAAATAGAGGTTTTGAGTTCGAAACCCCTTCTCCAAATATATCTGAAAAAAAACAATTATAAGATTTCGAGTTGGGCAAGAATATATATGCTACAGTTAGGGCCGGGCCTAGTTGGAGACATGTCTCTACCAATATAACAACGTCTTTAGGACAAAAATTGATCCTCTCCCTAGGGATCCACCTGGCATTCATGAAATCATAAAGATATTGATCATGAAGCTAGCAACTTGCTTTCAAAGCACCTTTCACTGGCATGTACAAAAAGGTGAATGATCTCATGGATCATGACTCAGAAGATAGGTGAAAGAATCATGATGGCCCTTTGATATCCATTTTTTGCGTGTATTCATTATGAAATTTAGAGAGAGAGAGAGAGAGTTTGGTGGAGCACTAGATCTGATGGATGAATTTGAATTACTAAGAACATATTCATAAATAGTGGCTGACAATATGTAAGATTAATGGATTGCAATTGGATTCTCATAGTGGTCACTAGTGCAACATTCTAGATCAGATAAAGCACTTCGAAATTTATATTGGCCGGCTCCCTTTTCAGTTTTCAGTGCTGCCATGGCCTACTACTAACTGACGAAACATTTCTAATATATATATATATATATATATATATGATCTTTCTCATCTAAACACCATGCAGCTAGCATGGTTGATCAGGAACTTGAACCTCGACCAACATTAACTCAGGAATTAAACACGTACAGTCATTTTATCAGTACTTCATGAGTTGCAGCTCAATCAATATCATGTTATTGTTTTGTTTTATAGCAAGTGGTAAAAAGGAGAGGATGAAGTCAAGAGTTCTAATCTCCATACGTACGTGTTTTAGAAGAATAAAAGATCAAGAGAGAAATGTACGCTAAATGTCCATTTGTAAATCATATACACACAATATAGAGATCAGACACTTTTGAGACGAAGTTACAGACCTCAAAAAGGCTAATTCGTGTATAATATCAGTCTAATTATCTTCTTAAAATCTTGGGCAAACTCTATGGCCGGGCTCGTTTGGATTCAGAGAGTGTTTTATCTCATCTCATTTTATTTCATCATTACAATTTTTTTAAATTTTCATATCAAATATAATAAATAATTCAATTTTTCAAATATCAAAATAACAATAATATTAAAAAATAATATTCTGACAATATTTTATTCAACTTCTAATTTTCATTTAAAACCATCTCATCTCATCTTACTATTCTAACAAGATAATTTGAAATTGGTTTTTTCTAACACCATGATAATTTAGCAATCAATATCCAAACACTAAAAACGGGAGAAATTACACCAATCAACAATACTCTTGTAAAATATATCAGTATAATATCTATGAATAGTAGTGTAATGGTTTAAATTAAGATGTTTTATTATGTTTTAGAAAATAAGAGAAAGAAATTAAGTACAAATATTATAAAGTTAAAAAAATTATTTAAATATAATTTTTATTTTAAAATTTAAAATAATAATAGCAATAAAAACAACAAAAACATATTATTATATATATAGTCACAAGGGGTGGGCAGCGGGGGCCTGCCCCGCTTCTGCTCCGCCCCCGCATGGCGGGGCGGGTAACCCTGCTCTGCCCATGCTAGGGCGAGGCCCCCCGCCCCGCATCTAGGCCCCTAGCAGGAGCGAGTGGCGGGGAGGCCCCAACTCCGCCCCCTCCCCCATTATATATATATATATATTATATACATATATATATATATATATATAAACATAAATATATATTTATGTTTTAAAAATTATGTATATATAAATATATATTACAATTTGTTAGACTTGTTCACAAAATATGTATTGACAAATTTAAAAACTATATAGTTTAAAAACTAATACACTACAATTTACACAAAATATGCACTAACAAATTTAAAAATTACATAATTTTTAAATTATGGTCATATTTATAAAATTTAAATTTATAATTTGGACCTAAAAATATATTTTTAATTACTTTTATACTTATAAATAATTTTTAAATCAAATAAATGTAATATTTTTTTTAAGTGAAAAGAAGCAGAATGGATTGAAAATCTGCCCTGCATCCCGCCCCGCATCCCGGGGGAGGGGGACATGGGTGAAAACCCTACCCCCGCCCCGTAGGAGGCGGATAGCACCCCTAATAGTCACTTCTTCAACGTAAGCAAAGAGTCTTAGGTAATATTGGGCCTGTTTGTGGGATTTTGCAAGGAGCAATGCATTTAGTCTCCAAGGAAAGCCCGTTCCTAGAGTACCCAAAGCCCAACGTTTTGGACTTTAAATTCGCAATACCACCAAACCCTAATTGGATTCTACTACTCTTCTTGCGTCCCCGCCCCCCTTCCCCCCCCCCTCTCTCTCTCTCTCTGTGTGCTGCCGTTTATGCGCTATCTGTAGAATGTGAAGGATCCCTCACCGAGTAGTTCGCTGGTCTTTCTCTGGTTGGGGGGTCTCAGGTTCTTTTGTGATGTTGAAAGAACTTTTTTTTTTGTCGATTTATGGAGGTGTTTGCATTCAGCAACAACCAACCAGCCCTTAACTTTCCCGATGATGTATTGAGCGGTCCGCATGGTTTTTATTCATTTCTAGCCTTTACTCACCGCCATCTACGCCACCCATTCTTTATACATACATGCATATATATATATATATATATATAAATATTATTTATTTATTTATTTATACGCGCACATACATATACGCATCCATATTCTGACTCTGTGGTGGTTTATGAAGGCTTTCGATGAATGTCATTCGCTTAAAAACCGTGGATGATTCTGTCCAAAGCTATGAGATCTGATGGTTTTTAGACGCAGTGATTGACATGCATGTGTTGCAAAAGCAAACCCTTTCCTCTGTGTTTTAGCCTTTTAGGTAGTTTTTGCGGCTAGATCTGTATTGGGCTTTTGGGGTATGATTTCGGGTGTATAGTGAATGATGATATATGCACTGGGCTCTGAGCAGGTTTTTACTGCATTATTGATGGAAATGCAGCCTAGAAAGCTATATCTGACTCAGTTGATATCATTTATCCGTTGTTTTAACGATTTTTTTGTTTTAAGTATAGCATCATGAAGCCGTGTACGGTTGAATTTTTTGATTTGGGTCTAACTAGATATTGGTAACTAGAGTTTCTCAGCTCACATTTGTGCATTGAATCATAGTAATTGATTAATGTACGAGAATATATTGTTGGGTTGGTGATGCTGTTATTTGCATCTTTTTAGTAATTGAACCTTTTTTTTATAAGTGCAGTAATTGAACCTTAAGTAGCCATAGAACTCTTTTTTATGTGTGAATGCATCCACATTTGCCCAATGATGGAAAACTCAATTTATGGAGTGGTTGCATCGATTTTCATTACGAGCCTTACTATCATCATCATCATCATCATCACTCTCTCTCTCTCTCTCTCCCTCTTTTTCTTTCTTTCTTTATTTTTCATTATGGTGATTGAAGATGTGGAAGGGCTCTTGGTGAAATTCTGATGTTTATACCGACAATGACCTTATATAGCTATGAGATCTGAGGGCTTTTAAAATGACATTTACATATATGCGATGCTATTTGAGTGTTAGATCTTCTCGTCTAAATTACCTTGTCATCTACTTTAGCTGGATGATTCCTTTATCCCGATCAATTTTAAATCTAATGTGGTGTAAATTCTATGAATCTTAAAATGGCTTTTGTCTTTAAGTGGTCCACTATTTTACTTCATCTGCTACAATATGTTGCAGCTCACTTGTTTGATTTTTACTTGCATACATTTTCTGGTTTAGATTTGTTGTGCATTTGAAGATGGTCACACGTGTTTTCAAAATGCCTTACATGTAATTGCTTATTGTAGGTGTTGCTGAACCTTTTAGTTGAAGGTAACATACTTATGATAATTCTATGGGATGTATGATTGAAGCTTTACAATCATTTACATCAGCCTGATGATGAGCACTCATTGAAGAGATCTTTGATTTTTCATTATTAGCCTCCATCTCGACACCTGCTTACCATTTACTTGCTGCTGCCACTACTGCTGCTTCTTCTTCTTCTTCTTCTACTCCTACTCCTGTCGCTGTTATTATTGTTATTATTATTAATATTATTATTATCAGGTTTTGGTACAGATGGTGGTGGTTATTGTTCTTTACATAACCATTTGAGATGTTGAATGGCTTTCAATGAGAATCATAAGCTTCTTCTAGCTCTGAGATCTGAGGGTTTGAGCTCAATGCTTTTTTTCTTTAACCCTGATGCATTGTATTTTTCAAGTTCTAGTTGAAGAGATTATTAAAATCTCTAGTATTCACTTCCCTACCTGAGCACTTGGGAGTTACTCATAGGTTTGTTGAATATAGCCCATGGGTTTGGCCTGATGGATTCAATTCAGATCCATACGCCTCACCCATTTTGCCCGATGATGGATAACTTATTGAGTATTGAACGGTCGCATGGTTTTATTCATGTTGGGCTTTTCGCACCATCAGTGTCATGTCTGTATATATATGTATCTATATATATATGAGTGTCATGTTTGTATATATATGTATTATATATATGCATGCGTTTGTTAGGTGTGAGTTTCTTATTAATTGTGTGGGATCATGCAAATTACTTGGGTAACCAAAAGAATATTTTGATGCCTGCTTTTTTGTGGTACTGGGCATATATGAATTAATGCATGTAACTTGTTCCACCAAAGTTTTTCAGATCATTAATGTACCATTATTTGAATATTCTGATTTATGCTCATGAGATATGTATATATACATGGAGTAATTCTACATACAACTGTGAAGTGCGTAAATTTTGCATAATTATTTTGAAAAAGAGTAAGGTCTATTATTAGAAAATTATTATTTTTTTTTTTCACGTAGATCTTATGTTTTATTCATTTTTTTCAAAGTGATTACGCGACGGTTATGCAATTCACGGTTGTAAATATCTTTTCTTGCGCGTGTGTATATATATATATATATATATATGATTTTTCTCATCTAAACACCATGCACAGCTTGATTGAGAAACTTGAACAGCTTAACCAACATTAACACAGGAATTAAACAGTCATTTTATCAGTACTTCATGAGTTGCAGCTCAATCAATATCATGTTATTGTTTTGTTTTATAGAAAGTGGTAAAGGAGAGGATGAGGTCAAGAGTTCTAATCTCAATCAAGAGTTTTAACTGTCCATTTGTAAATCATATATGTATATATATACACACACACAATCTAGAGACACTTTTGAGACGAAGTTACAGACCCTAATTAAAAGGCTAATTCGTGTATAATATCAGTCTGATTATCTTCTTATAATCTTATAATCTTCAAGTGCATACTCTTAAGATAATTTGGAATCCCAACACTAAATAAGGGAGAAATTACACCAATCAATACTCTTCTAAGATATCTCAATATAATATATTTTAATTTTATTGAGTGTTGAAAAATTAGAGAAAAAAAATTAAGTACAAATAAGAAAAAGTTAAAATTTATTTAAATATAATTTTATTATAAACTTAAAAAAAAATTATAGCAATAAAAATAACAAAAATATATTATTATATGTATAGGCACCGTTTAGAGGTAATATTGGGCCTGTTTGTGGGCTTTTGCAAGGAGCAATGCATTTGTCCCCAAGCAAAGCCCGTTCCTAGAGTACCCAAAGCCCAACTTTTTAGCCTTTAAATTCCCAATACCGCCAAACCCTAACTAGATTCTCCTTGCTCTTCTTGCGTCCCCGCCCCCCCTTCCCCTCTCTCTCTCTCTCTCTCTCTCTCTCTGTGCTGCCGTTTATGCGCTATCTGTAGAATGTGAAGGATCCCTCACCGATTAGCTCGCTGGTCTTTCTCTGGTTGGGGTCTCAGGTTCTTTTGTGATGTTGAAAGAACTATTTATTTGTCGATTTATGGGAGGTGTTTGCATTCAGCAACAACCAACCAGCCCTTAACTTTCCCGATGATGTATTGAGCGGTCCGCATGGTTTTTATTCATTTCTAGCCTTTACTCACCGCCATCTACGCCACCCATTCTTTATACATACATGCATATATATATATATTTATTTATACACGCACATACATATTCACATCCATATTCTGACTCCGTGGTGGTTTATAAAGGCTTTCGATGAATGTCATTCGCTTAAAAAACCGTGGATGATTCTGTCCAAAGCTATGAGATCTGATGGTTTTTAGACGCAGTGATTGCCATGCATGTGTTGCAAAAGCAAACCCTTCCTCTGTGTTTTAGCCTTTTAGGTAGTTTTCGCGGCTAGATTTATATTGGGCTTTTAGGGTATGATCTCGGGTATATAGTGAATGATGATATATGCACTGGGCTCTGAGCAGGTTTTTACTGCATTATTGATGGAAATGCAGCCTAGAAAGCTATATCTGACTCAGTTGATATCATTTACCCGTTGTTTTAACGATGTTTTTGTTTGAAGTATAGCATCATAAAGCCGTGTACGGATGAATTTTCTTTTCTTTTTGTTTGGGTCTAACTAGATATTGGTAACTAGAGTTTCTCAGCTCACATTTGTGCATTGAATCATAGTAATTGATTAACGTATGAGAATATATTGTTGGGTTGGTGATGCTGTTATTTGCATCTTTGCAGTAATTGAACCTTTTTTTTTTTATAAGCTCCGTAATTGAACCTTAAGTAGCCATAGAACTCTTTTTTATGTGTAAATGCATCCTCATTTGCCCAATGATTGAAAACTCAACTTATGGAGTGGTTGCATCGATTTTCATTACGAGCCTTACTATCATCATCATCATTCTCTCTCTCTCTCTCTCTCTCTCTCTTTCTTTCTTTTCTTTTCTTTTCTTTTCATTATGGTGATTGAAGATTTGGAAGGGCTCTTGGTGAAATTCTGATGTTTATACCGACAATGACCTTATATAGCTATGAGATCTGAGGGCTTTTAACATGACATTTACATGTATGCGATGCTATTTGAGTGTTAGATCTTCTCGTCTAAATTACCTCGTCATCTACTTTAGCTGGATGATTCCTTTAGCCCGATCAATTTTAAATTTAATGTGGTGTAAATTCTATGAATCTTAAAATGCCTATTTTCTTTAAGTGGTCCACTATTTTACTTCATCTGCTACTATATGTTGCAGCTCACTTGTTTGATTTTTACTTGCATACATACCTCGTTGGGATGTAGTCCCCCCCCTCCCTTTTTCTGGTTTAGATTTGTTGTGCATTTGAAGATGGTCACACGTGTTTTCAAAATGCCTTCCATGTAATTGCTTATTGTAAGTGTTGCTGAACCTTTTAGTTGAAGGTAAAATACTTATGATAACTCTATGGTATGTATGATTGAAGCTTTATAATCATTTACATCAGCCTGATGATGAGCACTCATTGAAGAGATGCTTTGATTTTTCATTATTAGCCTCCATCTCGACACCTGCGTACCATAAACTTGCTGCTACTGCTTCTTCTTCTTCTTCTTCTTCTTCTACTGCTACTCCTACTGCTGTCGCTGTATTATTGTTATTATTATTATTATTATTATCAGGTTTTGGTACAGATGGTGGTGGTTATTGTTCTTTACATAACCATTTGAGATGTTGAATGGCTTTCAATGAGAATCATAAGCTTCTTCTAGCTCTGAGATCTGAGGGGTTGAGCTCAATGCTTTTTTTCTTTAACCCTGATGTATTGTATTTTCCAAGTTCTAGTTGAAGAGATTATTAAAATCTCTAGCATTCACTTCCCTACCTGAGCACTTGGGAGTTACTCATAGGTTTGTTGAATATAGCCCATGGGTTTGACCTGATGGATTCAATTCAGATCCATACCCCTCACCCAGTTTGCCCGATGATGGATAATTTATTGTGTATTGAACGGTCGCATGGTTTTATTCTTGGTTGGGCTTTTTGCACCATCAGTCCCCCTTTTAAAAATGAAATTCCCTTTGTGTGTGTGTGTAATGTGATGGTGTGAAGAGGTCTATCATGAAAGCCAATAGCTTTAACCGTAGATGATCTTTTCTAAGCTATGAGATCTGAGGGCATTGCTTTTACACCAATCTCTCTTGGTCTTGTCAAAAATCTTTTATTTCGAGTGGTTAGTTCTTTTGGAGGCTTTCTGTTCCTCAATCAGTTCAAATAGATAAGAGAAAGATCATGGTTGCAGTCGTGGCTGCTCAGGAGGAAATGGGGTGGTAGAAGATTGGTCCCGGGAATGCATACAATCTGAGATATTGAGCAAGACATTGTTCCCACTTCCATGGACTCGGGGATGTTCTTCTGAAGGATTGTTGGAGGTCCCTACTGATGAAATGGTGCAATTTTCCGGTCATGGGATAGACGCATTTGCACATGCTATGTGTTGAATAATGAATGCTTTGTTTGCTCCCCTGTATTCTACAATATTCTTCACAGGTTGGATAAACATAATGTACTTTGTATGTACTATTAAAAGGTTGTTATCTTTCAATTAATTAATGTAGTGCACTCTGGATTGACAAGTACCATGTTCACCATTGAATTAATGATGTGTTCTTGAATAATTCTTCTCATATCCCAGGACTGGTGCAGTGTGCCAGATCTAGTAATTGGATTTTGGGGTTGGAAGTGTGTGGGAGATGTTCGTTCCTTATTTAACAGTGAAAGGGTCTTATTGACAGTAATTTAATTCGTTCGGGTCACTCAAAATTTGGCATGATCAATAAGTTTTTAAAAAAACTGCATTTTGTTTTCAAAATTATAGGAGGAAAAAAAAATTAGTGTAAAGGGATCATAATACTAAATTGTGCTATAGCATTCATCTTTAGTTCGATGAATCAATTCAAAAGGGACTAAACATGATTTCTTTTTTTTATTTTTCTTACGAGGAATTTTATAAGAATAAGAATAAATAAAAAGAAAAAAGCATGATGCTCGTAAAGATGATGTGCAGGATGCTTAAAACTTAAAAGAGATTTTATATAAAAATAAATTTATAAATTGACGTGTTTTCACGTGATGTGTGAGATTTACTTTATATTAAAATTAATTTTATAATTTGATCATCAAATCATGTTGATTTATGAATTTACTTTTATGTAATCTGCTAAAAAAATTTTCAAATAGAAAATGCTATTTGAACCGGTAATTTTGACCTAATTGATTGACTTTTTTATCTTTTATTTTTATACTTAATAATTATGTAATAGAATTTTTATTTATTTTTAATTTTTTAAAAATATTTAAATATATATAAAAAATAATTGAAATAAAAGAAGGAAAAAAAAAACATTTGCACTTATCGGTCAGATTTTATCGGTCGTTCATCGGTTCCTCTAGCAGCGTCCCTCCCCCCAACTGTCACATACACACAGAGTGACAGACACTTCCACACAGACAGACGGAAATATGTTGGAGGCGCAGAGTCTGAGGAAGGCGGTGGTGCCGTCTGCGCTTATTGAGAATCCCTCTCCTGGAAACCTCCAGTCCACGCGTCTCGCCCTCCATGTATGCTCTTCTCTTTTTCTATGGTGCCATTTGATTCACTTTAATACTGTTTGTTGCCTCGGCAGGTTAGTGTGGACGGTTCTTCCTGTTGGGCCTACGTCGCCTCTGGTTGCCACATTTACAAACTCCAGGTACACAAACAGACGCTGCTTGCGTGTTTGTGCGATAGCGGCCACATTATATCGGGTTTAATCCGGTTCATACAGAAGTCGAGTGGATATGAATGCTTGCTTTTGGGTTTTGAACTTGGTGTAAAGTTTTTAGTGTTAATGAGTATTAACCTTTTTTTATTAATCAGCTGTTTGTAAAATGTTAAACTTTGGCGCTAACTTTAATTTGTGTGCGCTCTACAAATGAAAGAAAAACCTTTAGTAGAGTTATTTTGGAACAAACTGTTGGTTTGTTTATCATAGGCATTATTCTGATGGGTTTTTCTTTTTCTTTCTTGGATATGTTCCAAGTAATTTCTTTCATTTGATGTGTCGAGTGGGGAAGCTCTTCTAACAATGATTGTTATGGAAATGATTTATTATTGATATTTTTTTTAGATACCTCTGGAAGATACTTTTGTGAGCAAAGGAAAGGAAAGCCTTCTGATCCCCGTGCAGACTCAGGTATGAAATCATTTGCTATTGGCCATCTTCATATAGGCTTGATATTACTTGACATGTCGGATGCATGTGACTCCATACCTGCTTCTTTTAATGTTTGTCTCTATTATTTTATTAATGTGTTAACGCTTATCTATGATATGGCTTCATTAAGGTTATGGACTCTTTCATGGTTAACCGCTGTCCCCATCGTTCAGAAATTCAGAGTATTGTGCTTACAGAAACTGAGAGTAAGTGGATCCTGCACTTTGCTCAAGGCCATTTGCTAATGTTGAAGCATGTCTTGCATTGATACATTTGCTAATTGACTAGATTTGATATTTTCAGGCTCTGGCTACTTAATGTTGGGAAGTGTAGATTCGTTTGGTCACCTTATCGTATCTAAACAAGATACAACTGGTAAAGGTAGGTTTCTCTTTATAATTAATTGATGTTTATACTTCGGGTAATGAAGATTTTATGTTAAACCTTTATGGCTTTCTTCCATTGTAATTAAAAGATTATGAAATTTCATATTGCTTCTCCTTTTTGCAATTTTTTGTGGGATCATTTGTTCAGCCCCTCTTTCCGTTTGATAGGTAGCATACTTGAATTGCCTACCCAAAAATAAGTAGAAATATCTAGTTTTCTTTTGGGGAAAGTAAAGGTTGATTGTTACTTATGTCAAGTTGGTAGTGGCGGTGGATACAGGCAGGTGGGACCTTCCTCAATATCGAATAGATCCTCTCCATTTCATTTGAAATGGATTGCATCCATTAAGTGTAAAACATATGATATTTTAGTCATTTCACTTGGCAACAGCACCCCTCTTCCAACAATTAAACTAAATTTATTTTAAATATATATAGTAGACCAATTTATTTTCTAGTAACTGCTTTCCCCTCCTCTTTCATCCTCCTTGTACTGGTGTTCTGTATGTGACTTGAGCCTAATATGCCAGTTTGGGTTTCTTCAAAGCTTGCTAGTTTGGATTAATTCAATTATTGATATTCCATCATGTCAAAAAGTCATCAAGAGCTCCTTCAGCTCTTATTAACGCAATCATGGACTTTTTGCAGCATTTTGAGTTCTGAACTCTTGTAAAGCTTAGTTTTTCAGTTTGATGGATGCCAGTCTAATGCTGTATATTGAATACCATTTCAATTATTAAAACTATATGTATACTTCTTGCTTTCCTGCTGGCTTTCAATTCATTTCTATTTTGTATTTTAATCTTTTAAATGGCTGAAGTGATTTGCTAATAAAAAGAATGGTTGAAGTGATTATTTGTAATATAATACTGCTGAAATTTCAGATATTAACAGGGTCACATATTCAGTATTGCCTCGAGACGGTGGTGTTGGTGAGGGCAGTTGGGCAGGGCTCTGTTTCAGTCCAAGTCAATGGTCTATGGTACCACATTTCTCTCATTAATTCATTTAAGCTTTAACATGCATAATCTAGTAAACATCAATATCCATGAGTTAGCAGCAGGGAAACTCAAACTACTTAAGTTTAACCTTGTTAAAATATTGAGTATGTTGCCTCCATTTTTCTTGATTAGAATCATTATTTACATCTTACAATTTTCTATCTGAAAGCATATTGTAAATTTTGCATCTTGCGTATCAGTTGGTACAATCATGCTGAAATCAACTACGAATATTTTTGAACTAGAAGACCAGTGCTAACAGATCCATTCTATATAATGCAGTTCTTTGCTTTATTGGATAGTTGCTCAGGGTTTACTGTAATACTTCTTTAGCTCCTTTTTATTGGAAACAGGAAAGCTGTGTAGTAACAAAGGCTAATTTTTTTTATTTGTCAATTGGAAACATATATGGGATCCATTCATAAAAATTATAAAGGGAAAATATGACTATTTTTTTTATAGTTCTTATAACTAAAAGGATATATTCTTTTCCAAACATTTTCTCCATTTCTGGTTTAGAATTTCTATATGCTTCTAGATTTTTCCCACTGGCCGTCCTCATTGTGCTGAATGATCTCATTCCAGGCTGCAGTGGCACGTAGCTTCTGCAAAACTGTTGATGTTTACGACCAGGATATCCATGTCCGAACATTACGTACGTAAGTAATATGTATGATGTTTAAATGTTCTCATTTATTTTCCCTTAAGTAATATGCAAGTAATAGGATCATCATTAGTCTTCCATTATGTTTTCTTTAATCCTATTTATAACTACATCCATATGATTTTTTTATTTAAATGAAGTGCTCCTTGATGAGCATGGAAGTGAAAATTTCGAACTAGCCTTGGACTGTCTTGCTACTTCCATATAATCGAAGGTTATTACCAAGGACATAGTAGGGCCAAGCCCTTTTGTTTTTAATAGAATCCTTTTTAAAATGAATGTTTTGCCTAAGATTCTCTTAGTTGTCAGAGCACTGCCTTGAGTTTTGTTACCAATATGTGAATGTTTCTTCTCGGACATTGTGTGTGGCTATGTTACAGGCTCTGGTACCCATCTTCATTGAACTTTATACAAAATCAGTGTCTAGCGAATGAAAGTTCTATATTAATTGTTGCTGAAGGCTGCCAGGTACAACTTTGTGCTTTAATACATTTTATTTTACCCTATGTCCTGATGAGCTCTGCTCCTTTGAGATTTATTTGCATGATTTCATTGCTTCATCTGCTGGTGTACTGCAGCTGACTATATGGGACTTAAGAATGAAAGAAAATGGGGGTTGTCTACAACGTATCTGTAGTTCACCTGGTGACATCTTCTATGCTGTCTGTTGTTCTTCAGCTGGTAATGTTGCAGTGGGTGGGGCTGATCGTACGGTGACCATCTATGATCCTCGCAGGTTGGTCACCAAAAGCAAAAATACATCAGTGCTAACTATGTGTAGCCTGTTCATTGTGCTTCCTGCAAGTAGTGCATGGCATGGCACATATTGATGATGGCTGCAACTTGCAAATCAATTTTGTTCTGCATGTTAGTGTATATGTTTATTTCCCACGTTCCACTTGGTTTCGCAGAAGATGCATGAACAGAAATTGGAATACTAAGTTTTTCTGCACTTCACAGAATGAGTCTGATTTGTCTTTTACATCTTGAATGTAGATGGTCAGCATTATCAAGATGGGTGCACTGCTCAAAATATGAGGTCAGCCAATATATTAGATGAATTGCTCTACCTTGGTCTTTATCATTGTTTGGGCCCTTAAAACAATGTATCTCTTAAACAAATCTGTGAAACTTTCGAAGATTCAAGGACAGTTGTTGTCCTTACTGCATTTTCATTGGAATCAATGACGAGTATTCTACTACATATTTGTTTATCTGTTCCATGCAAGAGCCATGATTTTCTGGAGAAGTTGACTTGATTATGCAAGATATTTTTCCTACTTTTGTTTTTTCCCTATAAAATCTGCTTTCTTATCCATTAATATTACCTTTTGGGGGTGGGGGGAGTTACAAGTTCAAAATAGGCTGTGAATGTGTAATCGGTTATCTCTCTCTTTTTCTTATCTTTTTTTTTTTTTTTTGGGGGGGGGTTGTTCAAGGACCTCACTCTACCCAGTCAGTACCTTGGTCAGTGTCAAACAAGTTTAGGGACTCAAACCTTAGTGATCAGTTCATTCCGAGATAAATGGTTGCTATTATTTTTTATGGAGCCGGTTAGAAATTTTAGAGTGAAGAGAGGAGGTTTTTTGGGCCAAATGATATGTTAGTTGGTTCACATAAAAAGGATTAACTGTGAAGAATTTTAGGATGGACATGTAAACAGTTCGCAGCATTTATTTTTATGGTGTAGAGTTTGTTTTTGCCAAGGTCAATTAAATTTCCACTTGTTGTCATCAAGCTGCGGAAGTTTCAGAGAGTCTCATGTTCTTTTGGTATTTGATACTGTGGGTAGGGATAACTGTTGTGTCATTCTTACTGCAGATTACTGGGCTTGCTTTTTCATCAATTGATCCTGACCATATCTACATACAAGGGGTTGACTATGAGGTAATTGGTCTTGTCGATACTGGAGCTTAAATCATTTTTCTCTTTGTTGCTCTGGCTATTTGGTACTTTTAGCTCTAGATGGTTTAATCTAACGAGAAAAATGTTTGTTTATATGGTCTTGATTGGTTTTGTTTTGTTTTTTGGAAAGCAGAAATTGCTTTGATGTATTTACCACTTTTATAACAGATGATAGGTACTTAACTAATCGGGTCCTTTTTTTATTATAAGTTGCAAGGTGATATAAATTTTTCATTTTTTGTCGCATTATAAATTGCAAGGAAAGTTTATTTTTCATACTTGTGGGCCCTAAGTAAACATCTTTAAGTAGAAAATTCCCATCATGATCCCAAACTACAACATTGGGCTGCATGCACATGCTACAAACATGGAAAATGCTAGCTTATGCTTGTAAAATTCTTCTTCTCTCCAGTTTCCCTTTCGGGTACCCCTTGGGTTTGTGGATTGGGTTGGAGAGAGGGGGATGGTGGATGAGGTTATATGCTCTAATTGGGTCCTTTTTTTATTATAAATTGCAAGGTGATATGAATTTTTCATTTTTTGTCGCATTATAAATTGCAAGGCGAGTTTATTTTCGTACTTGTGGGCCCTAAGTAAACATCTTTAGGTAGAAAACTCCCATCATGATCCCAAACTACAACATTGGGCTGCATGCACATGCTGCAAACATGGAAAATGCAAGCTTATGCTTGTAAAATTCTTCTTCTCTCTAGTTTCCCTTCCAGGTAACCCTTGTGTTTTTGGATTGGGTTGTAGAGAGGGGAATGGTGGATGAGGTTATATGCTCTAGAGGCATCTAGCAAAGGAAATGTAATAGGGAATTGGTCAAATAGCTGATGTACTACTGGTCTTGTTATGACCCTGTCACATGGAACATATTTCTGCATAGATGACTGTTAAAGTTTCTCTAGATTCTCATTGTACTCTGCAACTTCAATATCAAAAATGTTATTTTGCAGGTTTTTTGTGGACAGTGGAAAGAAAGCAAAAAGGTGTTTTCATTTAGGGGTGACTCAAACTGGCTTGGTTTCAGTAAGGTACTATGCACTTGCGAATTCTCCATTCTAGCACATATAAGCATGTGCTTTTATAAAGAAGTTAGACCAAATATTAGCTTCGCATATTTCTAAAGGTTAGCATGCAACTCAGTTTGGATGATCTGGTGGAACCAACGTTGCCGGGATGTGTTTTCCATAAAAAATTCACTTTACACTTGAGGTTCACACATAACATCTGATTTCTTCCTAATATAATTTGACTCGAAAAATGTATATAGAACCATATTTTGAAACCGACTTTTGAGTTTGTGTTGCAAATAATTTTACATCAAGCATACATACAAGATGCTTTTATTATTAGCAATTCTCAGCATCAATTAAGTTGCCCTTTGAGTCAATATAAATGCAGCTTGCTGTCATAAGATAACAGAAATGTTTTGTCATCTCACAGTTTTGCATTCACCCCATCTTGCAGTGCCCCAACAGGGATGTTTTAGGCGGATGGTGCGACTCAGGCAGCATCCTTGTGGCTGATGTTGTAGCTAAAGAAAGTGAAATGTAAATGCCGAAAGGTTTCGTCAACGGGTATCCCTAGTATTTGGTCTTATCTGTTTACATGGAAATTACTTCTTGCATATGACTTCACACTCCCAAGGAATTCTGTTAAATCAGAAATCCTCATCAAATCTGAAGCAGTCATTTCAAGCCGTCTAGTAGATAAGCCATTGCTCACGCAACATGTATTTTTGCAATTTTGTTTAACAGGCTAGCTAAATACACGTACTTATCATGCTTTTCTATTTTGAAGCAAAACTAATGGAGTCCTGAACTAGTAGATTAATTGACAATTGATCTACTAGTTCAGAGAATTGACAATTGAATATCTAAATAACCAAAGTAGATTAATTTCATAGCTAACTAACCCATCTTTTGGATTTAGCTTTTATGTTATTCAATCAGCAGAAATCTATCACTGCCTAGCCATCTATGGCTTTCTTGGTTTGATCTAAAGACCTTTTTACAGATGCTAAAGAAATCTTTGAAGGTCGAGATACCTTGCAACCAGTGGATCTGGGTGCCCTCTTGCAAACTCGCAATTGATTATATCACTTCAGCCTTGGAAACTGGCGTTATTTTAGGCACCAAGGCCTACCAAAAGGGGCAAAAAAAAAAAAAAAAAAAAAAAAGGATCTAATTCTAATTCTAACGCTAAGTATAGATAACGGGGTATAATATTCATGGAATATTAACATATGGTGCACATCGAAATTTTTAGTAATTTGAAGATGTAATGTGTTAGTTTGATAATTTAGAATGCAAAATATAAAATGTCTAATAATTCAAGGGTGCAAAGTGTAAGTTTTCCTAAAAATAATGTCTACTACTACTCAATTACATTTTAGAAATACCAGCCAAACTGATCAGAATATGAGGATGCCACACACACACACACACCTTGGGAGGGTGCCCTACTAACTTGGGAGGCTAATGATGACACACACACACACACAAACACAAACTTGGGAGGGTGCCCTACTAACTTGGGAGGCTAATGATGTGAATCTGTTGAAGTCCAGGTCAAGAAACCTGGCAAATGATGAAGAGGGTGCCCTACTAACTTGGGAGGCTAATGATGTGAATCTGTTAAAGTCCAGGTCAAGAAACCTGGCAAATGATGAAGAGGGTGCCCTACTAACTTGGGAGGCTAATGTGGGTTTTGGTTGGTATAGGGTAGGAGACCTGGTCCACATGGATACTTGGGTCCCATAGTTGAGATAAGCAGTTCAATCAAGCAGCTCACCAACTGCCAATTATCAAGACCCACCTTATCAGGGAAACTTTAGGTTATTTGTATGTAATCAGAATATAGTACAATGCTGAAGAAAAGAACAACTTCGTCATATTATTTTGAGGAACTTTAGTAAGATGATTGGAAAGACCAGATTAGGAAAGGTGTATGACCTTACTCGTGAGAATCATGAATTGGGTAATCTAGAGGAACTCCAAATGCAGAATTAAACCCAGAATATCTGAGTCTACCATTGATTCTAAACATCATTAGAATTTATTAGACTACACCTTGACAGGTAAATAGTATGAGTAACTTCCATTTATCTTATAATCCTTTGAGTACCACAACTATCAAGTAGTGTATGATAAGAGAGAACCTTACTCAGAGATAAACGTCTTACCTGAATCAATAAGGTTAAAATTAAATTGGTTTGAATTTTGGTCTCGCATCTTGAATCAAAAGTAACCCATACTATTAGGTTCGAGTCATTTTTACTTTGTTATATGTTAATTCTGTCATTTTTACTTTGAATCTTATAAATCAAATCTTATCATTTCAGTGATGTTGATGGTGTGCTCTATACATCGGCTTGAGAATATAATAATTCATGTATACAAACTTCCTAGAAAATTCTCGAGATAAAGATGCAAATGTTTGATGGTACCATAACCCACAACCCCCAAATAATTTCCAACTGTATGAATCGTGTCTACTTGTGAAATAACAGCTTGCATTTGGTATACATCATTGATTCTGACTTCTCTTTGATATATCTAAAGAAGAATAGACACTTAGTTGATCGAGTACTTGGTCAATTTTCTAGGACAAGGCATAAAACCAGCAAACCAGATTAACAATATAGGCATAAGAGATCAGATTTGTCATTTTGGCTTTGAAGTGTTTCCCACTATATTAAGTCCAACCAATGTGCTTTTAAGATTAATCATGCACTTTTTACTTGTCTTCTCTTTGCACTGTGAATAACAAGAGCTATAAAAGAGACGAGAATGGCCGATCCTGCAACAACACAAGGAGCAAAGAGCTTACACCTTGTTGAAGCGACCTTCTTCTCCTGAGCTGCTCCCTCACCAAGATCTTTCTGTCTTTCTGCTTCAGACGATTCACCTTCTTTCTCTTGAGAACTTCTTTCGTTACTCGCTTCTAGAATCTCGTCTCCTATACTGGAAGTTTTTTCTCGTTCTGTAACTTCATCTTTGCCATGCTGTTCGGCAGGATATTGTAGCTGTGGAGTTGCTGCTTGTTCTAGTTCTTGATCAGGTTTGGATTTCATTGAATCTGTAACATCTGTATGTGACACCTGCCTTTGTGGTTCTTGAGGTATTTTTTGTCTACCTTCATCCTTTATGCTCTTTTCTTCCTCCAATCCTCTTTGTTCTACTTTCTCTACCTCTGGAATCTCCTGTTTCTTTCTCTGCTCTATCAATGCGGGAAGCTCTTTCCGTGGCGTAGCAGTCTCATTCCTGGGTTCAACCAACATAGGTTCTATGGTTGACACTTCTTGATGTTTAGTTTCTTCTGCAAGTTTACTCACAGGCTCTCGGGTTTCTTTCTCTCTTTTAAGTGGCTCTTTCACAGCCCTATCAGTTTCTTCAGTGCTTTCAACCTTAGGCTCTTCAGTTTTCTCCGGTAGTGTTTTTCCTATGTATTCTTTCTTAGGGAACTCCTCGGCTACCGGTTTTTTCCAATGAATTCTCTCTCCAATAAGATTTTTTCTGGGAGCATCTTCAACGGTTTGAGTCTTTTTTGATCCCCACCTATCTATCTCCTTCTCTACAACATGGTCAGCTTCTATTGTTTTAATCTTGGGCACTTCATATTCTTTCTTAATTCTCACTCCTACCTTGTCTCTTTCAGCGAACTCATCAGCTACAACTACCTCCCTTTCTGATTTTGCTGTGACTCTCCCAACTTCTTCTTCCATCACTTCCTCAACCCCAACCCCATGAATTCCTTTCTCCTGTTTAGGCATGATGATCGTCAAGATTGATCCTTCTTCTTTGAACCCCGCCTTGATCAGATCCAAAACCACCCCATCAGGAATCTTGAAAACCTTCCTAAACACCTTGAGTTCTGTCCATTCCTTGTGTACCATGCGACCTATCATTACCGTTTGCTGCACCGGCTTCTCTGCATGAACTGTAATTTGTGTCCCATCTTCACTTATCTTGATATTAATGTTCTCTTTCTTAAAACCTACATTTTGTACATAAACTTTAGGGCAATATCTCAAGCTGAGAAAAAAGGAAAAAACAAATTAGACAAAATTTAAAATGGGAAAGAGTTTGTGAGACGAAAAAACATTGACCTCGGAGATGGACAGTGAGGATGAACATGTTGACATCTTCTCTAGACAAGAAAACAGGACCTGCTCGGCCTTTGCTGAGCTGAAAGTCGGCGAAAGAAGCGAGATCATCCATGGTTTTTGTGAGCTTGAGTCCAAATTCCACATCCATAGCTGATACTCTGATCACTATCAATGTTTTTTCGGTGAATAAAAGGCCTTCCATTTTCTGTTAATTCAGAAAGAGGTTATATAGGAGCACATTGGTGAGTGACTGCTAAGAGGGATTTCCATTATAGAAAGAGCATAAAAAGGTTTGAGAAAATGACTAAAGCACATATTCATTGCTTGTTAAAGTGGGTATTTTGTAATGGGGGATACGAGGCGGTTAAAACGGTTGAATTCGGTTGCTTTTCCTCGTATGTTTTTTCTTGGCGGAAAGCTAATAACAGGCTTCCTTCCATACCAAAAAAGGCATAATCGTGGGCCCAGTTATGTTCCAAGAAGCTCCTAACGTGCAGCAAGAGGAATTAAGAACCATTTTAAGATGTTGCTATTAGCATTAAGATTGAGTTTTTGAACCAATTCTACAGTGATCTTCAGTTCTTGCATTTGGAAACTATTCTGGAAGAAGTTCACATTGGTCTTCGTTATTCGTTTGACATGATTTACTCGTTGTAAAAAAGTTGTAAAAGATGATCATATCTTTGTTCTTTTCCTTGAAATAATAATTCATGAGAGTTGAAAAATAACTAGAAGTCCTCACCTTTCTGTGTCAATTAGTTTTTAAAAGTAGTTAGTAAGAGGAGTAAATTATTGATAGGTAATGATGTATATATTGACTCTTTTTGTTCTTTTGATTTTGCTGTTATAATTGCTGAATTCAAAAGTTTAACAGATAGAAGAATTCTATGCATCAGCCACTATTCACTACCCCACACTCTACATCTTATGAAAAACACCTCACGGGCCACACCCTATGAAAAAAAAAGATATAGGTGTGGAGTGTGAAAGTGAATAGTATCTGATATATAGAATTTTTCTAACAGATATATCTGGTAATTGTTTGGCTATATATGAGTCTAACTCATGTTGTGAGATTTTGAATGACAATTTATTGCAAGATATAATTTTGGAAACAGTGACGTTTATTCCTGCTCAGCCACATTTCCATTACATTATTAATATACATAATTAAGTAAAACCTAAAGGAAAAATAATATATCATATTGAATTATTACTTTTCACGTACTGTTAATAGTTTTTGAATTTTTCTAATGCATGACTTTTTCATTTTCTCAAATACTCACGTCATTTTTCAATTTTGTAACCAATGTCTTGTAAGGTCATGGAATTTTAGAGACAATTAAAGAGCTTATAAATGTGATTAGAAAAGAACCCTATGAAGAAATAGCTTTCATAAGCATTAGATTAAACAAATAAACTTTGGTTTTCTAGTTTTAATCCTAAACTTTACTCCTATTTTAAGATTAAAACTAACTCGTTCGTCATAGAGTCTAAGTCCACTTGTGAGGGGAGTGTTAGAATATGAGTGACAATTAAATTTATTATTTTTTTATTGAGTTAAACATTTGTAACAAGTGATTATCTATTACAATAAAAGAGACAAATCTCAAGATCTCAAATCTCACAAGATGGAAAACTAATGATATTCAAGAATTTTTTCCCCAGGAGAAGACAATTGATTCAATTATTATTGCAACTAACATGTTCTCCTTGGTCCCTTGAGTTACTGAATGGGGACAGGGGACTGTGTATTTTGTTGGATGGCATTGATCACAGACACCCTTTTGCACAGCAATTTATCCAACTACATCTCTTTCTTTACCTACCAGTGGGACACAGATAGTGGCTTGAATTCTTGATATTTCCACTGAAACTACTGTGGGAAAGAGGGGTTGTTCACGAGACAATAAAGTTTCATCAAAGGACTACAGTGTGATTATAAACTATTCATTTTCTAAGGGGCTCTAGATCTTACCCATTCCCTTGCACCAAGCTGCATTGGACCACTATTTCTATAGTCACTTGGCCAAGAGGTTCATTGGTCTTGGAACTTCAATAAGAAAAGATGAAAAGAGAGTGGGGATAGACAGTGAAAAAGGAAAGTAGGTGTAAAACATGTCAGTCAGTGTTGGGAGGAATTCAAGTAACTGTGCCAGAAGATCTTTTATCCTGCAGGGCAGTGATGGTCTCCCTCTCTTTTTTCCTTTCTAGTTTCTAAATATATCTGAGGCCATTTTTCTAAGATTATATTCCTGATTACTAAAACCTTGCTGGTTTTTCTGATTTATTATTATTGGTATTACTATGACTTTGTTTCTCACCACTTCACCCTAGGATGATAGTAGGATTCAAGGTATATCAGAGGTTCAACCATTTATAAATTTGCAGCAAAGACTACCCTCCACCCTTACCTTCTTCTCCTTCTCTCTATGGAGAAAACTGAAACTGAAGATGAAACAGGGTTTTGTTGCAGACATTAGACTTCCATCAAAGGACCATAAGATCATTATAAACTATAAACTGTTCGCTTCCTAGGGGCTCTAGATCTTACTTCTTCCCTTGCACCAAGCTGCATTGTACCACTATTTTTGGAGTCACTTGGCCAAGAGGTTCATTGGTCTTGGAGCTTCAAAATAAAAAGAGGAAAAAAGAGTAGAGCGATAGACAGAGAAAAAGAAAAAGTAGTAGTGAACAGTGCTTGATTGCGTGGCAAAACTAAAGACCAAAAGTGCCAATGATTCCAAAGCAAGGGTCTAAATAGGCTAACATCATTACAGATCCATAATACATAGTATAATCATCATCCTTAAAGCTACTTTAGACTCGAACCACGGTACATGGTGCTCATTATCCTGATCTATTTTACAAACATTAGCTGCAATTCTCTCTCTCTCTCTCTCTCTCTCTCTCTCTCTCTACAGCATCAGGAAAACCACACAAGATAGAGCCATTTGAACTGCAAATAAGCCCACCATCACCTGCATTCCCACCGGATTTCAAAAAGAGTACCCAATCAACAACCCATCAAAACTCTCATACAAAAGAAAAAGTGAAAAGAAAAGAAGGAACCTATTTTCTAGCAAGTGATCATATGAATAACCACAGTAAAGTTTTGCACTTCCCCTTTTACTTGTACGTGAATAGTGGAGTTGATAAAACTAAAAAGTAGAGCATACTATAAGCTCATGTACATGTACATATACAAAAGTACACATATATGTAGAGAGACATTTGCATACCTTTCCTCCATGCCCAGAGGTGGGTAAAGGACGTATAGTAGCAGAGTCCACTTCCCCAGTAGGCAGAGGAACCGCAGGGTTACTGTTAATAAATGGCATACCACCACCTTTATCAGGGACCGTGGACGGCACATTCAACGGAGAACTTGCGGTGGGTGCCGGAGTTGGAGTAGCCGCTTGGTGAGGCTGGAACGGCCACGGGAATGTCGGAGACAACGGAGAGGACGATACGACTCCACCAGAAGAGGGTGCTGGAGCTGACAGTGGAGGGACTTCCGGAGGCATTATGGAAGATTCAGATGGTGGTGTGAAGACCTTTATGGCGAGCTTTTCAGAAGCTTGGCATGCTTTGAAAGACCCATTGTTGAATGTAAAGTAGAAGAAACCCGGGCGTGATGGTTGCCACTTAGAAATATAAGAAAAAATTGGTTAAAGTCTCAGTTTTTGAGACATTTCTCAAGTACCCAGCTAAAAGATCAGAGGAAACAAGCACTTAAAGCTATTTTTAAAGCCAAATGAAGATGAGAGAGAGAGAGAGAGAGAGAGAGAGAGAGAGAGAGAGAGAGAGAGAGAGAGAGAGAGATACCGTATAGGATGTGGAATTGGATTTGTTGAGAAGTGTGGCTTGAGTGAAATTGCAGACATTGAAGGCTCTTTGGTTCTGGAAAATGTAGAGATTGTAGTGATACTTGTGTTTAAAAACTGAGAAGGTGGAAAAGACAAAGCAGAGGTACGTTAGTTTGACCCCAACAATTGTATAAAAAAACACAATAGATAAAAATATTTAATCTATGTTTCTGTGTGTGGATATTTAATACTTACCGATGGAGTCTCCTATATGAACAGTGGGATTCTTCCATTTTGAAACTCCATCTACAAGTATTTTTATGGAGTGAGAAGGCTGGAGAAGTGAACATAGAAGGAAAATGAAGGAGAAGAAGAAGAGCATTGAGGAGGCCTTCATAAGGCTGTTCCTGTTTTAGTTCGAGAGGGGAAAACATAAAGAGGCAGTAGATTCACTTAAGAAGGGTTTTAATTAGTAATTGTAGCTTTATCCGTGGCCCCTGGTCTCTGGGTCATTGAGAAGGTAAAGAGGGTTTTGAAAAATGTGTGATGAGAGAGAGAGAGAGAGAGAGAGAGAGAGAAAGTGGGACGAGAGACTGTTAAATGTCTGAAGTGTTTGGCTTTACATTGGGAGGAGTTTGAATGGGTGACAGACATATATATTGGAGATTGTGTGATTTATTATTTTAAACAGTAAAAGTTGGAATGATTTTGTTTGAGGAAAAAACAAATGCCTCAGGGGGGTTTCAAGAAAAAGAGATGGTTAAAGGCTAAAGTTGATGCAGAAGCACGAGGGAAGGAGAGTTTTGGGTGGCTCTACCAAGGACGATGATGATGATGATGATGATGGGGATTATTATTCAAAAATGATTAGTTCTGTGATTACAGCCTGTTATGCCCTCTATTTTTGGATTAAATAATCTTTCTATTGGGAGATGGGGGAATCCAAATTTTACTTTCTTTTAGCTTACCTCTTCACTTTATACAATGTATTGATGCTCATACTTTGATACACAAGGGGAATAAGAACCCTAATAAAGATGATATCCCTTGTGAAGAAAATCCATGGTACCATTAACTAATATCAATGAGAATTTTTCATAGTTCCATGTTTAAGGTTAAGAGAATGCTCCAATTCAGCCTTGTACTTTGTTGTAATTTGGCTAACATGTACAACAATCATACCCAACAATGGCAGAACTTTTTGTAGAATTGTTGTAGCTTATGCAGAAGCTAAAATACTTTTTCATCCTTCGTTTTTTCCATAATGGTAGAAGAGGTTTTGGATTTTTCCTTTCGTCTTTGGAAATAAATAACTTGAAGAAGTTTGCTTCTAAAAAAAAATTTATTCATCATCTATTTTCTCATTATTATCTCATCATTCCATAATGTGACATTAAATGATAGGTTGACAAGTGAAATATGACGGATTTGGCCAAATGACTTGAATGTCAAAAAGCTATGCCATATTCGAATGAAGATGATGGTATCATTGAAGATGCCATCAGTTGTGGCAAGTGACATGGTACTATCGAAGATGATGCTCTGTGAATTGAATGCAAAGACAAAAGGAATTCTACAAAAGGATGAATAAAAAAGGCATTTCAATTGCCTTGAATCTGAAACTCTAATTCAGTGAAGCTAGGAAAATGGGGGTTTCTCTTTATTCCTTTTCCTTTTTTTTTTATTCCTCTCTCTTTTATTTTCCTTCATTGAATTGCAGTCTGTAAAAAGAAGGAACAAGATAAAAAGACCAGGACAAAATTCCTAAGAACATTTGAATGCAAGAAAGGTCCAAGCTCATAACTTTCTCTCTATGTGGCAGATTTTTAGTACCAAAAAGATCTATGGTATAATACAAGACTAGGAAAAGACAAAAGGAACTGTAAAAAGAGCTCTGAAGTTCCAATAAACCATGGACAATATTAAAGCCACCGCTTGGGGCTTCCAGTGGTTCTAGCATATATTTATTTATGTATTTTTTTAAATTATTTTTTATATAGATGTTTTGAACACTTTCAAAAATTTTAAAAATATAACATAAATTTAGAACATCATTAAAAAAATATTTTTTTAATAAAAAAATTAAAAAAATTATTAAAAAATACTTCTTTAATCACAAAATAAAATAAAAAATGATAATAGAAAATATTTTTTAATGATGTTGTGAATATTTTTTATTTTTTTACAAATATTTAAAATTGTTAAAAAAATCTATATAAAAAATAAAAAATAAAAAATAAAAAAAACATATAAAAAAATACACATTAGAGCCCAGCAGGAGCCCCAGTGGTGGCTCTAGCATTATTCATAAACTATTTAAAACAATTCCAATGGAATCTATACAAGGAAAACCAAAAAAGGTAAAAAAGAAAAAATTAAGTAGGGTGATTTTACCAATAACATCAGGCTTATAAATAGATTATGATTATAAAACTCTTAGGATTATAAAGTACAATTGATATAATACCATATCATAACAGTTGCTTGTTATTTTGACTTTAGGTGTTAAAGAGATGGACTCACAGGGTTTTATCACGAGTCTACTGCAATAATCTGCTATTAGAACTGCTACCTTCAAAGCTATAATACAGGCTACCTTGATTTCTCCCATGACAAGGCAATCAAGTTTCACAGTAACAAATAAATTTAAAAAAATCATATAGCACGCCAACTA
The DNA here is from genome assembly GCF_001411555.2 of Juglans regia. Classification (NCBI taxonomy): domain Eukaryota; kingdom Viridiplantae; phylum Streptophyta; class Magnoliopsida; order Fagales; family Juglandaceae; genus Juglans; species Juglans regia. The sequence continues at coordinate 1,827,200 of NC_049906.1, read as the reverse complement.
CATAATTCAACTTCAAAATTTCTGCCTATTTCTTCAATAGAAATCCTCTTTCTTCAGCTGTATAAGGAATTTCCCTTAAGACTCTGCTTGCAATCCCTATCACTCTTGTAATCACTAACCACGATTGCTCTTTGGACGAACCATCGGGTTCAAATATTTACCTAAAAGATTATTGATTTCCAATTACATTGTTTCCTTTTTCCTCCCTATTCCACTGAAGGTTGTTTCCTTTTTTTGTCCACACTGCTGAGCATATAAAATCTACCACTGCATCGAATGAACTCTTCGAAGCTCACGTGGTGGTCTTCGCTTCTCCACCACTGGAATAACTTTTTCCATGATCTGCAGGAGAAAATGTTAAATGTATAGTTATTTTACAGAACCATTTTTATGCACCAATAATTTAACAGACTCTTAATTTTCTTTATCTGGTCACCCAAACTTCCTCATCCTTTCTAGTTTCTATCATGTAAATTGTAAATGGTCACATGAACAAAGCACTCATGCTCCAAGGTCAAATCATGAACCAGTAGATTCATGATGTAAAATAGTTGCCAACTTTTGTTAAGTAGAAACTTCTCTGTTACTTTAGCAGTAAAGCCAATAGTGTCAATAACTCTCTTTACCATTTAGACCAAATTGAACTTTTCATGGTCAAAAGTAAGGTGATATGAAACTCTCAACTCCACCTCTCTCTCTCTCTCTCTCTCTCTCAAAGACTACAGAAAACCTGATTAGAAAATCCTCCCATTCTACTACCTAGAGATGAGACACCATTAACAACCATCCAATTGTAGACAAAAACTGTAAATCCAAAAGAAGACTCTTAACAATACCATAAAATTTCTCAATCTGCAATAAATCATTCTCAGCCCGTAATTTTCATGCGCTGCACAATATTTAACTGATTTTTTTTTTTTTTTTATTATTGGTAACTGAAAACAAAAACACAAGTGCAAAACAAGGAGTTTCCAGTTTCAAGTGCTTCTCCCTCAAATCACTCATAAAAAAAAAAAAAAAAAACTTTTCCTCAAATCAATCAACATAAAATCTACTACCCAAACGCAAACATTTCCCATACTTCTAAAAGAATACTAGAATAAAAGGAAAAACCACTACCTGCTTAAACCTTTCCTTAGCCCTCTCAGCCTGCAAAAGAAAATCTTGTCACCATGAACTCATATGTATCAAGAGAGAACAAATGAACACCTATACCAAGGGAACTAATTTTTGAAAAATAACTGGGAAGAATTAAACACATCAAATCAAGCAAAAGCTTGACCAAATCCTAGTTATCATATTTATTAGCTGTAACCTTTTTGTCTGTTTTTTAGTTTAAATCAAATACTTGTTTCTCTACAAAGCCAGATGACAATGGATAAGAATTAAAGGGACTGAATTTGGAATGTCTCCAAGAAAAGAGTGTATACAAAAACAACAAAAGAAAAATTAAGCCAATTAATATTTCATATCCAATTGAACTTTTTTTAGGGCATGCTATTGATACATGCAACTTGTAAATGACTTAGTGCAGTACAGTGCCAAATAATGAAGTAGTATGTAGAATATAGGTTGAACGAGATTAATTCAATGGAATTAGAATGTCAAGACAAAAATAGAAACATGAAACATGATACCAATAATTTGGCTGTGAGATACATTTTGTAAGAAATAGTTTTCCAAGCAGTTGTCTTCTTAGACCTTGACCCATGGAAAAAGTGAGCGTTAAGAGTTAGGGCAACATTCATACCTATATATGTATAACCAAGCAAGATAAGCTCTATAAACTGTCTGAAGGACACAATATCAATATGAATCTTGCTATTGTGATTTTTTTTTTTTTTTAATTTTTTCTGATGAGTATGAATCATGCTTCCGGAATCTTTATAGAGACATCATCAGTCAAAATATAACATTGGTACCTGATCTATATTGCTACATTTTCCATCACTATGCCAAGAGAAATTACTAATGTGGGAGAAAATAGTAAAATAAACAGAACGATTGCATATATTGTATCTTCACATATTCTGATTATCTTACCATCACCATGTCAGCACTATAAGAACGTTAAAAGAATCAGATACATGAGCATTATCATTCATTTGGCAACAGTAAGAAAAGAAAATCAATAATTTTGGGACAAAATTACAATAAAACCCAGGGTCCCAGGACCAAAAAAGTATTTTTACTAGGATCATATATATGAACAATCACCATACTCCACAACAAAATGTCAGGCAAGAAGCAACATAGTCATGACATGCATCTGCCTGAGACAAGGATGCAAGATTGATACTAAGGGATGCTTGGGGAATGAGATGAGAACAGAATTTTGTGAATAGTAGCGAAATGGTTTGAGTTAAGATTTCAATTGGGTTTTGGGAAATGAGAGAGAAAAAATTGAATAAAAATTAAAAAATATTATAAAGTTAAAATATTGGGAAGTTGTATGGTAATTAAAAAGTTGAAGATTTAAAATTAAAAAGTGTTTGTGTTTGAGTGATGTTTGAAAATAAAATTATGAGAAGATGTTTGAAAATAAAATTATGAGAAATTTCGAGATGAGATGAGATGAGTTATGTTCCTAAGAATACTTGAGCAACGAGATCGCAAACAAACATTCGAAATGAAATGAATTGGTAGCCTATAGGCGAGGACAAATCACTGACCAGAATATTTTCTCTACTTTAGAGAAAACCAATAACTAGACAGGCCGAGTTAATTCAAGCTAGATATACCCCAGGGATTACATTGTAAAACTGTAAATATCAAACTATACCATCAACCCTAGTGCCAAGCAAGATGTGGTAACTAATACCTCGACACACCAACAAGAGAAATGCGGCCCCAATTTTGAACAAAACAATTGTAAAGGATTACCATAATATAATGGGGTATACAGCACAGAACATAATCATCTCTCAGCATCACTGTTCAACATGACACGAAATGCTACTCCACAAGATAACCACAGCATCACTCGTTAGTAAGATTGAAAGAAAAATAAAAAGGAAAATTTTACGGTCTTTCATTCTTAAATAGATAAAATATCCAACATTTCTAGAAGTTTTTAAAACCTAATACCTTCTCTTTCAACAGCTGCTCATTCTCCTCCTCTAGTCTCGTCGCTATCGACTCTAATTCGACTTGATACGCCTATAATCCAAAACCCCCATACCACATTACACTAATATACATTAGGAGGGAAAAAAATTCAAGCCCATCAATGGAAAACAGAATCGTAAAGAATAATTATTATGGCATCAAATACCTGTTTCCTCTCCCTGGACCTTGCGGCGGACTCCCGGTTCTTGATCATCCGCCGTTGCCTCTGCTGGGCCGCCTTATCCAACGGCTCCAAGACCGCGCGGCCCCTCTTCCCTCTCCCTGCACCTGCACCTGCACCTGCACCTGCAATCACATCCACCCCATTTCCAAACCCTACAATGGCCCCGTCGACGCTATCCAAAGCCGCGAACGGGCTCGGTGTGACTGAATCGAACGCGAAAACCCCTCCGCTGAGCCGCTCGGAAGGCACGACCTTCATGTCCTCTTCCTCCACGGCCCCGGCCTTGGCCAGAAAATCCTCCAGAGTCATCATCTCATCCGGCGCCTCAACCTTGCACTCCTTCCTGTCGCCCGAGACGATCTCGTTCCAGACCTCGTCCACTGTTTTTGGAGCATGGGAGGAACCGTTTGGATGGGAATCTGAGGGGACCGGGGTCGGGGTTTCCATCACGGTGATTTGGGCGTCGAGGAGGGTGGATTCGGTGGTGGAAGGGTTGGAGTCGTAAACAGTGCGAAGAAGTCCATCGACGGTCATTGAGGAGGATCCGAGATTGTTGGCTTTGGCACTTGTGTTTCTGCCGTGATCGGAGAGTGATTGGGCTTTTGTAACTGAGGAAGAAGAAGCGCGTCGAGGTTGATCCGGTTTCCTCGAATTAGAGTTCGTTGAAGTCATCACCTTCGACGACGCCATTTTCGCCAAATACAACGGGCTTCACACACACACTCACGCTCTCTCTCTCTCTCTGAGTCTGTCACTGATTTTCGGTTTCGGGATTTCGGACTTGTGATTCGGTTAGTATCGGCAAGAGGGAGAGAGGGCCTGAGAGAGATTTGTTGGGAAAATGGGAACCGAGAGACCGGAAAGGGGGATTGCCGGTGACCGGTTGAGCGATTATTTGGGGATTGTTAGCTGGGGAATTATAACGTCACTGGCGGCTGCGGCTGCTGTGAGTTTTGGTGGAGTTTTACGCCGTGGATTGGGTCTGACAGTGATGCTGGAGATGGGGTTGCGTGCTGACAGACTGTGATGTTTTGTTGGATAATCAGTTGTGTTTATCGGGTGTGGTGTCGTACAGTGATTGGTAAATAGAACTTCCATGACTGTACCTCGTGCTCAGAATTTTCATAAGAGATTTTTTTTTTAATTTTTTAATTTAATTATTAAAAAATTAATTTTAAATGTATTCGTATATATATATTTTAAATATTTAAATATATTAAAAAAATGTGAAAAAAATTAAAAATAAAATTAAAAGTAAACTAACAATACAATTGAGATGTGCTACTCAGACAACAGAATAGTAATATTTTTTATAATTAATCTAAACTCACATATAAAAATATGAGTAATATAAAACTTATTATGGCGGGTTATTTATTTATTTATTTTCTCCAATATTGATATTTGTAGTGAGTTTTAGAAGTAAAAAAAAATAAATTATAAACATTGGATAAGGGAGTAATTATATTTTTAAAACTATTTTACAATCTAGTTTTAAAATTAATTAATCTGGTAGTACCACTTCATAAAAAAAAATGTTTTATTTAAATATGAAATTTTATATAAATACTACTCATTTTAACGTTAAAATGAATCACATAAAAGGAATTGTATGCATATTACCATGAATACACGTTATTTTTATTTTATCATAAATAAAATAACATATTATGATAATAAAAATATTACGTCATTTATATTTCGAGATGAATACTGCAACGGGATCATTTGAAACTTATGGTTATGAATACACAGAAAGAAAAAAATTGAAATCTAGATTCCTTATATCACTTTTATGTTTATGTTTTTTTTATTTTTTTAATAAAGCATGTCACGTCAAAAGAGCTATAAACAGTATGCATGCCATTTCATGAAAAATCTGGTACGTTAAACAAGTTTAATACGAAACAAATACGGTCGAAATCGAATACCATAAAATAAAATTAGTTGTAACTGTAATTGACATAACGTATAAGCTGGGACCAACCTTTCCTTTGCTTCAACAGCTATATAAATCTACCCCCAAACTTTCCTGTGTTCTAAGTGATATCATGAATCTCAAAGGCATTCGGGGCCAACGACCCTCTCTTAAAAAGAGTCAATGGGCCTATATAGAGTACTCGGTCCACAAGTAAAACTCATACCCGAAGCAACCTACGCGCAGAAATTCAAATGAAAGACAAATATATAAATGTACATGCATACTCCTCAATCAAAAGTAGTTGAATTCATATACATGCAACTCTCTCTCTCTCTCTCTCTCTCTCTGGGCTAGCAACTTGATTACGTATAATTCCACATATATATATATATATATATATATTATATTGCTGATTAATATTCTCGATCTTTATCATTTGTAAACTAGCGTTTGTCTTCTCTTTCTGATCTTTATCTTTTTGTTTTTATTTTTCTAAGATATTTGATGCTGCTGCAATATATATTAATCTAGATCAATAATAGCGAAGGTTTTATTATTATTATTATTATTATTATTATTATTGATGATGATAACAACAAAATAATAAGAATAATAATGATAAAAATTAAAGTTCAACCACATGCATGCATGATATCCATATATAATCCATGCATGCAGATCATCATGATCCTGCCGAAAGATGACGAGTACTCTCTCAATAAAAATGGCACTAGCTAGCTATCATGATCAGCAAGAGTGAGTTAATGACGTACGTGAACATGTTTGACTCGAAACTACGATGACAAATTGATGATCATGATCGGGCCATCACCATCTGGAAGGGATGTTTAGGTCCTTTAGCAATAAGCGCATGACTAGAGGACATGTTCAACCTATGAGCCCAAGACTGGGAGACTTACAGCCCAAGAGCCCATGGAAATTATGGCACCAACTGTGTGATATGATAACGCTGATAGATCGGGGTGATTATCTCATCCACTTATTAAGAGATAATTAATAGTTATCTACGTTCTCAACACCTCTATAAATAACACCTAAATATAATAAATAATGCATGATTATTACTTATATATTTATATCGAGATTACATCTCTCTAACTTAGGCATCAGAGCTCATTTGGGCATCTAATGCCGCTCTCTCATCTGTTGCAAGTCATCCGAGTAATTGGTGGAATGAAACACATCGTTTATAGTGGCACCATCTGTGGGATCTTTATAGACTTCAACGTGATTTTCATATGCCAACTATTACGTGATCTCAAGCAACCAGCGATCAAAAGATGAATATGGCAGAGGTAGAAGCAAGGTTGGCAAAAGCCGATGAGAAGTTGAGAAAGACTGTGGCAGTAATGGAGCAGTTACAGAATGAGAATGAAGAGTTGAAGCGGTAGAACGCCGCTACACCACCTGTCTAGAATGGGCAAGTGGAAGGAGATGCACATAGTACATGAGAAATGAACGGTAAAGAGCTGGAAAGGAAGAAGTTACATGACGAATTGTGTAGCCTCATTGACAAATATAAGGAGATGACAAAAAGGATGGGAGGGTCCTCTTCCGTTGAACAACTACTTAACCAAATCGGCCTTCCTTATAGCGAGGAAGTAATGGGAGTGCCCCTCCCACCCAAGTTTAAGATTCCTCGGATCAACATGTATGATGGGTCGCGGGACCCTATAAATCACCTGGAGAACTTCAAAGCGCACATGACTATCCATAACTTTTCTAGAGAGGTGGCTTGCCAGGCTTTCCCGTTAACGTTAAAGGGAATAGTACAGGGTTGGTTCGAGACTTTGCGTCTAGGATCCATTAGCAGTTTCAATGAATTAGCCAAGCAGTTCCTAACGCAGTTCATGGCAAGTAGGAGGCACCGAAGAACATCCACCTATCTGCTCACCATCAAACAAAGAGAATGAGAGAACCTGAAAGCATATCTAACCAGCTTCAACAGGGAGAAGTTGACCACGGATGATCAAGACAAAAAGATCACACTAGCCGCCCTCTTGGGGGCATATGGTCTCGGAGCCCTTCTATGGTTGAGCTGGCCAAGAGGATCCACTCCACCTCGAGGGAGTTCATGGACAGGACAGACGACTTCATTAATGCTGAGGACACGTTGCAGGCTCTTTTGGAGCCCAGGAAACATAAAGTAAAGTCAGAGACTAGAAACTCAAAAGGCACCAAAGACAAAAAGACAGGGCAAGGTCATCAAGATGAGAGGCATGAAAGATACTCCAATCAACGAGAGCAGGGGCACCTCCTTATCCACAATAATCTAAGTATGCAAGAAAACAACTAGGTGGCAAAGAAGAAAGAGCGCCCGTCGGTGAGAGGGCAGTGCTATTGCAAGTACCACTAGTCGGACATTCATTGGACATAAGACTATTTGATGTTGAAAAAGAGGGTTGCCAGCCTGGCAGGAAGCAGGGAGCTTGAACGAATGTTGGCCGAATATCTCAAGCTTATGAGAGAAGAAGGTCGTGAGCATGAACCCAGATGAAGCATAAGTCCCAAATGACAAAAACAGGAGAGGGAACAGAGACACAACAACCTTTGGCAGCCATGTGATAGAGACCAAGCTCTTTTTGGGGAGATCTGCACCATAACGGGAGGGTTCACCGGCAGGGGTGCAACAACGTCCAACAAAAAGGCTCACACCCTTATAGCAATGTATCACGAGGTGTATATGGCGAATAAGCCTCTTAAACACCCCAGACTAAATACCACTCATACCATCTCATTCGGAGATAAAGACTGCCAAAGGGCCCTGTACCCCCACGACCACATCTTGGTCTTCACCCTCCTGATAGCCAACTACACAATTAGGCGGATTCTAGTTGACAACAGGAGCTTAGCCAACATCTTATTTTGGGATGCTTTCATCAAAATGGGCATTAGCCCTGATAGGCTACGCCTTTCGCCATCTCCTCTGAAGGGGTTCTCAAGAGAAGTTGTCCAACCCATGGGTGCCATTGCGCTGCCAGTCCCAGCTGGCCAAGGCTCCCACATAGATACCACAACGACGGATTTCTTGGTGGTCAAGGCTCCGTCGTCTTACAAGGCCATATTGGGGAGACCAACCCTGAAAGACTTAAAGATAGTCAACTCTACCTACCACTTAAAGATGAAATTTTCAAAGAAAAAAGGCGTCGACGAGGTTCGTGGAGAGCAAATTCTTGCGCGGGAATGTTATGTTCAGGAGCTGAAAGTAGGGGCGCCTAGCGTGTGTGCCGTGGATGGTCTGAACAAAAGGCTACAACCCCCGCCCTTAGTAAAAGTAAGCCAGAACATAGAATCGAGAAAGGAGAATAACTTGATTCAGGCAGAGGCAAATGAACCACTAGAAATAGTAGCCTTACATCCAAAGTGCCCAAATACCATGACAAGGGTCGGGACAAGGCTCCCGTCAGAACACAGAGAGGCGTTGAAACAATTGCTGATCGAATACTGAGATGTGTTCGCCTGGAGACACGAAGATATGCCAGGGATTGACAACGCCATCATAGAGCACAAGTTATCCTCAACTCAGAATCCAAAAAGGTGCGCCAAAAGAGAAGGTCGTTCAATATTGAGAAGTGCACGACCATAGCTGAGGAGATAGACTGTCTCTTGGCGGCGGGATTTATAAAAGAAACGTACTGCCCAAAGTGGTTCTCCAATGTAGTACTAGTTAAGAAAGCTAACAGGAAGTGGAGAATGTGTGTAGACTTCACTGACCTAACAAGCCTGCCCCAAAAACAGTTTTCCACTGCCACGAATCGATATCATTGTAGACGCACGACTGGACACAAAGTTTTAAGCTTTATGGACGCATATTTGGGGTACAATCAAATCTGAATGAATAAGGCAGATGAGGAGAAAACGATATTCATCACTGACAGATGTCTTTATTGTTATCGAGTGATGCCCTTCAGGTTGAAGAACGCTGGGACGACCTATCAAAGGCTAGTCAATCGGATGTTCAAGCATCAAATTGAGAAGACTATAGAGAATCCTTCATGGTGAAGAGTAAGGAACCTGCCCAGCACCTAGCATACCTCAAAGAATCCTTCACGGTGCTACGCAAATACAAGAAGAAGTTAAACCCAGCTAAGTGCGCCTTCGAGGTCAACTCGAGAAAGCTTTTGGGCTTTATTGTCCCGGAGAGAGATATTGAGGCAAACACAGAAAAGATCGACGCCATCTTAAAGATGGCGCTGCAAAAAGTATTAACAATGCCCAATGGTGGGCAGGTGGAGTAGCTGCCTTGAATAGATTCGTATCGAGGTCTACAGACAAGTGCCTTCCTTTCTTTAGGGTCCTGTGAAAAGCACACCCATGGAATGAGGAATGCGACAGAGCCTTCCAGGAGCTGAAGCAATATTTGGCCAACCTGCCTTTATTAAAAACAACCCAATCAAAGGGACATTTTATATGTGTACCTAGCAGCATCCCCCCATGTCGTCTCAGTGATTTTAATCAAAGAACAAGAAGCAACACAAGTGCCGGAATACTACACAAGTCGTGCGCTAAGAGTCATTGAGATCAGGTACCCGTGGATGGAAATGTTGACATTTGCATTGGTGACAGCTGTCAGGAGGTTATGACTGTATTTTTAGGCCCACCCAATAAAAGTACTAATAGCGCAACCCCTCGGTAGAATACTACAGAAGCCGAATAGTTCAGGAAGATTGGTCGCATGGTCGATGGAGCTCAACGAGTTTGATATCGACTATGCACCCAGAAGTGCAGTGAAGGGGCAAGCCCTAGCAGACTTTGTTGCAGAATTCATCAATTTTTTGACAGATATTGAAATTGCGCATCCCAGTCAACCCTGGGTAGTGTTTGTGGATGGATTCATCTGCCATAAGGAATGAGGTATAGGGATCTACATCGTTAGTGAGGCAGGTCAGGAGTACTACTACATGTCTTCACTTACTTTCAAAACCACCAATAAAGAAGCCGAGTATGAGGCCCTAATAGCGGGACTCTCAGTTGCAAAGACTTTGGTCGTCAGCGAGATTGAAGCCAGAGCTGACTCCCAAATAGTAGTAAACCAAGTAAATGGGGTTTATACCACGAAAGGGGAAAAACTGAAAATGTATCAAACCAGGTACTGGAAATCAACGACTAGCTCACTTATTTTAGCCTTGGGCAAGTGCCAAGGGAGGATAACGCAATAGCGGATATGCTAGCCAAAGCAGCCTCTGCAAGAGATGACATGGACTTGCCTTGGGAAGTTCAAAGAAGGGTGATAGAGGTTCCAGCAATCGGGGTCCAAATGAACCAAATTGCGCCCTCGGGGTCAGAATGGGCTAAAGAAATATAGGAGTACCTAGATACTGGTAGGCTCTCAGAAGGGAAGGAGGCGACGAGGGTGATTAGAAGGAATGCGGCGTGGTTTATTAAAGTTGATGGAATCCTGTACAAGAATAGCTTCGCTGCCCCCTGCTAAGGTGCATCTTGCCCGAGGAAGCATAGTATGTCTTGGCAGAAATACTCAAAGGCATCTACGGCAACCATTCGGGCAGACAGAAAGGCTTTAGCAAGGAAAGCCCCCAGGGCAGGCTACTATTGGCCCAATGTCTTAAGGGACCCAAACAGTTTGCGAAAAAGTGCACTCAGTACTAGGTCTACGCCTTTATTCCACACTATTCGCTTGAGAAACTGCTTTCCATCACTGCCCCCATGGCCGTTTGCCTAATGGAGGATTGATCTTGTCGGCCCCCTTCCGCCAGGGAAGGACGAGGTAAAGCACATAGTCGTCGCAGTAGACTACTTCACTAAATGGGCAGAAGCAGAGCCCCTCGCAACCATAACAACAAATACCATCACCGGATTTCTATAGGTTTGGCGTCCCCAGCAGTATAGTCTCTGACAACGGAAAACAGTTTGACTCAGAACATTATAAGGAATGGTGTCGAGAGTTGGGCATCTAAGTAAAATACTCGTCACCAGGACACCCACAAGCCAACAGACAAGCAGAGTCAACAAACAAGCCCCTGCTACGGATCGTAAAAAAGAAGTTTGGCGACAAGAAGGGAGAATGGGTGGAAGAAATCCTAGGAGTTCTGCGGGCATATAGAACAACCGTGAAGACCACAACAGGCAAGACACCATTCACCCTGGCCTTCGAGAGCGAAGCAGTCGCTCCTGTAGAACTCGGCTTCCCTACATACTGGCCCAGCCACTTTAACCAAGTTGAAAACAACGAAGCACTTGAAGAACACCTTGGCCTACTAGAAGAAAAGAGGGAAGAAGCGGAGATCCAAAACATCCTCAACAAAAGAAAAGCCGAGCACTACTTCAATAAGTGGGTCAAGCCCAGGTCCTTCAAAATGGGTGACTTGGTGCTTAAAGGGACATGAGTGATAACCCAAGATGAGGGAATGCTTGGCCCACAATGGGAAGGACCTTAAGTGGTCGCCGCCAATAATAGACCAGGTTCCTACTGCCTGAAGGATAGTCAGGGAAGGGAGTTGCAGTATCCTTGGAATACCGAGCATCTAAATAGGTTTTACCCCTAGACATTTTTGCAAAATTTGTGTTTGGTTATATTTTTGCAAAATTTTTGTTTGGTTGATAAGAGACAAGTCAATAAAGGCGAATGGTTGTTTAGATAACGTGTTTGCTCACAATTAGCCACCAGTGTTGAGCCCAAAGACCCACAGTGTAACAAATGGGAGTGAAGGTCATAAGACCCTACAACCCCACACTTAGCCACTAGTGTCGAGTCCAAAGACTCGCGGAGCAACGAATGGGCGTGGAGGTCAATAGACCCCACGACCCCCACATTTATCCACCATTGTCGAGTCCAAAGACTCACGGTGCAACGAATGGTCGTGGAGGTCAATAGACCCCACGACCCCCACGCTTAGCCACCAATGTCGAGTCTAAAGACTTGCAGTGTAACAAATGAGCATGTGTTTAATATACCTCACAACCCTCACAATTAGCCACCAGTGTCGAATCCAAAGACTTGTGGTGCAACGAATGAGAGTGGAGGTCAATAGACCCCACAACCCCCACACTTAACCATCAGTGTCGAGCCCAAAGACTCGCGGTGCAACAAATGGGTATAGAGGTCATAAGACCCCATGACCCCCACACTTAGCTACCAAGATAAAGTCCAAAGACTCACGATGCAAAGAATGGGCGTGGAGGTCAATAGACCCCACAACCCCCACACTTAGCCACCAATGTCGAGTTCAAAGAATCACGGTGCAATGAATGGGCATGGAGATCAAAAGACTCCACAACCCTAACACTTAGCCACCAGGGTCGAGTCCAAAGACTCGCGGTGCAACGAATGGGGGTAACGGCCAGAAGGCCCCACGACCCTTATTAAGTCCAACAGACTCACATCAGAAAGCGGCGCATCAACATTGAATTAATAAAAAGGGCCAAACCGAGGGCCAAAGTTATACCAATGTACAAAAAGGGTCAAACCGAGGGCCAACATTGTCAAACAAAGAAAACAGAAGGAGTAAAGTAAACAACATTAACAATGAGGAGGTCGTTCAGCGAGGAGATGCTATTTCTGCGACGACGAAGTCCCGCTAGGCTTGGAAGAAGAAGTGAGGCAGGAAAGGCATCAGACATGGTGTTGCACCCAAGGGTGTCCACAAATTGGCACGAAGCCGTGTCAAGTTTGAAGACGCTCAGATCCAGCCTCCTTAGGTTGGCTCGAGGGTTTGCCAGCAAATGGTCTCGTAAGCAAGTCATACCAGCCCCTTTGTTGTACCCAAAGGCCTGGTCTCTAACAGCCCTGGCGGCGACCACCTAAGGATGCAAACGAATCAACTCATCATTGGTAGAAGCCAATTAGGACTCCAACTCGTGTAGCTTCGCCTTCTGTTCTTTGATCGTAGTGTCCAAGCACATCATGGTTTTGTTCATCTTATCCAGCATGGCATCAGGGTCCTCCCTATTCTTCTTATAGGCAGCGAACCTCAACTCCAACCTTTCATAAATTCCTTGTACCTCGAACACTTGAAGGTTGAACTGCCTACGTTCCCCTACATGTGATGCTTTCACCTCTAATAGCTCAAGGGCAAGTCTCTTGCACTCCACTTCAGAAGAAGGTAATTGTTTGAGAAGACTCCCGGCAACGCTACTTAGCGTCTGCCTACGACCGCTGAAAGGAGGCCAGTGCCTTACTTAGGTGGGATACCTAAGCCCTAGCAAACGCCTGTTCCGAATCCTTCAGTTGTAGAGCAAAACTGTCACGAGTTTGGAGGGACTGGGCGTGAAACAATTCATCGCGAAGCTTACACGACTCATCGCGGAGAGACTTAAGGTCGGCTTCTAAGGCACGATGTGCCCATCAGCCTGTTCCAATTAGCACTCCTCAGTCTTCTCGGCTAGAAGTTGAGTTATCTCCTTTTTGGCGAAGAACCCGCAAATCTGCCTCTTTCACACCCCATCTTCCAAGTGGGCGCGATCATTTAAAATCTAAGCCGCTAAGTCATCCACGCCCTGCACAACATAAAAGGCCAAATGAGATGGTCATTACAAGCAAGAACATCACACTATCAGATAAAAAGATCAGGTAGAAATCAAGTTAATACCGGGGACAGGAGATTCTTCAAGTGTTGTGACATCTTCGTTACTGGCTCGGAGGGAGGAGGAGGACACTTGGGTGCAGCCCCCTCAACCCCACTTGCTCTAGCAGCCTTATGCGTTCCCCCTAATGAGGAATGCACCAAAGGCAAGAAAGGGGCAGCTGGAACTCCCAACTCAGATATAAATGCAGTGTGGCCTCCACCTTGGCCCATTCCCCATGGTTACCAGGAATCTCGTTGCCAACCACATCCTCTTCACTAACCTCTTCCAAGGAGGAACCACCCCCCTCCCTGGAAGTCATGAAGTCCCCATTACTGCTGAAGGAAGAGGGAGAAGGGGAGGAAATATAGACTCTCTTGATCCGTCGGTGGGGTTTCACCCCTAAGATGGTTGCAGAAAGGGAACTTAGCGTGGAATATTGCCCCTACGGGTTTCAACGTCGCCGCCTTCAACATTGATCTGGGCGTCGCCAACTAAGGCATCAACAGCTTCAGACGTGGCCATCCTAGACACACCCATGGAAAAAGGTGTCATAAATGTCTTCAAATATCTCGCCGCCACTGGGAATCAAAGTCGAGGAGAGAAGGGAATGGAACTCGAAAGGTGGAGTACCCATTGAACCGGACTGCTTAGAGGGCAAGTCAAAGGTCGTCGCCAAGTCAACAAGGACTTGCCCCATTAGCCCATTGAGGTCGTCAAGACCTGGTGATGTTGGCGGCGACACCCTCAAAAGAGAGGCTTCGGGCATCTCACTCGCAACAACAGGTTTGGAACCAGAAGCCATGGCCCCTTCTGATTCCACCTCCACTCCCACAGCGGGATTTATAGTTCACCATCGCCGCCTTCATTATGACAAGGACGTTTTTGGGGACGCTCATCAGACTAAGAAGCATGTCTCTTTGTCGAAGGCTTCACGACCTTAAGTTTATGCCCCCTGACATAGGCACGATCAGGCACCACGAGGAACCTGTCAATGTTAGCGGCGGTCAGGAGTTGCTCTGTCCCCAGGCCACCATCATTTTCTTTAGCCCAGTTGAGGACTATATCAACGCGGGAGTGTTCTTTATCAGTTAGCTCTAGCAAGAGACTTTTGTCGTCGGGGACTTTGCCCCAATTCACATGAACGGGGAAATCTTGAATGTGCCTTTTGAAGGCAGGAAATTCCCAACCTCCACAAAAAATAAAGAAATTTTTTCTTTGCCATTGTTTGGCATTAAAGTGGTGGTGCTTAAACGCCGCCAAGCGTTGTGAACGAACGCAGAAGTTACATATGTTACTTGGCAATTCCTTTACGGAATAAAAATATAGGAATTCCTTGGCGGTCAAATTTGAGTACGTCTCCCCCAAGGGCTCCAAGGTCATGCAGAAGACCACGCATGAGCATAGTAGAACACGCCACGCATGTGAATGAAGTTGAGCAGGAGCCAACCCCAGAAATTTCAAGACATTGTGGACTAGGCGATTGAAAGGGAATCACAAGCCGGGTGTTATGACACAAACCAAAAAGGGCAATAGATCCCGCGTACCCTTCCTTATCGACACATCCTCCATTTGGAATAGAGAGCTCTACAGAATCTGGGATTTGATAGGTGAACCTCAGCTTCGTCAGGTCCCACTCAGTAAGGGTGGAACACCAAGTGAACCCTTCAAAGAATGGAGGGGCTCGGCCGTCAGAAGACTACGTGGCTAAGTGGGAGGAGGCCCTTGCAGGAGTCTGGGTTGAAGGTTGGTTAGGAGTACGTGATGAGCCGCGGTTAGCCATGAAAGAGAATGTGAGAAATGAAAAAGGAGAAACTGGAAGGAAAATGAGAGGAAATGTAGACAGCAAGAAGAAGAAATTTGGCGCTGATGGGGGAGAGGAAATGAATCACGAAAATGAAAGAGAGGAAAATGTAATGATGAGGAGGTTCTTGGGAATCCAAACGGGTGACAGCGTCGACGATTACCATTCTTTCGAATGGAAGAGAATGAAAGCACGTGAATAGTTATGTGGGCCACGTTTTTGGGATACAGTGATAAGTTTGGACCCACATCTTAGTTAACATGGATCCTCAGTGAGGTAAAAGGAAAGGAAGTTTGAGTGGCCGCCTACCTGCCCCAAGCTAGTGGAGTAAGGTGCCTTCATGCGAATTAAAAGGATATAAAATAAATTAATTTCCTATATGCTGGCATAAAGGAAATTAGCGGGGTAACTGGAAGAAATGTTTAGGTCCCTTGGCAATAAGCCCACGACTAGGGGACCACAGCCCAAGAGCCCATGGAACCCATGGCACCAACCGTGTGATATGATAACGCCAATATATCAGGGTGGTTATCTTGTCGACTTATTAAAAGATAATTAATGGTTATCTACGTCCTTATCACCTCTATAAATAACACATAAAGATAACTTATAATGCATGATTATTACTTATATATTTATATTGAGATTACATCTTTCTAACTTAGGCATTGGAGCTCCTCTGGGCATCTAGTGCTGCCCTCTCATCTGTTGCAGGTCATCCGAGTAGTTGGTGGTGTGAAACACGTCATTTACATCATCAATTTTCAAAAAAATTATGGTTCTACGAACGTGAGATGACCAAGTTTCACTTGCAAATAATCATTCTCGTCATAAATAATTTTTCATAAACAATAATTTTTTTTATAAATACACGCAGGCATATTCATTATTTATTTATTTCTCTTTTGTTAAATTAGAGAAATAATATATACAAATCCTAAATAGATAAGTCTTATAAAAGTTTTTGTAAAAAAGTGAATCCTACCTACAAAATATATAAAAAAAAATTATTATTTATTAGTCAGACTCACTTTTTTACAAAAAAATTTGTCTATTTGAAGTTTGTACCTAACATTACTAGTAATAGGGCGTAATTTATTAAGGCCTCTTGGTTTACGTACGGTTAATGTGCATGGAGGCAGCTTCTAAGTTATGTTACTTAGTAAGGACAAAATATATAAACTACCAAATGCAATAAAGGTCCCCAAAAAGAGGAGGCTCTTCAGCAAATTCAGCCTTAAAGTTTGCAAACAAATTGGAGAACTAAATTCTGATCATCTATCTTCTGATCATGATCTGTCTCTCTTCTGATGAGATTAGTGTTACCCAGAAAAATAACGTAAAGAACAATCCATCTTTATAGAGGGCTTTATAAAGAGAGAAAAAAACATGCCAATTGCAACCGACTGCCAAGGAAGTTGAATAGCTATTACCACCTTCATTAATCATTCTGTCGATCGAACTTCAAGGTTTTTTAAGGAATATTTCCAAGTTTGATATCAAAAATTAGTACTCAGTACTTTAGAATATTAATTAGAGCTATTTAGCTGTCCTTCGATCTCAGCCCAAGAACATATATACTGCAATTATAAGTTGGTTCTTAAAATATTGTCTTCAAGATGTGGGCAAAGTCTAGATCAGCAGCTTCAAAGATCAAGAAAGGTTTGGCATGTTTTTATATTTTCTTCAGTTTCAACTTTAAATTTCCTTTCAATATTTCTTCTGGCATTTGTTTTGGTTGAATTGTTCAATTTGTGTTTGCATTTCAAGTAACTCTTCCTGTTTTAAAATCATTCCTCTTTCGTTCTTGCTAATTATAATTACTCTTTCTTTTTCTATGTCAGATAATTAGGTCCCGTTTCATCTCATCATTATAACCTTTTCAAATTTACACACAAAATATAATAAACAATTCAACTTTTTCAAATTTTAAAATAATAATAATATTAAAAAATAATATTCTAACAATATTTTTTTTAACTTTAATTTAAAATCATCTTATCTCATCTCTTAATCCAAATCAGCCCTTAATCAGTTAATCTCATGTTTTGCCCCACATGTCCATATAAATATATATATATATATATATATATATATATATGTCCCCTCATAGTACTTGAAAATTTTTATTTTTCATTATTTTATCATCCTCTCATATAACATCAAAGGATTGTACAACGATGATTAAAAAGACGACGAATAATAATTTTTCATGCTAATTTGTCTATGCAGTCATGTGTTTGGACACATAGATTAACATCCTAAACTACTGCTGCTTTATCAAATAATTTAAGATGCTATGTCATGTGTAGTCGGGTTCCATTAGTTATCTATCTTTATTTTTTAGATAATTTTACAGTTCTTGACATTTTGGGTACTTTCATCAGATGGCAAGGAACTGAGAGATGCCCACAAGAGCTTAAATGTCAACGAGGAGTACCTTAGTGCATTAAGAACCAAATCCTATGGTGAATTCTTCACTAAAGCTCAATTAGTGGTAAACCAGCCATCCTTTCCATCATGTTGCCACCATGAATTCTCTGAAGTTCTTCTCGAACCAGGTCAAGAAACGATAATGACTGTTCTTGATTCTGCAATTCTTTCAAAGATACCTGAATTAAAAGTCCTTATGCTCATGTACTTTGACATCAGTGCTGAGGCTTCAAACATCTGCAGCCACCTCCTCAAAAGCATCAACTCTGTCCAATCTAACTACCAATTCATCCAACGTGCACTTGATACCTTTGATGATTACTCTCCCGACCAACTCAAACTGATTATTTCAGAGCTAAAGGCGTTCATCATCCTAAACAACCCGTTTTCCAATCCTGACAAGCATGATTTTAAGCAGATAAACAACAAGTACTCATCCCTGCTGAACCACCTGAAGACAATGAGAAAAAAGGTGGCAAGAAAACTCAAGCTGATAAAGTATTTCAAGAAGGCATTTGAGATATGCATAACCGCAGCCAGTGGCTTGATAGCAGTTGCAGCCATTGTTCTGGCATTTCACATTCTTGCCGCACTGCTCCTGGCCGGGCCTGCACTTTTCATCAGCTTCCCCATGAAGCGCTCAAAGAGGATCAAGATGTTGAGCTTTGGATTCTTAAGAAGTGGGATTCTCAGCAAAGTGAGGGAGCAGATTGATGTAGCAGCAAAGGGAACGTATATTTTGAACAGAAGTTTGGACACAGTGAGTAGACTTGTGGCTAGACTTCATGACGAGGTTGAACACAAGAAATCAATGATACAGTTCTTTTTGGAGAGGCGAGACGATAAATTTTCTCTGCAAGTAGTGAAGGAGATTAAGAAAAGTGATGTAGGGTTCAGGAAGCAAGTGCAGGAGCTTGAAGAGCATGTATATTTGTGCCTTGTCACCATTAATAGGGCTAGAGCCTTGTTTATTAAGGAGATGACCTCATGATCTTGTGCAGAGAAAAAGGGTTCTTGATTACCATATTTGGGTCTGTACAGAGTTGTATATAGATCATCATCTTGTATATATCTTGAAAATTGTATTAGCCATTAATGAATTTTCAGAAGCTTTTTGGTTGTCTTTTATGTAAATTTAAGCTTTTTTGTATGTAATGATCACAAACTGATTCTTGTTTCTTTAGGTTTCGTTTGGTTATTAAATTCATTATTATAAATTTTTTAAATTTTAAATTTTAATATAAAATATAATAAATAATTTAATTTTTTTAAATTTTAAATTATTAATAATATTAAAAAAATAATATTTTATCATCTCAATTCAATTTAATTTAACATCGCAGCCTTAAGGCCTTGTTTGTATTCGTAATCCATCTCAATCCATCTCATCTCATCATTACAATTTTATCAAATTCTCACATAAAATATAATAAATAATTCAACTTTTTCAAATTTCAAAACAACTTTTCTAAATTCCTGCACAAAATATAATAAACAATTCAATTTTTTTAAATTTTAAAATAATTTTCTCAAATTTTTATATAAAATATAATAAATAATTTAATTTTTATTCTATTATTTATAAATCATCTCAATTCATTTCAACTCATCTCTAAATTCAAATCACTCTTAAAAGACATTTGCATACATTAAGAAGGGTACGAAAAAATGAGTAGTTTTGGAATGAAATGCCAGCTACGCATTAAACTAAGCTTGGTGAATCTGCCAACAGCTTTGTCAGAAATGCACGTTGTAGCTACTGATTTAGGTGGAATGCATTCCTCTTATTGGTTGGTGGACTCTGTTGTATAGGTTTTAGAAGGAAGGGAGGACTTTTGTGGGGATGCCATACCATATCGAAGAATCTAACAGTTTCTTTTCATTTCATAGATTCAAAACGGTTTCGTCAAAGGTCTTTTATTTTCTAACCTATTATATAAAATTAAATTTATTTTTATAATTATCTATAAATTTAATATTGTTCAAAATTTAATATTGTTCGACCTCATATAATCTTCTCAAGAAAATTGAATAAGGAAGACGT
Source organism: Juglans regia (assembly GCF_001411555.2). Lineage (NCBI taxonomy): Eukaryota > Viridiplantae > Streptophyta > Magnoliopsida > Fagales > Juglandaceae > Juglans > Juglans regia. The sequence goes on along the minus strand of NC_049906.1, from coordinate 1,807,165 downwards.
AGTAACGTCACACTTTTGACTTGATTAGGTGTTAGGAAGATCATTAATGCATACTTTAATATTAGGATTGACCCGTTAAGCCAACAAAGCCACGCATGTACGATATTCCCATTTCTTCAGCGCCTCTTCACTTCTCTGCGAAGATACCGTATCCTTCTCACGTTCTTCACCTTTTCCATCTCACTTTCGATCCAAAAGGCCATTAAAATATTTAATTCCCAATTTCTAGCAGACTCTACAAGTCTGTATTTTTCGGGCTCCTAATAGTTCAACTCCAGACACTGAGAACTTTCTTAGTTCTTCCAAAGCCTCTGTCTAATGGTTCAACACAACCCCACCAACCACCTTAAACCCCCTCAATTTGTCATCTTGTTCTTTTACCCATATTTTTCATCAAGTTCTATTTGCTTGCTGGACCACTCCCTGGATTGCTGAAGCCGCTGATTGCTTAGTTCTCTTTGATTTGAAGTGCGCTACGTTGTTCTTTGCTCATGGAGTTTGGGAAGTACCTATCAGTTGTGTGCGTGTTCTTTGCCTTCAGTTTCACCCCCTCCTCGTGCTTAACTTGAAGTTTGCCTTGATTCTTGTATTGGGTCGGCGGTAAAGCGAGTTTAAACTTTAATACTTTAGCTCAACAAACGTTCAACTTGTTTTATTGACTTGTTGGTTGGTTTTGTGTGTTCGAGAAGTAAATTTAACATTAAAGGGACTCAATTAAAGCCTTCTTCTGGACTTTCAAAACTGCCTAGTCGTCCTTCTTTTGTTCTTCAGCGCATGAAGTTTTAATTGTCATGGAAAATTCGTTAATTTGGATACAGGGTATTGTTGTTCCAGGTTTTTGAAGTTGTGACTATGCTGATGTTTGCTTCTTGATGGTGTTTTTGTGCATTTTCTGGACTCTAGTCAGTGGTGATTACGAGAAATTAGAGATTGGTAACCGTAGTTAAATGGTTCTACGGTTGTGGGGCTGGTGGGTTTTACTTCTGGATTCTGCTACAATACATTTTCAACTTTAATTATTGGTTATTCAAGAGTTTGTATATTGGAGCGTGATATTAAAGGTTCGGGGAGTTGCGGGTTTGGAGGGATTTAGTTGTTGAAGTTGTGCACTTGGTATCATGGAGAGTAACGGGGTTGGTCATTTGTCAAATGATTTAGTAGAAGAGGCTCTTAGCAGCCAAGAAGTGGATACAGGTGTTGGGCAGAGTGGCATTGTTTATGGGTCAGTGGCGCAAAAGCAGTGCCCCGATGAACAGTGCAATGCAGGTTCTTTCGAGAAGGCAGATAATCAGAATAATTCACCCAGTTTAGAGATTTCTCAGTCGAAGGAATTGATTGTTAGTTCTTCACCTCGAAGAGGTTAGTGCGACCACCTCAAGTTATGGTATCCTAATTACTTGAAAGAAACTTTTTCTTCTCCTGTATTTGTTTATGCATCTATGAATCAAAATTTGAGCAATGTAGATAGTCCCAAAGGGTCTTCTGTTCATTGATTTCTACCCTCCTGAAAGTATTTCAGTGAATATAGTAATACAATTTTCTTCACTTTAGGCCATTGGGTATCACCAAGTTATTTTACTGAAAGTACTGGGCATCACCAAATCATCATATATGTTCAATTTTTTTGGTAAGTAATATTTGTCCAATTTTACCACACGAAACATAAGTGTTCTCTCTCTTGCCTACACTTCATTTGGTTGTAGGGGACCTAAGGTTCAATTCCTGGACTACATTTGTAGTACTTGGAAATGTCCATCTTGCACATTTAGTTTTGTACTAAGCAACTACTTAATTAAGCTAATCCTGGGGTTATATCCTTTTTATAAACATTCAGATTGAAGTAGTGAGCTAGAATGACCTGACAAAGGAAGGATTGGTTTGTGCTGCTCCTGTCATTTATAATAGCTTTTACTTTTACATTTGATTTTACTCATTTGTCCCAAATGTGCACTCAATACTGCCTGCAGAACATTAGACTAAAAGCTTAAGCACTGGGGCCGTATGCTTTTTCAGAAAACTATTTGTTAAGATGGCGGCAAACCTGTGGCATAAATAAAGCTTCTGCAATAAGCGTGCCAAACATTTGGTTTCTCACATCCCAAAGCATTCTGATATCCCTAGGTTTTGCATGGGAGAAAAGACAGCAAGAATAGAGGAAATAAGTAAAGCCAACCACAATAACTATTAACTAGAAGCAAATGTTTATCTGGTTTTCCCACTATAAGTCTCTATCCATGGGCTATTTGGTAAGGAAGAATCTCAATTAAATGAAGGTCAGAGTTTTGTTTCTGAATACATATAAGCTTCCTTTTTACTCCAGATTATATTTCTGGTAACACGGTAACCTTGCAAATATCACTGGGGCAAACCAGTGACAAAACTGTTATATTTACTGCCTCATATGCATTTGGTCTCTAGAGCGTACCCCAAGATGCTACCAAACTGGCCTTTCCAGCATGCTAGAATATCTGCTACTCAGGAGGGCATAACCCAAACTACCCCCAAAAGGCCAAAGATCACCACTCACCTAAAAGCAGCTGCATTATGGGACTAAAAAACTTCAGCATTCAGCTTAGAATTTGGAGGTTTCATATCTCATGTCACATTCCACCTTTTGGCTTATGCCTTCGATCAAGCGATATGTATATACCACTGCTATTCACAACAGTTTTCCAGTGCGCTCTTCCTCAAGCAGTGTCTCTTCCCCCTTGGAGGAATGAGTGAGGCTGAATTCGTGGGTTCAAGGCCCTCCAGGAGTGTGCGTGCGTGTGCGTTTGTAACTCACTAATGAAGGAAAGCTAATTATTTGGTTTCATCTATTCTTAAATTCCCAATTTCAAATCCAAGCCAAATCAGCTACAATAAAGATGTTCCAGCACATTATGAATGTTTCTATTTTATTTACGTATTTATCTATTTGGTTTAGTTGTGACAAGTGAATCCAAGAAGCCATACCAGCCACTACCCTCTACAAATGTATTCAGTCCATACCACTATGCAGGACCACACGGGCGCATGTTCTCATTTTATTTCTTGTAAAGGTTATTCCATACACTCACTGATTTCAAAGCATCTGTTCTTGCAGGCCTGGATCATTGTGTCACTGCTCCTGTCTGCATTGACAGAAGTCTGCTCACTGATGACCATGCAGTCACATTCTCTAGATCCATGACAGAGAAGAAGGAGGTTCCAAGGCATGACCTAAAGTTGGATAGGCTGTCAGAGCGTGAAAAGGTAGACACTGAGTCATACGCAATTCAAGTTTCTATTATTTGTGCCTAGATGAGAGTGCATTGTTTACACATCCAAAACATGCATAACCAGATGGTTATGTCTTCATAGTTGCATGCTGAGTAGGTGCATCTCAAATGCAATCTCTATTTTATTATTCTTTTCTTCTTTTGAGTACTGTGTCTCTTTATCATGGCATTCCTTATTGTATTTATTTCTATCCTGGTGTTTAAAGAAGAATAAAAGCATAGTATCGCCATCAATAATATTATCTAGTGATGAAATAGCTGCAATGGTTGAGGTTGCTACATAGCCATCCCGCCTTATCTGTCTGCAAAGTTGGAAATTATGAACCATTTACTTGCTCCGTTACTCTCTGTACTACTCTTCCTGCAATTTTGATGACCCTGTATCTGTTGAGGGCTTTGTTGAGAAGATCATAGCACATCTGGCTCTTTTGTTCTTTTTACTTGCCCCCTGTCTTGTCTTTGTGGTTCCTGTATGCGGTTCTTTTTACTCATGATTACTTCTTCTGTTGGTTTTTTAGATAAAGCTAATCGCTAACCTAGTCAAGATACAAAAGGATGGGACGGTAGAAGTTGATATCACTAAAAGTGCACCTGTAGCTTCTGAATTGTTGGAGCTTCATACTGCTGAAATGACACCTGTCGGAGTCGCTGATATTACTTCTGAATCTAATAAATCAATTCCTAGATTGAAAATTGCCATTCTTGTAGTTGGCACAAGAGGAGATGTACAGCCTTTCCTTGCTGTAGCAAAGAGACTTCAGGTATTTGCTGATTTTCTATTATGCACATACCGCTAGGGGAGTCAGCTTCTAACAAAATTCAAATTTAATGATAAAATAATTCAAGGTTACAGTGACAATATACAAACATGCCATGGGAAATTTGTTTTTGTATAGTTGGGCTCTGTCTTATTAAGTTGTCTGGGTTTCTCAGTTGTAAGTTATTCAAGGTAATCCACAGATGATTATACCCTTTCTGTAAATGAGTGTGTGATAACATTTTTTCTCCCAATTGCAAATTCGGTATTCTCCATCTCATATTTTTCGAATTTAAGGTTAATGCACAGTGGAAAGCTTTTTAGTTACAACTATTTTCCTTGTCAAATTGAAACTGGTCTTATATTATTGCTCTTTGGTAGACATAATAAATATAATTTATAGGAAGAAAAGACTTGGTAATTTCTTCTCTGCAGCCAGCAAACCTTGCCCACATTAAGTATAATGCAGTATGTGGTGCAAACTTTTTCTCTCCATACGGTGCGATTTTTTCTCGAAAACATGTTTTGGTGGATAGGAAGTCTGATGTTCATGGGTGTGTGAGTGTATATGATTTTGCTTGTATGGGTAGGAAAATGGGTCATTTAGAATCCATTGTTGTAGAACTTAAGACGTTTGAAGTATCAAGGGAAGGCCAATGGTTGAACATTATTGAAAAAGGATGGAAGTTTGTGAAAAACATCAGTTTGGAGTTAGTCACGGCTCGTTGGTTTACCAAGGCGTTGGAGGATTGTGTGAAGGGTGGGAGGAAGGAGTTTTATGCAGGCCATCTAGAAGGTGATAGAGGCTCTATTGCATAGAGGGCTTCAAACTCACAGGGAGTTTTCATGGCACTAGTAGAGTACTGACGTGGTGGGTGCCAAAATTGCATTTTCATCCTTGAAGGTATTGATGGAAGGGGATGGCAGAAAGTGGCAAAGGCGTTGAGGGAAATTGAACGTGAAGGTTGTTTGGGTGGGGAGGCACCGATAGCGGCGTCGGTAGAGTCGATTCAGTCTTCTTCCTGGTCGTACTTGGCAGTTCTTCAACAACCGAGATGGGCGGACTTGTCTCGTCACCACGCCAGACAGGATGTCAGTTCTACAGGAGTTGCACAGTGGCTGCGTGAAAGGGCCGCTGTTTATGCAGAAAAATAGGGAAGTGAGGGGGGCGACGGGGGAGTGGTCTGTCTCCAAAATGAAAGTATCCTTCGGGCAATGTCTGAACTGAAAAAGCAGCTGGGGGATCTTCAGTTTAATTTAAACTGGTTGAAACAGTGCATTGAAGAGGGAAAGGGGGTGGGGGTGGGCCTGGGTCTGGAAGTTGGGCCTTTCGAAAATAAAGGGGATGCAACTGTTAAGGAAACTGGGGTTGGGCCACATGCAATTGGGCCCTATGGGCAGCCTAGCAAAGTAAAAGAGCCCATGCTCGTAGGGGACACCCAGCGGGCTCAGGAACCTATCGGGCCCGTTTGGAGGAAATGGAACACAGCTGCGTTGGGCATTGTTGATAGCGTCAGGTGGCAACCTTCTGCACCAGCGAAGGGACAGAGGACGCCGACGAAGGTTGCAGAACCATTGATGGGAACTCCAATGCCGGAGGTTGCACCTGCAGAGCCACTTTTTGAGCTTTCCTGCGCCACCTTTGATCCTATTGCAATGGGCTCAGCACAGACCAGTTCAAGGGTGGTTGCCGGGGCTCCTACTGTAAATATAGCAACGGGAGCTCGCATGGCGAACCCAAGGGACCCCTCGAGAAGCTCAACGACAGTGAAGGAGGATTCGAGAGTTGGAGATGTCAAAGTCGAGGGGCCGCGAGGGTCTAAAGAGGATGGGTTACTGATGGTGGGGGTGCGAAGGGTTGAGGAAACATCGAAGGTGGTCCAAGAGGAGCTCTATGTGCTTTCGTTGGGTGACTCAACGATGGGTCTCAGTGTTTTCTCGCCAGCGACATCAGATACTCAGTCACAACAGCCACAGACAGAGTTGATGGGTAGTGGGAATGGGCCTCAGGCTTCTTCTTCATTGTTAGTGGTGGAACCTCCTGGTTCGAGGGGTTGTGGGGAAGTGTTTTCCACTCCAAGGAAGGACTCTGTATTGAAACCACTTAACCTCTCGGATAGGCAGGAGGAACTGAACCAGTTGGTTAACGAGGAGGCAGAGGTGGACCCTGTACCGTTACGCACTTTGTCTCCTTTGATCTCTACAGTGGGTGTGCCTTCAGAGTGGGTGATTCAAAAAGTGAAGGATCTCCAACAATATGTGGGGATTTCTTGTGACGAATTTGAGGGGCAATTCAGGGCATTACTCATTGCTATCGAAGAAGGTTGGGTTCAATCTCTTAGATCCGTCTTTAGGAAAAACAGGGAACTAAGGCACCTCACTTGCTCCATTAACTATGATGGAAGGGAATGGAGTATTAACAAGAGTAGAATCAAGGGAAAGGCTGTGTCGATCCATGAAGCCTAGAATTCTTTCTTGGAATATTCGGGGTCTTAATGATCCCAATAAGCGGCTACGGGTGAAGAATCTTCTACGGCATTGGAAGTTGGATATTGTGTGTTTGCAGGAAACCAAAATGGAGTTCATAGATCGTAGCATCATCGTTAATATTTGGGGTTGTCCATTTGTGAGATGGGCGTACTTGTCATCTAAGGGAGCATCAGGGGGTATCCTTGTCATGTGGGATTCAAGGGTGATTGAATCCATTGAAGAGTGTGTTGGGAATTATACAGTGGCGCGCTCATTCAAAAATGTAGATGACGGTTTTTGTTGGGCCTTTGCTGGTGTATATGGGCCAAATGTGGACACACTTAGGAAGTTGTTATGGGAGGAACTAGCGGGATTGGGCAGTTGGTGTGGGCAGTTGGTGGAATTTACCGTGGTGCATTGGGGGCGATTTCAACATTACTCGGTTCCCTAGTGAAATATCGGATGAAGTTAGGTTCAGTCAGGCAATGGAGGAGTTTGCTGATTTTATTTTCGAGATGGACTTGGTGGACCTACCTCATGTAGGTGGTGTGCATACTTGGTCCAATAACTGGGTGTGGTCTTGCTTGGGCAGATTTTTGGTGTCCCCGCATGGGAGGCACATTATTCTACCTTGCTTCAAAAACGATTGTGTAGAGTATGCTTGGATCACTTTCCCTTTGTTCTGGATTGTGGAAGTATTCGTGAAGGAAAAAGATATTTTAAGTTCAAGAACATGTGGATGAAAATTGAGGGCTTTGTGGAGAAGGTGAGGACATGGTGGTCCTCGTACTCCTTTGAGGGATCACCAAGCTTCACTTTGGCGGGTAAGCTGAAAGCCCTAAAGACTGACTTGAAAAGGTGGAATCTTGAAAAGGTGGAATATTGAAGTCTTTGGTGACATTTATACTAAAAAATTGTCCCTCTCGGAGGCTCTAAGTGGTTTGGAGGAAAGGGCGATGTACCTCCCTCTTTCGGTTGAGGACTCATGTAGGAAAGCAGCCATCACTTTGGAATTGGAGAAGGTGCTTCTTATGGAGGAAATCTCTTGTAGACAAAAATCACAAGCCCTATGGCTAAAAGAAGGTGACAAATGCACTAAATTCTTTCATCGGGTGGCCAATTCTCATCGTAGAAATAATGCTATCAAGTTGATTCAGGTTGAGGGTCAGGTTTACTCAATTCATGATGCTGTTAAGAATCAAATTGTTAACTTTTATACAGATCTTCTTGCTGAAACAGCTGCTTGGAGACCCAACCCAAACTTGATGGTATGCCTTTCGAGACTATTGACCAGCTAAGCTCTACGTGGTTGGAGAGGCCATTTGAGTCGGAGGAGGTTTTTCAGGTGATTCATGGGATGGCCAAGGATAAAGTCCCGGGTCCGGATGGGTTTTCGATGGCTTTTTATCATGATTGTTGGGAGGTAGTGGGTGGTGATATTATGCAGGTTTTTCAGAAACTATACACTTTTGGAAAATTCGAAAAAAGCATTAATGTGTCTTTTATTCCTCTTATCCCTAAAAAAGTTGGTGCTGTAGATGTGAAGGACTTTCAGCCTATTAGTCTTATAAATGGAGTTTATAAGATCACATCAAAGTTGCTCGCTAGTCGCATGAACACAATTATGAGTAGCATTATTTCTAAATCTCAAAATGTTTTTGTGAAGGGGAGACAAATTCTGGATTCGGTATTGATAGCTAATGAATGCTTGGATTGTAGAATCAAGGAGGGCTTACCCGGACTCTTGTGCAAGTTAGACATGGAAAAGGCTTATGACCATGTTAATTGGGACTTTTTGTGTTATTTACTTGGGAGGTGTGGTTTTGGTGATAGATGGATTAAATGGATTAGGCATTGTATATCTACGGCTCAATTCTCGGTTTTGGTAAATGGAGTACCGAAAGGATTTTTTAATAGCTCTAGGGGCCTCTTGCAAGGGGGCCCACTCTCCCCTTTGCTATTTGTGGTTGTTATGGAAGCACTGAGTCGAATGTTGCGTGCGGCGTTGAATGGAGGCTTTCTTGCTGGATTTTCAATGGATGGGGTTTCCATATCTCATTTTTATTTGCTGATGACACACTATTGTTTTGAGGGCTGTACTACTTTGTTTCGATGCGGTGTCAGGCTTAAAGGTAAACCTATCAAAGTCTGAAATGGTTCCTGTGAGTAGTGTACATAATATCCATGGTTTGGCGAACATTTTGGGTTGCAAGGTTGCCTCGCTGCCCTTGAAATATTTGGGCCTACTGTTGGGGGCTGCTTTCAAGACAAAAACCATCTGGGATGGTGTGTTAGAAAGAATTGAAAGATGATTGACTGGGTGGAAACAGATATATTTGTCCAAAGGTGGTCGTTTGACTCTTATCAAGAGCATTCTTTCTAATCTTCCTACTTATTTCTTATCCCTTTTTCCATTACTGGCAAGTGTGGCCTCTTGTATGGAGAAAATCTTTTGCAACTTTCTATGGGGAGGTATGAGGGAAGAAATGAAGTTCCATCTTGCGAGTTGGGATAAAGTTTGCTTACCCATTCAATGTGGTGGGTTGGTGGTGTGTAACGTGAGGGCTTTCAATAAAGCACTATTGGGGAAATGGTTGTGGAGATACCATAAGGAAGGGGAGGGTTTATGGCGAGAAGTCATAGATGCTAAATATGGGAGTATGAGGGAGGGCTGGTGTTCTAAGGAAGCTAGGGGAACACATGGGGTGCGCTTGTGAAAAAATATTTGAGCGGGATGGGATAGATTCTCCAAGTACTTTAGATTTGCAATTGGAAGAGGTGATAGAGTTTTCTTTTGGCACGATGCTTGGTGTGGTGAACGGGTCCTAAAGCAGGTGTTTCCCACGCTTTATCAGATTTCCAGCGACAAAGAGGCTGCCGTGGCTGACTTAGTGGTAATTTTTAATGGTGTTGTCCATTGGGATGTAAGCTTCTCGAGAGCTGGTCATGATTGGGAGCTGGATATGCTTGCTGAATTTTTTGACTCGCTACATGCAATAGCGATGGGCAGTGAGTTGGAGGATAATCTGATCTGGATTTTGAATAGCAATAACAAATTTTCAGTGCACTCTTTCTATAAAGGCCCTCTTGGGAGTTTCTAATGATCATAACTTTCCTTGGAAGGCCATTTGGCAATGTAAAGTACCGTCTAAGATTGCTTTCTTCGTATGGACTGCATCTCTTGGGCGGATCCTCATGTCGGATAAGTTGAGAAAACATGGTCTTATCATAGTAGATTGGTGCTTGTGCAAGAGTGATGGGGAATCAATGGATCATCTTATGTTACATTGTGAGGTGGCAAGGTGTTTATGGAATGAGATCCTTAATAGGACAGGGTGGCTTGGGTTATGCCCAGAACAGTTAGAGATATTCTGGGGTGCTGGACAGGAATTAGGGGAAATTCACGTATAGCTGCTGTGTGGGGAATGATTCCTCATTGCATTATGTGGTGCTTGTGGCTAGGGAGAAATTAGAGGTGCTTTGAAGACATGGAGCATTCTTTGGAGGAGCTGAAGCGATTTTTTACAATACTTTATTTTCTTGGGCTTCGGCCATTATTTATAATACATATACTTTCCATGACCTGCTTGTATCTCTCACTAGTACCTGGATGTAATTAGGTTTCATGATCTGTTTGTATACTTTTGGAGTACTTTGTTTCTATTCTTATATCAATAAAACTTACTTTTACTTATAAAAATAAAAAAAAATAAAACTTACTTTTACCTATCAAAAAAAAAAAAAAATTCTGCTCTGCATTATGTTTAATAATCTGTAAATTGTTGAAACGATTCATTGTCTATTTGCAGGAGTTTGGTCATTGTGTCAGGTTGGCTGCTCATGCTAACTTCAGCAACTTCGTAAGGTCAGCCGGGGTGGCCTTCTATCCTTTGGGTGGTGATCCTCGAGTTTTGGCAGGATGTAAGAGGTCCCTAATGTGGAAAATACTGTCATATAAATGTTTTGTTGCTCATTTTTACTGCTTTGTGCACTGTTTTTTTTTTTTTTTTACCTTGTTTTCTTACTAGTTTTCTGTGGCAGTTAGTGGCCCATAACAGAATGCATTAACACCTTGTTGGCAAAATCCTTTTTCTCTTACGACTGTCAAATGGCCATCCTTATTATCTCTGCTTGGTAATTCACTCACCCAACCAAGGGGATTTGAGCGCTTGACCTCAGCAACCACCCCCCCATACAAAGAAGATGGAGTTGCCATTTGGTCCAAAGGCCATTTTCTCTAGAGATCTGATAAAAATATCATATTTCTCTTGGAACTCCAATTTAATTTCAATCCTATTCCTGTCTCAAACTTGTTCGCATTTGTTTGGTACTGTAGAGTTAATTCTTTTTTCTCTTTTACGACACAAAGTTTTTATACTAAATATGAGTGATTTTTAACTTCAGATATGGCCAGAAATAAAGGTTTCATACCATCTGGACCAGGAGAAATATCCATACAAAGGAAGCAACTGAAAGCCATTATTGAATCTCTCCTTCCAGCATGTACAGAAGCAGATTTGGAAACTGGTGTTCCTTTTAGAGCTCAGGCTATCATTGCAAACCCTCCTGCTTATGGTGAGTTCATACAAAGCTAATATTTTGTCACTTGATTTCACCATCTTTCCCTTGAATCACATTTTTATAAAAGCCAACTGTAACAATTATTTACTGATGCCTAACAATTTTTGTCTTTAACTTATCTGCCTGTCCATGTCTTCTAAGTACCTCTAGAATTGGTTATGGCTAGCTAGTGTGGATGTTAGCCAATCTTAACAATGAGGACATAAAGAAAAAAAAAAGAATGCTGTAGATAAAAGATCTTGTAACTATAGAAACATTGAAGAATTATAGCTTTCATCTTCAGTTATTGAGGAACAAATGCAACGGGCAGAAACAGTCTGATAAAACATCTTAAATGGAGGTACTTAAATTTAATGACTTTCATCTCTAATTGTGTAGAATTAAAGATTCTTTCAGTAATCACCTTTGTGTGATTCTGAATAATATAGGTGAAATTATAAACTGCTGTCTGATCAGTATTTCATAACGGCGTTCGACTTTGTAACTGTTATCATAGTTAAGAATATATTTTCCACAATAGTGGAGATCAACTTTTAACTTGAGCTATGCTTTACAGGACACACACATGTTGCTGAAGCTCTTGGTGTTCCCCTTCACATTTTCTTCACAATGCCTTGGACGTGAGTTTTGATTATATTTATCATATTATTTGCATCTAATATAGTGTATTTTGAATATCTAATATTTTTAACTTATCTTTTTTTTTTTATCAGTAATATTTTCAACTTGGCCTTGTTATAGCATTATGCTTTTCCTGTTCTTTTTTTTTTTTAATTAAGAAAATTTTGTTAATCCATATAATTAGGCATAGCCCAAGCACACAAGGAATATATAAGAGGAAGACACCTAATTACAAGCTAAGAGCTAGAAAAAAACTGCGTAAAAGTCATTAAACTGGTCCCATCCAATAGAATAGCCGAGGCCTAAATAACAACGTATGAAAGAAAAAATCTCTAATCCCTCCCACTGAACGTTCTCTATATTAAAACAGCGACCATTCCTCTCATTCCAAATATACCACATAAGGCATAATTGCACCATCTTCCAAACAGCCACAATTTGTCAATTGCCCTAAATTCCTCTCCAACAAGCCAAAAGATTCACCACCCTCCTGGGCATGATCCAAGCAACGCCAAGCCTAACAAAAATCTCATCCCATAAAACCTTAACCACATCACAATGGAGGAGAAGGTGATCCGCCAATTCTCCATTCCTTTTGCACATAAAGAACCAATCCATTATAACAATACCGTGCTTTCTTAGCTTATCAATAATTAGAATTTTCCCATGAGAAGCCAACCAGCCAAAAAAACAACCTTGAGAGGCACTTTGCTTCTCCAAATACATTTCCAAGGAAAATCAATACGAGAATGGATTGACATAACCTTGTACAAGATCTGACTGAAAAATTCTTATTTCCAGGATGAATCCTAAGCAACCTATCCTCCCCTCCTGACTTTATATTAGGTGCATATAACAAGCTGTAAAAATCAACGATATCCCCCACTTCCCAATCCTGGACAGCTCTAATGAACCTCACAGATCTCTGAAGGAAACTGGTAGAATTATCCATATAATACCCACAGAAGCACCTTTATCCAAAGCAATCCTGAAAAGAGAAGGGAAGACATTCTTCAGAGCATCCTCTCCACACCATAAATCAGGCCAAAATCTGATCTGAGTACCCCTACCCACCTCAAATTTGAAATTTCTGAAGAAATCCCCCCATCCATTCTGAATAAATTTCCACACTTCTACATCATACGCCCCTCTTACTTCGTTTGAGCACCAATCTCCCCAAATACTCCCATATTTGACATCAATAACAGTCCGCCAAAGGGCATCCCCTTCCTGACAGTACCACAAAAGGGCATCCTCTTCCTGTTCTGATAGGATAACAACCTTCGTCATTTAATTCATTATAACAGATTCCACTTTTACTTATACAGACAAGTTTTTTCTGGAGTGTATAATGTATTACATTCATGAATAACAATTCAGTTGGAAAATAAGTGGTATATCTTGTGTTTAAGAAACATATGGAATTATTTGTCAAGAACAATGACATTATGAAAGCATTATACATGGCAACTTTTGATAATAGGAGTTCCTAATTTGTATGGGGAAGGTGGCTTGCCATGTCTGGCACACATAACATGGGGGAAGTAATTGACGCAAGGTTCTTAGTTACATTAGGTTGTGTTGGTAATTTGGGATTGACATGAATGAAAACACCATACTGAATCAAAGAGTGATTTTGAACTTCAAAAGCATCTTATGCTCATGGCTACTGTTTTTTATTTTAATTTATATTTTAAGTTATACCTTCTTAAACCTGTTTTTAATAGGCAGGCCCACTTATGAATTCCCTCATCCATTGGCGCGTGTACCTCAAAGTGCTGGTTATTGGGTATGTTTCCTGGTTGCCTTCCACAATCTCATTTAGGTTGTGTTTAGAATTTGTACTTGAATTTTAAGATATAAGTCTCCCTTAGAGTCCCTCATCATACATACATTTAATTTTATTGAATGAATCATTGGATTGATTTCACCAACAATTTTGTTTCCATTTGTGCTTACTGTATCCAGCTTTCATATATAGTCGTGGATTTACTGATATGGTGGGGCATAAGGTCATATATTAACAACTTCAGGAAACGGAAATTGAAGCTTGCTCCTATTGCATATTTCAGCACTTACCGTGGGTCAATATCTCATTTGCCTACAGGCTATATGTGGAGTCCCCATCTTGTACCAAAGCCGAATGGTAGGGATCATCTTGTTTGTACTATAATATATGTTAGTCAGACGATGATTCTATTTTGGTCAGTGTTCACTCATTTCATTGCTTTAAACAATGTAGATACTTGTTTCTTCTTCTTGTTAGTTTGGTGTATCCTTTAGTATACTTGTGCAATTGCCGTAGAAATATAAAGAAGAATATTCATCGTTCGTTACCCATAAAAGAAAAAGAATATTCAATGTTGGTTCCCTCATATGGGTATTACATAGTTTATAGAAGAACTAAACATGACAGAGCTGGTATTGTCTCCGCACCACTCAAATATCAGTTCTTTCTTCTAATCAAGCTAGAATAGCCCAGTAATTAAATACATTTCTTCCACGTTACCCTCCACCTCATTGAAACAAGGAGAACTCTTCCAAGCATCACATGTATTTTCTAGCTACTTTTTTGTTCAATATTTTCAATGAATTGAAGCTTTTATCAGCGTTTTCTCCACATCTCTGTATGTAGTTTATCCTAGTTTTTGGTGGCTTGATCACTTGCCATGTCGTTCATACTTTTCTATTGATGGACATATCACATCAATTAGGTTAAGTTTGATGCCTCTGAAGATTACAAAAACTTGCAACATCTAAATAATGACAGGGGCATTATATAAGCAGGAAACATCAAGTTTGATGCTAGAATGGTGTTGTCTTTATTAAGTACCTGGTTGACAACTTCAAAGTGTTTTGAGAATGACGATGAAACTTTAACTATTCACATTCACTGGTTAATTTATAAATTATACCATTTTGTGATGGGTCCTAAGCCAATACTCCTACTATTGCTTCCTACCTCCTTCCTCTCCCCACCACCCTCTTCAACACTTGAACCAAGGAATAGGGGCATGCATTTGATTAGTCTCATTTAGCTATAAAACTGAAACTACCATGTGCACTCATTGTCTATAAAACGTTTTAACCCGAAATCCTATTTTTTACTTTTTTTTAGGGCAAGTACTTCCCACTACACAATCGTATAGAAAACTCTCAATTGCACATACTCATGATATTTGTTAATTATAAGTTCTCAAGTTTATTCATATTTATGGTCTTAATAATATTCATCTGGAATGCCCAGCACTAATGTCCATGCTTTATATATGACAAATATGCTAGAGGCTGACCTCACTGACTATTTTGCAGATTGGGGAACTTTAGTTGATGTTGTTGGATTTTGTTTCTTAAACCTTGGGTCAAAGTATCAGCCTCAAGAAGAATTTGTTCAGTGGATTCAAAAAGGACCTGAACCTATATATATCGGGTTTGGGAGCATGGTATGGTGAACTCACTAAAACTTTTGGAGAATTTATTTAGATTTTCATGTATTTTTCACCTTGACCCTTTAGGATTATGTCTTTCATAGATTGATGAAGAATAGTATCTTATCGCCTGATATTCCTTAGCCAAATCAGTGATTTTATATGCTTGCCACTTATATATCTACATATTATTACTTTTAATGTTCTTATTAATTTCTAATTATGTGACTTCGCTTGTGGATCTTGAACAAGTCGTGGCAGGGTTTGACCTTTCCTGGGTCTTTATGTTTTACTTTCATGCATTATATTTTGTATCTTATGCATAGGAGTACATTTGCCCCATAGTTGGTTACAGGGGCTGAAAAGGACTGAAATTAATGGATGATTTTTGCAATAAAAACATAGGATCGAGTTCACTTTTCAACCAATCTCAGTTTTAGTACGTGTCCACAGTTATTTTTTAATTTGGCCAATTGGATGTTGGAAGAAATCAGATATGAATTGGTTATATAACTTCGCAAGGTCAATACTTATATTTTTAGACCACTTCTTCTGTTAGTAACTGAAGATAATTGTACAGAGAAAAAATAGTTGACAAATACTTCCCCATATTGTGTTAACCTAATAACCCAAGATCCCTGATGTGGTTCATATTAGCAGAACTCCTGATACATTAAAAGTAGTTTCATTGTTACATATATAACTTAATGGAATACTTATCAAAATATATAACTTCATGAAATTATTTGATATGAAACGAATTTTCATTATTACATATTCTTGTTTGTTGTTGTTAGTTATCTTTCTGCCTTTTCTTGGACTGAAATCTTAAATTGTCTTCCATCGTTTCTCTGTATACCTTACCCTGAATAGTCCATTGTGATCATCCTATCGTTTGTGCTCATAACTGTTTGGTGTCAAGGTGGTATGTTTGACAGGAAAAATTCATTCAAGGGTAGTATGACGGGAAAATATTTAGAAAAAGAAAAAAGAAAAGAAAAATAGAGGGGAAAGGGAAACCCATCTGTCAATACTCTATCAGTCTTCTTCTACACTTCTAATTGACTTTGGAGAATGTGCTTTTCTTAAGGAACTTTTGGAGAGACAATAATTGATAGTGCTTTTATCTGTTTGTTTAAGCCTCTCGAAGATCCCAAGAAAATAACGGATACCGTGTTGGAGGCTTTAAAAGACACAGGACAAAGAGGAATAATTGACCGAGGCTGGGGAGGTCTTGGGCATCGTAAGTAATTCACTTTTGGTTGAATTTTTTTATGTTTCTCATCTGTGGATTTCCTCCAAATTCTCACTTTTGGTTATGGACTACAAATAATTCTAAGACCTAGAGTGAAGCACCTTTTATTGTTTTCACAACCAAGTTGAAACCTTTTTGGTCATGGGTTAATATGTAAGACAGAAGACTAATATCAGAGTGGCCTGTCTATTGAAGCATACCTTAGATTTTAACTTCCTTGAGCAATATCATGAATATTTAGTTTTACTAGATAATATACTGGACTGGACCATATTCCAAAGCTTAAATGATTTAGTTTGAAAGAAACAAAGAATCAGTTTTGCTAATTCTATCAGCCATAGTGGAAGAGGAAAGACTCAAGTTGTCTCTTGTTCTAGGTAGAAAATGTGAACTCCATGGTTGCCTACCACTTGCCCTTTAGTCACTTTAGTCACTCTATGGTATTATCCCAAGACGTCTGCTAGCAAACTAAACATCGAAAGGATGGGACTCTACCACCTAATGCCATGAACCACCCCATATCAGTAGGATATAATAAAAGGTGAACTGCTGTAAAAGATGTATTGACAATACGAGAATTCAGCTTATCACCTTCCTTGCTCTACTTGGCATTGTGGTCCTGTGGAGCTTTTGAGAGCCTCAAAGATTCTATCCCTGCCACTGAAAGGTTCTTTTTTCTTTGTTGTGTTTGGGTGTCTATATATATACATATATTTATATATACTTGTAATGAAGGATTATACCATGCATCTTTTATGAAGGGACAATACGTGCCAATATTTTAAATTAGTTGCGAGATAGTTTTGTTAATCCCCCTTATAGTGTATCTATAATCTCATTTGAAACCTACTGCACATTTTCTTCAAAATAATTTGTAGCTTCTCTCTTCCTCTCATCCATAGATAACACTCTCCCACTGTTAAAAGTAGTGACATTTCAAATGCCTACCACTAATATTCCTCACAAAATAGTTTCGTTTGATTTCTTTTTTAAGTGATAAACGTGCATCAATATTCTAACAATTATGTCTCTTGCAGTTACAGAGATTCCTGACAATATTTTCCTCTTAGAGGAATGCCCTCACGATTGGTTGTTTCCCCAGTGTTCTGCTGTGGTGAGTTTCACTTTATGTTCCAATAAGAAAACTTTTGGATGTGGGTAAATGTAATTGTTGTGCTCTGATTATGTAGATTAAGAAATTTACACCCTTCTTTAGCATATGGCTCCATGCAAAAACACTCTCATTCCATAACTACTACATGCAGAGCAACTGGGCAAGTGCTGCTTTGATTATTACCTCTATCAAAAAAAAAATTTAATTTATCATTTTTGGTTAGTCTAAAGTTTGGGATAAAGTGTAAATTATATTGGTATCAGGATAAGGGGTACAAAGCATCAGCCTAAGCTTTTGGGATTATAAGTTGTCAATCATTTAAAAATTTGTTATTGCGTCCCCAAACCTTATAGATTTAGTATAATGACAGAGTTGTTGATGCAATCTTCTTTATCATGAAGTTTATGTCTTTAGTAGGGACCATAACTGGAACTTGAATTGCCACAAACGTGCAGGTTCATCACGGTGGTGCTGGAACAACGGCTACAGGGCTAAAAGCTGCGGTAATATACTTATTAAGTTCTGTTTCACTAATATCTCTGATAGTCTGAGATTGAAATGATATGAATGTTTCAACATATCTTTTAGATATTAGTGATTAAGATCTTGAAAGAAGTGTGAATGGGTCGTATTATTATATGATGTCATGGGGAATGAATTTAAGTAATATGGTTGCTTGCTATTTTGGAGTAACATGATTCAACTTCAAGTAGAGTCAAAGTACTTTCTCATTTCTAGGCGAATCTAATTCCCAGCTTATGAATTACAGTGCCCAACAACCATAGTTCCGTTCTTTGGAGATCAGTTCTTCTGGGGTGATAGAGTGCATCAAAAAGGGCTTGGACCTGCCCCAATCCCAATATCTCAGTTCAGTGTTGAGAGCCTTTCAAATGCGATAAATTTCATGCTTCAGCCTGAGGTACATCTGATGACTACATTTGCATACTTTTTTTTTTTTTTTTTTATAAGAGATGACTACATTTGCATACTATACTGAAGGATCACGTGTATGATTATAAAGTCATACAGCAGTCTTTGTTTGTCATCTCAAGTTAGTCTTTATTGTTGTCCATTAGTTACTTTTCGTTAGGGAGAGACAAGAACCAGAAAAATGAAAAATCAGGGAAGAAATCTTGCTTTTAAGCAATTTGCTCATCCCTTGTTGGCATATGTCACGAGTCTCTCCAGTTTGTCCCTCAATTATAGTCCTATGTATAAACTTTCATGGGAAGTTACCAGGCCTACTCAGACATATTTTGGTCCTTGATGAGTTTAAACACTTCCAGGTTAAGTCTCGAGCAATGGAACTGGCAAGGTTGATAGAGAATGAAGATGGTGTTGCTGCTGCGGTTGATGCTTTTCATCGGCAATTACCTCCAGAGCTACCCTTGCCCACTGCATCTTTGGAGGAAGATGAGCAACCAAATCCCCTGCAGTGGATTTTTATTCAAATTGAGAAGTGGTGCTGCCTGCCTTGTGGTTTGTAGAGTCATTGTCATATTGTCGTGTTTGTATAGTCCTGTTCTTTTTTTTTTTTTTTTTTTTAATATATCATTTTACCTCTCATTCCATTCATTTCATTCAAGGGCCTCTTTAAGGGCTAGACTCAACATAGTTTAGATAAAAAGTGATATTACAAGTTAGCATAGGTTTTTCTCCCTGCTTGTCTAAGAGTGTTTGGTTTCTTTCTTGATTTGTAACACATAATGAGGGTAGAGTTATAGGAGTTGAGTTTCTTCATTTCAGACCTTTTTATGGGTTGCGCTTGTCTCTTATCATTTTCTTTATATGATATTGATTCTCTATTCATCAGCAATATATTCTTTTCTTTTCATTTTCCTCCTCAAATTGTTATAGGCATATAGAGCTAATGACGTGCTTATAGATATGTAGTCCACTCCACCACTTTGCGAGGAACGATAAGCGAAAAAGTAAAGCAAAAAGGGAATCAATCACATGTAACATACGAGATTTATGTGGTTTGGTAACGTGCTTATAGATATTGGTGTTGTTTAGATAAGTTTGCTGCAAACGGGAATTGGTTTCCTACTGTATCGTTGGAACAAGTGTAGGTGAGTACCCATTAGAAGATAACTCTACACAGCTTATTAACGGTCTGATTTTTTTCAACTTCTGGATGCATATGATCAACCTACCCAACACCAATACAAAGAAGAGGGAAAGAAACCTCATCAAATCACTGGTTTATATTTCATAACGTAGGAACCCAAATATACAAGCAGATTACAAACTCTACATCTTTCACTCTCTCACACCATATATGATAAACTCTTTTAGGTCTCGTAGATATAGTTGAAACGTTTATTCAAGTCATTTTTTGAAAAGTTTGATCCCTTTCCACCTTGATTCCATGTAATTGCTGGAACCAAATGGCGCAGCATAAACTCCACATTTGAAATACAGGTCCCCTGGCCCTTGATCTTTCACCACAAACTTCTTGACTCCATCGATGAAAACTGTAACTTTTCCCTTATCCACATCGTGGATTACATTCACTCTGACCCACCTATCGTAGAGATCAGCAGCCACCAAGTTGTACCGATAATACCTTATGTCTCCAGGCTTGTACATCCTTAGCTGCAGCGTTGTGGCTCCCACGGTTGCGCCATGAATCTGCATTATCGTCACGCCGGAGGTTCCACTCGGCACAAAAGTGTAGCCTTCGAATTGCCAAACTCCTGATGAGTAGTCATGTCCCTAGATCATATACAACCCCGGGAGAGTTAACAATATATTAACTAAAACTAATCGAACAGCTATTAGAAGCCAGTAATGCTACCCTTTATTCTATATTTTCTTATCATCAGTCACACATGGTATGTCTGAAAATGACAATTTAAAATGAAACAGTTTGAAGTTGTGTCAGGTTCTGCAAATCATGCAGAATTAGAGATATACTTCTAATTGAAAATAGTGCGTGCATGCAGAGAGAGAGAGAGAGAGAGAGAGAGAGAGAGGGAATTTACAGAGATGCGAATTTCAGTGCGTGGTCTGGTGGTGCTATCAGGCTTGAAAGGCTTGTCTTTGTTGTAGACCCAAAATCTATGAACACCATCTTTATAAGTGTAACGATCCTCAAGTGGTATGTCATATGGTTTCTGCAGTTTAAAGTTGGCATCAGTTAGAGGCACAGGGGTGAATCCATCAGTAGGATCTGCAACACAAAGGTGGCCATTTTCCAAAAAGCTCGCAAGAATTAGCACGACTAGAATGCTGCAGTAGACTGAAGTTTTCATTGCAATTAATGTAATATCCTGATCACTCTGCAACAAATATGGTGAGTTCTCTTCTGTAAGCAACTGAATTATATATATATATATATAAGACCAGACAGCAAGTGCATGGGGGTTGCCATTCAAAGACATGGCTGCTTTGTTGTTCCTTGATTAAATTTTCAATGGAGACTATTCTTTTGACATGTCTAGATTTTTAACTGTTGTATGAATGTTTTTTCAAAAGTTCAAAGGGGGATTTGGCCCCTGTTTTGTCGACCAATATTCAGCAGTTAATTGCAATATATGCTTGCAGAAAAAGCTAAAAGACTGGTAAACATCCCAATTTGATTGCATTCCGTGGATGTTACTTTGCTGAAGTACTGGTCTTCTGTCATCTGTGGATTGTTTTTAAGGTTCATCTCTTGGTGATCGATCCTTCCCCAATACAAAAGATCTTTCAAGCTAATAAATTTATTTATTTATTTATTTTGTACTTTTCAGTAAGTAAATTATAAAGGCACCTCTAGAGGACTAACCTTCCTTGTGTCACCTATAGATCTAATGATATTCATCGGACCACAAAGAGCTATTAACATATAAGATTTATTCCTTATTCATCTCAATCAATCTCGTTTCTCATTTTCATAATGAGATATATAATATATCTAATAATTTTTTCATAAGATATAAGCTAAATTTTGTAAATATAAGGGTAATATTTCGATTTTGAAAAATTTTAAATGGAAGCCTTACACCACACACATCCACCTAATCAACACGTGATTTATCATTTTTGTCATTTTATGTTAATGTTTAAATATGTGTGTGTTTTATCTATAAAAAAAATATGTGTTTAAATAGAAGAGTAAAAATGAAATATATATATATATATATATAGAGAGAAAGTTTACAAGTGAAGTGTTAACAATGAAATCTAGAAGATGATTTGTTCCAGCTCCACGATGAGTTCTCCCCATCTCTCTAGTGAGTTGAATCCTTCCTAAATGGAGTCTTCTGAATTTAGCTTGAAATCCAACCAACTCTCTCTTCCATCATTAACTCCCTCTTTTTCTAGCATTAACTCCCCACCCACAAAACCATTAAATCTTTGTTCCCTCCGTACTTTCAACTCTATTTTTAGAATATCATGAATCCTTTCTCTTTTCCTTAAGGAAAGCATGGCAGGGTCGTCAACTGAGAGTGCTATCCCAGTAAACTGGAATGATCTTAATCTTGAGCCTGAAATAGACATAGCATCGCAATTATCATTGCATGTCCTTATTGGCAGGGTAATATCATCTCGCCCTCTCAATAAGCATGCTCTTCATGCAACCATTAAATGGGCATGGAGTTTCTCGACAGGGCCTAACATAGAAAACTTGGATGTCAACATGTTTTTGTTTACTTTTTTAAATGAGAATGAAAAGCAAAGGGTTTTGGACCAAAGGCCATGGAATGTTAAAGGATTCCATATGGTCATCTGCGGTTGGCCACCTGGTTTAAGGCTCCTCGAAGTTAATACAAAAATGTCTGTATTTTGGGTACAGATTCATGGGCTTCCTCTGGAGTTCATGACTAACGTAAATGCAGAGAAGATCGCTTCCAAGCTTGGAAATTTCATACAAGTTGAGAAAGCTGCAGGCCCATGTATACTTTTTCGACGATACATGCGCATACAAGTTGAAATAAATGTAGAAAAACTATTGCCTGAAGGTTTCCCACTGATCCGCAAAAGTAAGCCAGCTACATGGATTAGTTTTAAGTATGAGCAATTATCGGAGTTCTGCTACTGCTGTGGATGTTTAGGTCATCTTCAATAAGTGTCCATATCTTCAAACCAAAACTGAAGTATCAAACTATGGGCCCTGGATGCGCACAGAAACACAAGCCAGTAAAAGGACCACTTATTATGATTCTTAGTCATTCCCTTTAGACCTAAAACATATTAATGTTCAACAGTAGGAGGACCTCTCCTCTTCAAATGAAACAAGGAATTTTTTCCCATTGGTGTCAAGTAAAGGAAAGGAAGTGAAATACCAGCAGGAAGACCAGTGTAAGATAAATTCTCAGGTGGTTCAGCTCCTCTCAGGTGGTCTCAACAATAATTTTCCAGTTATTCATGGAAGCTTGTCATGCAAGCGTCTAGACGAGATGAAGGAAGGGACAGGTGGCAACGTTTCAACTAAGGAGACAAAGCTGACAGGATCACTTAATGAAAGTACATCTGCTCATTTTCTACCGTCATCCTTCGAGAAGTTAATACCAAATGTAGAGAAAATCTTGACCGTAGGGTTTTGTCCATCTAAACTGACAGCACCCTCTTCATTTACAAGCAGCCAAGATTTTTTAATGCACATCAGTTCAAACAATAGTGAGGCTTTGTCTGAATACTACAAAAACTAGGAGGTAGATAAAAGACTTTTTCAGCAAATACTAGTCCAGTTTAAGAATCTACAGAGCCCAAATGCTTCTTGTAAGCCCATTAGGGAAGTTAGTTTTGGCAATTAGGCCAAACAAATGAAATCCAGCTCAAAAGCTCAATGTCTGTAAGCAAATCGTCTAGCCCATCTACTATTTACAATGTCATAATAGCTAGCCCACCCCAGCTGATCAATAATCCATCAGATACCTATTCTTCTCTTAAGATGACAGGCCCTTCTCATGAAAGTCTTTCTCCCATGAAGCACCCATCAAGCCCAACTCAACAATCCAAGTCAGTTGAATATTCATCCCCATTCACCTCAGGGAGCCAAGCAAACACATTTCCTCTTTCCATAATTTACCCTTTGCTGAAAATGTCCAAACCCTGACCTCCCTTCATCAAGCTTCGATTAAATTAGGAAAGACTCCAAAGACTCCACTCAGTTTTGATTTTATTCCTATGGGAGATGGGGGAAACTCTGTGATAGGAGAGGAATACCAACATTCTTCACAAGCAGAAGGTGCATTAGCTCTTGAAATTCCAACGAAATTAGCCAAAACGAAAAGGAATGACGTGGTTTGCAGGAGGTCAACGAGAATCAGGTTTACACCATACAAAAAATCTGAGATCACAACTGGTAATGAAACTCGTACCCAGCCTTTCAACTCTCTTACTTTTGATGATGAGGCTATCGTGGTAGAGTCGATATTGCCACCAAGGAAGAAATGAAAATAATTTCATGGAATTGTAGGGGTATGGCTCGACCCCGTGCAATCAGAAGCTTAAGGGCCATAATCAGGAATCATAAACTTGATTTAGTCTTCTTGGTTAATTCGAATATGTCTAGTATTGTACATAGGCTAGGGTTTTCTACTGTAAATTTTGTGTATGCTCCTTCCAATGATTTTTTTTTTTTTTTTGGGGGGGGGGGGGGCTTTTGGTTTGGTACTTTGGATGGATGGACTAAAGGTGGAACCAATAAGTGTTCACTGTAATATAATCACTATGCTTGTGTATTCGGATCCTATGCACACCCCTTGGTTGCTTAATTTAGTTTATTGCCCTGCACAACAGTAAAAAAGAAAATTTTTGGAACAACTTAATGCTGAGTGGAACTGATTTTGAGGGACCAAGACTTATTATAAGGGATTTCAACTCTATCTGTAGCTAGAATGAAAAATTTGGTAGTTGACCCTATGTTAATTCCTCTAATTCGAATGGTATGAGCTTGTACAAGAATAGGAATGGAATGATTGACCTAGGTTATCATGGGCCCAAATACACTTGGACCAATAATAGGCATGGAATGGGTCAAATTAGAGAGATCCTTGATAGAGGTGTAGCAAATCAACCTTGGATGGAATTGTTTCCAAACTCATCTCTTCAGCATCTACCCATAAGTGCTTCTGACCATTCATCCATTGTGCTTGATACTATGGGAAGAAGAAAACATAGTCCTAACTTCAAGTTTGAAGAATTTTGGATTAGAGATCAAACTAGTCAAATGGTCGTTCAAAATAATTGGAAAAGTGAATTCTTTGATAACTCGAGCTACATCCTCCAAAGAAAACTCAAAGTGGTTCAGAGAGACTTAAAATATTGGAATAGGTCACATTAAAGGCACATTCAATCTTCCATCAGAGACACCACCAGAGCTCTCTCGAATATTCAAGCTAATGACCCTAAGCATGCTTCTATGATCATGGAGGCTGACCTAAAAGCCAATTTGAATGAATTGTTAAGGAGAGAAGAAATACTTTGGAGACAAAAATCCAGAGTCCAATGGTTAACCACAACGAACTTGAATACTAAATTCTTCCATCTTTCTACCATTGTGAGGAGACGTCATAATTCCATTGATAGTCTCAAATTAGGTCAGATTTGGACTGAGGACCAACATGTCATCCAGAACTCTTTCTTGGACCATTTTAAAATGGTCTACACAACTTCTAATCCAAGTATAGGTTCGGTATTAAAGTCCCTATTTTTTGAAAAGGTTACTGATCAAGAAAATATCATGCTTTGTGAAATTTCTTCCGAGGTAGAGATTCTTCATATTCTTAGGCAAACCCCTCCAGAAAAGCCCCTGGGCTAGATGGTTTCACTGACCTCTTTTATAAGCATTATTGGGATATTGTCAAAAATGATTTCATTAAAATGGTTCAGAATTTTTTCCATAGTGGTAATCTTCTCAAAGAGTTAAATCATACCCACATTGCTTTAATTCCAAAGACTAATAATCCTAATACTGTTCATCACTTTAGACCTATTAGTCTTTCTAATATTTACTACAAAGTGATTGCAAGAATTATGGGGAATAGATTAAAGAAAATCCTCCCAAAAATCATCTCCCTTTAACAAACAGTTTTTGTCCCTGGTAGAACTATTCAGGAGAACACTATTCTGGCCCAAGAACTTTTCCATTTCTTGAAAAGGAAAAAATGAAAGGATGGAATCATGGTGATTAAGATTGATATGGAAAAGGCGTTCGATTTCATGGAATGGGGGTTTATTATGAGGATAATGGATAATCTGGGTTTCAGTGAAAAATGGGTTAACTGGATAAAAAAATGTATCACTACGGTCTCTTATTCTGTCATTATTAATGGTACTTCAAGAGGTTTTATTACGCCTAGTAGAGGGTTGAGACAGGGTAATCCCCTTTTGTCATTCCTTTTTATTCTGGGTACATAAGTTCTTACTAGGCTCATTACTCGTGAGGAAAATCTGGGAAACATTTATGGGATTGCCATTAGTCGAAACAATCTCTCCATCTCTCATCTTCTTTTTGCCGATGATCTTATTCTTTTTGGGAAGACCAATAATACCACTGCAAATAGTTTTAACAATTGCTTGGAGAAGTATTCCTCATGGTCAGGACAAAAAGTTCATGCTAGGAAATCCTCTATAAAGTTCAGTGAAAACACTTAGCCTAGAAAAAAACAAAGAGTCAAGGAAGTTTTCGACTTAAAGGATGCTTCTCCTACAATTAAGTACTTAGGTCTTCCTCTGTCTTTCAATGGCTCAAAGAAAATCTATTTCTAAGAAATTCAGCAAAAAATCTCCCAAAAATTGGCGGGTTGGAAAACAAAACTTCTTTCTCAAGCAAGACACATTACTCTCATAAGAATAGTTTCTAGTTCAATCTCTTCCTATATCATGTCCTGTATCTTGATTCCAAAAAGTGTTGCTAGTAATATTGATCGAACTTTCATGAGAGTTTGGTGGGGTTTCCCGGAAGAAAAATCTCACAATCTAACACTCAAATCTTGGAATTCCATTTGTAAACCAAAGTCTATGGGTGGATTGGGTGTTAGACTAGTCTATGATTTTAATCAAGTTTTCCTTTCAAAAATTGGATGGCAGATGATCATCAATGCTAATGCTATTTGGAGTAGAGTTCTTGCAGGGAAGTATTTGAAAATGACTTCCTTTTTTAATACCAATAAAAAATCTACTAATTCGTGGATATGAAAAGGAATTTTTAAGCAAAAATATTTTCTGAAGAAAGGATTATACTCTCAGATCAACAATGGAGTGAACACTCGAGTATGAAATGATCCTTGGATTCCTAACAATCCAAACTTCACTCCAATTCGAAAAGACTTAAATACTCCAAAAGACCCCATTCTTAGAGTGTTAGAATTAATGATGAAAGAATTTAGGAGATGGAATACCATCCTTTTTCAAGCGCTCTTCAATCCAAGTTCAGTGAATGAGATAGAAAAAATCTCTCTTGCTCAACAAGGCTTCCATACTCTCATTGATAAACCTGTCTGGACTTATCACAATTATGGTTTGTTTAGTGTTAAGTCAGCCTATGCTGCCAATAGTTTATCTCATGACCAGAATAGGATGGATAATAGCATCACTCAAGCTGACATGTGGAAAATCTTTGGAAACTCAAGATTCAGGATAGGCTTAAATTCCTCTGTTGGAAAATTCTTAATAATATCATTCCAACTCGATCTTGCATTAGGAATTTTGTGAATCTTGAAAGCATAGATTGTCTTGTTGAAGAAACTCAATCTCATATTTTCTTAAATTGCAGCGTCACTAGAATTTTGTGGCTTCACTCCCCTTGGCCATTAAATATTTCCTCTTGTGCTCAAAATGACACTAGCTTGTGGATTAACTACATCCTTGACCCATCCAGAACTTTAGGAATTCCCACAAAGGAAGAACATCATTTCCAAATTTTTGCAATTGTGGCTATGGATAGTATGTGGTTCCTTAGAAATAAAGTCCTTCATGAAGATTTCAAACTTGACTTATTTGCTTTTATGTCTTCCACTAAAAAGATTTTCAAAGATCATTGTGATGCTTAAGGCTTCTAGCAAACAATGGGGGATTTTGCCAAAGGATCACTATCTAGTCACCTTTGATGTTGCGGTCAGACAAAATGGAAGCATTGTGGCAACTGTATACTAGACAACATAAGGATCCATTCTTTTTTTTATTACAAAGCATATCAACAGTCAAAATTCAAATCATTGGGAAGCAACAACAATGCTTATGGGAGTGAAAGAAGCCAAAGAAATAAAGAAAGATTGGGAGAATTGTGATTGTAGGAGACTCTCTCAATACCCTCAAAGCGGTGAAGAATTCTACTTATATTCTTGACTGGAAAGTGCAACCAGTAATACATGATATCAAGCTTGTGCTAAAAAATTTTGAGAAATGAGAACTCAGGAAAATACATCGAGATGAAAATTGATGCACGCATTTAATTGTACAATGGGCTGCCTCCAAAAATATGTTTGGAAATACTTCACTTATTGCAATTCCACCTTCTTTATCAACTTTTCAAAGAAAGACCCACCTTTTATGTTGTGATTTGGCTTGGCTGCTTAATGCAGAGGACTTTCTTTTATAACACTAGATGCTGTTTCCAGCAGGGAAAAAAAATGGAATGTAGAAAAGCTCCAAATTATATTTTATCTTTAAAAGAATTTTGAAAAAAAAAAGGAAAAGAAAAAAAGAAAGTGGACTTCAAAGCTTCCAAAGGCGCGTGGGATTAATAGTCTCCAGGATGACAGGAGACAAGGAGGTAGAGTAGAACCTACGGTCACCGAATCTAATCTTCTTCGCCGACACGTGAGTGGAACTGTGAAAGTCAAAGATTGGGTTTATCCGCCCGTCCGATCTGAATACTAAAATGTTCAGCCATCCAACGGCCACCAACTTACCTCTAATGTTCGTTGCTCCTCGCTCTTGGATGAAGGATACCTGATTTGTTTCTTTCTCGGATTTCAGTTTCCTCTCAAACAGATATTTCCCATTCCTTTCGAGTCGGATAATCCGAACAGTAGCCCAAGTTTCTCTCTTTTGCAGCTCTGCTTCTAATGGCGGTTTCAATTTCGACGTCGACGATTCCTTCTTTGAATTCGGGGTGCTCTAATCGTTTGGCCGCTCCGTCTTCGTCGTCGTCTTCTCTGCAATTCCCTCTACGGGTTCCGCAAGTTCGAATCGGAACCACGGGGGTGTGCTCTCCTTCACGCCCTCGAGTCCTTTTGGTAACGGTTTCGAATTTCATGGACCTTGCTCTGTTTGTTTGCCTAGAAAATTGGGAAGAATAAAAGAAAGTTTTGTTTTGTTTTTCTTTTGTATTTGCTTTTAAATTCCTGATCTTTTAAACTTATTTGGCTGCAAATTTGTATTTTTTTACTGTTATAATATTATTCTCGAGCTTAATATCCTCAGATTTTGCTACGAAAATATGTCACATTGGCTGCTCTATCGATGGAACATTGTAATGGTATAAACAATCACCAATTTATTATTGTCATCATATAGTAGACCATACGCAATAGAAAAAACTAAGTTATGCTCCGAGGTCCTTAAAGAGTCATTTAGGATTGTTTCCGTGGTTTTAAGAAACGCAAGCCAAATAACTGCACTAGTTCAAGATGATGTCTTCGGAAACAAAAAGAGCAATGTATGGCTGTATTTGGAAAGAGGAGAGTAGACTGATACATCAGCGAGTTTCTTTTGTGTGGGAAACAAATGAGCGATAACAGGTTGGTACTTTGTGATTGGAGATGTTATATCTAGGGGCGGAACTAGGATTTGGTGTCTGGAGGGCGATTGGCAAAGTGTGTGGTATGTGTCAGCATAAGTAATATGTATTTTTTTACATGTGATTATAAAAAAAAAAAATCATACATCTCAAAATTGTATATAAAAAATGTCTATAAATTATGTTTTTTTTTTTTTTTTATAAGTAAAAGCTTTATTAAGCACAATGTAATAGGCAAAGCCCGAGTACACAGGTCGTATACACAAGAAACACCTAGTACATTCTAGAACTTAGAAAAACGAAGACAAGAACTCGTTTACAGCCCCACCCTTCAGTACAATAGCAGAGAGCCAGCTAAGTAGAGTGCTTATAAAAAACTTCCAAAATGCATCTCTATTGCGTTCCTGATCATTAAAGCACCTCTCATTTCTCTCCAACCAAATACACCACATAATACACAAAGGCATCATTTTCCATGCAGTTGCCACTTGGGAACAAGTATGTATTTGAAAGTTGGTCCAGCATGTTAGGAAATCGACCACTGCTTCTGGCATAACCCAGCATAGCCCAACCCTTCCAAACACACCATCCCATAGCACTTTAGCCATTTCACAATGAAGTAGTAGGTGGTTCACTGATTCCACTTCTTTCTTGCACATAAAGCAACAATCCACAACAATCATTCCGCGCTTCCTCAAGTTATCTATAGTCTGAATATTCCCTATTGCTGCTGTCCATACAAAAAAAAGCCACCCTTGACGGAACATGAGCCTTCCAAATCCTCTTCCAAGGAAAGCCAATATGGTGCTGATTTAGTATCACCTTATAAAATGACCGAACTGTAAATTTTTTAGAGGCTGTTTGACTCCAACATAGTTGGTCCCTGCCCTGTCTTCTTATCTATAAATTATCTTATAAGATAATTTTCTTCAGGATTTCCTTAGTTTGCTAAAGAACTTTACAAAAAGAAAAGAAACTGAAATGTCATCTAAGGATTTTCCCTTCAAACTGAAATGTCATCTTGGAATAATCCAGACGAGAAAAAAAAATAAAAAATCATGTAACTATGTAAGCTCAAAAAGACAAGAAAAACTTATATGATATCATTGATATGAAACTAAACAACTCACATAGCGCACACCAAAGACAAATAAAGAGAGAGATAAAATATTTTACCGTTTCTACTTTTCGTGTCTATGGTGTTGGGGTAGAGTTTCGAATTCTGTGGATTTTGTTCTTGCTTTGCTTCCTCTCAATCTTTTCATGTCTATGGTGTTGGGGTAGACTTTCAAATTCTGTGGATTTTGTTCTTGCTTTGCTTCCTCTAAATCTCAAATCTGAGAAAAGAATTGTTTCTGCTCTCTCTCAAATCCGTTTGGTCTGGTAAAAGGAATGGCATTTGGCTGGGTACATGGCATATAGGTAGTCAAGTATGCTTTTTAGCATGTCATGTCAATGCTACTCTCTCAGGTTGTGTCAGTGCTACTCTCAAATTTGTTTGGCTGTGTCAGTGCTACCCTCTCAGGCTCAAATGGGGAAAGCTGAAAGCACATCGTGTCATGTGTGACCTAAAAGTGAGTTAGATTTTTTAGTACATCAAATCAAAGCAATTATGTTAATGGACTTAAGAATATTTGACTGATACACCATGTGTTTGAGTGTTAGGGTGGAGGAATCTTAAATATTTTAAGAATATAACTTAAAATTGTAATTATACAGTATATAAGCTTAATTTTTAAAACTTTAAACCCCCCCCCCCCCCCCCAAAATCTACAACACAGTTCTGCCCCTGGTTATATCTGTATTTTAAGTGACGGGATAATCCAATAATCTTGAGCTTTCTGTCTGGCAACTAGATCTTCATTGAATTATAATCTACATTTCCTTATTAATTCTCAATTTTCGGTTTGTAGGGAGCTCTGATTAACTTCTCTAAATCACATAGCCATAGGGTAGGGGGATCATTCAAGTGGTAATCAGTGGTCAAAAGTCAGGAATTAGGAGTTCTTTCGATGTTTCATGACGTGAGTTCTGGTATGAAGTGGATGGCAGTATTCTCTGTCTTTGTTTCCTGTTCTTTATGTGTATTACACCTAGAAAGGTTTCTGAAAAGATATTTAACTTTTGATTTGAACGCCCATTGGAAACTCGTGCTTTTAGTACAATTCTTTATCACCTGACCTAAATGGAATTCATATTTGTATGTAAGCTATGGCATATCCATCATTTGGTGTCCCCTCTGATACGTTATAAGTGAAGGTTCTATTGAGGATGATGCTCTCTCTCTCTCTCTCTCTCTCTCTTGCTCTCTCTCTCTCTTCTAATTCTTATTTCTTGTTAATTAAAAGAGTTCACCTTTGTCTTTATACCTTTCAAAGAAATTTTATAAATATCAGTAAATTGGATGCAACAAAGCGGTTATCGAATTTGACTGTATTGTGGCTATCTGGAGCTAAAAATTGGCTTTTCTTAAATATTTCTGTGCTATGAACTTCTAAGTTTGAACTACTCTTCTGATATAACAGTCAATATGTATGTCCTACAAACTTTTCCTGTAGGTCAAAGCCGCTAAGCAAACATTCTCCTCCTTTGACGATTTGCTGGCTAATACTGACAAACCTGTATTGGTTGACTTCTATGCTACCTGGTGCGTTATCCCTGCTTTTGTATATTATTCCCTTCTTTTGCTTTTCAAATTTTGGAGAAAAATGCACATAGGCTGAGATGGTCTCTGGACATGTTGTTAACCCGTCTTATCACCTGAAGTGATAAAGTGGAAAAATGTTAACTTATTTCAGAAACTTCGTAGAATTTGGTTGCCTTGTGAATAAATCGTTACTTCAAATGAATGTGGTAATTTTTCACCCAATAGGCTACTGAGTGGGGTGAAGATCTAACTTCATGAATTCTTTATTTTGAGTAACCTTTAGGCTAGCAGCTGGAGGATTTGAAATTAAAACTGAAGAATGAGTAACCCAATCTCTGGTTTCCAGGTGTGGTCCTTGTCAATTCATGGCTCCTGTCCTCAGTGAAGTCAGTGCTCGGTTGAAAGATAAGATCCAAGTGGTGAAAATAGACACCGAGAAGTACCCTAGCATCGCTGATAAGTACAGAATAGAAGCATTGCCTACTTTCATCATGTTTAAGGACGGAGAACCTTATGATCGCTTTGTAAGTTGAATTTTCATCTGTCTTGCTCTCATATCAAAGTTGAACTTTGAACATCTTTTGGATGTTTGTTTTTTAACTTATGAAAGTGCATTGAAGTCTCATCTTACACTTCTTCAAGGTTCAATAGATCACACTGATGCCTGAGACTGTGTTACCTTCAGTTACATGATTTGTCTAATTATTTACACTCTTTAATCTGGGTCAAAATATGACAGTGACTAGTTTCATTTTGAAATATTTTTGTGCAAGTGTGTAATTCCTTTTAATGGTCCGATCTGGAAAAATTGAGGTCTGCTGCTTAGTAACCGTTTCATTCCTTTGTTCTATGTTAAGTTCTTGAGAAATACTATTATGCTTTTGATCTAAGAGTATTGGTTTAATCATTTTCAGGAGGGTGCTTTGACTGCAGATCAGCTCATCCAACGAATTGAAAACTCTCTGAAAGTTAAGCAATAGATAAGGTAAGCCTCTTATTTTCCTCTTTTATGAAGTTTTCCTATATCTAGCTTGAATTCAAAGTGACACTACGCAATTATCTTTTCTTTTTGTCTTGCTTTTCTTCCGTCTTCTTTCTGTCGCTCAGACCCCCGCCTATCTTATTTTCTGTTCATTGTATCAGTTCAGCAGCGAAATCAAGCTTTTAGATTGGCAAACTGGATTTCGTAAATGAAGATTGCACATTAGATTGCTCTTATCTTTCTTTCAGCGCTGCCTTCACTTTTTCTTTTTTCTTTTTTTATAAACTGATGTTGTACCAAAAAAATGGTTTATTTCTGCCATGTTACCTTGGATTATGTTAATAAGCCAAGCCAAACAAACTTTGGTGACAGATTGCTTGGACTTTTGTAGATCTGCACAAAAATTGTCTCCATTGAAATTTTGACCAGGAAAAAAACCAGAACTTCCTTTTTGATGGCAGTGAACATTTTATGTATCTTACATTCCAATATGGTTAATGATCTCAGGTTCCTTGCTATTAGGTCTTGGATGTGATAACTTTATATAATTGTAGATTGGTTGGTGTAAGCTAATGAGTCCACCAAGCAGAGTTTCCTGGCATAATGAAACTTCTTATCACCCAATTTGGAGAAAATCTTTTACTTTGTATCAATAGTTTACTTGGGCCTCTCATCTCATCTAGTCATTACAACTTTTCCAAACACATAATCGAGATACAAAAAATAATTCATTTTTTTTAAATCTTAAAAACAAAACTAATATTAAAAAAATATATTTTAATAATATTTTATTCAACTTTCATCTCATCTCATCTGTGTTACCAAACGATGCCTAAGTTCTTTGCAGCCAATTCTATCATGCAGTCTTGGGCCTCATTTGTTTTCGCAGTGAGATGAAATGAGATAAGTTGAGATAAAAGTTAAAAGTTGAATAAAATATTATTAGAATATATTTTATTAATATTATTTTTGTTTTGAGATTTGAAAAAATAGAATTGTTTATCTTATTTTGTATGGAAATTTGAAAAACTTGTAATGATTAGATTAGAATGGTTGTGAAAACAAACGAGGCCCTAGATGCGGGGCTTGTTTCTTCTTTCAAGCTGCCAACCCAGCTTAGCAGCCTAACTAATTCAAAATATCACTTCTGACTTTGGAGTTCAAGGGTGATAGAAGCAACCCTTTCTTCATATGTTAGTTCCTCCATGAACTAAATCTAAGACCTATATGATATGGCCAAGACTTTGCAATGAGTTTAATTTATTACCATATATAATCTATTAAAAATTCAGTTAACTATGATAGATAATTTAGGATTTAAAATAAGTTTTAAAGCAATTTCCATTATAAGAATAGTGAAATAAGTAAATCAAGATTCTCTAAATTCTTGGTCTAAATTTTAAGATCTAAAGTGGGAGAAAGATAAACAGGTGAATTGAGTTTTATTATATATATTTATTGAGTTTGTAATATTACTAAAAAAAAGCATACAAATCGAAATAAATATTGTAAGACTAACCATGTATTTATATATCTATTTCTCTATTACTTTATAAGATCTTAATTCCAAGATTACAGTCAAACTCTTTTAAGTTAGTTTCAAAGTCAAATCCCGTTGTATATAAAAATAAAAGTCGCATTCCCTTGCCTTGGACTTAGATCAAAGAGGGTAGAACGAGCTGAATATACATACATACATATATATATATATATAATCATCTATGACGGTAAACTACTCTTGGTTTTCCCTCAGAGTATATATTATGATCACTGGGTTTTTCCTTTATAATTACTTTGATGTATGATAAAGTTTAAAACAATAGTGCTACTCTGCTGTCTCTATGTGCTCACTCGGTATGCTGTCTCGTGTAAAATGTATTTTCTTTTTCTTTTTCTTTTCCAATATATTTTTAATATTTTTAAACATTTTTAAAAAATTAAAAAAAATACCAATACATTAATAGTCACTTCCTTAACCATTAAGAAGAAGTTTTTTTTTTTTAAAAAAATAAATAAATATATAAACGATCAAAACGAGAGGACAAAATGATGAGGCATATTAGCATTATTCACAATATTGTAATATTTTTATAGGAATTACTCCCATAGCATTTTGAGAAATTTAAGGGAGAAATTACCATTTTGGTTAGGTTTGGAATGTGAATTAAAATGAGATGAGATAAAAGTTGAAAGTTAAATTAAATATTATTAGAATATTATTTTTATTTTAAAATTTAAAAAATTTGAATTATTTATTATATTTTATGTAAAAATTTAAAAAAATTATAAAAATTATATAAAATAAAATGAATTGAAAAAAAATTGAGAAATACACTCAATCCAAACAATACTTGGATAGGCATCTTAGATACACACACGATTGTCGACAATTCGAAACCAACCTGTTCAATAAGTCCATCGTGGTCACAAGCCTATTTTCCGACGTGGTCCAATAGTCAGTCATCTGCCCACGGTGGCAAGACAAGTGACTTCAATGTCTGACGAGTAGATTACAAAAGAAACAGTAAAGACTAGTAGGTTACGTTGAAGGCCAATGAAAGCTACTGAAGTTTCCAGCGGTGTAGCCACGTGGTTAAAGATAAAGTGGCCCCCAGCCCCATCCGTCAATCTCTCCTTCGTTTGAAGTATTAACGAAGCAAACGTGGCCACACGAACGTGATTGCAAATGGGACCCGTTGACCTAATCCATATCCATACTATCCTGACTCATTCATACAACTGTCGACATAGACATTTGTTTTTTAAATTTATTTTATACAAAGTTTAAATATTTAAAATAAAAAAAATAGAGCCACAGAATAATTGTTATTCTTTTTATATTGATTTAAAATAAATGTTTTTTATATGATTAGATATTAATAAAGATTATACATTCAATTATTAAAGATTATTTGGATCCTTATGCATCATATATCACAAAATAATATCAAAAATTTTATGTATAGTCATTTTTATTTATTTTTTACGTACTCAATTAATATAATTCGTTGCATTACTTTTTTTAAATATAAAATAATTATTTTAATCAATCATATTAATAAAATATATAAATTATATGTAAAAGTAATTATATGTAATAGGATTTAAATACGAGTGCGTAGCTTTTTGCATGATCACATGCATGATCACATGTCTCATATGCATCATCAGTGCATCAAAAAAATTCACAACTCCTTGGTCGAAGTTCGTCTTTAAGGCATGCTTGGAATCACAATTTTTTAGAGTACTACCAAAGACTAGATTTTCTAAAAATTTATTATCGGATTTTGAAAACACACTCTCTTGAATGATTTATTTGTTATTATTATATTATTAACTACTATTATATATAAATTGAATGGTATAATAATTTCCTTCTTAAAATATAAAAATATCCAAGTGGTTGTATATATAGGTGACTGCTTTAACCATATATAACTTAACCAGTTTCTTATAAAAAAAATAAATAGAGTAGTTAATGATTTATACAATTCTCAAATATATAATTCCTATATATATATATATATATAAGAGGATTTAAGAAAAATAAATGCTATTCATTAATTCCTTAATTTGCAATATTTCTTTGATATTGCCTATTTTTCATTCATTTTAACAGCCATATATAATTGATCAAGAGTGAAAAATGTGATCAACTTTTAATAATCAAGCTGTATAATATATATATGTCAATTTTATAAAATTTAATATACAAAGTACTCAACAATTTGAGGATGCAAAGTATATAATATATATAGTTTTCAAGATAGACAGTAGGAATTAGGGAGTTGGGCCGGAAAATGACAGGAAATATCTTGTCAAAAAATAATTAATATGCATCGATATTGTATATTAGATTATAAAGAATTTTTTTTATATAAAATAAATCTAACATATCATATATTATATATATAATTATTTTAAAAATCTATTTTTATAAATCTTACATTTTTCGTATCTAATTTCATGTAATCCATAATATATATATATATATATATATATATATATGTATTGTGATAATTTTTTTCTGTGGACATAAACGATCGATAAATAGTCATGATCATGTATCATCATGTGATTCATGTGTCTCATGTTCACTCTCACTGATTCATCATATATAGCTATCCATAGTACCGCGACGAGTGTAATGCGTGTGCGTGTAATGGCCTCAAAAATGTGGGAAATACAGACATGATGAGTTGGCATTACACGTACGTACGTGCATTCATGATCTAATATTGCAGCTAGCTAGGCCTTTATAATAATTAACGAGTCATCTCATGTGCATCGCAATCAAAACAAGCCAAATGATCAGATTATAACACGATACGGCACAGCTACTTGCATTTAATTTGTATTTTATTATAATTTCTTTTATAATTTACACCATATATAAATATTTATATGATCACTTTTGTAAATTAAATGGGATTAATGTTGTAAAGTACTGTACAACATAGGGGAAATAGTTCATTATTCTATTCTCAAAATCTCGGTATATAAAATATACTATTCATATTAATTAAATTATAAGATTTAAATTTTAAAATTTATCTTTTAAATTAAATTATACCATGTAAGCACATCACAGCTAGATGTGTTATCTATACCAACTTATAAATAAAATTTTTCCATGGCGTGTTGTAAAATGGGATCAGGAGGAATATGACTCCCATAAACAAACACCCTTAATTCATTTCATGTATATGAGTGATTAGATTATTGTATTAATGTTTATTTAATAGAAATTATTAATTATAATAGTATAAAATGCATGCAAATTGTGAATTTAAAGGATAAAAAGTAACTAATTAACTATGGCAATAAATCCAAAGAAAATGTGGTAAATTCAATAATCTATTACCTATTGAGACACAATCATCAGTTCAATATCAAGAACGAAATACATGATTATTTTTTTATTAAACTATAATTATAAAGTGAAAATTATTATATAGTTTTTATTTTTTTATTTTTGGGTATTTGTTTTTGGAGGTGTGTGTGGAGAAAGAGAGACCACAAGATATATATATATATATATTAATTGAAAATGACCAAGTTTTGAGGGAAAGAAACAGTAGACATGAGTATCAAGGGTGAATATACCCTTTGCCGACACAAAAACCAATTCAATTGGGGCCACTCCACCGGCCATCATCTATTACCCATGAGCAATGAAACAACTTCAGCCTTAATTTTCTTGGCCCCCCACCTCTTTTTTTTTCCCGGGAAAATGTCTGTTTGAATAGAAAGTTCTTGACGTTGAAGTGTCACAAACAATAATAAATTATTGGGCGAAAAAAAGGTCATCAAGCAGCTAGCTAGCTTGCAGTATAGTACTTTTTTTTTTTAAAATTAATATCCCGGTCCCCCCTAGCCTTATCCATTATTTAAACTCACTTTATGATATTATTTTAAATTAAATTTGATCCCAAAAATTAAAAAATAAGTAAGAAAGAAAATGCCTAACAACTAGGTCCTTTTAATTAGTCAAAAGTCCGCGTATATCACGTTTGTAGAGTGAAGTTTGGAGATTTTTTTTTTTCTTTTTTAATTTTTTTTTTTTTTATAAATTAAAGATAATTGATAATACAAGTCCAATAAAACACTTGTAAGAAAGCTATATATTACAAGTCTTTGGATTGAGCTAGCCGACATCCTATTTCTTTTTTCTTTTTCTTTTCTTTTTTTTTTTTTTTTTTTTTGGTGAGGAAAAATATATTAAAAGGTACAAAATACAAAAAGGGGGACACCCCTTGAGGCTTAAGCCGACATCCGTTATTCCGCGTACATAGTAAACTATATGGAAAATGCTAGTTTTCCCGATGGGAGCTCCCGCTTGGAGCTCCCGCTGGGATTTTTTTTATTTTATTTTAATTTTTTATTAAAAAATGTTTTTTAATAGTGATGAGATTTTTTTTTAATTTTTTTAAAATATTTAAAAATATTAAAAAAATACATGTAAAAAATGAAAAAAAAAAAAAAATTCAAATACACTAGCGGGAGCTCCCAGCGGGAGCCCCCTGCGGTGACTCTAGAAGGGTCCAAACTATATATAGTCGGCATCCTCAATTTGAGAAAATACAATTATTTATAAAAAAATAAAAAAATAATATTTATAATTTTAAAAAGAATACGAGACTTACACATCTTAAACTATATTTAGCATTATAAATATAATTATTACTACAATATTTTTGGAAGAGATGATGATCAGCGTCTATATGGTTTGCTTGGAAAAAATCTACATACGTTCGAGCCACGTAAGCGACATGTGGAGGGTTTTACTACATTTTTTTTTTTTTTTGGGGTAGGGTTTTACTACATTGATCTGCCATAATAGTTCCAATTTATTTCAATTTGGACCGTTTCAATTTTTATTTTTTATTTTTTTATGATTATATATATATATAGAGTAGGTGTGAAAGGCAAGAAGATGGTGGATCAGGAGGCTGACACTTAACGACCAATTACGAGCATTAATATATAGATATATATATATATATATATATATATATATATATATATATATATAAACTAGAGTACTAGTTTGCTAGGGCGTACATACATCAAAGTCGTATCTAACTTCATTCACGTGTAGCCGGCCATGTAATAATCTCGTGAGATAAATCATCTCATTTAATTATTATAATGTTTTAAAATTTTTATATAAAATATAATAAATAATTTAATTTTTAAAATAAAAATAATATTAAAAAAATTATATTCTAATAATATTTTATTTAATTTTCATATCATCTTATCTTAGTTCATATATGTAACCAAACGATAACGTCTTTGTTTCATAAGAGATAGAGAGAGGTCGATTGTCATTCATGTCAACTTTAATGTGAGTCATAAGATCATCATTAAATTAATTATGAAAAAAATCTATTTACATACTCGTTTAGTGACACATAAAATACATATATTACTAATTATGAACAAGCGTGCCGCATCAGCTAATAATATAAAACATGTCTTTCTAATTTTAAAAATTTGTAACAGATTTCACAGTAAGTGGTATGTTTTACACATTAATCTACAGACGGCTTATAGTTATAAGTAGTATATAAAGTACTGATCTATGTGTGTTTTAAGTTAAGAATGTGTACGTGCTTGCATGGTGTCTAATGCACTAACAATTCCTTAACATCATGGGGTTATTAACTCAAGCGAGAGTAGTACTTATGTTCCATTTTAAAGGCCAATGGATCATGATGTGTATTAAGTTGTAAAATTATTCTTTTTACACGTGTACAGTTATGTTTATATGGTATTTTATATTGTATAGTTTTCGTTAGGGCATTTTAGTCTTTAGTTCTTAGCAAGGGCAAACTAGTCTTTTTCCTCCTTGTATAAATACTTGTACTATTTATTTTTAGGTTAATTTTTTGTTCAATCCCAAACGGCTTCTTGAATGCGATTGCCTTCTAGGATTTTTCATTCTTGTTATGGTATCAGAAGTTTCTTGAAATTCTTCTTCTCTTCTCATGGCGCCGACAAATCCACCTGCTCCTCCGCCTCTTTCCTCTTCCTCCCCTGATCTTGCGAATCCTTTCTTCCTTCACCCCACCGATAACCTTAGGATTGTTCTAGTCACACAACTCCTCCTTGTCGACAATTATCACACTTGGTCTCGTTCGATGACCACGGCTCTAGGGTTTTCCATTCTTGTTAATGTGAAACCTTCAAACCCATCAGCATGAGAGATCATGTGATCATAAGATGGTGAATATATGTTAATTAGAACATAAAATTACATGAATAATCTTCAATCTCGAATATTTAGTTTACATGCATGTATATAAATATTAGATCTCATATATGTACTTCAATATCAATATATATATAATATTTTCGAATGCAGATCAGATATAAGAAGAGAAATAATATTTGTAGTCTTGAAATGCGTAAGCACCGAACAATTTCTTTAAAAAAGTGAGTAAATACGAAACTCATATGATAAAAAATTGATTTTAATAGTAAACCCTACTATTTTGTAAAAAGATTACACAACA
Organism: Juglans regia; assembly: GCF_001411555.2. Lineage (NCBI taxonomy): Eukaryota > Viridiplantae > Streptophyta > Magnoliopsida > Fagales > Juglandaceae > Juglans > Juglans regia. The sequence continues at coordinate 1,766,353 of NC_049906.1, read as the reverse complement.
CTTATACATTCCAAAACTATACTAGCGCTATTCATATAAGAATGAACGTTGCTATGTCCACATACCAAAATCTTCTACCAATCAGTTAAAAATTTTTTTTGATTTTTTTTTTACTTTTACTTCTACTATTTTTTTAAACTATTTAGATATTCTTAAAAATAAGAAAAAATTATATATTCTTTTAAAAATACTTATTTAATTATTAATTAATCATTAAGTAAAAATAAAAATAAAAATAATTCGGTGGCCACCGGAAAAGCATGATTTGAATTCACTTTTATCAAGCATACATGCATTAACCATGCATTAACCATGCATCAATCCTAGTGCCCTAAACTTGAAGTACTAGCAGCTAGGGTTAATCACACGGGGAAAGGACGTGATCAACATGAAGATTGAAGAGGACAGGCAAACAATCGATTTGTACAAGTAAAATTATATTCTTCATTTCTACGCACATCATATATTATATATTATATATAATTTTTTATTTTTTAATTTTTAATTTTTTTTCTTATCAAATATATAATGTATAGATGATAAGTATAAAAATTTAATTAGTTTAAAAAGAATAAAATTTTTTTAAAAAAAAATAAAAAATATGTAATATTATATAAAAATGATGAGTAGTAAAGCTGCTTGTATAAAACAACCCATGCATTCATAGACAAGATTTTGTGCAGTACCATTTCCCACACGGCTCTTGATCGATTTTCAGAAATTAATTAAGCAGTTTTTTGTAGATAAACAAATGAATTAATTAAGCAGTATATATTAATATTCATTTTATACCCAAAAAATTCAAGATAATTATCAAATAATATCTACTAAAAATAAAAATTGTACGATAATTATTTTTATGATTATATTTAATAATTAGTGTGAGATTTTTATGATCACGATCATAATTAGCAGTGCATAGCTAGCTAGCTCTTTGTATATTAAAATGAGATTATAAGTTTACTAGTGATCATGATGAAATAAGCTTTTACAAATTAAGATTATTGAGATATATATGGTCTTTAATTACTTAATGCATGTTGGTTTTTAATTGATCTAATTAAGAACCCCTTTAATTATTAAAAGCAAATAATTAAAGATCGACCGAATTCCTTATAAACATGGAAAACAAAGCATGAGAGAGAGAGAGAGAGAGAGAGAGAGAGATTAAAAAAAAAATTTTAAAAAAACATTATCAAAAAAATGGTGGACATAATAAAGAAGATGAGTGAACCCAACAGATTACATCCTGACCGTCCATAGCAACATTATGCCACCCACGATGAAGAAAGAGCAACTCAATCTATGGCATTTGGTCACCATCCCCCTATAAATAGCAACCCCACATACACCTCTCCCACCACCCATCAAACACCTCCTCAATCCTTTCCTTTACCTCACTTTCTGCACACTCGTTTCAAAACATACACTCAAACACCACCACCAGATATCCATATGGCTGAAGAGAAGCGCCACCATGGCCTCTTCCACCACCACAAGGATGATGAAGAGAAGCCCGTTGATAATGTCTACTCCGAGACTGGTAATTACTCCACTGATGGCCCTGGTGGCTATAACCGTCCTGAGACCACTGATTACTCCGGTTCTGACCGCCCCGGTGGCTACTCCGACACCACTGCTTACTCTGGTGATCGCCCTGGTGGCTTCAACGAGACCAATGCTTACTCTGGTGATCGCCCTGGTGGCTTCAACGAGACCAATGCTTACTCTGGTGATCGCCCTGGTGGCTTCAACGAGACCAATGCTTACTCCGGCGATCGTCCAGGTGGCTACAGTGAGACCACTGCTTACACCGATTCTGATCGCCCGGGTGGGTACAAGGACACCACTGACTATCCCGATTCTGATCGCCCGGCTGGGTACAAGGACACCAACGAGGAAGACGTTGACTACGACAAGGAAAAGAAGCACCACAAGCATCTCGAGGAGCTTGGCGGGCTCGGTGCTGCCGCCGCTGGTGCTTATGCCTTGGTAAGTATATATTTAATTATCTACTTCTGCTTTTACCATGCAGCATCTCGTTCTTTTTATAAAGTATGTTCTAGATATTTTGCTTATAGTATGGAGCCATATTGAAAATATATATGCACGACTCACCGGCCCGCAAACATCCATGGATCCAAACCTTTTACTTGTCATGGGTAGAAAGTTAAAAGAAGTTCTTTGTTTTGTTGGAAAACGTGAAATTTTTTTAGGTTTTTACATCTAATTTGTTGTGGTTAAAGCTTGAGAATCTTGACGAACTAATTCCATTGGTTTTTGCTCTTTTTTTTACATCAGTATGAGAAGCATGAGGCAAAGAAAGACCCAGAGAATGCACACAGGCATAAGATAGCAGAGGAGGTTGCAGCAGTGGCTGCAGTTGGATCTGGTGGATTTGCCTTCCATGAGCACCATGAGAAGAAGGAGGCTAAGGAAGAGGAGGAAGAGGCTCAAGGAAAGAAGCACCACCACCTTTTTGGTTGAAAAAATAGAAGAAGAAAGGATCCTTCATGATCGATCTGTTCCTAGTGTCTTCATGAACTATATATGCGTGTTTTTAATTATTTTGTCTTGCATTTAGATATGCCAACCAGTACTATCTATCTATCTATCAAAAAAAAAAAAAAAGAAGAAGAAGGGGGGATATAGCACCAGTGAGCAACTACCCTAAATAATACCTGTGAGAGAGGGTGAGTCTGTGAATGCTTCCTTGGTTGGTATATGTACGTTTCCTTTTCATGAATTATGTGTGGGTGTCATCTGTTTCTTTTTGTAAGTGGGTTTCATCTGGTTTTCATATTATCTAATTAATGTTAATAATGACATGTTTATTATCTAAAGAACTTGTCTGATCTGTTATTATTTTCATTATTATTATTTTTTTCCAGATCATGAACATGAAAATTGTGACATTAATATAAATGATATATATCTAATTCGTACGTTAGAAACCCCACTTTTTCTGGTCAGGAGTGAGAAGGCCCTGGTTAAAAAAGTATACATATAGAGCGATGGAGGATCTGATATATACAAATGAAACTCAGTTCAAGTATTAGAGTCACGAAATTCTGAAAAATATAAATGATTAAATCTATCTATTTTCATTAGCTAAATTTTTGAGATAAATAGAAATTTCACATAATATCAAAGTAGATCAGGTGATCCTGAGTTTGAATCCTAGCCTTATATTTTACTTAATTTAGTTAAATATTCCATATATTATGCCTACTCATTAAAGAGAGTGTTAAATCAAATATAAATGATGGGGGAGTGTTAAGACAAATAGAAATGGTTAAATCTATCTCTTTTCATCAAATTTATAAAATAAATGATGGGGGCAGTGTTAAGACAAATGAAAAATGCTAGAGTCGGTCCCGATAATTTTTTTATTTTTTTACTTAGTGATTAAGAAAATATTTTTTAGTGATGTTTTGAATTTTTTTAAAAAATATTTAAGAATATAAAAAAAATGAATGAAAAAAAATTATCGGGACCAGTCTCTATTTCCCTTTTGCGTCGACAGCCTCACCATTTTCTCAAAAATCACTCTCCTAACAACGTGTCTTCCATGTTTCTGTCTTTCTCTCTTCATTACTGAACAACGGTGCCTCTTCGATTTCTACTCGCCTCGCTGTCTCGCAATCATTTTGAAAAAAAATAAATAAATACAAAATCTACATAAAAAAAAAAAAAAAAATTAATAATAGACTCTACTCTTTTTTAAAATAAATACTACTACATAACACTTATACATTCTACAACTGTACATATGTAGCATAACAACTAACCCCCTATCCGAGATAACTTACTTTCTTAATTAGAACACAAACAATTAAAGCTGCTAGCATTAATTAGAGACCGACCTACATCTTAATGCACAATTCAAAATACCATTCTAATTACTTTAAAGTGACAAAAATAAATTACTTTCATAGAACAGTAAACTTGAAATAAACATCAGGGCCGGGATATAGTAGCATCGAAGTAATTGCACCAATGCTTCGATAAATAGGCCCCTATATATATGTGATAGTTTCATGAGAACGTTAGCACGTTGCTTCATGTGTATCTTTCTCATTTAGCTAGGCTAGCTCGCTAGCTCCTCTAGTACTGCATGGAGATCGATCGAGTGACTTGTATATGTAGTAAAAGCTGGATGGATCCTGCTGTCGACTTGGATTAAGATTGCATCACGATTACTTCTCTAGATGGTTCTTAATTGGGTGTACATCAAGAAAGTTGGGTGTTCAAGGAGATCATGTCGACTACTTACATATAGAGTTTATATAATTGGCTCGATTTCTAGTTAAGTTTCCCAATTGTTATCATTGAGCCTAGCTGTATTTTAAGTCACTCAAATTGATGGTAGAGTCGGATGAATTATATATTAATGTGCTCTAAAATTAATTAGATATTGTAATTTCTTATCATGTGGAGTACTGTTATTCTAAGTCTTAGTACTTATACACAACACACTGTTTTACGTGACATAATTTGATTTAAAAATTAAATTTTACCATTAAGTGATGTAGATTGTGTGTTGTATGCACCGACTTGAGAATAAAATAACTCTTTAGGTATATCTTTATACTTTTAGAATTACTACAACTTACTTTATTGGACATCATGTTTGTCTTTCTTTTTTCTTTCTTTCTGTAATATAATCCTAATTAATTAATTATAAGTAGATCAAGATCACCATCGTATACGCGTGGACATCTTTTTCTTTGCTGTGATATCACACTAGTGTACATTGTTGGAGTTTGGCTTAGAAGATACATCGATCATGCATGCTAGGGTTACTTGACTTCTATGGCGATATGAGATTTACATGATGTAATCAAATATTGGTGGCCGGCTCAAGCTCATGTGGAAATAATGGAGATCGCTTTTTGCTTATATCTTCTCAAAACAAAGGCCATTAATTAATTACAGTCCCAACATACAAGCTATCTGAATAAAGGCAATGAGAATCATTGCATGCATGTCCTTGTGCATGCCGGCTTATAAACTGCAGGCAGATCATCAAATCTTTAGGCTTTAAAAGAAAACACTTTCATTTTAATCCGTACGTGCATGTGTTTTTCACTGAACCCGAGTCTAATTAACTAGTAGTGTTTCGTTGGGTGCTTGGGAAATTCCAAGACCTATATATATATATATATATATATATATATTGATCATGTCAATAATGATATGTTTATGTTATCTAAAGAACTTGTCCATATTGCTATTTATAATGTTTTTTTTAGAGTAATACTATATATAAATTTAAAGTGTACCCAAACCTTTTGTATAAAAGTACTAAGTCTCACTTAAAAAGAACAGATTTTTTTTTTTTTAATTTTTAATTTTTAATTTTTTTTTTTACATTTTTTCATAGTAGTGTCCGCTTTTTTACAAAGGAATTACACAGAACTTACAAATCATTATTCTTTTTTTTTAATTTTCTATAAAGTTCACTTCGATCTTGAGATAATTTGATGATTACATAATATTAATGTCATCATATATTTGCAGTAGGTTTAGAAGATGCATCATGATCATCATTATAAGGGACATTATTATATATACATTAAGAGAAATGCTTTAACTATAAAGAGATCTCATAAAAGTAAATACACAAACTCACATGACTTGATGTGATAATTATAAAATTACTTTTATTATAAAGTAGATATAATGTACCACATCAAGCCACGTCATTTTGTGAGTTTATTGTGTGTGAAATCTCTTTATGACTGCACGTAGCACTTCTCAAACATTAATTGTCAATTGGTTCGTCGTCTATATATATATATATATATATATATGATATGGAAATGAAGATCATCAATTTCTGTTTATATCTTCTAAAGATCATAAACGTACAGTCAGAAAAACTGATCGAAATATAAAGATCAAGATAGTTATTGCTCTTGTGATTGGTAAAGCATAACAGCAGAGATATGATCTGATTATTTTCAGGTTAAGAAAAACTCAAATTTAATTGATCCCCAGCTAGCTATCGTACGTGTAAAACACACTGAATTTGATGATGAAAAATGGTTGCACAGTACTGATATTTCCATGATAAAAATCCAGGCCAGGATATATATTAGTCGAAAGGAGTAGTACTTTATAAAGTGGACAGAGATTAATCATAAAGAGCTAGCACATGGCCGGTCCTAAAATAATGAATAATTGGGTAGTGGCCGGCAGATGGGATATAAGTATATGGTTGGAGAGGAACATGATTTAGCTAGGTCCCATTTGGATAATGAGTTGAGATGAAAGTTAAATAAAATATTATTTTTTTATATTATTATTATTATTTTAATAATTAAAAAATTGAATTATTTATTATATTTTATATGAAAATTTGAGAAAATTATAATGATAAGATGATATGAGATTAAACATTTTCAATATGATCTAAATATGGTACTACTTTAAATATTTCTTTGAGTAAAACATCAGTAGTACTACTACTCAATATATATTGATCATTATAAATATATGAGAAATGATAGTTATAGTTATATAATAATAAATTTTATTTTTTTTTAAAATGATTATACGATATTTATACATTTTATAACTGCACGTAATTTTACTAGTTTCAAATATATATATATACATATATATATATATATATATTATATAAAAGAAGCTGGATCCGCACACTGCCACACATTAATATAAGAGTCAGAGGCTCAGAAAATTACCCTACTTTCGTAACTTCACACAAATATTAATTAATTAATGAAGGGCACGTACGTTTGAACGTTAAAGCAAAAGCTAATTTCGAGTTTCGACCGATTAATTGTAGCCGCAAATATATAGTACAATCACTATTTTATTTCAATTTCTTTTAGGAGAAAATACATAAATATTTTATCTTGTCAAACTTAATTTGTAGGGCCACGGCTTTAAATTCGTCCTTGAATTTGTACATTATGATAGGTGAAGTGCGTGTGCGTGTATATCTATAATAGTACAAGCGTCTACAGTATATAAAGAAAACATTAATTAAAAAGTATATCATCACCATCATCATTACATCATTATTTGAATAATTTTCATACAAATTCTATATTATAAGCCTAGCTGTAATACATTTCAACTCATCTCATTTTATCGTTATAATTTTTTTAAATTTTTACACAAACCATCTTAATCTATTTTTATTATTTACGAATCATCTCAACTCATCTTTAAATCCAAATGACTCTATGTGTTAATAAATTAAGTTGTTGCAAATAAATTTATTTATGTAAAGAGAAGTACTGTAGTCACAATGAGATTTCATAAAAATAATATTATAAATTAACGTGATTTAATGTGGTATGTTATATTTATTTTATAATAAAAATAGTTTTATAATATATCATATCACATCAAATCTTCTTAATTTATAGATTTATTTTTATAAAATTTTTTTTGTGGTTAAAATATTTCTGTATCGGTTGAATTAAGTGCACACCCAAGACCGTAGATTAGAACAATCATGCATGCATGTATATATGAGTGGCCACGAATTAGGCAGGAGCGTTTGGTCTTTTGCAATATTTGGTCATGACTACCTGCAGTACCGATTATAAATAACCCCACAAAGCCATTTGAATTCTCACACAATTTTGGCATAATAATTCATCCTGTAATATATATATATATATATATTTTTTTTCCTGAAGATCGATCGCCATGGCTGAGGAGCACCACCACCACCACCTCTTTTCCCACGGCAAAGATGGATCAGAACAAAAACCTGTCGATTATGAGAAGGAAGAGAAGCACCATAAGCATCTCGAGCACCTAGGCGAGCTTGGTGCTGCTGCTGCAGGAGCTTATGCCTTGGTATAAACTCTAATCATGATCGATATATATATATATATATATATATATATATATGCGCCTTTTAAGATTAAAATCATACCATTTTTACTTTGTGTTTTCTTAAAGTTTTCCTGTCGATCGATAGATCATAGTGTTTTCCATCTGCCATCAATTTCAGATCACAGGCAGCTAGCTAGCCTTCATATTTTCCTTGTGCATATATATATATATATATATATGGTTGTTTTGGCCTAGTCTTCTTAAAATTGTGTGTGCTTTTGTTTCAATATTGATTGAAATCAGCATGAGAAGCATGAGGCAAAGAAAGACCCAGAGCATGCGCACAAGCACAAGGTAGAGGAGGAGATTGGAGCAGCGGCCGCGATAGGAGCAGGCGGCTATGTGTTCCATGAGCATCATGAGAAGAAAGAGGCAAAGGAAGAAGAAGAAGAGGCTCATGGAAAGAAGCACCACCATCTCTTCTAAGTGTGTCTTAATTAATTAATATCTATGTCTGTTCTTGCGTGCGTCATGTTAATCGATCGATCCAGGCCAGAAAAAGAATATCTCAAATAATATTTCTGAGTGATCAGTATCTGAATATGATTGATCGATCTTCTGGGAGGGAATTAAATTAATGTCCTTTTTCTTTCTTGTTTCCTGAGAGGCAATCAGCTGTTCATGATGATCTCTTGCTGTGTGAAATATAATGATCTTGTCAATGTTCATAATAAATTAAATATGTTGTGTGATATAATTTGAGAAGTTGTAAAAGTACGTACTTACTATCATGAGTCGTCGATCTTCTTTCTCTAAGCTTCTGATCATCTGCAAAAGCCACAACAATTATGTGGAAAATTCAAATATATATTACCTGTAGCCTTTAATTTAGCCATGAGATGCTACTCATTACTTGCAGGATAAGGCTACTGATCATATTATTTTTTGGATTAGGTTATAAGTTTTTGTGTTAATCTAAAAAATCATATATATTATAGACTCAATAAGTCACCGCATCTCCATTAAACAACCTTGTTCATGAGTGTTAGAAAAACTAAATCAAATTACACAGCGAAATTTGATATTATACCTAGTTGGCAAATCATAGATCTAGTGCAGTTCATATTCAACATATTCTCCGTCGTCGTTGTTGTTCATCCAAAATCTTCTCAGAGATGGTGGAGTGTACTACGTGATATTTATAATATACCAGAGCAACATCCATATATTCTACAGCCTAGATGTCAGGACTAGCTACCTCATTATGTATAGTCTCTCTAAGTGTAACCCCCGATTGGCCATTAAAAACCAATCATCAAAACTCATGAAATAGCTTAATTAAGAGCCAATTCATATATAATCTCTAAGAGAAAGGAAATAAGTGTCCACTATGTCCGGGTACCCTTTCTTACAATGAGATTCAAGCATGTTTCCACATGATGATTGCCATGTTGGCAAAAAGAGGGACCCAGCCATGGATCAACCTCTATGATCCATGTTATTCACATCGATATCTACGTACAGTACCGCAAAATCTCAGCAAACCCCCACTGCCACAAGCGAGAGTAAAGCTGATCATACGTACGAAACCAGCCATGTTATACTTCAGATTCAAATTATCTAAAGTTGGTATTGATCATCAAACTCTAGCTAGCTAGAGTTTTATTTGGAGTTTAGAGAGATAAACTCAAACATAACGTGAATTTTAATTAAGCATTCTGAGAGTCGTTGCCCGGATAAATTTTTCAACCAGCATTTAATAATGCTTGCTAAATACTATATATAGGCCGGTTGATCAGTACTTAACGTGTTTATGATCTGTCTGTCATATTAAATCATACATGAGTCTGATGATCTTGCCCTGTAACTTTTTGTACGATCCTGCCGAAGAGAGAACATCAAAGAGACCATTGAGCCGATGATGATTTTCCTCTGGGAGTACTCCTGGCTAACATCAGGTGCCTCACAGTCCGCCTGGGAGCCGAATGACATGAACACTATTAATTTTTTTTCTCTCTGACAGACCCTAGCTAGCTAGCGCCCTTGGGTTCAACCTTCATGCACTTTATACTTTCAATTCAAGCGTCCTGCAGCAGCAAGCTAACTAATTTATGCCTTATAAATTCACGTACATCTAGCAGATCGATCATCATCATGATGAATGGAAAGTTGGAATGGCAGGTACTATTTGGAAAGGTGGTTGAATTTTGAAAATATTATCAGGTGTCATGGTCATGTCTCTCTAAGCAAAGATTAATACACACTGAGAATCCAAGTGGTCCGTTATCCTTTCTTTTGTGGGTAATTCCATATATATATAGAGGACGGAAATAAACTATTATTATAAGAAAGGACCAGACTACGATCACCCCTCCCAGCTAGTGTTAGGAGCTAAGATTTGTTATTTTTTTTTTCCTTTTTCATATATGTATTTTTTAATACTCTTAAATATTTTTTTGAAAAAATAAAAAAATCATAATATTATTAAAAAATATTTCCTTAATCATTAAGTAAAAAAATAAAAATAAAAAATAAAAATCATAGCTGTAAAATGGAGCGGTAGAATAGAGCGGTGAGATTAATATTATCCTATAAGAAAAATGAATATTTATAAATAGTTATTTGTGATGAGAATAAATTTATTTTAATAAAAAAATGATCATTTTTCGTAAAATATAATTAACTATAAATAAAAAATTTTCTTGTAGTAAATATTGTAATCCGATATTTACGGCAATGATTAATTAACTGATCAGCTTGAAAATATGGTTTGGAGATTATCAGTACTCTACATCAAGATGGATCGGGATCAATCATGATCTATATATAGATGCATAAGTAATACCTATGATCATGTGCACATTTGATCATTATAAAGCTAATTGCATTAATCATATCATAAAAGGAAATCCAAACAGTTAATTGGATTAATCGCATTAATTAATTAATGGGAGTACTACGTACGTTCATCATTATAAGCGATCGAATTAATATACCTTTGAATAATCCTCCTTAATTTAGATTAATGGAAAACTCTTTGATTGGGTCGATCGAGCCATAAGTCATGATAAGCCCTACACCTTTTTTGGTCTTACGTGTTGATGGCCTTCGGAGTACTAGTACTGCATGCATGCTGCTTAATATATGTTCATAGCTAGTTAGCTAGCAAGCTAATCGGTCCATCCAAGGCGACAATTAAGACAAGTTTTGGAACGTAAAAACAGAAGCTAGCGGCGTGCTTGATTATAATTTTGAAGATAAAAAGTTAGAGTAATGCTACGTACGTACAATTATAGAATGTATAAGTGTCATGCAGTAATATTCGTTTTGAAAAATAATAAAATTTAAAATTAATTTTTTTTTTTATGTAAATTTCGTATTTATTTATTTATTTTTTTAAATAATTACGAGACGGCGAGGCAAGTAGAGATCGAAGAGGCACCGTTGTTCAGTAACGAAGAGAAAGACAGAAACATGGAAGGCACGACGTTAATGTTAGGAGAGAGATTTTTGAGAAAATGATGAGGCTGTCGACGCAGAAGGGAAATAGAGAGGGAGATCAAAAAGAAGGAAAACGATTTTAGGGTTCTTTTGACTTTTTGGGCTTTAGATGTGAAAAATGGGTAATCTTACAAATCAGTCAGTTTGAGCTGTACAATTGGCCTATAGTATTTTTTTTTTTAACAAATTGATACCATTAACTCTTCATAAAATTCTAATAAAAAAACAAAATCTTGAAAAACTAAACTTTATTTTTGTGCAGCATTTTATTTCCTTTAATTTTGAACTCTGTAAATATTGAATTGAATTGTTACATTTTATTATAAATCTAATTTTTTTCCCTTTTATTAATATTTTTGTTTAATGATTTATTAAGATATATAAATTTCAAACTTAAATATTTTTTTCATTTCCGGATAAATTGAATAGTTTGTTAATTTACTTGAAATCAATTACACTATTTGAGGTAGATCACTACAAGAAAATTGTTTATTTGTAGTCAGTTAATTTCAGCGAAATGACTATTTACAGTTAAAATGAGTCTATTTTAGTCACAAATAATATTTTCGTCGCAATTAAATGGCCGCAGAAGGGAAATAGAGAGAGAGCGAGAGAGAGAGAGAAAGAAGGAAAACGATTTTAGGGTTTTTTTTTCATTTCCGGATAAATTGAATAGTTTGTTAATTAACCTGAAATTAATTACACTATTTGAGGTAGATTTACATGAGTTTATAATGTACTATAGTTTGTTTAATTTTTTTTTTTTGGAATGTAAAGGATGAGACTTTATATTATAAATATATGATTAAATTGTTTAATACTTACTACTTTAGTTTTGAATTTTAAAATTAACACATTATACATTTATTCTGGAAATAACAAACATACAACATACGCATTCAACTATAACTGTTAAGAGTGATAATAGTAGGTTGGTTAGTGTAATTATCAATTTTCATAAGGAAATAACTTATAATTTCTTAATAATTTAAAAATATAATATGTCTTTATTACTATTTTATTTTGCCAAGTGTGAAAATGTTAAATAAATTAATGTTCTCTTCATTGTTATATATTATTTCTTATAGTGTCTTTGAAAAATTAAATTATATTAATTAATAACACTTTTTTCCGTTAATCTAACAGACATTATATATTTTTTAGTTTTGATTGTTTTACATGTGAATTGTTAGAACTTTGGAATAAAAAAGTGCTTCTGCTTTAGTAATATTTAAAAAAGGTTATGAAAATTTTTAAAGTAAATTAAGATCATGATCTGGTTTATATTCTTAAACTATGAGCTAAACTGCCTTTGGAGTAATGCAATGATTAAATCATTATTTATAGTGCTGAATAATATGGTAATGTGTTAATATTATATATATATATATATATTAGAACATTTTTAATTTTTTCCTTCTCTGAAAGTTTATATAATGTTGGAATTTTTTTTTACATATTTATGAATAAATGTTTAATAATTACTAACAAATTACCTTCTCATAAAGAAGATAAAATTAAAACAAAAAAGTTTTTCAATAATCTGTGAGTATAATCCATAATTTAAAAACGTTTTCTCCCGTAACCATATGAATTTACCCCTTCCTTTTTTTTTTTTTATATAGAAACCTAACAAAATTATCATTAATATTAACTTTAATTGTCAAATTGTAATAAACATCCTTTATATTTTTTATATTTAAATATGTTCTTTATACTTTTAATATATGTAGGCACAGTATGAATTATATAGTATAGGTAGCTAGAGCATGTTAACTTTCTATTTTAATTATGTTTCACCATTTTATAATTCGTAATAAAATTTTAGTATTAATATTTGCATTATTAATTTAAGCTTTTATAAATTTTTCTTATCAAACTTTTCCGTCTTGTAATTATATAACTAAATAAAACAGCGGCTTAATAATTATATGGATCTATCACTTCTGTTTTTTTTTTTAATAAAACCATAACTTCTGTATTCATCAAGAATTAATCAATACATCATGTATTGTCTTGTAAAATAAAACTATAGTAACCCTTTGGGCTATCTTCTATCCAAACTTTTTCTTCATTTATACTATGAGCAAATTTTGCTAAGAAATGAGCAACCTTATTTCCTTCCTCGTAAGTATGTTGAACTTTCCAATGAGGTCTATTAGCTAGAATTCCTCTAATGTCTTCTATTTTCTGACCATTCCATACCCATTGGCCAACTCCCATCAACCAACTGGACCACCTTAGCATTTGTTGTGAGCTTCTTTATTGGGGATTGAATTTTCTAATAGGATAGTTTGGAGATTCATTTATCCCCCATATTTTTATGCTCTGCCCATTTCCCACCCTCCAAACAAGCCCTTCCTTCAAAAACTCTAGGGATCCCCCACATGCTTCTCTAAATCAGTGAAGGTCCATTGCCTATCTTTGCTTCTAGCACATTAGTCTGCTTAAAATATTTGTCTTTGAGCACCCTTGTAGCAATGGATCTAGGATTAGTTAGAACTCTCCAGCATTGCTTAGCTGGAAGAGCTTTATTGAAGCTCTCTAACTCTCTGAAGCCTAGTCCTCCAATACTTTTCAAGGCCCCCATCTTCCCCCATCTCATCTACTTTATCTTCTTATCATTGTCTCTGTGACCCCACCAGAACTTTGCCGTTAAAGCTGCAAGTTCCTTACACAACCTCTTTGGTAGAGAAAACACACTCATGTAGTAGGTAGCGATATATTGGATAACAACTTTTAACAAGACCTCATTCCTAGCAGGTGATAGAAACTAGTTCTTCCAATTGTTTATCTTAAGCCAGACTCTATCTTTGATACCTTGAAAGGTATTATACTTTGACTTTCCCACCATTGTAGGTAGACCCATATACTTTTGATAGTTATTTTGCACTCTAGCTCCAAGCTCTTGCATAATTATATCACAGTCTTTATTTATGCCATTTGAGCTAAACATTATGATAGTCTTTTGCTTATTCAAGCACTAGCCTGATGCCTGCTCATACAACTTTAAAATACTACTGATTTTCTGTCATTCATTACAACATGCTCTCCTAAATATTATGCAATCGTTTGTAAAGAGGAGGTGAGTAAGTTTTACCCCTCCCCTTGACATTGCCACACCCCCTTTTTTTTTTTTTTTCCTGTCCCATTAACTAAGTTGCTCAAACCTTCAGCACATAAAAAAAACAGGTATGGGCAGAGAAGATTCCCCTGCCTTAATCCTCTCGAGGGACATATCACCTCACCTGGCTTCTCATTTATAAGTACAGAATAAGTAACTGAAGTATTTGAAGCCATTATCAATTTAATCCATCTATCTCCAAAGCCTAACTTTTCCATCACAGCTTCCAGATAGGACTACTTAACTATGTCATAAGCTTTAGAAATGTCTAACTTTTAGGCCATACTTCCCACTCTTTCCTTCAGCCTTGTTTTCATAGAATGTAATGCCTCATATGCTGCAACAATGTTGTCTGAGATCAATCTTTCCGATATAAAATTAAAGCATTTTGATTATGGGAGACAATTTCATTTAGCACCTTCTTCATTCTATTTGCAAGGGCCTTAACTATAAGCTTGTATAACACATTACACAAATTTATAGGTCTAAAGTCCCCTACCTTTTTGGATCTGCTAACTTTGGGATCAGAGCCACATAGGTGAAATTCAAAGACTCTTCCAACATACCTCCATTTAAAAAATTTAGAGCTGCCTCGCTTATATCATCACCTATTATGCTTCAGAAAGTTAGGTAGAAACATGCACTGTAGCTATCAGGTCTAGGAGATTTGTAAGGCCTCATTTCTTTCAGAGCTACCTCGAATTCCTCTCTAGTGAAGTTTTTCTCCAACTTAAGCATTCATGCTACTTGTTACCCGTGCCTCTAGAGACTGCACACAGACCTCTATTACTCTTTTTGAAGGAGCTTCAGACCTTTTTATTTTTTTGACGAAATCTCCAATCTTTATTGAATATCCCTCATTTTTTGCAAAGGAATATTGTGGTTATATGAATTTTCAAAGAAGACTTATTAAAACATTATGAACATACCAATCCTTGAAAGGAATGACCAAATAATAAAAACCAAAACCAAACAATAATAAACACAGAGTAACCAACTGCAGCTTACTAAGACCACGAATATAAGGCAAACCCACGGGAGAGAAAGAGAGGAGTCAGTCGGCTGGAGGGAAAGGAGAGAAATGGAAGAAAGAAAATGCGGGAAAAAAATATAAGGCAGAATTTTGAAATCTTGACTTTTTCCAGTGACTATTTAGTGCCACAAATATTCCTAATTTGCAATAAAAGCTTTAGTGGCAGTCAAGTGTCGCCGTAAAATGACAATAATCGCTGCAATAAGTTTCAGAAAAATTTTCTCGCCACAAAATTCATGATATTCGTCACATTCTCAACGAGTTTTTTTGCGGCGACAAAAGGTTGTCGCAAAAAGTCAAATTTCTGCCCTTTTTCCTCTTTCATTGGAAAGGAAAACCCGCTACAGTAAAAATAATTTTTTACGGCTAAATTTCAATCGCTGGAAATAAATTTAGCTACAAATACCACTTTTTCTTGTAGTATTTTACAATCAAACATAACACATCAAGCCACGTCATTTTACGAATTTACCTTTGTAGAATTTCTTTATGCCTAAAGCATTTTTTTTTGTAGTAATCACTCCCTCAATTTTTTTTTTCAAATTCATGCAATAACAAGGACTTTACCACAATAGAATAATAGAATTGAACTTGAGTTTCACAGCAATAAATAGTATTTTATTTCACTGAGTTTTAAGTTTGAAGCCTAATTTGGATACAATGAATTGAGTTTCAGCTGAGTTTGGACTTTTTTTGTTTTTGTGATACATTTAGGGAGGGGAGTTTCGAACTCTAGAACTCTACTTTGGAGGCTGAGAATTTATGCAAATCAGGCCATAGGCCTTTGGCGAGCTGAGTTTGGACTTAAATGTATTGAAGTGGGCCATATCATGTAGGCTTCTATATATATATATATATGGCTCGACCTTGCAAATATGATGGATCTACAATAGCACGATGAAATGAAAAATAGACACCCGCCTCAATATAGAAATAATTAACTCTTAACAAATTATTCAACAGTCATTGATAAAAATTTAGGAATGCTAACTGTAAAAAATGTTAATTGTACTTAAGAAAATCTTATAAAAAAAATTTATTTATCTACGTGTCAGTTATTGATATGTTAAAAATTATGAAATTTGAAGTTTAAAAGAAAATTGAGAAAATGAGTCAGCGTGTATGTAAAATCATAAATAAAATTGTAAGTACAATCTAGCTCTACTCAAATAAATATTTGATAAAAATTTAGATTAAGAAAAACATGCAATTTATGCAAAAATTTTGTTAGATGTAGTTAGGTTTATAAATGAACCAGTATGTTCGATAATATGCTCGATACTTGTTCAGTTAAACTCAAATCGAACTCGACTCGTGAAAACAAAAAGAATTTTGCATGTGAAAGCAGATACCCGTTTGATTAGTAAATGATACATACTCAACAAAACTCAATTCGATTAAAGCTCGTTAAGGCCTGCTCGTTTATGCTCGAGTCAACTCGTTAGTTTGACTTGATTAAAGCTCATTCATATATTGATAAATATATACATACACCTATGTATTTATATGTGTATTAGCTTATAATAATATAAACATAGCATTTTTATAATTAAATATATAATATATAACCTAATTACTTATGTCTATATATTAAATATATTTGATAGCTATATTTTATAATTTGTATAATAATTAGTCGATAACATTTAATAATTTGGTATACTAGTATGTAGAAACCATATAAGAAATAGATATATACTATCATATTATGTATATCTATTAATAAAACCGTAGGCATATAATATATTTTTATTATGAATAAATATCAACTAGTTAGATACTAATTATTTTTAAAATTTTAAAATCTTATAATTCGATAGAGGTTTTACTTGTTAGTTGTATAAATTTAATATTAGATTTTTTATTCATCTAATTTATTAAGTATAAAATCTTATTTAAAAAATAAAAAAAAATAAACAATTCGAGCTAAACTCAAGCTCGTTTTTGGATGAACCGAACTTTTTTGGACGAGCTCGAGCTCGAATTGAGAATTTAACTTACCGAGTTGAGATCGAATAAAGAATAAATAAAAATCTCAAATTCAAATTCGAGTTTTAGTATTTTAAATCGAATCAAGCTCGACAACTCAAAAACCGGTTTGGCTCAACTCGGTGACTACAGCTGTAGATGCAGCAGTAAATCTATGATGAATTACGTTAAGGTTGTGTTTGGATGTTGAAGTGAGTTGAGTTGAGATGATAAAATATTGTTAGAATATTATTTTTTAATATTATTATTATTTTGAGATTTGAAAAATTTGAATTATTTATTATATTTTGTATTAGAATTTGAAAAAATTATAATGATGAGTTGAGATGAGTTGAGATAAGTTTGGTAACCAAACACACCCTCAATCTAGGTAGGGTACTATATTTATTTGGTTGTTTCAGCTTTCAAAGGAAGCAAGCAATGTGGATGTAATCGATCGATGATGGACGCCGAAACTCCTTTCCATAGGGAGTCATGATTGTAAATCTGCATAATATATATATAATAGGCACACATGATTAGATAGTCTCCACGTGTCCACTCTTGGATTCATGACTTTCCAATTGGCCAGCCAACAATGGCAGCCGACAAGGAATTTGCATATATCTATATATAGTAGTTGTTACGTACAAATAAGTGCTTTTTAAAATTTTTTTTTTTTTTTGTCGATTTCTTACTTAATTGATAGTTTTTGGTTGAGATGATCAAAACGTACATTACCCAATGACTTAGAATTGCAACATGCAGGAGTTTGGTGCAAAGGCATGATGCGCGCAGGCACTAATTGATTAATGTTAATGACAAAAAGAATGAAAATTATGCAACTCCATCCGTTTTCTTTTTGGCCAGCCATGATCATCAAAAGCTAGCAGCCCCTGCCAACCATAGTACTTTTACGTAAAATGCCATTTCATGGACATGTGTTAGACTTTGCTCAATCTCTAAAACTCTAGCACGCGGCAATTCATGGACAAGTACTAGCTAGGGTTTGAGCTTTGAGTTGCAGGAAAGAAATATGAAAGCTACTCAATTCACCATTCGGCCACCTTCTTAATTTGCATGCAATTCTTCATTCCTTTTTTTTTCCCCTCCCTTTCACTTTAATTACATTTTCTTTTAGATCAAGCTATATGTTGGAGACTAGCTAGCTTTGAAACAGGAGAAAACCCATCAAGTTAAGTTATGTTTTTTGATTGGATGTTAAAACTCCAAACATAGAATGACATAGAACCAAGAGGCCAATTAATTGCGAGCCTTCATCTATAAATTAATTTTTATTTTTAGACAAAATCTATATAAAAAATTGATTTTAGAGTTTGTCAATAGGGTAGTGCTAGTGTGCCGCCCAACTTTGACTGTTGGGCATGCCCACTAGTACAAATTTTACTTTTTAATTTTTTCTTCTTATTTTTTTTATATTTTTTAAACATATTTAAATATTTTTAGAAAATGAAAAAATAAACTAATACATTAATAATTACTTTTTTAATCAGTAAATAAAAAAAATTAAAAAATAAATAAATATATTAGGGATCAAAATAAGACAGCATATATAGTACTAGCAATATTATTCTTGTCAATAATTTCCTGACATAGAAAATGGCTTAGAAAATTTGTGTCGTAATGAGTGTACAGGCTAGCTACAAAGAAAAGAAGCATCTAGATGTAGACCATCATCTACAAGAAGGGCTATGCCCTAATTTTTAAGGAAAAATATTATTTAATTCTCTCAATGTAATTGCTCAAATATTTTAATTTTAATTTTTATTATTTATTTAATGATTAAGAAAATAATTATTAATCAAATTAATTTTTAAAAATAGATAAATATTTAATTCATATAAAAAATTAACTTTTAAATTATAGACACTATAATATTATATTATTTTTTAAAAGAAATCCACGTCGACGAGCATATAGGCACACATTAAATAGTCTCCACGTGCCCACACTTGGATTGATCATGACTTTCCAATTGGCCATCCAACTATGGAGAGCCGACAAGGAATTTGCAAATATCTATATATAGTAGTTGTTGCAAATAAGTGCTTTTTTATTTTTTGTCGTTTTCTTGCTTAATTGATAGTTTTTCGTTGAGATGATCAAAGCATTACCCAATGATTTAGAATTGCAACATGGAGTTTGGTGCAAAGGCATGCAGGCACTAATTGATTAATGTTCATGACAAATAGAATGAAAATTATGCAACTCCATTTTCTTTTTAACCATGATCATCAAAAGCTAGCCCCTGCCAACCATAATACTACGTAAAATGCCCATCCTCCAATATTAGGGGGGAATGAAATTTCCCTTAAATTGGAAGGTAACCCATTTTATGGACATGTGATAGGCTTTGCTCAATCTCTAATACTCCAAAAAAGAAGTCTAGCATATTGCAGCAATTCATGGACAAGTACTACTAGTAGCGTCTAGGGTCAGGGGCTGAACTATGTTGTAGGTTGGGGCGTGTAATTAGTCTTAGATATTGTATAATTACAATTTTAAGTATAAATATTCTTAAAATATTTAAGATTGCCCCCCAACACTCAAACACACAACATATCACTCAAATATCTTTAAGTCCATTAATATAATAGCCTTGATTTGACATCTCTATAAGTTTGTTTAGTTTGTTTAATTTCATATCAATGATATCATATAAGTTTTGTTTAGTTTCATATCAATGATATCATATAAGTTTTTCTTGTCTTTTTGAGCTTACATAGTTACGCGATTTATTTTTTTTCATCTGGATCATTCTCGACTTCATTGAGTTTCTTGCCTATCACCTGTACATAATCTTTCTTTACAACCTTTGAGATGTTTTTAAGCACATATTAATCAATTAACTAGCTAGAAATTTCAAGAGAGATAGAGAGATAGAGAGTATGTGAAGAATTTATTTTCTTTTGTGAAGAATTTATTAGTTATTCACATGTTTTTTCTTGTTCACTTATTAATAGTAATACAATTATACAATAAAAATATAACGACTTTTATATTATTAGATAGTTTTTTAGGTTTATTCTTGATCTATAAATTTTTCTTAAAGTTTAGAAAAATATGAGTAAGTCAAGAAAAATTGTATAATTTAATGACGTATGATTATTTTTTTATATAATCATTTGCAAAAAGTACATATTACTTATGCTGATACATACGGACACTTTGCCGATCCCCCCCTCCCCCGGCGACATCAAATCCTAGTTCCACCCTTGCCTAGGGTTTGGGTTGCAAGAAAGAAATATAAAAGCTACTCAATTCACCATTCCAACTTTTTAATTTGCATGCAATTATTCATTCTTTTTTTTTTCCCTCCCTACTTTCACTTTAATTACATTTTCTTTTAGATCAAGCTAATTTTATATGGGAAATGATCATCAAAAGGACTAGCTAGTAGTTTGGTTAATAATCGTATAGCACTAAGTTTGTCATGTTGGAGATCGACTAGCTTTGAAACGGAGAAAACCCATCAAGTTAAGTTATGTTTTTTGATTGGATGTTCAAAGTCCAAACATTGAGAATGCCCTAGAACCAAGAGGCCAATTGATTGTGGGGTAGTGCTAGTGTGCCGACCAGCTTTGGCCGTTGGGCGTGCCCATTAGTACAAATTTTTCTTTTTATTTTTTTATTTACATTTTTTAACATATTTAAATATTTTTAAAAAATAAAAAAAATACACCAAAACACTAATAGTCACTTTCTTAATAGTCACTTTTTTAATCAATAAGAAAAAGAAAAAAAAATAAATGTATGAACAGTCAAAATAAATGGACAAAATGTGGCGGCATAGAAGTATTATTCTTATAAATAATTTTCTGATATAAAAAATAGCTTAGAAAATCTGTATCGTAATGAGAGGACATGCTAGCTACCAAGAATAGAAGCATCTAGATGAAGACCATCATCCACAAGAAGTGCCTTGCCCTAATTTTTAAGGGAAAATGCTATTTAACTCACTCAATGTTATCGCTCAAGTATTTTAATTTTGTGTTTTTTATTTAATAATTAAGAAAGTGACTATTAGTAAAATTATATATATTTTAATTTTTTCTTAATGCTTAAGGATGTAAAAAAAATACTTAAAAAAATGAAAAAAAAATTGAAATACACTAGGGGTCACATCCAGTGGTAACAACTAGGCGGCTCCCTAGCACTGTACATTTTTTAGAGATGTCACATGTCACAATCTCATCTCTAAAACAAGGAAAATGCTTTATGATCTCCAGGTGGGTCTTGATAAAAAATTTTAATTTTTTTAATTTAGTAATTAAAAAATTATTTTTTAATGATGTTGTAAGTTTTTTATTTTTTTAAAAAATGTTAAAGGTGATTAAAAAAATATATGAAAACAAAACAAAATACTTTGACCGACTAAACAATGCTATAAACAACTTGATCTGCATGAGCTTTTATTTTTTATTTTTAATTCTAAGCGCGCCTCATTTTAGCGTTTGTATTTTTCTAAATACTCATCCATTTAAATTATATTATTTTTCATTCTTGTTCGTTCTTAATGATGTTTTTTTTTCCTTATAAAAGTTCTTTTAAGATTTCAGATGTTGTAATCTTCTTTGTTCCTTTTTGTAAAAATTATAATTTCTCTATTGTAAGTGAGGATTTATCAATAAAATTGAAATAACGTCATCTCTTTAAAAAGAAATCATGTTAGGCTGTATTTAAGTGTTGAGGTGATCTCAATTGATCTGAGTTGATATGTGAATAATAGTAGATTAAAATGTTTGAGTGGATTTTGTGATTTCATTGAGATGTGTTTGGATGTATGAAATGAGTTGAGATATGTTTTAAATTTTTATGAGAAGTTAAAAAAGTAATAAGCATTATCAATGATTGGTTTGAGATAGATAGAGATAATTAGCTCAACACCCAAACATACCTTAATTTTATTTGGAAACAAAATTCTTAATTGGAGTAATATCTTCAAATTCCTCTGGAATTATCCTACGCAGGCTTGTAAATATTCTCCTCATCCAATCATTATCATTTGTCACAGAGATGAGTAATGCTATATACTATACAATCATCTCACTATATATAAGATGTGATATATTTATCGCCATTAGATGATAAAAAATCATTCTATAGAAGATCATCCAATAATAATTAATGTGTCATATCTTATATAATAAAATAAAAATTAGATGATAGTGTGGTGCATAAAATTTTTTATTTTTCTCTTACTAAATGTGTGATGTATGGATGGATGAATATATAAATTTAATTAGTTTAAGAAGAATAAAACTAATTTTTTTGAAAAAATAAAAAATAAGTATAGTATGTAGGGATGATAAGTAGTAAATTTTTTTTTTTTTTTTTTTAAGTCGTCTTACCATAAAATATATAATGAATAAAGTCATTTTTTAGAAAACAATCGTGACTTATAATATACCATATATATGGTCTATTATTTAATTAATAAGTTATGGTGAAATTTGATTTTTTCTTGATAAATAAATAATTCATTAAATAATATACATAGAACTATTTAGGGTGGGTTTGGATATGCAGTTCAAATGAAAACATATCATCTGGATTAGTATTGTATAATAGTTTTGACTATTCAAACACAATATTTTATCTCTTAAGTTTTGAAAACATCCATTTAAATAAACAATAAAAATTGATATGAGCAGTGTACAATTCAAGTACTTTATAAAACAATGGGACCCACGTCTTTTTCAAATCTCAAAAATTAAAAATTATCTCATCTCATCTCACTATTTAAACATATATTTTTTTACAAATTATCTAATCTCATCTTAACTTAAAAAAATCTCACTATTATTTAAATGATGTCATCTGAATCGTTATCCAAATCCACCATAAATGGTGTGTAAAATGATAAAACAAAATGGTGACATTATTTTGAAAAAAAACTATTAAAGCAGTTGATTTTTTTTGGGTAAACTCCTCGATTAATGATCGAAAAGCCATAAAAGTTGTGTTGGTAAGGATAAATTGGTTGGCAGGAGACGACCCCTTTTAGACAGAATCACAGATAACTGATCGGTACGTAGCGAAAGATCATGCACAACTCTGTCTCATCCCTATGCGTGCGTGCAGTTCTTTCCGTTCTAGTACTTTCAGTCAAAACTACATAAAATGTACATGGCTAGGTACGAACGTACATGCATACATGCATGCATGCATACGTACCATCTGATCTCTTCTCGTCCACTTTCTCATGCCTCCATAACTCTGTTTCCTATCTCATCGAATATTAAATAGATATGTAAACCTATACTGCTGTGGCCGCCACCATCGGTGATCACTCTGTTTCCTTTTCTTCCTCTATCTATACACAAAATTGTGACTGCACAGAATTATTTTATCATTCTCTTTTCAATCCTTAACCCTTTAACCATTTCTATATTTGTTTCTCACTCTCTTCTAGCCTGGTTTTCATTAGTCCCTTTTATAACGTAGACAGTATTAGAAATAAACACATGTCAGCACACACACGTGTTAATACATGATAGGTTAGCAAGACTCGTTCTTAAAAGTCAGTTTTCTTGGTAAAGTTTGGAGCTCTATAAATAGCAGAGCTCATTTCTTGTCTGTAATAAGTTGAACGAATTACGTTTACCAGAAATACAAAGTTTTCTTCTTCTCTAATTGTAACAGACAGTAGCCTGTGGTGGGAGTTGCCTGTAATGGGTGCCTTAAGAGAGTGGGCTAATGGCAGATGAAGAAGGTAGAGGAAGAGAAGGAAAACGTCAAGTCAAACCTGCGTTATTTTTGGGCTTTTGAGTACTGGTGCTAGAGGCTTAGACAGAGGTTTGGTGTGGTGGGTGTCTTTGATTCTGAATGCTCTAAGGCTCTGATGGATACCAAAGGAAGACTTGTTGCGGGTTCTCACAACAGAAATGAGTTTGTTCTTATCAATGCTGATGAGGTTGCCCGAGTAAGTCCTTTTGTTCGTGATTAATTTTCTCATTGCCTCTTTAAACTTCTTTGAAGAAATTTTTTCTTCCCTTACTGTATTTAAACTCATTTATCTACACCCTTCTGTGGAATTTAAAGACAAGTACTTATCGTCTTGGGATTTTCTTACATGGGTCTGTTCCCGAGCAATATACATTGGCTATTTCTTTCTACTTCCTAAACTTCTTCACCTCCTATTTTTTGCCGTTTTGTTCTGGGTAGTGGGTATGAGTTCCTTTTTCTATGTTCTTTTGATGGTGAGTTTTCATCAAGTTTCGACCTCCTCCGATCTTCATGTAGCTCTTTAAGCTGAAATTGCTTATCTGCGTATTTTTTGTGAGTATTTTTTCAGCGTTTTTCTCAAGCTTATCGTAGTACTTCTAATTTCTTCTTTTCAAAAATTCCAAGAGAAACAGAAACTGTATTTATGCCTGTATTTATTGGTTCTTGTTTTTTCTCTAGGTTTTTAGACGAGTAATGCTAGAGAGAAGTCATTATAGCAGTGCACACTTTACATTCACTGCGTGGTTGCTTCTAGTTGATTGTTCTCAATACTCACTAAGAGAGATGTGTAGTCTACATGATGCCACATCATGCCACATCATGTGTGCAAAATGGATGCTCCCAATAATAACTTCTATCTATATTTATATTTATTCTATAATAATAGTTTTAACCAACTTCATGCCGTTATAAATAATTATATTTTTTAAGCAGCATAAATTTCTATTGGGTGTATTGGGAATGTCTGATTCCCTGGTGGAGGTTAACATTGCTATGGCTATTGTGAGTTGCAGGTGACATCAGTTAAAGTATTGAGTGGGCAAATTTGCCAGATATGTGGGGATGAGATAGAGATCACAGTTGATGGGGAGCCATTTGTCGCTTGCAACGAATGTGCCTTCCCTGTGTGCAGACATTGCTACGAGTATGAAAGAAGATAAGGCAATCAGGCCTGCCCTCAGTGCAAAACGAGATACAAGCGCATCAAAGGTGGGAATTTATTACTTTCAATCGGCTCATCGTGTTTTTATTGCGAACTTGGTGATAATTTTGACTAACAATTAATGCAAGCAATTCCAGGGAGTGCTAGAGTTGAAGGCGATGAAGAAGAAGATGACACTGATGATTTGGAGAACGAATTTGATATTGGAGGCAATGCTCACCAAATTGCAGTTGCCATGCTCTCTGCTCGCCTTAATGTCGGCCGAGGTTCCCAAGTCAATGGTTCAGCGATTGCCACACTGCCAGAGCAGAGTAATGCTACGTAAAGTTGTAGACTGCGTAAGCGTCATGCAGTCGCTGATATAAATGAGCTAATCGATTATAGAGATTGCTATAATATTAGAGATGTGGATTGATCAGCTATGGAAGCAGCAAATTGCTTGCATGGCTATTTTCTGCATACCGAGCAAAAAAAATTCACTACATGACCAGTTTGTTAGATTGATCAGCTCTAATATTTGTGAACTCTATAATGATGCTAATGGCTATTTTTTTGTCCTAAGTGATTCTTATTGTTGTTCTGACAATTTATGGTGTAATAACTGGTGTTGATTACGCAGTTCAGCCCAGACCTATGGATCCCAATAAAGACTTAGCCGTATATGGATATGGGACTGTTGCATGGAAAGAGCGTGTGGAAGAGTGGAAAAAGAAGCGGAATGAAAAAGTTCTGGTGGTTAAGCACCAAGGAGGAGGTGGTGGCCTTGGAAACAATGCCGGAGAAGTGTTGGATGATCTTGATTTGCCCATGTAGGTGTATTTGTTTTAACCTCCTTTACAAAAAAAAAAAAAACATATTGCTGGGTTTGTCCTTATGATTTTATTCATCCTTATGATTTTATTCCTAAAATATTGCATTTTCACATGATAGACTAAATTTTCTGAGTCTGTTCATTCCTTGAACTAGGGAGAGAGGAAATAAACCTAAAGTATAGAAATGATTGCTGATTACTGTACTTAACTGACACTGGGACTTCTAGGTTTTGAAGTGTAGTAGCCTATATTTCCATTATTATACTCTTTGGAAATAAATGGTTCAGCCCTGCTATATCTACAATTCTCTTTCCTCGACAACAAGACTCAAGGATTATTTCCATTATTATTCTCTTTTATAGGATAGATGAAGGCAGGCAGCCGCTTTCGAGGAAATTATCAATTCCTTCAAGCAAGATAAATCCATACCAAATGATAATTCTTCTCCGAATTGTGATTCTTGGCTTCTTTTTCCAGTATAGAATTAGCCATCCAGTCAATGATGCGTATGGATTGTGGTTAACATTAGTGATTTGTGAAATATGGTTTGCTGTATCTTGGATATTGGATCAGTTCCCGAAATGGTCCCCGATTGTGCGAGAGACATACCTTGATCGATTGTCCCTCAGGTACGTACCCTCATGTGTGTATGTGTAGTATGTCTGTGTACGTGATTCTGATCTATTCGTATGCAACATGCTGTAATATTTCTTGTGTGTAGGGGCATGCGCAATTTTCCATTCCTAAGTAACATGCTTGTGATATTTCATCTCAGGTATGAGAAAGAAGGGAAGCCATCTGAACTGGCTAATATAGACATATTTGTAAGTACGGTAGATCCGATGAAAGAACCACCACTTATCACTGCAAATACGGTTTTGTCCATCCTTGCTGTAGACTATCCGGTCGACAAAGTTACATGCTATGTCTCGGATGATGGTGCTGCCATGCTTACTTTTGAAGCCCTCTCTGAGACATCAGAGTTTGCACGTAAGTGGGTCCCATTTTGTAAGAGGTTCAACATTGAGCCACGGGCCCCAGAATGGTATTTTTATCAGAGAGTTGACTATTTGAAAGACAAATTGGATCCAAAATTTATAAGAGAACGGCATGCAATGAAGGTTTTCACCTCTCCCTTTGTTTGTTGGCTTCCTTCTCTCCATTATCTGGAATTTCAGCTCCATAAGCAAATAGTGGTTCTGATGGCAGGCAGAGGGCCCCATTTAGGCATTTAGTAAAAAGTTAATTTTTTTTTTCTTAATGAATGTTTTCATCTTCAATAATGTACAATTACCTCTACTGAGAACATGGCTATTCTCATTTGTTGTTATAGAGGGAATATGAAGAGTTCAAAATTCAGATTAATGGGTTGGTAACCATAGCACAAAAGGTTCCTGAGGAGGGGTGGACAATGCAGGATGGGAATCCATGGCCTGGGAACAATGTCAGGGATCATCCTGGAATGATCCAGGTGAGATATTTTCTTAAAACTTCCATGGAATGTTCATCTAGCTGGCCTTTATGTGCATTCAGACAATTAAAATGTATGGATTTTAATCTTAATGGTCTTATACAGGTTTTCCTTGGTCAAAATGGTGTTCTTGATGTAGAAGGAAATGAACTACCTCGCCTGATTTATGTATCTCGGGAGAAGAGACCAGGATTTGATCACCACAAAAAGGCTGGGGCCATGAATGCTCTGGTAGGTCTCTCTCACTTTCTTCTCTTAAGTTGTGTTTCAGGCATATTTGTTGGTTTGCCATTTCTCTTAGTATTAATAATCGTTTTGGCTGATAAATCAAGGTGAGGGTCTCAGCAATCATATCAAATGCTCCTTACCTCCTGAATGTCGATTGTGATCACTATATAAACAACAGCAAGGCACTTCGTGAAGCTATGTGCTTCCTGATGGACCCTACATCTGGAAAGAAAATCTGTTATGTACAATTTCCTCAAAGATTTGATGGGGTTGATCGTCATGATAGATACTCCAATCGGAACGTTGTATTCTTTGATGTAAGTAGAATAACTTGGTTCTGGTGTATCACATACATGCATACCCGTTTTCTATTAACAATTGTTTACTATGCAAGAGCTAATTATTTTAACTGAATCTAGATCAATATGAAAGGATTAGATGGGATCCAAGGACCAATTTATGTTGGAACTGGGTGTGTTTTCAGTAGGCTGGCACTCTATGGATATGATGCCCCAATCAAGAAGAAACCTCCTGGGAAGACATGTAATTGTTGGCCAAAATGGTGCTGCTTCTGCTGTGGATCTAGAAAGAAGAACAAGAAAAAGAAGTCCAATGACAAAAAGATGTTGAAAAACAGGGAGGCTTCAAGTCATATACATGCACTAGAGAATATTGAGGAGGGAATTGAAGGTAAGAAGTGACTTCAGATTCGCAATGAGTTGCAAATCTTTTCTACTAACCAAATTAGTCCCAAATCTTTCAGTATGGGGTTTGGTCCCCTGTTCACTCGTTGTAGATTGCAGTAAACTAATATCACATATGCTTCTACTGTACCCTACACTGCAAGAATAGATAATGAAAAATCCTACCTAATGCCCCTAATGAAATTTGTGAAAAAATTTGGACAATCGCCTGTCTTCATAGCTTCTACACTAATGGAAGATGGAGGGGTTCCAAATGGAGCAAGTTCTGCATCTCTGTTGAAAGAAGCAATCCATGTCATTAGCTGTGGTTATGAAGATAAAACAGAATGGGGAAAAGAGGTATGCTGGAATTTTGCTTTTTAAGTTTAACAAGTCTTTTTCTTTTCCCTCTCTTTCTTTAGCTCTATATGAAAGATTATAATGTCATGTTGGCTAAATTCCACTAATGTTTCAGGTTGGCTGGATATATGGCTCGATTACTGAGGATGTACTGACAGGCTTCAAGATGCACTGTCATGGCTGGAGATCAGTGTATTGCATGCCAAAAAGGCCCGCATTTAAGGGTTCAGCTCCTATAAACCTTTCAGATCGACTACACCAGGTTCTAAGGTGGGCCCTAGGATCCGTTGAGATTTTCTTCAGCAGGCATTGTCCGATATGGTATGGATATGGGTGTGGCTTGAAAGGGTTGGAGCGCTTTTCTTATATCAATTCAGTGGTTTATCCTTTGACATCGATTCCTTTGCTTGCTTATTATACCTTGCCGGCTGTCTGCCTCCTTACTGGAAAGTTCATGGTTCCGGAGGTAATACGTGCTTTAGACTCCTAAATATATGTGATATCTTTAAACTTAAAAAGTATTCAAAATCTGCAAGGCTTTTAAACTATGATATTTTTCATTTTGTTAACAGATAAGCAACCATGCTAGTCTTATTTTCGTGGCCCTCTTCATATCCATAGCTGCAACTAGTATCCTTGAGATGCAGTGGGGAAGGGTCGGCATACACGACTGGTGGAGGAATGAACAATTCTGGGTTATTGGCGGTGTCTCATCACACCTATTTGCTCTTTTCCAAGGCTTGCTTAAGGTTTTGGCTGGGGTTGAAACAAACCTCACCATTACATCTAAAGCTGCAGACGATGGAGAGTTTTCTGAACTCTACCTCTTCAAGTGGACATCTTTGTTGATCCCTCCAATGTCCTTGCTGATCATAAACATAATCGGAGTTGCAGTTGGGGTCTTAGATGCCATCATTAATGGTTATGATTCATGGGGTGCACTATTTGGTAAGCTGTTTTTCGCACTATGGGTCATTGTCCATCTTTACCCATTCCTTAAGGGGTTGATGGGGAAGCAGGACAGGGTTCCCACCATTGTTGTGGTCTGGGCAATCCTCCTAGCATCAATCTTCTCCCTTTTATGGGTCCGAATCAACCCGTTTCTGTCGAAAGGCGGCATTGTACTAGAAGTTTGCGGTTTGGATTGTGACTAAGATGCACAACAAAGAAAATTGAAGTTAAAGAGTTCTATGCCGACAGCAATGGTAGGCAAAGTTATTTTCTGATCGTAGAAGAATATATTGCATGATTGTGGGTTGGAGGGTTGATTGTATTCTGATGATCTCTATGTAATCCCGAAAGATGATAATAAAAGTTTAATTTGATCCACATTTGTTCTCCCCTCCCAAGACTTTTCATATAAAGTCGGTTTGTGTTTAAATGATGTTTGAAAAAGAAATTATCAGAAGTTCTGAAGATTTCTCCCATATCTGCCAAATAGGGCTGTGCAGAAAATTCTATAACCCGATCCGTCCGTACGAACCGACCCGACCCGATCAAAAAAACGGGTTGAGGAAACATGCGGGTCGAACCCGCTGAAACCGCATATTGACGTTTTAAATTGGAAATACATATTAATCTGTTCACAGGTGAATTTAAAATGCTCTGTGGTAAACAAACCCTAGAGGAAGCCGACAGAGAAGGGGAGTGGGAGAGAACTCGGAGAAGGAGACCTTTCCACCATCGACGAGTTTTTCGACCATCGACGAGTGAGTTTTTCCACCATCGACGAGTTTTCCACCTTCGACGAGTTCAAAGCAAGGGCAAGTAGGAAGTGGCGGTGGAGCCCTGGACTGAAGAGGAGGAGGTGGTTGGAGTGGTCTAGTGGAAGAAGAGGGTCTAGTCTGTTGGGCGGCTGCAGCCATTTTTGCTTGACCCAGACTTTTCTTTTGGATTCCGATCTACTCCTCATCTTCTTCAATATTTTTCTCACCTTTTCTCCACCGGTGATGATGAAGATCATAGTGCACCATTTCCTATGTAAAGCATTGATTTTTAATACTATTTTCCTTTCTTTATTTCTTTCCTTTGTTATCTTTACATCTTTAGCTGCATGTGCATTGTTATCGAGCTTTTGAATCGAATTTTTGAAGTGAAACCAAAGGCAAATGGAATGCGAGAACGAGAGAGATTTGGGTTTTGCATTGATCTGGAGTTGATTCGTTTGGCTGCTTCCAATCTCGGGTCAGGTCGGCCCATATTGGGTTGGCTTGTCCTTGATGCGGATCGGGTCGGATCGGACCCAAACATGGATCGGGTTGGTTGGGTTGCAGCCCTACTGCCAAACATGCCTGGGACCCCGTTGAAAATGTTTCATCTCATCTAGTGAAAACAAACCAGACCTAGTCTTCAATCGCTTGTTGAAGAAAGAAAAAGAAGCTTGGACAGTTACAACTACGAACAGTCATTGTGTCCAATATAACAATCAAAATATAAGCAGAATTAGTACACTACATGAAAAATATAACCAAATATTGCCATCAACAGTTACATACCATCACTCAGGAACTCCAAGAAAATGTAAATATTTCCTTTTTAAAATTACAAGTGTTCCCAAAAATGAAAATTCTAACACCAGTGGAAAACTTTGAAATTATTCAACATCAAAAGACATCTTGTTCGATGTGATCTGTTGCGGAATCAAGAATTCGGACTGCTGCAGCCTAAATCTAAGTAGCTAAAACTTATCAGCCTCACAAAAGCTCTTCTGCATCCATACCTTGCAAGTTGCCTTTGCTTTCCCATTATGAAAACCACACGGCTATTATTCTTTGAATAACCAAATTATACTACAATAAGGATGCAAGCAGCACGAGGTAAAAGGGCCTCAATTGTGTGGGACAAGGTGTGTGAGGATGAAACGAGTCATAAAGAGGACTTGCCACAGACGCATGCATCATATCAGCATTGATACAAATAAATAACTGGATTATACCTGTATTTTAAGCACAAAAAATATAAATTTCTCCAAAGATGCCCATCGGCAATGCAAGGAGAGACCTGTAGGCTTATGAGAAGCTTTCTAACCAAGCCAAATGACCAACGTAACCATCTGTATTAACATATCCAAGGCTTTTAAGGGCCTAGCTAAGAAAGTATGCGTGCAAGTGAGTATCAACAAAAGCACTTCCAAGATGAAATGCCTACTTGAATCATGGGTAGCACCATACTTTGGATTAAACATCAGAGTCTCCAAGGATTTGAATCGAACAAAGATCAAAAGACACTTATACGGGACATGTTTTCACAAAGCCTAATTCCAAAGAAAAAGGATCATATCTTCTACAATCTATACCGCTTTCAAGTACCTGAGTCTAATACCATTCATGCAAGTGGACTCTTGAAAGTGAGACCCACATACATGGATAATCCGAAGTATATGAACTCCCAGCAATCCAAATATGATTTAAATAAGAGTATTGTATATCAAGACCATATGTGTGTGAGCTTGTGTGAATGCTAACAAACCAACATTCATCAAATGTCTACCCATATGAGCAGAAAATTCATCAAATAACAAGTATTTCAAACCAACATGCTAACAAAAGCCTCTACCCATATGTCTCCAACCCATCAACACAGGGTGCGCCAATTAAAGAAGCAACAAAGTTTGGATATCATTAACCAAAAGAAACTACATTCCTTCTTTCTTTTCATTTTCTTTGAAAAAGCCAGATTGATAGCAGGACTTATGCATTGATATCCCCATCACCCAACAGTACTAATAAAATCTCATTT
This sequence comes from Juglans regia, assembly GCF_001411555.2. Lineage (NCBI taxonomy): Eukaryota > Viridiplantae > Streptophyta > Magnoliopsida > Fagales > Juglandaceae > Juglans > Juglans regia. The sequence continues at coordinate 1,733,702 of NC_049906.1, read as the reverse complement.
GGACACTAGAAAAAATATACTTTTGAATCTACTCAACAGCATCTAATGGATTAGTCTTGCTAAAAGGAACTGAGTTCTTAGTTCAAATTCTACATCCTCACATATTAAAAGAACAGGATGAATAGATTACACGCAAACTTGAAAAGAGCCAAATATTTTATATCCTTTTCGATATCTATTTCCAAGCTCTTTATATGGAACCCAACACTACAATAACTGTAGACGGACAGTCAGAAACTTCGTGGGGGAAGTGGCACTACAATATATGATAACCAAACTAAAGATAAATCATTAAGCGAGTGGATTAAAATCTTTAACACTTCAAGAAAACACGTTCTCATAATTTATATTGTTTGCAGCTTATGTCTGAAAAATGTTTGGGCCCTAAAACGAAAATCTTGATGTTGAAGCCATTAAAACGATGTCCGATACATCAGTCAAAATAGACTGATACGAATATGCAGATAAATCTAAAATTCTCAGCCAAGGTAAGCACGAACAAAATAACAAACTTTCATCACAGCGATAAGAAAATGCTAATTCTTTTTAGATCTAACATTGTAAATATGAGCTTGTACCCACTGAAACCAATGAGAGGGAAAATGAAAAATAACGAGTCAGGTATTCTCTCCCGCCGATTATCGTTTTCCCATCTTTTTTTCTTTTTTCTAGGCAACCAAACAATAGTTAAAGGTAGAGTCAGAAATCTCGTGTGGAAAAGTGCCGCTCATAGCACCTCTACGACGGTGCTGCGTTAGCACGGAACAGAGATTTTCATCATTCTCTTCAACAACTAAAATTATCTTTAAATTTGAAAACAAAATAATCTCGGATGTAACCGGAAAAACCTAACCTCGTAACTCGTCCATGAAAGAGATCTTCAAGGCCGAGCAGGTCTTTATATACATATATATAAGCAGCAGCCGTACGGGTGATGACCTGACGTAGCCCTAATTTGAATTGTTTTCGGAGACTTGCGTTGGTGGGCTGTCTCAATAATTCGAGACTATCAAAAAAAGCCCACAAAGTTGGATATCCACGGCCCACATTTAGTTAGATTTGGGCCACTTTTTTAAGTGGATTGAAATTTAAGAGCAAGGCCCCTATTATAAATTTATAATTCGACAAAACCACAGGGGGCGGTTTATGTAAATCCTTTTGTTATAAAAACACAACCTAGGGTTTATTACGAACTCTGTTGCGGGTGCAGTCGCCGTAAGCCGAGGCTCAGGTATCTCTCTCGCTTTCTATCTCCATTCTCTCTATTTCTTTCTCCCTCTCTTGTTTGGTTGCTGAGAAACTGGAGAAAATGAAGAGAAACGGATTCTTTTTATCTTCATTATTTTGGCTTTGTTCTGTTTTTAACGTTCATTTCCTTGGCAATTATATAGCATTTGTAGTTTTTTGTTACCATAGTCTCAGTTCGCGTATTAGATTCGTGTTGCTGTCAGGATTTTGTCTCTCTTACAAGATCTGGTTCTTTAATCATTTGCATGAATCTGATGTATTATATAATTGTCTGTCCGTGTTTGCATTTATTGATGAAGTTTTCAACTTATATTGGTAATTTTTTTCAATTTTAAAAATACGTTGTTTTAAATGTGTAAGCTTTTTTCGCTAGATTGACACTAAATTTAAATTCGTATTCAAAGCATAATTATTGTTTCGAAATGCTTTTATTTAAAATGATTTTTGTAGTTATATTAGTTTAGTGATATAATGGTGTTTTTGTTTATATATGTTAAACCAAGAATATATCAAGTTTGAGATATGTCAGTGAGCGGTAGATCAAGTTTAACCTGCTCGAGTGGGTTCACGTGTTATTCATCTGGTGCTTCTACAACTCGTCCGTATAGAGCTATACTGATCAAACTTGACGCATTTTATATGGTTTATTAATGGCTTGATGTTTTCTGTGATTGAAGGAGGAGAATGTCTCACAGGAAGTTTGAGCACCCTAGGCACGGGTCCCTTGGGTTTCTTCCAAGGAAGCGAGCTGCTCGTCACAGGGGAAAGGGTATGTGATTAGATTCTTCATTATCTGGTATGGAGTGTAATCTTGATCGATCTTTCATAGAAAGAAAGGTGTTTCATCCTGAAATTAATGTTTTTTTTTTTTTCCATCTAATGATTATTGGTGGCTTTGACCCATGCAGTGAAGGCTTTTCCTAAGGATGACCCAACCAAGCCATGCAGACTTACTGCATTTTTGGGCTACAAGGCTGGGATGACTCACATTGTCAGGGAGGTTGAAAAACCTGGATCAAGTGAGTTCATTTCTTAGTCCTATATTTTTTTTATAAGCATTTCTTAGTCCTATATTTTTTAACCATCACACCATGCTGAAGTAGTGAAGCATTCTTGAGTTTATATTCAGTAAAAAGAGGGAAAGGGAAACACAATAACAGATAGTTGCTTTAAATGATGGGGTGGCTATGAAAGTTTCTTATCTTTTATATAGCCCAAAAGCCAAATTTGTTTGGTCATCGATACATTTTATATGCTTTACAAGGTCTTGAGCTTTCATTTTCTATTCAGATATGTCTCTTGCACATTTTGTTGCTCTATATTTTTCAACCATGATGTTCCTTATAAGTTTGTGAAGGCATATAACTAATTGAATAATAAATATAGCATCCAGTTATATTTTAACATAATTATTCAAGTTTTTAACAGAATTGTTTGTTATGACATTAAATTATTTTCTTTTTTCGAATTAGTACTTGTATGTCCTATCTGATTCCTTGTGCCATGGAATTTTTCTGGCCTTTAATTTTTGTGGGCTTTATTTAATCTTTTTTATTTTAATTTTTTAGAACTTCACAAGAAGGAGACTTGTGAGGCTGTTACCGTTATTGAGACTCCTCCTATGGTTGTTGTCGGAGTTGTGGGCTATGTGAGGACACCACGTGGACTTCGCACTTTGAACACCGTTTGGGCTCAGCATTTGAGTGAAGAGGTGAAGCGGAGGTTCTACAAGAATTGGTGTAAGTCCAAGAAGAAGGCTTTCACAAAATACTCAAAGCAGTATGAATCTGAAGAAGGGAAGAAAAATATCCAATCACAGCTGGAGAAAATGAAAAAATATGCTACTGTTATTCGTGTTTTGGCTCACACTCAGGTACCAACACTTCATTTATCAATTAATAATGTACTCTTACATGTACTGATAAAAAAAAAGAATGTAGTTACTCATAAAAAAGAATGTAGTCTTGCATATATAATAAATATACCTGTATCCCATAGACATGGGCTCTTGTCGATTCTTATGATCAATAAAATCTTGTTTACCGATAAAAAATAAATAAATACACCTGTATATGTCATGGTTCCTGAACTTCAGTTTGACATGGTTTCATTAACTGTGTGTTTTGTTCCTTTTTTACTTCTAAATGGTCTTAGTCTAATACACGAGTGCTTCTGGCTGATCTGCTGCAGATTAGGAAAATGAAGGGATTGAAGCAGAAGAAAGCACACCTGATGGAGATCCAGGTCAATGGAGGAACTGTGGCTCAGAAAGTAGACTATGCATATGGCTTCTTTGAGAAACAGATTCCTGTGGATGCTGTTTTCCAGAAGGATGAGATGATTGACATCATTGGTGTAACGAAGGGTAAAGGTTATGAAGGTGTTGTCACTCGTTGGGGTGTCACCCGCCTTCCCCGGAAGACTCACAGGGGTCTAAGGAAGGTGGCATGTATTGGTGCTTGGCATCCTGCTAGAGTCTCATTCACAGTTGCAAGGGCTGGTCAGAATGGATACCACCACCGTACCGAGATGAACAAGAAGATCTACAAGCTCGGCAAGAATGGGGTGGAGTCACATGCTGCTCTCACTGAGTTTGACAGGTTTGTTGGTTGAATGACTTGTGAAATCTTTTTATAAAGCAAAAGATAGACACTCCATTCTCTGGTTTCAGTAGTAAGAATATTTTGGCCTTAAGTAATATTTGAGGGGAGTCAGCCTACACACCAGGAGGCGATTTTGAATGTTTCATTTTTCATTCTGGTGTTAGTAATACTTGATGTTGTTGGCTAACAATTTATGGCTTTGTTTTGATGGTTTAGGACTGAGAAGGACATTACTCCAATGGGTGGCTTCCCTCATTATGGTATAGTGAAGGATGATTATCTCATGATCAAGGGTTGCTGTGTTGGTCCAAAGAAGAGGGTTGTTACGCTTCGCCAGTCTCTGCTCAAGCAAACATCGCGTCTTGCTCTCGAGGAGATCAAGCTCAAGTTCATCGACACCTCCTCAAAGTTTGGGCATGGCCGATTCCAGACAACTCAAGAGAAACAGAAGTTTTATGGACGGGTCAAGGCATAATTATGCAAGCATGTCAGATGTTTTTGGCCATCAAGTTAATGTCGTTTTTATGCAATGCAATTTTTTCTTCAGGACAATTGCGTCATCGAAATTTATGTGGTTTGTTTGAGGATTTTGGACGGTATTTTGTCAAGTTTTATTTTGACGAGGATATCTTTTTCATCTTAAATAATTAGTATTGCTTCAAAATTTTGGCCAATCTGCTATTTCATGAGTTGGGGCATCGTCATGGTTTTGGTTTTCTGTTCCCCATTTTCTTCTTTTTTGAGCTTTTCCACTCCGAAGTGGAAATTGTGAGGAGTTTACCGTTTACATATTAGTTCAAGGTCGAATGTCCGTGTATTTGTCTATTATTATCTTGTTTACTTATAAAGAAATATCTTAGCTCAAGGGTATGTAAAAAGACCCTTGTCATTTTAAGTGAACCTGAAATTTCATTGCACATGAAAGTCTTAGAACTTTGGATACAAAGCTCAAAACACCAAAGAACGATAATGATACACTGAAAATCTTGTGATGTCCCTCCCCATTGAAGGAAACAAAGAAATGTACTAATTACAAATTAAAGAATGTAATGCACTTCCGTACTATATTATTTATCTAAAAGAAAAAGATGAGGGTGTAAAAACGTTCCAAAGTTTTGTAAGCGCTTAAATAAAAATTAGCCTACCTTACTTGGTACGGTTTTACGAGATCATGTGCTATGGCTAAAATCCTATTTCAAACTACAAAACATGCCCCACCACATTACATGTGGCAACTCACTATAGCTAAAATGTTTAGATATATTAAGAAGTGAAAATCCAAATTTTCCTTCTTTTGCCTTTTCTCTCTTCTTCCCCCGGGAAAAGAAATCAGAAGAGCTGGCATCCAGAACTCTCAGAAACCTAAACCACACTTTATACCGTGTCTAGGGCTCTCACATTTGCCTGGCCATCTAACATGAAACCCCGACCACGCCCACGACCCCTGCCCCAGCCACGTCCACGTCCACGTCCACGTCCACGTCCACGTCCTTGTCCTCGTCCTCGTCCTGCAAGACATGAGATTTTTTATTTATTATTATTTAGAAACTATCACTTGTATTTTGAAATGGAAACTCACCCAATACACACAAAAATAGAAAAATTCCATCACTGCAAATTTGCCGCCATGTCTTTTTGCGGCAACAAATCCAATGACCAAAATAAATGAAAACACCAACCACAAGTATGAGAGGCCTAAAACCTTTTCCTATTTTCTCCTTCCAAATTTCTATTATCTAAAGCCATGCATCTAAGAGGAGGTTTTACAAAGTACAATATTGATACAGTAATTTTACTTGGCAAACAAAAAGAAAATTTCAAAATAAGACTAATCATGTTGCTAATATTATAAAAGTTAATCATAACAATTCTAGATGACATATAGCAGTCTCACTTACAAATATTATGCATGAGTACAAATATTAAGAAAGCCTCTAAACAAGGAAGAGTATGGAATATGTAAGGAAATGGTTTTTCACGTAAATGTCATCATTTGTTACACGTAAGATGGTATAAAAGCAAATAAAGGTTACCACGACCTTGTGCAGGAGTCGGCCCTCCCCCATAGTTATTCCCATAGTTATTATAATCACTGAATTCCTGCTGCGTGCTCCCACCACCGTACCCCCTTCCGCGCCCACGGTAGCCATGGCTTCTTCCACGACCTCGACCCCTGCCTCCATAATATCGTCCACCATCCAGGCCATTATCTCCATTGTACTCTACAACTCCATTATTATAACTCCCTGTAAATACAGTAAATCACAATTGTTGGTGCTGCAATTGGTGTTGCCAAAAAGGAACGCGCTCTTATAAATGAGCTTTACTTTTGGTAAGCAAAGCACTTCGGTCTTGAAGCTTAGTGCTTAAGTGTGCTTTTACCAACATTACTTAAGAAAAACAGAATAAAGTCCCAATCACCCACTGGCATGCAAAATCCACAGGGTATAAGGTGCTTAAGGGGGGATTCAAAACTCAAACCAGAAATCCCCACACAACTTGGTAAAAATTTAAGTGTAAAAATTAAATACTAGCAATAAAGAGGAATCAAAATAAAATATCAATTTCAAGAGTATTACCTCTTCCTCTGCCCCTTCCTCGACCACCACGGCCTCTACCACGCATTCTAGGAGAGCCCTCTATTTCCACGAGAAACAAAGCAACATTGACTAATATGCTTTAGAAGGATTAAAATACATAAAGTTTATCGCTTTACCTCCGTCATAATCATATTCAGTCCAGGGCTTCACTTGATCAGCTGGAATAGGTGGTTGGTAACTACATCATAGTACAAGCATTAACGATAACGAAAGAGGCCAAGGAAGAATACACCAAAAAGAAATCCAACATAGTTATCAGTTACCTTTTGCGTATGATACTATGACTACCAATCACCCATACAAATACAAAGACTCACAGAATGTGTTCATGTGTGTTGAATGTGTATAGAGAGAAATAGAGAGACGGTTGACCAAGAAATATAGAAACTCATACTGCACCATATTCACATAATCAACTATCTTTGGTTCTTTTGAAGTTCCATAAGTTCCTACTTGAAAAGCTCAAAGGATGGTCACGTGAATGATCAGTGCAACTGTGCCCATAAGTTTCTAACAACGCACCAATGGACCAACACAAAACATTCGAGAAAGAAGAGCAAAGCTTCTATTCATAAAAGAATGAGAACTCCACCATAAAAAAAATTCATTTTGACACGCGATATCCACCATTAAATATATAATATAAATACTTGTGACCCAGAATCATAAGAATCCAGGAAAATGGCAGGTATTTCATTAGACAACTGAGTCATAGTCTCAATTAATCATTATTTTTAATAAGGAATGACTATACACCCACAATAGATATTTCCCATAAAAAGCAAATAACAGAGTATTAATAAAAAAAATTACAAAACAAAGAATGAAAGTTGTCTGCTGGTCATACAATGGGACAAGAGAGGTACCCTGAGGATGATGTATCTAGTTCATTCTTGGACAAAGTAATTGTTATAACCGATACGTGGCGAGTAGTTTCCAGGCTGCATCATCGGAAACAACCAGCTCAAAAGGGATCAAAATGATTATGTTCTGTAAGTGAAAGATTCCTTTTATAATATCCTTACGGAAGAAGTCCCTCTTCTAGAGGCTCCCACAAGTCAGTAATATCAGTAGAACCAACTGCTGTGTTCTGATGAAGACCAGCTATCCTTCTCTACCAAAGAAAACAAATTATGGCAGGTAAATAATATACATTGCAAGCAGGCACAAACAGTAACATCAATACTGATAAAGTACTATTAGAACAACAATCTTTTACGTAGACTGAACAGGGGAAGAGTGGAAAAAAGGAGCGATATTCTAGCGAACTACCTTAATCAATTCAGCAATCATCACAGTCTTGCTGATCGCTCTGCCCATGGCTTTAAGAGCGATTTCATTAGATCCCTTTTCCTATATAAAAAATAGAGCAAAACAAACAGTAAGATAAGAAGTATGTACGAACATACCTACCATAGAAGTCAGAATATAACTAACTACTATATAAAACAAAATGTTCTTTTGTTTTTTACAAAATAAAAATCACAGAATGCATAATGGGTAAGATGAGGTGAAAAAATAAATGCTACCAAATAATTTATGCAAACATAACTTTCTTTTCCAAATAATGCCTACCTACACAAAAGGAAGCCAACACCACGAGTTTGGTTCATTACAGAAAATTTCAGCAAAAAAAACCCTAAAGTTAACTGGCCTAACAGCAGAAGAGGGGTATAAATTAGGGAAATTACACTTTAAACTCTTAAAACTACCGCCGCTTCTGCAATATGTACCTTAAACTACTATTCTTTTTTACTGAACGTGCCTTAAACTAAACTGGCAATCTGCACCCTAAAGTATGAAATTTGATCAATTTACACATTTAGTTAAGATTAAACCTTAGGACTCTGTCATGTGCCCTATTTTTTCATCTACCTTAACAATCAAATCTTAATTGAAGTTACAATTGCCAAAATTTGGTAGCTTGGCATTCAATTTGCCAATCTCGGAAGTTTATGTTGCAAATGGAAATGAAAAAAGGTGCTAATTCCGAGTGTGCAAAATGTAATCTTACCCATAAGCATAGAAACACACCAGCATTGCTAAAATAATAAGTACATGCAATACATATAAACACGCATCCATAAGCACATACACACTATATCCGGAGATAGAAACATCCATAAGTAATGTAGGAGCATATGAATCATACATATACTAAATAAAGGCGTATAGAGAGGTGGAGAGAGAGAGATAGAGGGTTTCGACCTGAAGTAGAGTGGTGGCATAGGTAATGTAGTTCCTCATCCTTCCCTGAGTGGTAATGCGAATCTCATTCTCGTTAATAGACGTCTCTGGCCTCGGCTTCTCCACCCTCTGGTACCGATCCATTTGCTAAAAACCGAAAATAAAAACCACCAAATTTTCAAGTTTATAGATCCAAATATATGAAACAATAACTAAAAAGAAAAAAATTCAGAAAACCCACAAAACCGTAGGGTTCTAGATACTGTTAAGTTGTTCAGCAAAGAAAGAGTAACAGAATTAAAAAAAAAACCAGCTGAACGAAGCTAGAGAGAAGCCCGCGTTTGCCTTGATATCTCTCTTTTTCTCAGTAATTTTGTTCGGTCGCGGGGAGCAATGAACACTACGAGATTTCGGAGTTACTTCTTGTTGCAGACAGATAGAGCCGATTTCAATCTGAAAAAGAGTAGGAGAGCGAGAGAGAGAGAGATTAATAGGGCTTACGAGAGCGGTCGTGGCGCCGTGAAGACCGCCTTGTAAAAACTGACAAAGGGATATTGGCTGATGACGTGGCTGGGGTCCACGGATATATATAGAAATAATTGTTGTTATCTTAATTACGTAAATATTTTAAATCATTGTTATTCAAATAGGGTTCTTAATTATAAAAAATAATATTTTTTATCTTAATTTTATTATCTTCAACAACTATCTTATTAATAAAATACTAAATAATATTTATTTATACATTTATTATGATCGATTGTTAAGGTCTCATTTTGATTGAAAAGTGATTTCAACTCATTTCATTTTTTCTTATTTTATTATTATAAAATTTTTAAATTCTTACGTAATATATAATAAATAATTTAATATTTTTAAATCTTAAAACAATCATAATATTTTATTTAACTTTTATCTCAACTAATATCATCTCAATTCACTATCCAAATGACATTTTAATTTATTTATTCGACGTATTCGATATTTTTGTTTAATTCTTTATTACAACAAAATTTATTAATAGCCAATTCTATTATGAAACTATCTAATAATCTTGCATTAAAGTTAACGGGAATAAAATTTATTTCTATGATAAAACTACATCAAACTTATAATTTCACTATGTTTGAAGCCATATAATCCCAAATGATGCATTTTTTTTTTTTTCAAAATTCCTACAAAACATATCTAAAAAAATTTAGTTATAGGTATATCTCCATTGCAAGACAATTTTTAGCAAAATACAATTATATTATATAAGTAAATAAAATTAATTTTTAATTTGCTCCTTTTTTTTTTAAATAAAAAAATCATATAAATGTGAAAGGCCGTATATATAATCCGTGAGATAGAGAGGAAGTGCCAAACAGGGAGGAGGAGGCAAGGGCAGTAAAAAAGCGAAGCAGGGGATATTCGCGATTGTAGCTCTCATAGTCCTCTCTCTCTCTCTCTCTCTCTCTCTCTCTCTCTCTCACAGGTATGCCAAGCCCTCCCTTTGGCTTCTTTTTTGGTTTAATTTATACTACTTTCAACGTGCGATCCGTTTGGTTTCCGAGAAATCTCTCTGGAAAAAGTAAAGCTGAGAACTTTCGAATTCGGAATCTTCAACTGACCGTGTTTGCTTTAGCTCTATGAGAAAACATTCGAGTTTCTTTTTTATCTTTTTTTTTTTTGTCCCTGGGATTTCTTTGCGACCAAACGGAACTTTAGGGTTTGACCTGGGGACACTATTCTCTCTGTTTTGCTTTAAAAGAAATAATTAAAGAAATAATTATTTATTAAAAGAAATATTTAAAGAAATAATTATTTAGGCATTCTTATATCACATTGATTGCGGAACTAAATTCAATGCTAGATTTCAGATTCATTTAACTTTTTCTTTAAAAGGAATTGGATTTCTGAAGGCACTTGAACAATGGTATTAAGTGTGCTATGTACTTAGCATTGCTATTGGGCTATACAGAGTGCATTGGTATACATACCGGCAGAAGAAAATAATTTTATTTGTTGGCATTTTGAAATAGAAGAGTGTTGGGAGTGATAGTGGACCTAAATTCTAAGAAAAGCTAAAATTATGTTTGGGTTTTGTTACAGGTTGGTTCACAATGACAGACCCTTCTAAGGTCATTCACGTTCGCAATGTGGGCCATGAGATATCTGAAGTATACTCTCACTATATTTTCTTCTCTCTCTTCCTGTTTATTTTCTCTGATATTAGATTATACAGTAAAAAATACTGACGGTAGGAGGAAAAAATATTTTATTAATCGCATCTATTTTGAAGAGATAGAAATGAAGAAAATAAATGAGGTTGTGGCCTTACTTGGATAGCCACCACTGTTTAAATATATTGCAACCTTAAAGTTGAAAATGAGCAAATGACATTAATGTATCTCTGCATAAATATAAATACTTATTAAAACAAAATGCTTAACAATTATTTTTACTTACCCGAACCCCTAGGGGTTGGCTCTAGTGGTAAGAACGTTGGTCTTGGTGGTATGCTCCCTTTAAATCTAGGGTTTGAGCCCTTACGTGAAAATATCCTTGAATTAACCGAGATGCAGTTACTGAAAACTCCTTGCGAACGACTTGTGCTGCACCCTTGAGATTAGTCAAGGATTTGTTCCGAATACCCGATGCCAATAAAAGAAAACTAATATGCTATTCAAGTTTATTTGACATGTTCATGGCATATTTTTGTAGACATGGAAATTAGGAAGCAAGGAAGAATTGATCATTTAAGTGGAGACATGAAAGTGAAATGTGAAAATTAAATTTACAGTAGTCCTTTCTTGTGCCTTGAGCAGTTCAAGTCTAATATACTATGAAATCTTTTTTTTTTTTTTTTTTGATAGGTAATCATAGGAATTTTAGTAATAGAAATAGGCAAAGCCCAGGTACACAGGTAATATACATGAGAAACACCTAGTTAGGGTTTACGATCGAAAGAAGCAAGTCATGAATATTTAGTCCATTACAAACAATGTTTCCTGCCCATAAAAGCAAAGACTTAAAGAAGAAAAGTTTAAGTTCCTCCGTTGTTCTCTCAAAGTCGTCAAAGCTTCTTGCATTTCTTTCCCTCCAGATACACCAACACATACAAACAGGAACCATACGCCAAATGACCACCACCTGAGAGTTACCCTGAATGCCTCTCCAACTTACAAGGAAATCCACCAATCTAAGAGGCATGACCCAAGACAAACCGACTCTCGTGAAAAAATCATCCCACAACCCTGGCCACCTCGCAATGTAGAAGCAAATGATCTACTAATTCCCCCTGCTTCATACACATACAACACCAATTAGTCACAATTACCCGGCGCTTCCTCAAGTTATCTGTAGTTAGGAACTTTGTCCAGTGTTGCTGTCCAAACAAAAAAAGCCGCTTTTGAAGGAGCTTTTGTCTGCCATATACTCTTCCATGAGAACATGGTCAAACCAGGACTCGTTAGAGCTTGGTAAAATAATCTAACAGTGAAGTTGCCTTTCTTAGAATGACTCCAATGCATCTTGTCCCCGGTATCCCCTGGTATACTTACTGAATACAATGTCGCAAAGAACTCTAAAATAATTTTGACCTCCCAATCTTGGGCTGCCCTAATGAAATCAATATTCCATTGAGGGGGGCCACTTGAAAGGACCAAAAGATCAGCAATCGTTGCATCCTTTTGTATTGCTAGCTCAAAAATAGCAGGGAATGTGACTTGAAGGCTATGATCACCACACCATTTATCATACCAAAAACTGACGCAAGAACCATCACCCACCACCAAATGTTCATGTCCTCTAAATGTCTCCCAATGTCCCTTTATATATTTCCATAACCCCACTCCATATGTGCCTCGTACTTCATTCGAGCACAAACCTCCCCAAGCCTTTCCAAATTTAGAGTCTATAACCGACTTCCATAAAGCCTCCCTTTCAAGTTGGTACCTCTACAACCATTTTCCCAAAAGAGCTTGATTGAATTTTGTCAATTGACGAATTCCCAACCCTCCCCCACAAATAGGTGTACAAACTGTTGACCAATTGACCAGATGAAATTTAAACTCATCCCCCAAACCACTCCACAAGAAATCCCTTTGTAATTTTTCAATACAATTAGCTACCTTTATGGGAAGCGGAAACAAAGACAAAAAATACGTGGGTAAGTTTGAAAGAGTGCTTTTAATCAAAGTCAACCTACCACCTTTCGACAAATATAATCTCTTCCAAGAAGCCAACCTGCGCTCCACCCTTTCGACCACTCCATCCTAGATCTTTTCAGATTTAAAATAGGCACCCAATGGTAAACCAAGGTATTTTAGAGGCAGTGAAGATACCTTGCATCCCAAGAGTGTAGCTAATGATTCTGCTTCATGAACGGCCCCCACTGGCACTAATTAAGACTTTGAAAGGTTAATACTCAAGTCTGATGTAGCTTCAAAGCAAAGGAGTAGCGCCTTCAAGGCTTGGATTTGACCAATATGTGCACCGCAAAAAATTAGAGTGTCATCAGCAAATAATAGGTGAGAAATGTTAAGATAATACTATGAAATCCATTCGTTCTTAAGAAGGGTTACCCTCTTGAATCACCTCTTTAATGTATCCCTGCATAGAAATAGTATGCAGTCTATAAAATCCATGGTATGAAATAATGCCGTCTCAACATCCCCTCCATGGCACAACAATTTTCTACTCACGTCACTGCTTATGATTGAAGATTGATGCTATCATCAGGAAGAAGCACAACTATGAACCCAAATGAAATGAGAAACTATGACCTTTATTATCCATTTCGAAATTAATCCATATATAAGATTAATCTTTGGTATATATGTTCAATAAGAACCTTTAAAACTTCATTCTCTTCATCGCCACCCACATTGTGAGAGCATTCATAAATCTGTTACAAATAAGACCTGTCAGGGTGCAGCCCAGTGATCAAAGGGTGGACTTGAGATGAGTTGTAGACTCAGACAACCTAGGTATGATTCCAAAGTTTGTTATTTTTGTACTACACATGGCTTTGCCTATTCTTTTATTAATACAACTTGATTACTTGTAAAAAAAAAATGATTCCAAAGTACGAATTCCCCTAAATTACCTAATACACAGTTCTAACGGGCAGAGTCTTGTTTCCGGGGTTTACTCCCCAAGGATGGATCTGCCTTGTTGAGGTTCCATGTCATCACAAATTCATATATTTTTGTACTTATAAAAAAAAAAAAATTCATATATTTTTTATGACCTTTGGAAAGTGCCTTTGTTTAAAATGAACATAAATGTATATTGTATTTCTTTTCTATTTTAAGTAGAGTTCTATATTGTGTTTCATTATGCTTTTTGCCAGTTATATTTATATTTTTTTTAGTGTTCTCTCCTATTTCTATCTCATATATCCTTTGACACCGGTAATACTTTTCATGCCAGAATGATTTGCTTCAGCTATTCCAGCCATTTGGAGTCATTACTAAGCTTGTGATGCTTCGTGCAAAAAATCAGGTCTTGACTTTGCCACTATGTAGAGGCATTTGTTTTCGTTGTGAACTTAAGTAAAACCTTGGATGTTTAATAACTTGCTTTTTACTTATAAAAAAAAGTAAAACCTTGGATGTGACACATTTTGTTATGTTTTCCATGCATGCAGGCTCTGATCCAAATGCAAGATATTCCTACCGCAGTCAATGCTCTGCAATTCTATGCAAATGTTCAGCCAAGCATAAGGTATGAACAGATTGTTTACTTTTTCTAATTTAAATTTTCTGCGGAAGTAAGGCATTTCTAATTTTCAATATCACCTTAATTGGCAGACATTATTTTAAGATTTCATATATGATATGTATGTCTTTACATTTTGCCCCAGGGGGAGGAATGTTTATGTCCAATTCTCATCACATCAGGAACTAACAACAATGGATCAAAATACTCAAGGAAGAGGAGATGAGGTTGGTATATTCTTAAATGAGATTTGATCATTGTAATCAATTTATCTTGTTGATTTCTATGGAATAAAGCAATGAATGGAGGAATTCTTTTTTATGGCTAAAATAACTGTTTCTTGAATGTTGACTTGATTACATACTGCTTAATCAATTACTTGCTGAGATGCCTTTTTAAAGGCTATGTAAGAAAATAGTATTAATATGCTTTATGCTCACAGTTACTGCTATTCTCCTTCAAGTAAAAAAAAAAAAAAAAAAAAACTTCACTAACAAATAAAAAAGGTTCCTGCTGAGCTTCTCATTGAACATCCAACACGGATAGATTGTCATTTATAGTTTTCAATATCATTCTTGACTGTAATTTAGAAAATTATTGTGTAGTTTACATAACCAGTGATATTATTGCATACTCTGTAAAGCTACTGGGCTTCCATCATTGTGTTACATTCTATGAGAGCTCTCGGTGGGTTTGTCTCCAAAGGAAAAGAGGAAAATGATACTTTTTGGTGAGGATTATTGTGTGGCTCGATTAAAATGAATAATATATCGTTCTTTTTTCACTTGATTTTCTTAATATTTTTTTTCGTGATTCTCATGAAATCTCACCTTAGTTTACTCTTCTTTATTTTTTTCTTCATCTTCATGACTTTTTAAATTATCTGGGCTTTGGAGTAGTAGATTTTATTTCTAAGGATCATTTCTCTATCCATATCCCTCTATTTATTGTCTTCTCCCTCTTGTCTCTATGCTATTCCGCTGTCTGCACTTTCTGGATACTCAGCCAAATCGAATTCTCCTAGTTACTATTCATCACATGCTATATCCAATAACGGTGGACGTGCTGCATCAAGTGTTTTCTCCTCATGGATTTGTAGAGAAGATCGTAACTTTTCAAAAGTCAGCTGGTCAGCTTCTTCTAGTTTTCTCTCTCTTTCTTTCTCTGTCTCTGTTTATAATTGAAAATTTCTTTCTTCAGCTATTAAGCATTGGCTGAATAGATCAGTATTGTTTTTTGGAGAGAATTTAATTTCAACGAATTTCTTATGGTTGGGCACCAGAATTTCCTATAAGTTGGCTTTAGATGAGAAATGCTGTATTTTCAATATCTTAAAATGTCCTGGTGTCTTTTTGTGTGCATATTCATATGCCTTTTAATCTAGAAGAAGATATTCACTATAAATGCATGCATATCCTTTTTCCCTTAATGGTGTTTTCGTCTTGTATTTACAATTTACGTAGGTTTTCAAGCACTTATTCAGTATCAATCACGCCAGAATGCTGTTGTTGCTAGAACTGCACTTCAGGTAGTATTACATCCTCTGTTTTTCTAGTTAGTTTGAACTGGAGACTTTGTTGATGTCTACAGTCTGGTTTGATTTCCAAAACGAGGTTTAACACTTATTCTTGTTATGTTTTAGGGACGTAATATTTATGACGGTTGCTGTCAACTGGACATTCAGTTCTCAAAGTAGGTTTTGAAACATTTTAGAATTTTTATTTTACTTTCCATGTACTTGGTTGCACGCAGCTGAGTGTCCACATTTTTGTCTTTGGGTGTATGTTTGGTCCTTTAAATCATCTGCTTTCTATGTTGATTTATTTTTCTTTTTTCTGTAATCCAGCCTTGACGAGTTGCAAGTAAACTACAATAATGAGCGTTCTAGGTGGGCTGGTCGCATATGGGCTCTGACTTCTGTCACTCCTTTACGTTTTGAAATTAACTCTCCCTTGTTGCTGAATTTAGTTATTTATTCCATCATTAAATTAGGGATTTCACGAACCCAAATCTGCCCACAGAACAGAAAGGCAGATCTTCACAAGTATGTACTCGTCCTTTGATGTTAATAATATGAACATTTATGAAATTGCTGTCCCTTGCCTTTTAATTTAAGTAATTCTTTTTGTTTTGACAGCCAGGGTATGGCGAGGCAGGGGGCACGTATGGCCTTCAAGCTACTGGACGGGGAGGTGCTTAATTAGGCATTTGCAAATTGTTATAATAAGTTTATTGTAATTATGTGATTTTCTATCATTTACTGATGTGTATGTTTTTCTTTTCCTTCCAGTTGCATTTCCACAGGTCAGTATTGCTCAGGCCGTGATGTCTTGTATACAAGTTAATTATAACAGTGTTGGAGGCTGCATTTATTTGTATCTCGTGGTGGATTATATGGAACTTCCAAGTCTCTCTTTGCAAGTGAATATGTTATAAGTATACCATGATTGCCTAAGAATTCCATCTTCTTATCTCCTAGCTTGCAAGTGGTCATTTTCCCTAAACTTGCGATTAGGGAGATCTATCTTTCAATTTAATCTTTTTGTGTTGATGTGTGGGGGGGTGGGTCATTGATTGGGTGTATCTGGGGTGGGGTGTTAAAGTCTTTATTGCAATATTATCTTCTCTTGGAGCATATGTCCTGCCAAGAGATTATATTGTAAGGGTCTGTTGATGGTTGGCTCTTGTCAAGACAATTACTCAACTTGTTTAACTTCATGACAGTCATATCATCTTTAGTGTACATTGCACTTCTCCACAGTTGTATTAGTTTGGCTCTAAACATGCCCATGATTGATGAATTTTGTTTCCTCTGGCAATCTAGATGGCCAATGCAGAAGCAATTGCAGCTGCCTTTGGAGGAGGTCTGCCTCCTGGAATAAGTGGGACAAATGACAGGTGTACAGTCCTTGTCTCCAATCTAAATCCTGATGTAAGAGAAACTTTCTTATTTATAATTCAAAGGCTTTGTTCAATTCTTGTTTTCACATACCATACTTTGTTTCAGAGAATAGATGAGGATAAGCTCTTCAACCTTTTCTCCATATACGGAAACATTGTGAGAATTAAACTTCTCCGCAACAAACCAGATCATGCGCTTATTCAGATGGGGGATGGTTTCCAGGCCGAACTGGCAGTACACTTTTTGAAGGTTTGTTTTTGCATTAACTTATCAAGCCATGTTCGTTATGCTGAGTCAGTTGTCTCTTTTTCATTGAATTGTAATGGCATGTCAATTTATTAGGCCTGATGAGGTAATCAGGTTATGATTTAGAGTATTAGACCCTGCAATATTGGAATGATGAGCGAACTGATAAAATGTGAGTGGAAACTATATTGGATCTGGACACACTAAAACCTTTTCTCATTTGAGATATAGGGAGCACTGATATTTGGGAAGCAGTTAGAGGTCAACTTCTCAAAGCATCCAAACATAACCCAAGGTGCTGAGACACACGAGTACATAAACTCAAATCTCAACCGCTTCAACCGTAATGCTGCTAAGAATTACCGCTACTGCTGCTCCCCTACAAAAATGATCCACCTGTCAACACTTCCCCTGGAAATCACTGAAGAGGAGATTGTGAGCCACTTGGAAGAACATGGCACCATTCTCAACACTAAGCTTTTTGAGATGAATGGGAAGAAGCAGGCCCTAGTTATGTTTGAAACTGAGGAGCAGGCTACTGAAGCCCTAGTGTGCAAGCATGCTACTTCGCTTGCTGGATCAATAATCCGGATTTCTTTTTCCCAGTTACAGTCTATTTAAGTGGCGTTATTGTAGAAGGATAACCAGGGTAAGCATCCCTAAGGATACTAGGTGTAAGGATTAAAATTGGGAGGGATATTTTTATGCAGCTGATGGTCTTCTACACTCTTTTCTGACAATGTGCTTTTGATTGCTTTTTTTACTGGTGGGATCTTCTGTTTCGATTTCTCTAACTCTTATCTTTCTTATCTCAATTGCTTGCATCAATTCTTTCTTATTGAGGTTTCTTTATTAGTTGGGGTAGATTTATGATTGCGGATGGGCACAGTTTTGAAGGACAGGAGGAAGAAAGAGGGGGAAGATATTTTGCCTTTTCAGGGAGAGGGACCTCCTATGTATCTTGGTTGTATGTCTTGTAATTCAGGCTAATCGGGCCATCTCTGTTGTATCTTAATCAACACCCTTTTTTATTTCCTGTCAATTGATTTATGAGAAACTTCTTGAAACTATCCCCTTCTCCCTTCTCCCTTCTCCTTTTCTCCTTCTCCTTCATCCGCTTCTCTGTGTGAAAGATTGATATATGTTCTTTGCTTGTCTCCCATTTGAGGTATAAGGCGTTTCCTCTTCTCCTCCTATCTTATTCTTCGTCCTCCTCTCTCTCTCTCTCTCGCTCTCTCGCTCTCTCACCCACACAGTTTGTGAATGTTTCATTGCAATGGAGAAAGGGTTGAAATGGCATACCGTCCATCAATAATTTGAGAACTGTATCAAGCATGAGCTTGATGGAGCTTAAACACAGCGAAGGGAGAATAAGAAGTGAGAGTGGTGATTTATTGAGTGCCTAAACTATCTTTGGATTTCAGAGTATTTCTTTTGAAGTTGGTTTGGTATCGTTTCTAAATGGTCATCCCCTTCTTCACCCCACTGAAAAATTCTGGTAATTTTAATGGTCTGCGATAAAATGAGAATACCACCTCATTTGTAATTTAGAATTACAAAATAATAATTAGAAATACATTCAAATTCGATGTGATTCTTGGTATGCTGGGACAGAGTTACAATCAAGGAAAAAGCTACGCTCACCACTTCACCATCCCGTTTGACGTGACAGCCTATTGGATAGTAAAATCAGATAAGATGATTTTAGATGAAATGTTAAATTTAAATAAAATATTATTAGAATATTATTTTTTAATATTATTATTATTTTGGTACTTAAAAAAATTAAATTATTTATTATATTTGGATAATAATGAGATGGGAGGAAGTGATTCTTGAATCCAAACCTCCCTCTTGAAAACGTGAAAAAACTTGAAAAAGCCTCTCTGAAGTTTGAAGAAGCCGAAAACGTAGCTTTTCCCTCTCTTCCGTCGAATTTCATCTCCTTCACGATGAAGATCTGCTCTCCCTTGTTTCCGTCCAAGTCTCCCTCTATCATAAAAATGTAGTTTTTTCCTCTTCCTTGTTTCCCGTCGAATTTCATCTTCTTCACGATGAAGATCTGTTCTCCCTTGTTTTTGTCCAAACCTCCCTCTCTCTCTCAAACGTAGTTTTTTTCCCTCCTTGTTTATGAGAGCTCATGGAAGTTGGTTTCTTCGTATAACGAGAACCTTCAATTATTTGGAACCCCATGCAATTAATGGTTGACACATTGTAGAAGAAATTAAGGGATGGCACACAGTGGGTTTGGTAGAGAAAATTCCAAACAACCTCCCAATACTTCAACGAAAAAGACAACTAATCATTTTCTTGTCTCTATTTAGGATACTTGGTTCAACAATGGTAAGAGTTTTGTTAGCACTCATGATCTCTATGCATGAACAACAAAAATATGAGCGAGATGAACCGTATGTAGGAGAAGCACAAGCAGCCCTACTAGTCGTCAAGGAAGCTCAAGCCAAGGGAATGGAAAACATCATTCTAGAAGGCGACTCACTTGACGTTATGATCACTGCCATTAATTTCAGCTATATTTTGACAATAGACTAGAGGATCGACCCTATAAATAAGGATATTGCAACTAGATTAAAACGAGTTGTATCTTGGTTAGTTCAAAAACTCGACCTTCGGGCTACTTGTGCCGGAAGGTCAGACGGAGGAGAGTTGGAAGACGACGCCGAAAATGGATTTCTTATGCCGCACGGACTGAATCCATACTGAGGGAAATAAATCCCTCTTTTTTTAAAAAAAAATTAAAAAATGCCACCGTGGCATGCCATGTCGAGTGGGAACGGAAAGCGGGACTCATGAATGGTGGCTGTAGAACGACCCTACAAACAAATACCATTACTCCAATTATGTCAGTTTGTGGGTGGTTTTTCTATGTTGTCGGATCAGAATCCTTCCTAAGGCATGTGTTAAATCCTAGTCCTATCACTAGTCAACTACAAAGAGGCATGAACCTCTGTCAAGGTTACGACGTTTTGACCTTGGCTACTGAAAATATAAATGCATTGCATAGTTTTGAGAGTAGGGATTAGCAGACCTTGAATATGGGATGCTGCATATGATACATGGGAGCCATTGATTACTCAAAACTACAAAAGGCTAGCACCAGTCAACATTGTGTATTGAGCTAGGGCAAATGCAAAAGGTGCCTCTTGTTTGCAGTTGAATTACTGTGTGAATTACTGTTGTAGTGCACCATTGTCAATTGGTAGATGATAGAACTGGAGTTGAGAAACTGCAAATTCATGATATGCACCACCACCCAGGTCATTATACCAACACAACATGTATTTCAAACCCTCAAGGTTGTTGAAAATGCCATTCATTTCACTATCTATCATAGTAACCCGAATGCAGTTTTCAAAGGCAGAAAGTGATGGGGGGGAAGATGTAGGGTCTTCTTGGCTGTTAGTTGTTGCAAATGACCACTACAAGGGGGATGAAAGATTTATCTGTCTTGTGGAAGATCTTGTCGTGCCGATGAAAACTCAGTGGACATTTAGAGATGAGATGGACTTGGGGAGCCGATACGATTAAAATACCTGCTGCTAGATCTAATTAATATCTCTAATTGAGTGCTGCATAAAGAAAATGAGATCCAGCACTCTGTTGGAATCAAATGTGAGGGTTTTGAGGAACAATTAATGGCTTTATTAACAGCTATTGAAGTTGGACTTGGTCAATCGAAGAAGTCAGATTCTAAAAAACAAATGGAGTTAAAGAGGCTAACTTGGTCCCTAAACTATGAGAGCATTGCAAGTTTAAGTAGAGAAAGAGCTAAAGGGTGGGGATCAGCTCCAGTTTTATGAAGCCCAAAATTGTTTTTTGGAATGTCTGAGGGCTCAATGAGGCAAATAAACGCCTTCGGGTGAAAAACATGCTTCATGAATGGAAGGCGAACATAGTGTGCTTACAGAAAACTAAGCTGAAATTTATTCCCAGGAGAATTGTTAGGAGCTTATGGAGTTGTACTTATGTTGATTAGGTTTATCTTGCTTTTGACAGGGCCTTAGGAGATGTTTTAGTGATGTGGGATAAAGAGTAGTAGAGAAAATGGAGAAGTTTATTAGGGAGTATACTATGGCATGTTCCTTTAGCAATGTTGATGATAATTATTTATGGGCTTTTGATGGTATTTACGGGCTGAATATAGACAGTAGTAGAAGAATATCATGGGAAGAACTTGTTGAAATTCATAGCTAGTGGAATTTTCCATGGTGCATAGGTGGTGATTTTAATGTTACAAGATTTTCTAGTGAACGTTTCGGTAATAGCAGAATATGACTAGTAGTGATGACAGAATTTTCGGAATGTATATTCGACTTGGGTTTGATGGATATTCCTCTCATGGGTGGTACTAGTACGTGGTCCAATAATCATACGTGGTCTAGATTAGACAAATCTTTAGAATGAGAAACTCATTATCCAGAACTTTGTCAAAAGAGGTTGCTTCGTCTATATTTGGATCATTTTCCATTATTACTAAATTGTGGAGGTAAGATGGGTGTCGGATTTTAAGTTTTAAAATATGTTGCTGAAAACTGAAGGTTTTGTGGGGAGTGTTAGGCAATGGGGGAATCTTATATGTTTAATGGCACTCCTAGCTTCATTTTTACAAATAAACTGAAAGCTCTAAAACATGATTTAAAGCTATGAAATATTCAATCTTTTGGTGATGTAGGAGATCGTAAAAAAGCTATGATAGAGGAGTTCAGGATGTAGATAGGACACAGGAGGGGTGGGTTCTATCTATGGAGGAAGCATCTAGAAAGTCTGAGTTAAAGGCAAAATTAGAAAGGGTGGTGTTATTGGAGGAGATCTCTTGGTGTTAAAAATCAAGAGCTTTATGGTTGAAAGAACGAGACCGCAACACAAAGTTCTTTCATGGAGTGACCAACTCCCATAAGAGAACTAATACTATTGAGATGCTGAAAATAGACGAAGTGGAATGTACGGAGGCTCTAGTGATCAAGGAGCATGTTGTGGGATTTTATGAACACTTACTTTCTGAACAGGTGGGATGACAACCAACACTCGATGGACTAACCTTTGAGTCCATAGATCCACAGCAGGTTTTTTGTCTAGAGTGACCCTTTGAGGAGGAGTTAGAGGTCCACACCGTGATAAGGAGAATGATCAAAAATAAAGCACTTGGCCCCAAAGACTTTTCCATGTGATATTTTCAAACTTGTTGGGATGTGGTGAGGGTGGGTTTAATGAAAATGTTCCAAGAATTCTTTTCAGTGGAGAAATTTGAGAAGAGCCTTATACCACATTCATAGCTCTCATTCCTAAGAAGATTGGAGCTTCCGAGGTGAAGGATTCTCGACCTATTAGCCTTGTGAATGGGATATATAAGATTATTTCTAAGGTGCTTAACAATTGCCTAGGAGAGGTTTTGGGGAGGATCATTACAAAACCTCAAAATGCTTTTGTTAAAGATAAGCAAATTCTGAATTCAGTCCTCATTGCTAATGAATGCCTAGATAGTAGGCTAAAATCTGACCAACTGGGAATCATATGCAAGTTAGATATGGAGAAAACATATGATCATGTAAACTGGAAGTTCTTACTATATGTGCTTGGGAGGTGCGGTTTTGGGGAGAAATAGTGTTCGTTGATTAAATGGTGTATTTCTGCAGTGAGGTTTTCTATATTGGTGAATGGTTGCCCAAATGGTTACTTTAATATCTCTCGGGGCCTAAGAGAAGGAGATCATTTGTCCTCACTCATATTCATTCTTGTCATGAAAGCACTTAATAAAATGATTTTAGCCTTGGTGAATAGTGGCTTTATCGAGGAATTCTCGGTGGGTGATCCTAATAGGGGCACTATTAACCTATCTCATTTATTGTTTACAGATAATACACTTATTTTTTGTGAGGCAACACAAAGCCAAGTTTTAACATTGAGGGCATTATTACTTTGATTTGAAGTGATATCCAGCTTGAAAGTGAACTTTGATAAATCATAATTGGTGCCGGTGGGCAATATTCGTAACATCAGGCAATGGGCTAGTATCCTTGGATGTAAGGTTTCCTCGCTTTCCATGTACAACTTTGGTCTTCCTTTGGGGGCAGTTGCAAGATCTATATCGATTTGGGATACAGTGGTAGAGAAGATTGAATGCAGAATGGCAGGTTGGAAGAGATTATATCTCTCGAATGCGGTAGGATCGCCCTTATCAAAAGTACTCTTTCTACTCTACCAACATATTTTGTATCGTGACTTTCTTCGGGGTGGGATAGGAAAAGAATTCAAGTATCATCTAGTCAGGTGGGACAATGTATGTTCTCCAGTCTCTTCGGGTGGATTGGGCATTAGAAATTTGAGAATCTTCAATCGAGCCTTGCTTAGGAAGTGGTTATGGAGATATAATACGGAACTAGAAGCCCTATGGAAGTTCAGTGATTCCAAATATAGAGGCATGCTGGGGGGGGGGGGGATGGTGCACTAGGGAGGTTCACGGGGTTTATGGAGTGAGAGTTTGAAAACACATTCGAAGGGGGTGGGGGATCTTTTGGCATAATAGAATGGTGTTGGACGATGAATCTAGATTAAAATTCTGGACTGATCTATGGTGTGAAGACCAAGCCTTAAAAGGATTCTTTTTCAGTAGTCTTTATGCTCGCAGGTGAGAAAGATGCATCAGTGGCTAATTGTATGGAGTTATTTGGGGACCTAGTCCAGTGGAACGTGAATTTCACTAGAGTCGCGCAGGATTGGGAAGTTGGCAGTATTGATGAGTTCTTTGCTCTTCTATACCCCATGAGGCCGAGAATCCATGGAGCAGCCAAGATGTTGTGGATTCCCACCAGCAAAGGTACATTCTCGATCCGCTCTTTCTATATGTCTCCTACACAACCACAAAATACGAAATTCCCATAGAGAAAGATATGGAGAAAGAAGGCGCCTCCCAAAGCGGCATTTTTTGTATGGACAACAACAGCTTTAGGTAAGATCTTGAAGACGAATAATCTACGAAGATGTAAGGTAATTATAGTAGATTGGTGTTGCATGTGTCGGAAAAATGGTAAAACTATGGATCATTTACTGTTGCATTGTGAGGTGGCTAGAACGTTATGGAATGAAGTGTTTAATAAAATAGACTTTGCTTGGGTTATGCCAGCCACAGTGACAGAGCTCATGGCCAGCTGGATAAATCTACGAAGTCTCCCTGAAATTGTTGTGGTATGAAAAATGGTCCCGATTTGTATCATGTGGTGCCTGCGGAAGGAGCGAAATGACCGAACATTTGAAAATAAGGAGCGCTCACTAGTATAACTTAGATTAGTTTTTGTTAGCACTCTTTTTCTTTAGGCCACAACTGTAGATTTTCGTGGTCTCGATTTTCATAATTTTCTTGTTTCTATTACTTCTTTCTAATTAGGTGTGACCTTTTGTATACCATCTTGTATACTTAGGTTATACCTATTCGTATCAATATAATTGTTTACTTATAAAAAAAAAAATATAACAACTTACTTCCTTCTAAGATTGGGTTTATTGTGCATGCTCAAGTGGGTAAGAACTTGAGCGGCTTGGAGTTAAATTATATGAGAGAGTTAAATTAGTTTTTATACCCAAAAAAGGAAGAAAAAGAACAGCTAAGCATTTCCTTTTACACAAACAGGTGATACAACATTGAGCAACATACAGATGGTGGCCAGACCCAAAAGACCACATAATTAGTAATGATCTCATCTCATGATTCCATGGTCGGACATGACTTTGCTTCTCAAAGAATGGCTGCCTTTTGTTAAGGTATTCTATAAAGTAACTAGTCTCTTATCATGTTAACCTGGAGTGAAACCATGGGCAATATACATTGACGACTCTGAACTCCAAAACCGCAAAAGGCATCATAATGTCAACTTTCCTTAATGCCTTCAAATAATGGAGTCTAGAGGAATATCATCACTTAGAGGATTGATCCTTTCTATAGGAGAGATCACCAGTGGCATTGCCATACCCACCGAAACTATGATCTCTGCATTACAGGAGAAAAGAGGATCTTTATCTGTACATATTAAAAGCATAGTTTATGTGATATAAAATGATTTTATCCCCGATGGTATCAACTTTTAACCTTTTCTTCACGTGCAGTAAGAGATAACACAATTTCTTCCAAAATACAGGACAACATCACTGCTATGAGAAGGAATGCATAATCAGAATGCACAGGAATGTACCTATGCCTTCTTGAATAGACAAATTTGGTCGTATGATCTCTTCAGAATTGACCATAAAAATATCACCAATGTACAGATGGTTGGTTGGGACGTAAACACTGCATAGCTCCACATCTCCATCATCCCTCTAGAACCAATCATCAAAAATCCAATTCAAGAATAACAGTCAAACTATGAACATTGAATGAAAATTTTGTAATAAAGAATTAAATAAACTAAAGACATTTCTTTGTAAAGCCCATTGGCAACAAACTGGGTGCTCCAATTATCTGGTTAGGTTCAAATGGTTTGGGCAGCAATTTAACTATGTCCAATGATAAGGATAACTCATTGAGTTTTTCCATGATTATACCTTCAACACATGGCAACCTGTCCAAAACTGAAATCACGCATGAAAACTTTCCAAATAAGAAACAACTTCCAAAAAAAGTGTATTTCTCAGGAGTTAAATATCTTGTTTCAATATTTTCATTTTCGGTATTACAAGTCCAAAGGTGGGAGAGCCAATGAGCCATTAACATGGAAAGCTGATGATGCTTGAATTTCATATCTCGTGTGGCGAGTAAAATATTGATGACTAATATTTAAACAATCTTCATTTTTTGTTTTCTTTATTAACCCATACTTTCCTTGGCGAGTCATCACCAAATGTTCAGAGAATATGCAAACCTTTCACTCCCATATTCATTGTTGTGTACATATTGTTGGTATGATGTTCGAAGGAAAAGAGAGGTTATTTGAATGAATTTTGTACCTCAACCTTCAAGTAATTTTAAACATACACGTGTTGAATTAAAGTCCTTAGGTGGATCTCATAACAATGTCAAACAAGCTATCTAGCAAACATATTACACAGCTTTCACTAGATCACACCATATCTACCTGAAGGATAACAGAGGATGTTATAAAACCAAATGCATATTCACCAATACGAGGATGACGAATGATCGCAACCTCTTTAAAAGCTGTGGTGTTCTGATCTGTGCAAGAAAGAAAAAAAGAACAAGAATCAACATATATGTGCAAATATAACAGGCTGTGTCAGCAACCAAGAAGACATTTTGAATTTTTGTAGATTAACAAGTGGAAAGAGTTATATAGGCACAAATGACATGATGCCAACAAGGAATACTTTCGGCTATAAGTTACACAAAAGAAGACGAAAAAGGATATTCATATATATGCAAAAAATAGATGGTGTACTGCCAAGGAAATAAGTGCTGGAAAATAAATGTGGTGATCACTTATGGCAGTAATGCAAATAAATAGAAAGTGTTTTTGTCCTTGTGACCATGTAGTCCACACAGACTTCAACTAATCCAGCTACATCATTCCGCTGATGATGTAATCACGAAACCAAAAAAGATAAAAGGTTTCAAACATTACTTTCTAATCCAGCTAAATTTTGAGTGCAATAGTGAGAAAATAATGTCAAACAGTTTGTCTCACCACAGCGATTTGTGAGGTTGAAGTATTTAAACATATGACTGCTATTACTCTAAAATAATGCTGTGTACAGATTCTAAATTCCATGAATTAATTAACCTCGGGTAATAATGGATCTTAAAAGCCAAACGAGTGGTATTACCTGGAGAAATAGCAGTACTAATCTGTTTCAAGGACGAGTAAATGTGCTTAACAAAGGGCATTCGTTTTATAAACCATTCTCCGATCCAAAAAACAGTGGCACCCACCCATGATGAAGCGAATATACCGATAAAGAATATGAAAATTAGTGATGTAACAAACCCAAGGCCTGCAAGAAGAAGAAGTATCCAATGACGATACCATTTATTGAGAAATTAAACTTGTTTAGACATAAGAAGAGAAAGAAGAAGAAGAAATTATACCGAGCAATGATGAAGCAAATGAAAATAAAGAATATTGTATCACATAATGAAGCATAAAGGAAAGCTGAAATCATCAAGGATTCACGTCAAAGCTTCAAACATGAGAAACAAACATGAGATTGAGGCTTAGCTACTCACCAAATATGTTAACACCAAGATTGGCATATATTGGACTGAAGAAACCATCAACGAACTGAATAAACCACCATGTGAAGAGGAATGTAACGACAACAGGAAAAAGGACCACACTACAATTTCACCGTTTGAACGCTAATTTTTGTTCATACTAACATCACCTACAAAGAAAAAGTAAGCAAAAAAAATACCATCATGCTTATTACCATCCAGTCATGAACTTTTTTGAAACCCAGCTCTGGAGAACAGCATAGCAGGCCTGACAAAACGAACGAATCAATGCTCTACTGCATTCAAGTTTCATAAATATTATCTGAGCATGACAATTACCACATATTATAGCCAACAAAAATTGAAAAAATAGTCTGCAACTAAGAGTTGATTATTTCAATCTAGGAGTAACAACTTAACTAAAAGGAATTTAACGAAGACGACAAAGATGGAAATGATCAAATAAATTGAATGGAACAGTGAATATATAGCACAGAGGTACATACAAGATCTAGGGAATTGGGGGAAGTTTTCCCTAAAGCGAAAAGCATGTTACTTTATGAAGAGGAACTGACGTTACGAGTAGAGGAATTGGGTGAGTTCGGAGGAGACTTTGCGACCTCGTCCGGGTCGACCGACTGATTCAGAGGGCTGGACGTGGAGTCCTGGTTATCCACCATTTTCACCTTCGATTTCAGTTGGCAAGCTCAGAGAGAGAGAGAGAGAGAGAGAGAGAGAGGTGTTTTGTGGTTAACTAACTAACCAAGTCTTTCGTGCTTCCTCTCTGGTAAGACTCACCGGTGACGATCGTTTGGGTTGAAATTAAAATGTGAACATGAACTTCTTACGTCCACGTCTGCCTCTAACCAACATATCCTCAAAGAAAATATCTTCATACAAATAAAATAATACTACTTAAATACATTCATAATAAAAAAATAGAAGTTACAATCACAAAAAGAAATCTCATAAAAATAAGAAAAATGATATTAAAGTTTCAGAGTATCACGTACTCTTTTTGACAAAAGTGGATGAAATTACTTTACATATTCTAAAGTAATTGATATAGTATTATTCAAAAAATAAATTTATAAATTGATATAATTTTACATAATACTTTAAATCTATTTATAATAAAAATAATTTTACAATTTATCGTAACATATCAAACTATATCTATTTATAAATTTATTTTTGTGGGATCTCTATGTGACTAAAGCTGCGTTTGGATAAAAGGAAAAGGTCAGCTCAGCTCAATTTTAGACATCATTTAACATCCAAACACACTTGAGTCTTCACTTAGGGTAGGTTTGGGACATCAAACAAAACACAAAATTTTCATCTCATCTCATCTCATCATTACACCTTTTTCAAATCTCCATACAAAATATAATAAACAATTCAACTTTTTAAAATCTCAATACACTTTTTTCAAATCTCAAAACAATAATAATATTAAAACTTAATATTTTAAACTTCAAAACAAAATACAAAATTCTCATCTCACTCCCCAAACCTATCCTTAAGCTACTTCCACTTGAGACTTCGTGGAACTCATTGACAAAACGTCAAAGAAAAAGCCAAACTTTCTCTCAGTGTTTCTCTCAAAAAGTAATGGGACCCACTGACATTCTTTTTATTTCTCTTTCCTCTCAAAAAGTAATGGGACCACTGACATTCTTTCTCTATTTCTCTCTAGAGTCGGACTATTCTGCCACCCAAAATAGTTTGCTCACTTTGACCGCTAGTTACTTTTGCAACTTTTTTTTTATTTTTCTATTCACATTTTTTTAATATATTTAAATATTTTTAAAAAATAAAAAATATACCAATACACTTAAAATCACTTTCTTAATCACTAAGTAAAAAAAAAAAAATCATGAACGGTCAAGTATAGCGGTACAACTTGGAAGGCAAAGTAATTTTTTCCTTCTCTCTATTTATCTTTAATTTGTGGGACTCATCGACTCTCTCTCTATTCCTCTCTTTATTTCTTTCTTGTAGACCAAAAAAACATTTCAACTCTCAAGTAGGAGACAAATTTCTCCTCGAGTGACTGAGAGCCCACTCGAGCAGGAGAAAAATATCTCCAACGCTAAATCGAGCGAAGCTCATTTGTTGGCGATTAAAAAAAAAAATTCTTCCGCATTACATGTGTTTTTTTACAGTTAATTAAATAATATATAAATAAATAATAGAATAAAATGTAGACATGATACTATTATAATTTTATTAATAATTATTTTATTTTGTTTTTATTTTATTTTATTGTACTTTTTCTTACATGCATTGAAGGAATTTATGTTTGATTTATATTATTTATTAATAAAATATTTAATAAATTAATTATTCAATCATTACAACAACTTTACAACCATTGGTAGGGCTCATACATTTTTTAACTTCTCATAAATAGTATTAAACTCATCTTAATATCCAAACACATCTTAGATAGATCCCACATAACTCACTCCACAATCTCAACTCAATACTAATCATAAGGAACTGAGCTCAGCTCAGCTTAACATCCAAACGCAGCCTAAAACATTTCTCTAAAAAAACATTTATATTTACAACTCAACTCACTACTTGGACCACAAACAAAGTCTATCATGGTATCAAGAAAAAATTCTATTAAGTAGTCTTACACCACATTTTTTATTTTTTATTTCTTTTCCTTTAGCAAGTGTGTGGTGTAGGATTGCTGAGTAGAAGAACTCTAGTATCAAAATGAGCTAAGGATGCGTTTCCATCTATACTACCTCCTTGATCCCCTCGTATTCTTTCTTCTCCCCCTTTGTAATCCTTGTAAAGGAAAAACTAAATGGAACATTCGGATTGAATTTTTTATACAACTTGTGAATTTGATACAAACTCAATAAAAATTTAGCAGGTTAAGGTTAGGATTCCAATATTCGATATTCATAATTGGCAATTTTGTTGAAAATAAGCGAATTAGGAGTGGGTGGTTGGGCCTTGCCACCCATCTACCTACCCCACCCGGCCGGCTCTCGGTTGAGAGGCTAGGCGCCCCCAGCCGTCAGATGTTAGGGTGCGAGCCCATGCCCACACTTGAAAACTCAGGCGGGGAAGGGGGCCAGGGTTGGGCCCAGGCCCGCCCGTACAAGGCCTTTTCCGTCCATATATATATATATGTGTGTGTGTGTATTAAAAAAAAACTATTTCTTTAATAAAACAACGTTGCTTTGGGTAAAATTCCAAAATGATGTCATTTTAGGCTCCATTTGGATACAGAAACACTCTCAACTCATTTTATCATTATAACTTTTCCAAATTCTCATACAAAATATAATAAAAAATTCAGTTTTTTCAAATCCTAAAATAATAATAATATTAAAAAATAATATTCTAATAATAGTTTATTCACCTCATTTAAAATCATATTATCTTATCTAATCTCACTATTCGAACGAGCCCTTTATATAGGGTTTGAGTTTTGTGACTTCGTATCAAACGTGAAATCCCCACTCTTAGGCTCCAGCTGCCCACTGCCAAGCCATTCTCTTCCCCCCCCCCCCAACCCACCTCGCATCTCTCTCTTCCCCTCTCTCTATCTCTCTTTCATCTCTTAGTGCCTCTATTTTATGGCATCGCCTTCATAGTCTCTCTCGTCCTCTCATCCTCGCCCCTAGTCGGTCGTCGTCATTGCCATGGTCTCTCTCTCTCTCACCCAGCTGGTAATATATATATATATATATATATGTAATATCTAGGCTCAGGTCCCAGCCCAGGCCCATGACAACCTAGCCCTTGAACCCTAGACGTCATCGTTTCGGTGAGTGCCCTTCCCCTTCAGTTCTCCTTCTTCTTCTTCCCAAAATTTTCTCATGATTTTCTCTCCCTCACATCAGCTGCAGGATAACTTCCACCGAGTCCATCCACGATGCCCCATTCAAAATTCTCATCTCCATAACGTCATACTCTCTCTCGCATGGTACCCATCTCTCCGCAGGTCATCCACGTTCGATCACAACCGCCATACTCCATCGAGGTAAGTCTCTTCCTCCTTTTCCCTTCATTCTCTCATCACTCATTTGTCTCTCCACTATTCATTCCCCTTTTCTCAGTATTATTGTATCCCACCCTCACGAATTTCCTCACTCACAGAGAATCCCCATTTCTCTACCCCGCTATGCACCTCCACCATCGAGGGCCATTGCCGGTTGACCATTTTTGACACTTGTAAGCTTTTCCCCTTTCTTTTTAATTTATAGGTTTTCCCTCACTCTCAATTTTTCTGTTCACACTCATGCACACATTGATTCTCTCACGCACTGACCTCACTCTCGCACATACTTAGATTCTTAATAACTCTCTGATTCTCACTCACACATAGAGACCCAAGAAACTCACTAGTTTTCACATTGATTTCAGATCGTGCCATCGCAATGGTTAACATTATCGCCGGACTCCCTATTAAATGCCGGTAAGCCCACTTCCCTCTCCTTTCCACTAGATTCACCACTTCACCCGAGATTTATACCTTCATGTTTGGTATTAGTTTTTAGTTCTTCTTTCCCACTACAAGCCATGAGACATCACTATTTTATTGAGAGTTTTTGTGTTGCCGTCATCCTTGTCTTATGGTGGTGAGTCTCTTTAATCTTTGGGTAATTTTTTATAGTATTTATTCTCACTTTGTACACTATCACTAGTATAACACTCATAGAAACTTTGTACATATTATTTTCCTCTGCCATCGTAGTGTAATCACCGTTGTTTGGAACTACAAAAGTTCCCTCACCGACATAAGTAAGGCTTTGCCTTAAGATTAGCCACAGTCGTACATTATCATTGCTTAAGTGTAATTTTTAATGTCATTATTTTATATTACAGGTCATCGCTAACGCCTCAAACAGTGTTGTTTCCACTTTTTAATTTTCACGAGACAGCCACGCACACAAACTTAGGTAAGATATTCAGAATTTTAGGCTCATTGTTGACATTGTTCTGTGGGATATATTAATGAATTGTTGTTGTTGGAATTTTTAATGAACGATATTATGTGGCTATCTGAGGTACGTGTTTATTTTTGTTGGTTGTTTTGGGTTGAAGTATTAACTGTTGATTTGATGTTTAGCTGTTGAGAGTCTATAAGACACTATTGAAGTTGAGTGATGGATTGTTGAGCTGATATGTGGTTTGCTAGATTAAAAAGGGGCTGTGGGTGATGATCATGATGGTTTGGGTTGAGATATGTGGTTAGCCAGGTTTGTTTTATGATTGTCATTGGGTTGATCATGTTGGGCTAGTTGTAGTTGAACCATTGCGAGTTGAGTGGATGCTCAGGACTAAAGTATTTGTTGGTTTGGGGTTTATTAAATAAGCTATTGACATGCTCATAAGGATTGATAATTGATTGGAAAATTTTTACTGTTTTAGGTTGTGATACTATTAGTGGTCGAACACAAGACTAAGATAGCATACTGCAAAAGTTGAGGTAAGTGAGGTTCCTATACTAGATTTTGCATTAAAGAAAATGAGATGAGGTTGACTTTGAAAATATGCATATTTGTTTTTAAGAGAAACCTGAAAACAACCTCTTATTTGTGTTATGCATATTCATGAAATCTGTATAAAGAGAAAGTATTTTTGTCATAACTGATATAGACATGAGCTTATTTTAGCATTATGTTTTTTGGACTGCAAAAAAGAGTGAATTTGAGGTCTAAGAAGTTTTGCTTTGATTAAATGAAGATGTTTTGATTATTTTATTTTTGAATATGCGAAATGATCTAAAACTATTCATTACTCTGTTTTGATATGATGTGTCATTTCAAAACCTTGGCATGAATTTTTTATTCTGTATCTGATTATAATCTAGTTTCGATGTTGCTTATGTTCTATTCTGTTAAGGCTTTGCCACAAGTATAATGGTAGTTTATAACCCTAACACAGGGGTTAAACATGATATACGGCCCTGCCACTGAGTATAATAGTGGTATACGACCCTGCCACGGGTATAATAGTGGTATACGGCCCCGCCATGGGTATAATAGTGGCATACGGTCCCGCCACGGGTATAATGGTGGTTTACAACCTTATCATGGGGTTAAACATGGTATTTATTCCGATGTGATGCTCTAATATAAAATGAAGATGATGTTTTAGATTTTGATATACCAAAATATTTTTGTTTTTGGAATAAGAATGTTTTTTTGAAAGATTCGCTCGGATATTTTATGACATATTTTGATTCTGCATTTCTAAAAGTAAATGTTTTGTTCCGTATTCTGAATTTTGTAAATGCTCATGCTTACATAGTATATATTCTTTGCTTACTAAGTTGTTGATAACTCACCTATTTATCTTCACAATATTTCAAATGATTTTGATGGTTCAGCTGATGATTAATAATAGAGTACCTGGACGAAATTAGCTGAGGATAATGGTTGAGTACTTCGGGGTACTAGTACTATTGGTGGATTTATTTATTTAGAAGATGCATTTTAGTATGTTTAGATGATTATGGAGACATATGTAAACCCTATTTCATTTTATTATGTTAATGGAGACATGTGGAGATGTTGATCTATTTTATCTGATTTATAGTATTGAGAATTTGATATGTGGATATATGTAGTTAAATGAATTTGAAGTATCTATATTTGATTTGGAACCTTTAGAAGTATATATATTGGATTTGAAAAATTTATTAGTATTATTAAAGTTGATTATCATGTAACAGAAGTTAATCCCTTGGACCTCTGGGATGAGGGTGTTACAATATATATCTCTCTTGGTTGGCAGTTCACTTACTGATATTTGGTAACTTTCACTGGTTGCGGTTGGTTAGTGTTCACTGGTGGTTTTGGATTTTTCGGCTGTTGGTGGGCAGTGGGCTCTCTGTTTTTAACCAGGGTGGCGGACGGACCAATTCGCCCCTTGACACTCGGATGGGGACCCGACCACGTGTTGCGAGGCCGAATTGCGGCGGGAAACTTCAAATACCGAACCTACTTACTATAAAATAATAAACTTAAAAACAGAAAAGGTTCAAACTTTCAGACCGTTGCTCTTCCTTCCCCGGCAATCTTTGTTTTCTGGGTCTGATGAATCTTCCCTTGCACTCTTCTTCCTTTTCTAATTCCCATACCATTCTATAAATGATCTATCAGACTCCCACAAATCATATCTTCTACATATTCGACGAAACTCTTCACTGATCCATCAAACAGATCACAAAAATTCATCCTCAAAGTTCCTCTTTTCGCAGTGACAAAATGCATGTGGTGAAAAGGGACGGGAGCCAAGAACCGTTTCACTTTGAAAAGATCACGGCCCGGGTGAAGAAGCTGAGTTACGGGCTCAACGTCGAGCATTGCGATCCTGTTCTTGTCACGCGGAAGGTCTGTGCTGGGCTCTACGAGGGTGTCACAACCATCCAACTCGATGAATTGGCTGCGGAAACTGCGGCTGCCATGACCACGAACCACCCCGATTATGCTTTGGTAGGTATTCGTTTTTAGTTTTGCTGTATGGATTTCGTGATATATGAGTATCAACGTATCATCATTAATTTGATAACCATGCATGCGGTGTAAGAATTTCTACGTGCTTATTTTTGCGTGCATTGGAACTTGATCAGTTGGCCGCAAGAATCGCTGTTTCGAATCTGCATAAGAACACGAAGGAGACTTTTTCAGAGACGTGAGTGTTCTATGTGACTATTTTGTTACTTGTATAATTTGATCTGATTGTTCTAATTTGAAGAACCTTTTTTTTATAAGTAATAGTTTTGAAGAATTTTTTGGATTGGAAAAACGTTATATAGCGAAAGGACTTGAATTATGTGCATGGATGATGCAGGATAAAGGTCATGTACGACTATTTTGATAAGAGGTCTGGGCAGAAGAGTTCTCTTATTGCTTATGATGTATATGAAATAATCATGAAGGTACTCCCAAACGTGTTTGTTTGTTACAAACTCCAAATTGGTTCCTTGGCTTCAGATGGCTCTCTAACTTATAGCCATGACCCATCAATCTAACTTATTGCCATTTGATTTGCAACTTCTTCTTCTCCTTCTCCTTCTTCAACGTTTCTAGTAATTCTAGTTATTGCTTACTTTGACAAGTTTCTCAAACTCAACCAAACATTAGTCCCAACTGTTTTAGCAAGACTCAATATCATTATTATTCTGACGAAGATGTTGGACTAAGGGTTCTACATATGCATTTCTCTATGAATGTGTATTTATTCATCATTCGTGCCATTGAAGAATGTATATTTCTTGGTTTCAGAATGCTGCACGCCTGGACAGTGAGATAAACTATGACAGAGATTTTGACTACGATTATTTTGGCTTCAAAACTCTTGAGAGGTCATATCTTTTAAAGGTTGATGGGAAGGTTGTGGAAAGGCCTCAGCACATGTTAATGAGAGTTGCTGTTGGTATCCACAAAGATGACATGGACTCTGTTCTTAAGACATACCATTTGATGTCTCAGCGTTGGTTCACTCATGCTACCCCTACCCTTTTTAATGCAGGAACTCCACAGCCCCAAGTATGTTCTTGCAGTTTCGGTTTTCCTCCTCCTGTTAATCACGATGTTCATTTTTTCTGAGAATAAAAACACAATTTATTTTTACACACTCTCTTCCCTGGGTGTATCCTTTCTTACTTTCAGTTCTCCTGAAATATGATATGGCAGTTGAGTAGCTGCTTTCTTGTGTGTATGAAAGATGATAGCATTCAGGGAATATTTGATACCTTGAAGGAATGTGCTGTTATTAGCAAATCAGCTGGAGGAATTGGTTTCTCTGTTCATAATATCCGTGCAACAGGCAGCTACATTTGTGGGACAAATGGGACTTCTAATGGCATTGTTCCTATGCTTCGTGTGTTTAATGACACTGCTCGTTATGTTGATCAAGGGGGAGGAAAGAGAAAGGGTATTCTTGCAAAACCTTACAGACACGGACACACACAACCATACAGGCACATTGTGTAATGGAAATACGATAACTTTGGTTTCATTTTTCAGGTGCTTTCACTGTATACTTGGAGCCATGGCATCCTGATGTCTTTGAGTTTTTAGATCTTAGAAAGAACCATGGGAAGGTACTTTTGAGTCAATTCATGAGCTTTATAATTGTCAATCAAAGAATGCCCTTTCTACAAAATCATCCGTAATCTAAGCTGTGATATATGCTGGTCTACCCAGTAGTACTCTCTCTGTCTCTCTCTAAATTAGTATTGTTGTTTTCTTTTATTTTTGTCATACAATTATAATTCTCATTTGGTTTGAAGGAAGAATATCGGGCTCGAGATCTATTTTATGCTCTTTGGATACCTGACCTCTTTATGGAAAGAGTGCGAGGTGATGGACAATGGTCTTTGTTTTGCCCAAATGAGGCTCCCGGTTTGGCTGATTATTGGGGAGAAGAATTTGACAATTTGTACACCCAATATGAAAAGGAGGTAAATTTTATTATCTGCCATCCGCCATACTGTTTCAGAATTTGATATTTGCTTTGGAAGCGACAATCAGGTCATTTTGTTTGTAAACTCAGGGAAGGGCAAAGAAGGTTATATCTTCTAGGAAACTCTGGTTTGAGATCTTAAATTCCCAGATTGAAACTGGAACTCCTTTTATGCTTTTCAAGGTACATGACAAACACAAGCATTTCACCGTTTAAGAATCTTTCATATTGGTTTCTTGATTCTTTTTCTTCTCCCTCTCCAAGGATTCTTGTAATAGGAAAAGTAACCAACAGAATCTGGGCACCATCAAAGCCTCAAACCTCTGCACTGAGGTCATTGAGTTCTCAAGTCCGACTGAAACTGCAGTTTGCAATTTGGCATCCATTGCTTTACCTCGATATGTGAGGGATGAGGTCAGTCTCTCATTTATTGTTTCAGGTTACTTTGTTTTCCTTTCATTACCATGTTAGTTAATGCCTTTTATTTTGTTTTCTTAGGGAGCTCCTATTGAGTCACACTCGTCTAAGCTTGTTGGAAGTAGGGATTCAAAGAACCGATATTTTGACTTTGACAAACTCGCAGAGGTCTGATTTTTAACAAACAAGTCCATGTACAAAGCTTCTCTATCTGTTATGCGCACTTTTATAAAGGCTGTAAATGGAAATTTGTATATGGTTACCCACCCTATATTTCTTGTCTTTGTACAACAACGCAATACTATTGTATCTCAGGAAGTTAAAATTTTCATTTTGTTTCTCTATATGTTCTGACAGGTTACTAGAGTAGTTACTGCAAATCTCAACAAAGTCATTGATATAAACTACTACCCCATTGAAACTGCAAAAAGGTCAAATTTACGACACAGGCCAATGGGCATTGGAGTTCAAGGTCTTGCTGATACCTTCATCCTGCTTGGTATGGCATTTGATTCACCAGAGGTATTAGCTCTCATCTGACATGCTTGTTTTAGCTTAACTTTAGTTTTTTTTTCTAGATTCAGTATGTTGATATGTCTTGCAGGCCTCACAGCTCAACAAAGACATATTTGCAACCATATACTACCATGCGCTGAAAGCTTCTTCTGAGTTAGCTTCAAAAGATGGCCCTTATGAGACCTATCATGGGAGTCCTCTGAGCAAGGTATGTATTGTTGACTCAGTTTATTTTAATTTTTGTGGTTTCTTCAATTCTGCCCAATATGTTCCTTTTGTGGTGCATATGTTGGCTTTAAATCAGATCTCACCCTCTTTTTCGGATAATACCGAGTTTTTCCTGTATGAGCCTTCTTTCTCTGAAAAGAAAATGGGAAACTAATTGTTAAAAAATTTTGTTTTTATTTTACTTTTCTTTTTTCCTCATTATTTCAGTTCATCTTTTATGATTCAAGTAAATTGCCTACGGCATGGAATTTTGCAACCCTCACCTGTCAACTTTTATTTTGATGCATGTGTTGTGCCTGGAGATATCACCTCAAGCTATGGCATCCTTTTTTCCCTTTAGGGAGTTCTTCAGGTGGACATGTGGGGTGTAACACCATCACCCCGTTGGGATTGGGCTGCACTTAGGGAAATGATCTCACAAAATGGAGTAAGAAACTCCCTTCTTGTAGCACCTATGCCCACTGCTTCAACCAGTCAGATTCTTGGAAACAATGAGTGTTTTGAACCTTATACCTCCAACATTTACACTCGCAGAGTTTTAAGGTGTGGTTTTACTTATTTACTGCTTCCTCTAATTAGTGGCTTAGCCATTGTCTGCCATCTAACCCGTTACCCCCTCAGTGGTGAATTTGTTGTAGTGAACAAACACCTACTTCATGATTTAACGGAAATGGGTCTTTGGTCTGATGCGCTTAAGAATAAGATGATATATGAGAATGGCTCGGTTTTGAAGATCCTTGAGATTCCTGAGGAGCTGAAAGCTATCTACAAGTATTTCTATTTTCTTTTTGGTTATTTCAACAACTATGCTAAAATCTTGGTCTGATGCTAAGGCAGTGTTGCTACATATCAGGACTGTGTGGGAAATAAAGCAAAAGACATTGGTTGACATGGCTGCTGATCGTGGATGCTACATTGATCAGAGTCAGAGTCTGAATATTTACATGGACCAACCCGATCCGGGGAAGCTAACTTCCCTGCATTTTTATGCTTGGTGTAAGGTATCAACTTTTTACAATGTTTGTAAGTCATATGTAATATATTTCTTTGGATCTCATGAGTCTACCCTAATACGGAGTTTCCCACGTTTCATCCTCTAATTGATTTGTGGTTGTTCCAACTGAGTAGAGTGTGTATATATATATATATATATAATATATATATATATATATATATATACACATATACTATTGATTCTAATAATTTTTCCCCCACTTGCAAGGGTCTGAAAACGGGAATGTATTATCTGAGAACACGTGCTGCAGCTGATGCTATCAAGTTCACTGTTGATACCTCTGCTCTTAACAATGTAATTTATACTTCTTAAGGTTATGAACACGTGCTGCACCTTAATATTTTAAGCTGCCAATGTATTTCCATATCTTGAATGGAACTACTGCCAAAAAAAGAGCCATCACGACAAACTATAAACTACTTGAGAAAATCACACGATGCTATCATTTCAGTTTATCACAGCCCACTTGTGATGACTTCTTTTCTAATATGGTGAAACAGGAGAATGCTAGAAGGGTCGATGCTGATAGTGATGCCAATGTCACACAGGCGGTATGTTCCTTGCAGAATCGAGAAGAGTGCATGGGTTGTGGAAGTTAAGGTTTCCTGCAAAAAGTACCCAAACGTTGTTCTTCCCAATGAGAAGTGAGAGAACTGCTTTTTGGCAATTATCTTAGTGCAATTATCTTAAGAGTGGAGTGTTATAAGTTTATATTTGTTCCGTCCTCGTCCTAGCTTAGTTTAATATACTTGTGTTTCCTTCTTTGAGCGTTTAACTGGCTATTGTTATAGTCTTTTCTAATGGGGGTTTAGAAATTGAGAACTGCAAGAACAAGTATGTATGTGGAAGAGATTTTCTCAGCAGCATATGAA
The DNA here is from genome assembly GCF_001411555.2 of Juglans regia. Classification (NCBI taxonomy): domain Eukaryota; kingdom Viridiplantae; phylum Streptophyta; class Magnoliopsida; order Fagales; family Juglandaceae; genus Juglans; species Juglans regia. The sequence continues at coordinate 1,693,538 of NC_049906.1, read as the reverse complement.
AGGAATGCTCTCTATTCCTGTTTAGTTGCCTTATCTAATTATAAAGACTGTTTCTCATCTCTTGTTCAATGCCTGTGCAGTAAAGCATTTTTCGTAATTTGTATTAGAGGCTTTGGCTGATTATTGTGATCCTGACTTGAGGAACCCTAAACACCCAGGTTCAAGTTTTTATATTTTGGAGTTTGATTGATGGTTCTTGTTATAGACCTTGGACCCTGATTGAACATATTTGCTTTTGATCAGATGTGGATGGTTGTAAAGGGGGGGCTTTATTTGGGAAAATGGCAATTTTTTCTTTTAACAAATTGGGAGCCTTTTGAATTTATATCTTAGGGTGCAGCAATTTTCACATAAATGCTGAAATTTAAATTTTTAATCTTTGGGGTCTAACTGGGTAGGGTTTTGGAGTCTGTTATCTAATGTATGGTTCAAATTATTATTATTATTATTATTTTAACGAAAGGAGGACGACATCTCCACATTTATTAAAAAAATACGTATTCAGGCGGAGGAATCATCATAATTACAACAATAAAACTCAATCCAGAAAGTCACAACCATCCAAAATTCCAAACGTCAATTCTATCCATACGTATAAGTCCCTTAAGTCTATCCGGACCAAAATCTTCACCAAAAAAATCCCAAATTGCGTCATTAGCCCCATGTTTTGCTTAAAATCTGCTACCATATATGGTCCAAATTATTTTGTTTAGCATCAAGAGTTATTATGGTTATTTGAAATGTTATATCAACCAATAATTGGAATCTTGACTGCTGGTTTTGAGTTTCGCTAAAACCCTAGAAAGTGTGATGCTTTCTTTCACCAAGTGAGTTTTCTAGCAAACCTATTGCAGTGATAGTCAATACTTATACGAACCCTTGCTTCCCCCAAAACAATTTTATCAATTCCCAGTACTTTTACAAGCCCTAACCCATGATTTCCTACACCCTAGAATCTCCCCTTGATATCTTACATTAAAGTTAATTGCATTTAACTATCATTGTAAATGAATAGAGCTTATTATTTCCTTTTATGGGTTTTCTTAGTAAATATAAACTTAACAAACATTATCAAATTCGAATGAAGTAGATTTCTCTACGTACGCCTCTCTTCTCCTAGCCTCTCACTTATGGAAAGAGATGCTGAAAAGTTTGTTTATGCACAGGGGTTTTAGAGTTTGTTCTCAGCACTGTGGCCTATCACTTTAGATTTGTAAGAATGACTTTGACCTGATCTGAATTATGTAAAAGTTAGAAAACTTTTTTCTTACGTTGGGTTGACATTTATGGATTTGAGTCATTTATTGTGAAATCATAACATGAATTTTAAGTTGTTTAACTTATCAAAAAAAAAAAAAATGAAGTTTAACGATATGATATCATCAAAGATGGTTAATAGAATAGCTGCAAAAATATCTGTTAATTTCATTTTTGGGTTGAGTTTTAGTATGCTTGTTAGTCATTCCAATGGTTAGATGTTGCAATGATAGATGAGAGGATGAGTTATAGATGTGAAGGACGATTTTCTGCAGAGCTTGTGGAGAATGATTTGATGGCGATTGCAAACTGATCTATGAAGAAATTTATGAACTTAACTCATCTCATAAAAACGGTTCTACAAGAGAATATTACGTATTCCTTATAAATATGCTTAAGACCTTATTCACAGGACATGTGAGATTATTTCTCAACACCCTCCCTCACGTGCAGGCTAGTATTTTTTTCTGATTCTTGTCACAAGATAAGTATTGTGGGCTCTCTCATTCATCATGTGACAGACTTTAATACCATGAAAAAATTTATGGACTTAACTCATCTCATAAAGTCGGTTCTACGAGAGATAATTATTTATTTTTTATAAACATGTCTAAAATTTTATCTACAAGTAATTTGTGATTATTTCTCAACGGTCCATATAAAGGTTTTCTTTCATCAGTTATAAACTGCTTGTACAAACTTGATGGTTTTGGTACAATCACCTTATCATTTGTGGTTTGGAGCCATTTTGTTTGAGTCAAAAGTGATGAGTAAAATATGAGTACGAGGGGAAGAATTTGGTACAGTCAAAAAAGCTTACGGGTAGTCGTATTCCTTGGAATCTTGGACTCCTGTGAAACCAGTGCAGCCTCTTGTATATGTACTCTAATGTCTTTGTCAGGGATATACTTTGAGAGTAAAGCTAGCCTACCCCTTCAAGTGACCGCTAATGTAAAGTTAATATTTTTTTTTTCTAATTTTTTTATTTATATTTTTTTATCATTTTCAAATATTTTTAAAAAATATAAAAAATACATCAATATATTAAAAATTATTATTATTATTATTACAGAGCGATCAAATATAGAGGTAGAGTAGCTTTTTCCATACTTTGATTGGCTGATAAAAAAAAATAAAAAATTCTTAACCGAAGAAATAAAGTGTATCTTTTGACTTGATTAGGATTAGGATGTTCCTTCTTGACACATGGTTGTCATTGACTGGTGGAGTCCGGCCAACTCCATTTATCTACTGAAGATAGATAGTTTTCGGGCATGTGGAAATAAATGTCTGCAGGATGTAGAGGATGATCAGCAGCTTCAGAAGTGGGTAAACGCGGTCTGAATTGGTTCCTGGTTTTAGAAACTGGTTTACTACATGTCCCAAACGACTATATAAAACATGAACTTATAGTCGATGTTGAATTTTTGTGACATTTCTAAATTGGAATGATATAAGTTTGATTTGTGAAGGAATTTTGGTGATTTTGCCAGAAAGGTGAAATTGTAGAGTTGCCATTTTGCTTTATTGTGTAACTACGTAGTCTTTCAAGTGCTCCAATGGTGGATGTACCAGAAGAGTGCTAGCTGCACCCATCTGGTCCTCGAGTTCTTTTATGGTTGGTTATTGCCTAATTTTCACAAACTGACCGTATTATAGCAGAGCATCTGAATGTCATGCAGAAGTTTACAAGTTCAATATGCCTTTTCACTTCAAGCAGTGTTCATTGGGAAGTGAGCTAGGAGATTTGGGAGGATATCATTAAGATAAGCCAAGATTTATTCATCATGTTTATAGAGAAGTCTATCAAATTGCAGATGCATTGGCCAAGCAAGCAGCAAGAGGCATTCGATGAGACTATCATGTGTGAAATCACCCACTTATTCCAAAAGTTTAAGCTGATAGGAAGAGATAGATTTTATTATTTATTTCATATCTTAACACTTCTCCCTCACGTGTGGGCCAGACTCTCTCTTAATGGATAGCTCAACACGTGAAATATTTAATTAAATGAGATAAAGTATAGAATCATGCAAGGTTCGAATTCCGAACTTCTACTCTGATACTATGTGAAATCACTACTTATTCCAAAAATATAAGTTAATAGAAATAAGTAGATTTTATTATTTATTTCATATCTTAACATCCTGTACATCATCACATTCCGAGAGAAGTTAAGGTTAGTTAAGAGCTTCTTTGTTAGCATTGTAAATGAATAGTTTCTTATTTGTTTTGTTATTTTGTCTAGTTTTACACAAGGTACCTTGGTTTTTGGACTTTTATTTTACTTGTAAGCACCAAGGTACTCACTTGTTATCAAGGTATTCATTCTTCTACTAAAAGTGAGGGTAACTAATAAATTGTGATTCCTTCTTCTTCTTCTTAAATAAAAAAAAGTGTACTAAGATTGTTGCACTCAGAAGGAGGAAAAACTTGTATCATTTCTTATCATTAATTTATGGAAATCTCTTATTGCTCTTTATTTCCATTTTTCTACTGGAAATTATGCATTATTCTCTTTTTTAGATGTTCAATGCAGTTTATGTTCTAAATGCATTGTTTCAGCCTACTTGTTTTTATAATTTTTGGTTTTGTAGCTTAGGAATTACTTGGATGATGACCAAGAATATTCAAATTCTGTCCAATGTTTGTACAACATGGACCCTGAATTATTAAAGTTTAGTACAATTTTGAATTATTCTAGAATTCTGCAGTCAATCAATAGATCTTTTGGAAAGATTATAGTAAATGATAAAGGAATGAAACTGGTGTAGTCTACACCCACTTCCTAAGGTGAGCAGATACTATATGTCTGCTATGCCAAAATGATGTAAAAGTAGAACATTATTCTAACCCTATTCAACAAGTAAAGCAATGTCAGGACAAACTTGCAACACTAAATTTGAAAAAAGTAATGATTTTTTTATGCAAGTTGATACTTGAGTTTTGGTAGGTATTCAAGATAAGCTCAAACACTTTCTCATCTTATTTCTGTGTTCTTTTTCCCTTGGTTTCTAAAGATTTAGGTTTCCATAATCACTTTTTTTTGGTCATAGGAAATAATTAAACAAAGCTCCATGCTGCTGTTTCTGTTTTCTATAGAGTCAAAGCTCATATAGTTGAACTAATTTTTTAACTCGTTTAGATAATAAGATAAAATGAGATAAAATAAAATCGTTTTTATATCTAAACGGAGCCTGAATATCTGATCAAACCTCCATATTTTTTTCAATGAATTAGGATAAAAAAAGTTAGAAGGGTTTAAAATAGATAATTTTTTAGAGTAAAATGAACCCCTCTCTCTCTCTTTTACATATATATAAAGGAAAGTAAATTTTTTTTTTCCTTTCCTCATCAGCAACGATGAGTAAAGATAAAGGTGGAGAAAGGGAATATTTCTTTTAGAAAGAAAGAAATTCTGAAAATCGATTAGTCTATATTCTTTTGTAAATTTCCCAAGAGTCATGTCATGTCACATGACAAGTACAGACATTGATCCTAGAAAACCAAAAAAATCAAGAAAATTATAAAAAAAAAATGAAATAATAATAATAATGATAAAAGGAAAAAAGAGAGAGAGAGAAAAGCTTGATGGGTATGGAGTGATCATTTCCTCCCATTTGTGTCAGGAAATTAAAATAAAATGACATATAAAAAACCTGTTTTTTCTGCTCGATGGACAAAATCTTTTTAATTATTCTTAACTGTTCAAAAATTACAGACAAATTGTAAGGAATGTGGACCATTAGGTCAAGTGTGCCAACTTGATACCTTCTTTTAGGTATATATTCTTCGAGAAAATCACACCACCCTTGATCGTGATCTGCATAATAAGCCAAAACAAGAATAATCTAATCCTAATAACATAATCCAAATTAATTATTAGAAGAATACTAGGTAAAATGCTGTGTTGCGCAGCTTCCAGTCATGATCTGATCTGTCGCTGTTACCAAACATGCATGCTATTTTCGGTCACTCCTTTATTTATTTATTTTATTTTTAATTTGATAATTTGATAAAATTTGATAAATATATATTTATAAAAAAATAATATTTATAGTCATAATATATATAAATGTTTCATATTTATTTTAAAAATAATAAATAAATATAAAATTTACATAAAAAAAATTAAATTTTTAATAATAACTTTCACTCATTGTTAATAAGAATGCAGGAAGCAGGAAGCAGGAAGCTTAAACAGTCCATAACTGTATATATTATTGATCATGGGTTGGCGTGCAGCCGTGTTTTGTGGTGTGTCCATAAAGTCTTGTACATATATAAATATATATATATATATATATATATATATATATATATATATATATATTTCTTTTTTATGGTTTTCGTCTTTTGAGGTCTAGACTTTGAACCTGATCTTCTTCTGGCCATTCTCCACCAACCCACGATCGAGGTCAGCCAAAATCCCATTTCCATTTTGTCCTTTTTTTTTTTTTTTCTAATCATTTCTGCTTTGATTAAAAATCTACACAAATTTTTATATGAATAAATCTTTTTCACACATTACTGTGTAAAGAAGTCCCAACACACCTAATTTGTTGGGATGAAAAAAAAAATTATGAAATATGTATTGTGACTTTCAGCTGATGCGCAGCACAGTCCTTTATATATATATATATATATATATATATATATATAACTCAATTTTATTTTTCTTACTTATAAAAAAATATTTAGAACTCAACTTTAGCTCTTCGTGCCTTGAGGGGACTACTTATAAATATATGGCATACGTAAACTGTTAGCTGTGCATGCCATAGATATTAAGGCAAACACATGATCTTCTGATAAAAATGCTCGAAAAATTATATATATATATGGTATAGATAATTCATTAATATTCCTTTCTTATCTTCTATCTTTTTTATTCTTCCAATATTAGATAAGTATCCAATGTCAAGTTGGAACAAGACTTCTCATGCATGCGTTCTCGTGATCAGTATTGAAACCAAAAATGCTCAATCGATTTCATTGGTTCATCTATATATATATATATATATATATATAGTTAGTGACATCAATATTAATGGGGTTGGGTTCGAGATTATCTTTTTCCTAATTTTTTTTTTCTTTATTTTATAAGAGAAGAAAAAAAATAATAATTTAATTTTTGGGTCCTACTAGTAGGCAGTTCCCACTAGAGATGCATAATATATATATATATATATATGTTTTATAATACTCACTTTTTATTGAAGTTGATGTCTCTCATGATCATGTTTTCTAGTACTATATATATTGCAGCTTATGCTCGATCCTCAATGTAATTATGATTCGAGTGTGTAAATGAACAGAAGTTACAAGTTGCAAGTACTACTTGTGATGATCAAATTAATGATCATGATTTTGATATGCTTCTTTTCTTTTTAAGATGATGATGATTATTATTGCTATTAATTGCTTTGATCAATGAACCCAATAATATTGATAAGACATTAATAATACTGATAAAAAAAAAACGTTGTAGTAATATTAATTAATGGATTTGCCGAAAATCATGTCTCTTGTTCGATAGTGTAAGATGATATATATATGATGTGCTTTAGTACCTACCTAGCTAGGGCATGCTTAATTGCTTTTTATTTTTGTTACAAGTTACTCTCCATTTGTTATCATTAACCCTAATTTTTATTTGCCACTCATACGTACTTAGTAGATTCTCGCTACAAAAAAAAAAAATGCTTATTTTCAGTCAGTTATATGTTATGAAAATGATAGTATTTTTATTAAATGAGTTCATTTTCACTATAAATAATATAAATAATCATTCTTACTGTAAATAACTCGTAACAAAGATGTTATTACGGTATTTGAGGACTCAAATAACATTAAAGCAGTTTAATTGGCACCTTGATGTCGACAATGAATTAAGCATATATATCCTAGCTAGCTAGGATTGACATGAAGATGATCTAGCTAGCTAGGTCATAAGGATTCAGTTCTTCATTCATCATGTACAGGACCTGATGTTGACCCCTCAACTAGATGATGATCTCTACCCCTTTAAGATATTGCAAGTTTGTAGAAAGACACGCGTCTTTTGGCTTTCTATACATTAAAGCAGATCATGGAGCTTCCAGCTAAAATATTGTACGTGTCGCAACTTAACTAATTTCTACTGTTCTTGAAGTTTCTTGCTATATATATCTTCTTTAATGATCTGTATATAATATCTTCGATCGATACGAATTCTGATCATGACTATATATTTGGACTGCATTCTTAATTTCTCCATCGTTATCCTTTTTGTCAGATTGTTAAAAAGTTTATGCTATATTTAATTATATTTGCAAGAAAATATATAGAATTATGCCAAACATTACGCTACTTAATTACCTTTCATTACGAGTTATTAATTGATATATGGTTAATTTCTAGAGATTTATATATATATATATATATATACAGAAATTTTATTTGTAATCTTTATTAATAAGGACTATATGTACAAACTCTTTATTAAATAGAAAAAAATACTATTTTGATAAAGATATTATTGTAATTTTGAAAAAATTTAAAGACAAAATTAATTAGACTTGCAATGCAATCCCTATTTTAAGATTGTACGTTTACGTATAGGAGCATTGGTGTTAGACTAGCCAAATTTCAGTCAAGTCTAAATTTTGATTAAATTTTTTTTAAAATCAACTACATTAGACTAGTCAAATCACTTCAAGTCAAATTATGAGTTATAGTAAATGGAAAATAAAAGTCATATTTGATGAGCTACTATTCACCAACCAAAAGAATATTTTATTAAAAAGTATTTCATTTCTCTTCCTTTTCTTCTTCATGTTAAATAATTTATTTGAATAGTAAAAATTAAATTATTAATTAATATATGAAGTGTATTTATAAAATATAAAAAAAAATTATTAAAATAGATAATATTATATTATTATTTTAACTTTAAAATAGTTAATCCAACATGGATTATAAACCTATTCAAAGTCAAAATCTCGAGTTTTAGTCAAAATTTAGATATTGCCATTAATGCTCTTGTACCTATAATGTTATTGTTTATAATGTTTGACTGTCGGCATGATTAAGCTAAGATGATAATTAATATAATCATTTCTAGGGACATGAATAACATGAAGAATATCATCGTAATTAATTTAATTAGAACTAATTAGCATCGGTCGTCTAATATTCCAAGGATATTTAAATTTTAAGTAATGATAAACGTACAAGGATATTTAAATTTTAAGTAATGATAAACGTACATACGCACAACATTTTTCACATTAATTAACTTTATACAACCATATTTTAAAATGAGGATATTTATAAAATAATGTTATTTTTATAAAATAGGATTGTCTAAATGGTTGTGTATATATGTGTGTGTACATGGGTAATTAAAAGCTTTGAGAACATTCTCATGTCGACCGACCTTGTGAATCTGAATTATTCCTTCCACCTGAATAAATTATAATGATCAAATAGCCTACAAGCCTGACCTCCATAACCATTTCAAGGTTGTATTTTCTTGAACAAATTATATAATATAAGAAAAATAATTGAGGGATGACCCAAGCTGAGAATAAAGGGCAATAAACTTGCGCATCATGACGTTCTGCATGCATGAGATTCATATGCATCGAAGAAAAAAGAAAATTAAAAAAACAATGCATGTATTCAACGATGGCCATCTCATCTAGAGAATATGTTATTGAAATGTATAGCTAGGCTCCACATGCTGAATGGATTTCAAAAATATCTAGCTCACTTTTTAAGATATGTAAGTCTCACGTATTTTATTTAAAAAAAAATTAAGATCTTTCATTTTAAATTTTAAATTTTAACAAAAATGAATTAAAATGCACATATATATATATATATATACACATGAAGTAATCGAAGAATATCTCGATGGTTAATTAAACCTTAACTGAAGAAGATTATAAATTACATGATTATATATATATATTTTAAAATCTAAAGATATTTAATTAAGATCGTGTTGATAATTATTAAGAGGATCATGTCAAGTGTCAAACGCAGAGAATGACATTGTAGACTTTTTCTTGATCACTTTTTCAGATCTTTTGTGTTCTTCGAGTCAAAGGTACAAACAATAATACATGTCAATATCCATCCATATCATATATATATATATATATATATATATGTAACACTCAAGAGATCAAGAAGAAGAAGAACGTATGGTCAGTTAATTCCAGTATTTTGGGGGTAAATCATGGCTAGAAAAAGTTAAAAAAAAAAAAAAAAGCGGCTGATTTGGTTTGAGCAAATCGATTGTTAAGTTAGTGGATAAGGAGAATGCATTCAGAAAGAGGCTAGCTGATCTTGCGCATGTTGAAGATATATCATTGAGATTATCACATGCATATAGATTTTCCTTTCCCTTTCCAAAGATTGCACACAATAATTAATATGTGCATCAAATTAGGACACCAAAAAAAAAAGAAAAAGGAAAAAGCTGCATAAACATGCATGCATGCATATGTGGCTTTAATTTAATATTCCTATGTGAAAAAACAAGCTTAATTAATTGATGCAATTTGTTTTTGTGTACTAATTTAATACGTAGCTCGCCGACAAACAAAATGAAAGTTAACAGCGACATGCTTGGTGCAAGCATGAAAAGTAGAATTAATCGGGAGTAGAATTAATCGAGAGGTATGTGTCCCCAATATTATTACATGCGTACTTTTGTGATAGGATTTGGTTAGGCTCTTTGGGCATAAACATTTATATATATAGGGCTAAAAGTTGGTCGGTCTGGACTGAAGAAACCGACTGGCTCAGTCTGGATCGAACCGAGACTGAGACCAGTTGGTCTCGGTCCAGGAAATAGAAGATTGACAGTTTTCAGTCTGGTCCTGTGTTTTTCCACCCCAAACCGAACCAACCAAATAGTAAAAAAATAAAAAAAATTATATATGTTATTTATATAATAATTGTATAATTAATTATTTAATTTTCATTTAACCTATCACTATTTACAATATAAAATTTTAAATATGTAAATTGTAATTACAAATTAATATTAATGTAATTAATTGGGCCAGAACAACCAGACCAGACCAATAGCTGCCAGTCTAGTCCCGTCTCTATAGATGTTCGGTCCAGTCCGATTCGAGAAAAATGATAAACCAAAAATTTCGATCCATCACCTCCTAGACCGAATCTGACCAGGCCGATCGATTGACATCCCAGTGTATATATATATATATATATATATATATATATATATATATATAAACAAACTTCTTCTCGCTCACATATATTGCACAAAGCACACCGTATCATACAGTACTTTATCCATAAGGTTTTAAAAAACTATTTATTGAGCCTATCCATTCCAATCTTGATAACCTATTAATCCTATCTTCTGATGTTGCATCATGCGTACTGTCAAAAGCCATTACAAAAAATCTTCTATATTAATGGACTATAGCGTCATCAATTTTGTTGGTGTATACATACATATATGCGTGCGTGACCGCGCGATAAACATCTCTTCTAAATTATTAATATAGACGTACATGGTAACTTATAAATTAATAATGAAAATTGATGTTCACAGTTTTAAAACTGTATTTAATATTATTTTTTTAATAATATTATAATTTTAAAATACTTGAGATTTATAAAATAGTGATAATTTAGGTATAACATAAACTCTTTTAAGAAATCTAGGTTGGTAGGACCAGAAGTCTTACGAGACCTTAAATTTAAGATTTAAGAATAATATTAATATGTCCTCTCATTTTGATCTCATTTTAAAAGAAATATTATTTATTGATTAAAGAAGTAATTATTAATGTATTTATATATTTTTTTTATTTTTTTTAAAATGTTTAAAAAAATATATTAAGGACACACCAATTGATCAAATTAAAGAGGACTACCCTAAACTTAATATATAGGACATACCCTACATACCGATCGGTCTTTCCAAACTAAACCTACTGCATTCACGTGTGAGTTTCAACGTTGACCATTAATGTCAACATCGAAACTTACAGTCTTACATTACCATCCTCTCTCTCTCTCTCTCTCTCTCTCTCTCTCTCTCTCTCTCTCTCTCTCTCCATGTTTTTGTCTTTATCGGTTAGAGTAAGCAACTTGGGTAATCATTCCGAATCAGACCCTTCCACATCAATCTTGATAAGGCGAGACGACCCACCGATCGAATCGAAATCATACAAACAAACAAACAGACAAAACTGAGCTCCTAAGAATATTAAACTTCATGACCGAAAATAAATAATTCTATTTATAATTATAAAATAAGTAAACGTCGCTTAATCATTTTAAAAAAAATGAGATTTATTATTGAAAAATTAATTATTTTCATGTGAATCTCATATTTTATTTATTTATTTTATAACGATTACGCGACAGATACTCATTTCAAATCAATTTCAAATCAATCACATTAGCTTATTATTTTTTTAATTTTTTTTATAAAAAGTTAAAATTTATCTAAACTCATTTAATACATTTAAACATATATGTCAATTTATTTATGTTCAAATATATTTTAATAGAATCTACAAAATATTATTATTCACAAATCAATCCAAAATATTTAAGATCACAATCCTAAATTTTGTTCGAAAAAACTTTGAGTTGGTTTAGGTTAACCACAAATTTTGTGGGATCGGGCAGACTTGCGCAGCTAGCTAGCTGGCTCTTGTCATGACTCTTCATTTCATGAGGGGATAATGCACAGATATCTGACCCAGTAAACCCTTATGACCGAATTCAAGTCGGTTTTGGTTAATCGGTGCCTTGAATTGAATGATTATTCATGCATTTTCAAGAAAACTGAAAAGGATGTCATGAATGATCATTGTCGATCAGTTTAATATATATTATTGGTCCTAATATTCTGATTAAGCTGCGTATGAGATGCATGTCAATGGTGTATATATATATATATATATAAATATATGTCAGAGCTGAGAAAAATTAAAGAGACGTGCATGTGTGTCTTCATGACCAGGAATGAATAATATTAATGAAAATGTAACGTACGAACTCATAAATACCCAAATTATAAGATTAATATATAAAAGATAGAAGACAAATAGTTATAACATTTTCCTCCATCTATAAGATATGTTAGACTTGATATAATATGTTCGTTAAATTGTAAAATTATTTTTATTATAAAATTATATTATATTAAAATAATGTAAAAGTCAATCCAGCAGCCGTACGTGTAAATCGATCCTAATCTAAACTTATGTTCTCCAAACAGTCGTGTGAATTAAACCTAATGATCTGGCCACACCATAGCTGTTTTTTATTTTATTAATTACACGTCAGCTGCCAGGTTAATCAATCTATCTCATCTCATGTTCGTCCACTAGTCCGATAAAGCTGGCCTCCAGTGTGTTAATCCAATACTTTGGGCCCCAATTAATTTCCATGTTTAAAGTTTTGGAGCCCATTTACTTACCATATATATACGCCACATGCACTAATCATTACGTTAATCCTAAATCTAAAAGCTTGATGATGATGATCATCAACCCAGCTCTGCTCTGATTACATTCTTGTCGGTCAAGAGCAAAATTCAAAGATGAGGTCTATCTTTCTCAAAAAGAACACCGACATATCTCTTCGAAGCTGCAGCGGCGGCCGATAATTTCTTCCATTCAGCTTCGTCAAAAGCTATCGTCTGAACGCATGACATCCCATATTTTTCATAGTCGGCTTCTATAGGGTTCTGGTTGATCTGGTTCTGGTGCGAAAACCAAAACCATAAAGATCTTTCTATAAAGCAAAAAATAATATATATACAACGATTTGTGCATGCTACTGCTGCTGGTCTGCAAGATTCAGCTGTCCAAGTTGAATTTTCAATCACCCTTATAAGCAGTAATTGTTTTGTTACAAACTCAAAAGAGATTTTGCACAAAAAATATTGTTCTTCAGAAATACCATCAGGGTCGATCTGTCTTGCTTCTCTCTTTATCACTGTGGTTACATGTGCTTGCTTATAAAGGTGGCGAACCAGCGGGGCTCAGGTAAGTCCGTCAGGTTTCCGGCTCGAGACAGTGGCGGCGAAGATGAATTGGGAAGATTATATGGCCAAGAAGAACTACCAGAAATACTGCCACAAACACAAGAAACGGACCGGGGAATACATCATCCGGGTGTAACCATGAGGGAGCCAATTTTTTCCGATCTCAGCCGGACGACGACAGATATGGTTTCGGAGCTTAGGCAAGTGGTTTCGGGTCAGAGAGGCGGTGGCTGGGGGCAACACGGGACAAGTATGAGCGGTACTGCGGTAACGTCGAGTTTTGGAGGTGTCTATTCTCCTTCTCCTTCTCCACCTCTGTCTGCTTACTCTTCAAGTTCTGGTTCTGGTTTTGCCTCTGCTTCTGGATTTAGTTCCTGGTCTGGGCAGAAGAGAGGGCGTGAAGAAGAGGGTGTTACTCAGTTGATTGATTCTATTCCTAGGGGATTTAGAGGTTCTGGTGTTGATCATTTCAGAGCATCACGGGGAGGAGATCCAGAGTCAACATCTGGTGTAACTGGTTAGTTTCAATCAAAACCACTTACTGTTTTTCATTCATAATTTGGTGTGCAACAACTTTTTTCCTGGATCTAAATATCAAATTCTTTCATAATATTCAGTAATATAAAGAATAATACTTTTAAATGTTCTCATTTATTTTCCCATATTCTCATTTATATTCTACCTTTGAACCATTAAAATTTTCTGAAAATATATCTATTGCACACTTATTCAATTAAACTATTAAATAGAAAAAGATTTAAAACTATCTAATATTGCATGTATTGAACAGTTCATTACCTCTTGAATACATTTATCAAAGATCATAAGTTGCACTTATACAAAGTAGCAATGCAACAGTGTATGGCTTCCTAAATCTATCATTGAAACTCCCACTTACTTATCATGACATTGATCCGCACATCCATGGAACACTCATGTAACCTCTAGTATCTTTCTCTACAGTAGCAGAAGAATCTGCAAATATTTTTGCAACAACTGCCGCTGCCGCCGCCACCACAGTATCGGCGGCAGCACCATCAAGCGAGAATGCTTCCTTTGAAGAAACCGGCGAGAGGAGGAGAAGATATAGAGGAGTAAGGCAGAGGCCATGGGGTAAATGGGCAGCCGAGATACGCGATCCCCACAAGGCTGCGAGGGTCTGGCTCGGCACCTTCGACACCGCAGAGGCCGCCGCCAGAGCCTACGATGAAGCCGCCTTGAGGTTTAGAGGTAACAGAGCCAAACTAAATTTCCCGGAAAATGTCAGAGTAGTACCGCCTCTCCAAAACTACTCAGCGGCTGCCACGGCATCGATATCCATTTCGGATTCTCAAGCAAGCCATTTGCAGCAGACTCCATCGCCGCAGCCATTTCAACCACAGTTCTTTCAGCCACAACCGTACCAGGGACCCTCTGAAATTTACAGAGACTACTTGGATTACTCGCAGTTGCTTCAGAGCTCGGGGGATTTTCATCAGGGACAACAACCCACGACTTTGGTGGAGCAGATGTTCTATAATTCGCAGTTAGCCTCTCGTCAATCATCATTGTTAACATCATCTTCTTTAAACACTTCATCATCTTCGTTTGCACCCTCTGGTTCTTCCTCCTCTGCTTCATATCCCCTGTTTTCTAACCAGCAGTTGGGCTATTTTCCACCACCCGGAAATCAAAATCAAAGCGGTGGTGAAAGCTCAGATTTGCCTCCGCATCCGCCGTCGTGGTCAGATTCAGTTCACTATCCTAGCTCTTCCAGTTAAAATTGATCACATAAATTTTCATTTTCATTTTAAAAACAATTAGTATTCTTTTCTGTTTTTGTTTTTTACTTAATGATTTTACTGTGCTTTGTATTAGCATGTCGTTATTTCTTTTAGTTATTGGTTTTTTCCAATGTTGTAAATCAAAAGAAAAAAAAAGGGAATAGATTACAGAGAAAGAGAGAAAAAAAGAAGAAGAAGACAAAGAAGCATTTAGAATTTCAGGCATAGTTCCTTCCTAAAAAGGGATTTTGATGTATACGGTTCTCTTAATCATCGAAAGAAAGATGTAGAAACCAACAGCTTTGCTGGAGTTCTTTGTCTGCATTCTTCAACTTCAGATCCACAAATTAATTAGAGGGAACAAAGCACTTCATTTTTTTAAACCTTGTGGTGTCTATTATATAACTGATGATTATCTTTTGCTTTTATGGGTTAAAATCTATCTTCAACAGTGTCTTGACAAATATAACCTCATTGGATCAATCTAATATGTGAATTAGGGTATATTTTATTGTAAAGCAAAGAATTTTCCAGTGACAAAGACGGTGTTCGTGTGTATGCTTCTGTGTGGGGTTTCCAATTTGATTCCTGACATGTCCCATCCAGGAGTTTGGAGTAGACTTGAAACCAACATTTCTCAATTCTCATGTGAGAAAGTGACTTGTATCCAAAATCATAAGTGCAGTTTGATTAAGTTTTGCTAATGGCCTGGCATATAGCATAGTTCTTCAAATGGAAAATTTGGATTCGAACCTTCAGTCCCTTACCAAAAAAAATACTGCCTTGTATGTGAGGGGGATGTTGAGGAGTAATCTCAAATTATGTGGATAAGGTCTTATGCATGTTTATAAGAAATAGACGATCTTTCTTTAAAAAATCAGTTTTATAAAATGAGTTAGACCCGTGAATTTCTTCAATTTTAACAGTATTTTTGACAAATTTTGATTGTTTTGATCTTTTGATTATACATGTCGAAATTTTCCTATCTTCACTGCTCTGCAATCTTCTGGCAATCAAAAGAAGAGTTGTACTTGGACCAACTTAATCTTTTCCCATGTTTTACCAAAAGGGATGTTTGAATCAGTAATTACAAACTAAAGCTGTCTTTCTCTTCCTAATTCATTGCTCATCAGCAGGGTCACAACTTTCCTCTCTCTCAATGTTTGTTTTCCTTGGATGATGCAAGCATTGTTTACTATTCCACCTTATAATTCAAAGCAGAACAGGGAAGAAGATCTATTTGATTCATGATTTCTGGTCGTATCTGTCTTGTACTGTATATATTCCGTGTTCTATTTTTACAAGACCAGCTTGTATCTGCACATATCACTATTACAGGCTCACTGTTTTTGTGTATGTTCTTGTTATCTCCATTGCTTTCATCAATTTTCTTCATGTACGTGTGTCCCATTGTGATTCATGCGTTGTACGTTTCTCTTTATTGATTATCTCAAATCTGAAGTTTTCTTAACACAAAAAACGTGCCAAATTAACTTTTCTTTGTTATGCTTTCTTCTTTATTTGAAGGGAAAGCACTTAAAAAAATACTATTTTCTGTACATATTGGAATCCTTGTCGAGGCCCTCTATGTGCATAAATAAATACAGTTAACCTGTGGGTCATAATACATCGACTTTGAAGTACCATATCTTATACATGTTCTGACTATATATATAACACTAAAACAAGAAAATACATATATATGTATTCTTAGAATATATAAATCTCGTGTATTTTCTTTTAAAAAATAGGTAAATATGAGATTTACAGAAAAAAATAATAATAATTCTTTAAATGATAAATTTTATTATTTTTTAAAATGAGTGTAAAAGACTTACAAATTGTAATTAATATTAGTTTTACGAGTCTTCAAGTACTCCTATAATTAATATTTTATATTGCCATATATATCTTATTGTTGTTTTTTATGTAAATGTTCCAATTAACTAAGGAAAGGCAATTGGATCAGGTCCAAAATCATCAAACCCTAATATAATAGATTGAACTTCCAAAAGTAGTTTACTAGAAGGACGTATTGAATCAGCATAGTTTATCGCTGCAAGTGATCGCTAGTATAAAAGTAATATTTTTTTATTTAATTTTTTTATTATTTTAAAAGATTTAAAAAAATAGAAAAAATATATAAATATATTAAAAATTAATTTTTTAATTATTAAATAAAAAAAATTATTAAGTAGCCAAATGGAGCGGTAACTAATGAGCGGCATACTAATTTTTTTCTTTGTGTTATAGGGTTACTTGAGATTGAAACTCACGTCTCAACAGAGGCTTTTGCCTGTCATTTTCTGCCCTAGCTGATCTAGATTGTCTTTTTGGAAGGGAATACTAGGTCACATCCACGTGGAGATCGAACCTGGTCGTGTGAACATGAGCCCCACGTGGCATCGTACAGGATGATGCACTACATTAATAATCTGATATAAATTAAGATGGGGGAGTATTGGGGGATAGACGTGTCAAGTTTGGTGACCCTTTTGAATTCTTAATTAACCATCATTTATGGACACGTGCTCTAATGAGTTTTTCTTGCTTTAATATATGCTTAGTCATAGTCATGTGTATATAAATATATATATATATATATATGGAGTGAGAAATGATAATTACAATCGTAAATATATAAATATTATATAATTATTTTAAAAAAAATATAAAATTTATATAAAAAAATAATTTTTTTTAATAGTATTAAATCTTATTCTTTTTAAAAATAATTGTATAATATTTACATATTTTACGACTATATATATAACATGAGAGGTGAAATGTATATCACCGTCTTTGGAGGTTGAGGGGGCCGGGAGGGTCATTGGGTTGCTTACCTACCATGTTGGGTGCAGAGCAAAAGTTAGTTAGGTCAGATCTTGCTATGGTCTTTAATTTACATGATGAGCCTTATCATTCTGCCTTGTCAACCCAATTTTTTCTAGAAGATCCGTCCCTCAGTGCATGTGAACATGGTATTACATATTATAGGAAAGTGATTTCTAATTAGTCACGAAAATGAATTTACAAACTGACATAATTTAATATAATTATACGTTAAATTTATTTTATAATAAAAATAACTTTACAATCTAATATACTTCATCAAACTGTCACGTTAGTTTGTGATTGAATTTATTTTTATGAATTTTCTTTGTCACTAAAACTAGCATTTCTCTTTTATATTTGTGAGAGAGAAATAAAAAGAGAATCAAGAATGAGCATGATAAGGGCAGAGATACAACCAGAGATTTGGTGATGATGATCATAAGGTTTCAAGTTAGTTAATTTTCCCTATATGGTGAACTCTAGCTTTAAGTCTTGCGCTCATAATATTATTGTGAAATAGGCATGCTGCAGAGACTAGCGATGATCTTCTCATAGCTAGGGGAAGATCAATAAGTACACATGAGAACAAGTTACTTCCACACCAAGATCATCGACTCTTTAGTAGCTGCAACCAGATCGCCTAATTTTAAAAATTTCAGGTATATATGGTACTATAAATCGAATATTCTTTCACAAGATTGGTAATTTCAAAAAATATCTAAACCCAAAAAATATGATCGATATTGCTATATCTACTATATTATAATAAGTGGCTACCTAATTATGAATAGTAATTTTTATTGTTTTTCTGTTAATTTTTCTAGTTTTTCCATTAAGTCATGTTTTACCAAATGACTTTTAAAATCTTTGATCATTTGACGTATAGCTCCCTTATAGAATTTAATGAATGATCATATTTTACCAAAAGACCTTTAATAGTCCCGCGATTAGATACTTTACTGAAATTTAGATTTTTTTAAAATCTTTATTTTTTGTCTTTCTTTAGTCTTGTATTTTCTTTTCTCAAACAAATAAGTTACTAATTTATTTTATTTTATTTTTATTTAAATCATTATGTTAGGTGCACTTCAGGACTAACGCACCCGGGCCTTTCCCTAACATACATATATATATATATATATATGTATATATATTATATGGGAGCATCATTTACAATTACAACGATCGAGAATCATCATGTTAAGATACCGGTCAATTTTTATTATATATAATATAGTATTAATCATGTTTAGAGAGTCGATGAGGAAGATCATGACAATGTCTTCTATTTGTTTATTAAAATCTAATTAATTCATTGTTTAATTAACCTAGCTCAGTTTGAATATGTTTGGTACGCAATTGAATTTAATATATATATATATATATAATTTCTTATAATATGAATCCACAATATGAAAAACGAACTAATTAATTAACTTGATCATTTTGATCTAATTAATAACATTGCATGTTTTTTTTTTACTGTTTAATATTAATATGCTGATGATCATCATGATGAGCAGGCCGTCCTCATGATACATGTGGCCGGCGTGAATATAGTTGAAAGATTAATAAGGAAGGGGATCGATAAGGTTTCGTTTGGATGCACAACTCAGTCCAATTCACTTCATTTTTAAATTGAGTTTAACATTCAAACTCAAATTTCATCTCCTCTCAACGCAGTTTAAACATGAAATTAGTAGTTGGGCACACAGCTTTTCAAAGTTCTACCATTGACTGACCCCACCTGATATATTTGTTCCCTCCATATGAAATTTTTGTCCTTTTCCGTTTCCCAACAAAAATTCCTCTCATTTCCCATCGACATTTTTGTTTTTGTGGGGCTAAGAAAAATTCAGTCCTCAGCAAGTGTAGTCCTTTTTTTTCTTTCATTTCTTTTATTTTGCTTGCAGGTTTGGCGTTAGTAAGTGGAGATCACAAAGCTGTCATATGAACAGTAATAATTAATGGTGGAACCTAATAATTTTACAATTTCTTATAAATACATATAAATTGATCTTAACATCTAAACACACTTATGCGTTTGAATGTTGAACTAAGTTGAGTTGAGTTGAATTAAGATGATAAAATATTATTAGAATATTATTTTTTAATATTATTATTATTTTGAGATTTGAAAAAGTAGAATTATTTATTATATTTTGTATTGGGATTTGAAAAAATTGTAATGATGAGTTGAGATAATTTTAATTACCAAACGAAGCAACTCATCTTAAGTAGATCCCACAAAACTCACTCAACTATCTCAACTCACTGCTATTTATAAAAAAACTCAAATCAATTCAACTCAATTCAACATCCAAACGCAACCTAAAGCAAATTAACATGCATGAATGATACTAAAAATTAAAGGTTCATGAATCAATTTGATCGAGCTACTATTGACCAACAATAAGCAGGATTCAAGCTAGTTAGCTAGCCATTTTGTTTGAATTTGGGCTCGGTTTTCAGTCTTCTTGAAAATATGTAATTCTATTCTCGTAACAAATAGTTATTTTTGTTGTAATAATTTATTATAAATATATATATATATTTTTTGCAGTGTATTATTGCATGGAGTTGTTATAATATTGCATGAAAATATTATATTTCATTGTGCAGATCACATGATCAATTATATATATAAAGCAACCTAATTTTCTGGAAAATGTCAATATTCATGATCTAATTTAATTAATTAACACCATGTCGATTCACAAAAGTTATTGCTCAGATAAAAGATCATCAAAACCAACCAATATGTAGTTTTCAGGGATAAAATAAGCTGCATGTCTGTCTTTAATTCATCTATATATCTGCTTATTTTATTTTATATAGCTAGGTTGATAGATGTAGTTTTCAGGCAGATAGATAGCTAGGTTGATTAACGACCGAAAACTCATCAAAACTAATGAAACTTTCAGGCTGAGCCTCTGGAAATGACCCAAACCAAATTTACTAGGTAGCTAGGTTGATGATGCAGTACTCTAATTATATATATAAAATAGAGGGATACTAGAGTCTAGGATAGGTACTTGCCCATGAAAAAACTGGCCGGTCCACAAACAAATATATATAGAGTATTATATATATATGACACATTTTCACAGCATATTTTATAATAAAATAAAGATATTTTTATAAAATGGTTTATAAAATTATCTTTCATTTAATATATTATTATAAAATATATTATAAAAAATGTTGTGTAAATCATTTTCATGTATTAATATTGGTTTTAAACCTGCAGCCTCGTAATTAATGATATGTATCGATCGATCGGTCCTAATTGATCACCTTATAATTATAATTAAGATCTCATGCTCTGGATCATGCAGCTTGCTCTTATATTAATTGTTTAATTGTTTGAAGGCTAATATTAAGGCGGTGATCGAGTAATATAATATATATATATATATATATATATATATATAATTCATTCAAACACCGTGCCAAATAATTTTTTATCCAAAATGTCATGGTGTTTGAATGAATTATATATGAATATAATATATATATATATATATATATATATATTATGTAGATGATCAGTTGTCACCTACCAAGAAATTTAGGTTGAATTTGAATTTAGAAAATATTTTATCTCATCTCATCATTATAATTTTTCTAAATTTTTACATAAAATATAATAAACAATTCAACTTTTTTAAATTTTAAAATAATAATAATATTAGAAAATAATATTCTAATAATTATTTTTTTAACTTTTATCTTTCATCTAAATCTATCTTATGTCATCTTATCTATGAATTCAAACCACCATTTAATCATGTATAATTGAAAATATTTTCCTTTCCGGAGAGCACACGTACAAAAATTAATGTTGCATTAATTCAATTGAGGTACTTTACTTGGAAAATCCACTACCGCGGTATATATATATATATATATATATATATATATATATATATATATTCTGATATATTAATCTAGTACTGAAGAAAAAAACAAGAAGAAGAAGAAGAAGATTAAATATAGTATGAATTAATACATGGATACACATAATATGCAGTAAAAGATCAAACTCTCGAGCATTAACATATATGTAAGAAAGCATAGCAGAAAATACTTCAAGTATAGCTTACTAAGTTACTCTACAAGTTTATCTAGTTTAGCAAACTTCAAGCGTCTCCTCTTAGTGGTAAAGTGTACTACATAGTATAGACTAGAGTAACACTCAACATATTCACAACCTAAATACTATTTCAAGAGAGAACAAAAAGAGATAAAGTTTTGTATTTCAGATGATCCAAAAAACCAACCAAGGAGGGCTTTATATAGCCCACCCCACACGGCCAGCCTTAAAGACCAGCCTTCACTTTGCCATTTAAATGATAGTAACGCATGGCTTTAAGCCATGCATTACAATGTAGGAGAGGAAAGGGTCAGTCTCACGTGGGCGTCCCTCCATCTAACATCTCTCACTCACACACAGTGGGCATGACCCCAGGTCTGCATCTCTCTAATGTTCTCAATCTTGTTCATACAAGTAAATAGGTCGTGCGACCATCAAACACATTTACAAAAGAAATGTGGAAGTACTACACCAAATCTTTCCCTGAGAAAACCAACATAGTAACATCCCTAATGTGTCTTGTCATGTCCTAGACTCATTCAATCGCATCATATCAAGCATTTTTGAACTCTCTTGAATTCAAAAGAAAAAACTCAGAGCAATGCTTGACAACTTTCAAATCATTTCAATGTGTTCACAACCTTAGTTGCTACCAATGTGTAGAGCCATAGTTCGACGTCAGCAAACAAAATCGAAGATACGATGTCGAATAGTCTTCCTTTTGCCCTCATGTCATTCAATTTTGGTTGAACTACTTTCCCAACAATGCCTCCTTAGACCATAGCAATCATGGCCATAAACAATATGCCAAAATAGCAGACATCACAATCTTCATCTCATGACATAGTCAAAAGTAAATAAAGGACACTTAAAAATATGAGACTCACACAGTAAGAAAGAATGGAACCATTTACTTACTTTCTCATTTAGTCGAATAAGCACATATAGTATGAAACACATGCTACGGTGGATTTCTCTTTCTCAAAAAGCACATGTCTTTATCAATACTGTACAGATCTTCATCTAGTTGCCCTTTAAGCATTTAACCTGATTTCCTCCATTTGCTCACCTCCAAGGTATCAAAGAAGATCTCGCATCTAACTAACTACAGGCTACATGGATGGTGGGGTAACTTATGCATAATCTTTTCAATAGACCTCATCTTAGCTTCCACTAAAGCGAGATATCTTTGTGTCAACCAATTTATCCATTTGGACAAGTACTTAGGGATACAATGTCTCATCTTTACTCGTTACTCAAGCGCTAGAGGCGATCGCTCGTGTAAGTGAGCAGATTTAAACCTGTTAACATATCTTTTATGTGTGTATTAGAAAAACAATACGACAAAGACAATAACTGAATCATATTGCATTAATATCTCAAATGAAAAGTTACATCTCAATGTCAATATCACTTGAAAGCACAAATTACATTTACATGCTATGCAGTCGTAGATTCCTAACATGAGTCTCAAAAAAATCTCTTGCTATAGGTTTTGTTAAGGGATCAGCAACCATGCGACTCATAGAAAGGTGTTTCAAGATCACTTCCTTTTTCGCTACCATGTCTTTAACGTAGTGATATCTGATATCTATGTGTTTGGTTCTTCCATGATACTTTAAGTCTTTAATTAGCATATGCGAAAGTTGTCATGCTATCGCAGAATATCATCACTAGATCTGAAGTATCAATGACAATGTCTAAATGCTTGAGGAACCTCCATAACCAAACAATTTCTTAAACTGCTGCTGAACAATCTATATATTCCGCCTTCATGGTGGATAAGGGTATACAAGGTTGTTTCTTACTGCTCCATGTAATGACACCATTGTTGAGTAGAAAGACATGTTCAGTGGTTGATTTGCGCTCATCTAGGTCACTTCCCCAATCAGCATCGCCGTAACCTCTCAACTGCAAATCTGAACCTTGATAGCACAAAATATAGTCTGTAGTTCCTTTGAGATATCACATAATCCTCTTGATTGCTTTCCAGTGAACTAATCCGAGGTTAGATTGGAATCTACAAACCAAGCCCACTGCATAGCATATGTCTGGCCAAGTACACATCATTGCACACATCAGGCTACCCACAACATTAGCATAAGGGACACGAGCCATCTTTTCCATTTCTCTTTAAGTCTTAGGACACAACTCTTTGGACAAGTTCTTGCTTCTTGCAATAGGGGTGTCAATGGGTTTACATTCACTCATTTGGAAGTGCTCGAAAACTTTCTTTATATAAATTTGTTGGGACAAACACAAAAGTCTCTTTGAGCGATCTATGTAGATCTTAACTCCCAGAATATATTCTATATCACATATATCATTCATTTCAAAATTGAAGGATAACCACTCTTTTGTGGCGACTATCAACCTTTTATCATTTTCAGTTAGTAGTATGCTGTCAACATATAATGACAACATAATGAAATTCTTCTTTGACCTTTTGACATAGATACAATGGTCCTCCGTGATCATCGTAAACTCATTCGAGAGAATGGCTTGATGGAATTTGAGATACCATTGTCTAGGTGATTATTTTAAGCTATATATAGATCGTTTAAGCTTGAACACTTTGCACTCTTGACCTTTGACCACAAAACCCGTGGATTGATCCATATAGATCTCTCTATCTAGTTCTCCATCGAGAAATGTTGTCTTAGCGTCCATCTGGTAGAGTTCCAAATCCATGTATGCTATTATAGCTAGAATCAAACAAATTGAGGCAAACCTCACCACTAGTGAAAAAGTTTCCTCATAGTCTATACCCTCATGTTGGGTATATCTTTTCGCCACTAAGGAAGTTTTGTACATTTCTAATGATCCACCCAACTTGAGCTTTACCTTTAGAACCTATTTGTTCCCAATAGCCCTACGCCCTGACGGTAGATCTACTAGATCCCGGACTTGGTTTGTCCTCATAGACTCCCTTTCATCTTTTAGAGCTTTCATCCACTCATATTTAGTAGAAGACGGGATGAGACTAGAATGTTTTAGGCTCATCATCATCTTGCAGAGCTACCATAAAAGTTTTCCTTTCAATCTCAAAACGACGACAGGGAACACTTTCACGCGCGCTTCTACGCGGCTGAGGCTGATGTGGTTGATATGCAAGTAATGTGTTCCCACTCGAAGATAAGTCACTCTCACAATTTGTAGAAGCTTGAAGAGTTTCTTCCTCATTCTAAACTAAACCTCTTAGAGCGCCTTCCTCTTGACCCACAATCTCATAAAGTTCCAAACTTCTATCAACCTCACCCCTACTTGGAAATTCATCCTCAATAAAATCTACATCTCATGACTCAATCTCAATAATAGTTCCATCAAATTCTTCACATATTAGCACATATCTTTTTGAGCGTTCTGAGTACATTATAAAAATACACTTATTTTCACTAGGGCCTAACTTCCCATATTTATGAGAAATATCGTAAACAAAACCCGTTGAACCCCTTGGCTGCAAGTTACTCAAATTAGATTTCTTGTCGGTCCATAATTCATATGGGGTGGAAAATACTGATTTGGATGACACTTAGTTAAGAATATAGGCAGCAGTCAAAAGTTCATCTCCCAAAAAGAAATTGTTAGGTTTGCTTACGTTATCATTGACCTAACCATCTCAAGCAGTGTTCGATTTCTCCTTTCTGCCACACCATTTTGTTGTGGCGTACTTGGCATCGTCAACTGTCTTTTGATTCTGTTTTCATCACAGAGCCTTTTAAATTGTCTAGAGAGATATTCTCGTTCTCGGTCAATTCTTAGAGATTTTAAGCTCTTGTCTAGCTGATTCTTAACCATTCTGAGATATCGCCTAAAGCACTCCAATGGTTCATACTTATGGGAGATTAAGTAGACATGATCATAACATGAAAAATTATCTATAAATATGATGAAGTAAACACCTTCGTGTCTTGCCCTCACACTCATTGGACCACAGATGTTTGAGTGGACTGATTGCAATTGAAAGGATGCCTTAGGAGCTTTTCCAAACGATTTTCTCTTGACTTTTCTCATAAGATAATGTTCACATGTGGGCAAGATGACCTTAACGAGATCGCCTATCGGACCTTCTCTAACTAACCGAGTCATTCTATTTTGCCCGATATGGCCAAACCTAACATATTATTTATATGAATCCAAATTATCAAATGCATAAATAAAAGCAGTAGACTCATTAATATTTGAATAATCCAAATCCAATATCATAAAACCATCTGATAAAAAAACATAACCATAAAACACATGGTCCAAATAAAAAGAAACACTATTATTTTCAAATACAATCTGAAAACCAAATCTTAATAAAGTAACTATAGAAAATAAGTTTTGTCGGATCTCGGGAGCGTATAGCACATCGTAGATAAATAGAGTGCAGTCACCCTGCAAGTCCAGCTTGTAGGTACCAAGTCCTAGCACCTCCACACTAGTTTCATTCTCCACCTTGATATCACTACTCCCAACTGGAATCCGACGATATTCCATAAAACCAACTCGATCCCGTGCTATGTGAGTTCGATGATACTCCGCAAAACCAACTTGATCTCGCACTATGTGTTCGGTCGCTCCTGAATCAACAGTCCACACAGGATAAGAATAAGGAATCATCACATGGCTAATTACAAAAATAATGCGAGAAAAGTTAAAGTGTACATTCTTCAGCTCAATGCAGTCACGAGCAAAGTGGTCTTTCTTTCTGCAGTTGAAGCCATCTAATTTTGACTTGTTCTTCCCATGCTTGCCTCTCTTATTGCGCTGAGAAGTTTCTGACACTTTCTTCACTTATCCAGCAGCTACCCCTATTTTGGATTTTTGTACTTAGCCCTAGATGTCTTGCGGGAACCAAACTCAGTCATATAAGTCGAATGTTTGGGCTTAGTAGCCTCTAGGCACTTAGCTTCCAGCTCCAAGTGATGCAAGACATCATCAAAATTCTTGATATTCTCACTATGTGTCAAATTCTGGCTCATATTCTCTCAAGAATTTGGTAGTGATCGTATCACTACCTAGACTTGTTGTTCATCAGTCAAGTTATTTCCTACTATCCTAAGTTCACGGATCATGGTCGACATAATCTTAAGATGCTGCTTCATCATGTGGTCAAAGTGTATCTTATAGGAGTCAAACCTCATGGTCAATCCACGTAACCTTGTGGCTGAAGTTCCTCCAAACTTCATTTTCAAAGCTTGCCACAAGTTTTGGGCAGTGTCACAGGTTTCGAACTCACACATTAGATTATTGTGCATGCTGCTCAACATGATTATGCATGCACACCGGTTCTTCTTAGCCCATTAAGCATAAGCTAGAATGATGGAGACCAAGTTGGACTAAATCTTAAAGATCATTTGCAAGTTTCAGATTGGGCAATCACAAGATCGAGAGCTAAGAAGTGCAAGGAAGCAATGCAAATATTGGTGCAATCCACTTGGGACGAGTCTAACAAGAGCATAATATTCAAAATGGGCTTGAGAGAATGAGATTCAATGATCATCCACGTGATACAAGCTATGGAAGAGTGCAATATAAATTAGGGTCTATTATTATGTTTATATAATTGAAGGCCTTGGACTTATTTATTTCATTAGTTATAGGAATTAGTCTAGAATAATTGAGTTTGAGGATACTTGGCCCACATATGTTTTATTTTGTTGAACTATGGTTTTAAGGAGTTACTGTAGCCAACACTATTCATTCAAGGATGTTTTTGGAAGAAAGAGTTTTATTTTGGCTGGAGTTTTAATTAGGTTTTGGTTTAAATACTTTTTGTAACCTCATTTTAATGAGTTTATGAAATTTGATGAATTTATTCATTGTGAGTTGAGAGTTTATCTCATCTTGTTAGTGAATGAGCTTTTGAACTTATCAAAGGTAAATCACAATCTTTGTGTCGTTCTTCCTTATAATTTAGGTTCTTGAGACAGGTTTTTCAACGAGTCTAGATTTTCATATAATCTAGATTCTTGAAATGAGTTCATCAATGGGTCTTAATTTTTCACTGGCTTGGTTTTAGCTTTCTTGGGTGACTTTTCAAATTGATTGTGGGTTCAAGGGATTTTATTCCCACGGATTCATATCATTTGGTATTTAGAGTAAGGTTTCCAATCAGGTCTGATTCTATCTTTTAATTCTTGCATTTTTAAATTTAATGTTGGGGCTTCATTGTTCTAGGGTTGAAAAAAAAAAAAGTAGGTTGCCATAATTCTTAAGATTTTTTGTTTTGCTGAAATTTGCATCACCTAGGATTTCAAAATTTGAAAGTTTATTGCATCTCTAAGTTTGTCAATTACTTGCAGTACCGTTTCATTAATTCTTTTCTACTTCATTGTGAATTCTTGTGTATTCGAATTCAATTGCTTGATTTTTACAATTGAATATTGTTATTTGTGATTGAATTACAAAAAAGAAGAGAAAAAAAAGGAAAAAAAATGAAATGAAAGGAAAAAAAATTCAGTGAAAATTTAAAAAAAAAAAGAAAAGAAAAGAAAAGAAAATGTAATATATTCAAAGGTTGCTACATAGTTACAATAAAAAGAAAGAAATACATTTGTTGATTGAGTTTTATCATCAAAGGGGTTGAATACATCTTTCTAGTTGGTATCTTGTTTTATAATTACTTTTTCTCTCGTATAAATTCATTGAGTCTCGTGTCATTTTATTCCTTCCTTGTTTCTTAAACTAATTGCTAGTTGGAATAATACAAGGTTGTATTGCCTTAATTTAGTTCAACTAGTTCTTAAAGAACTTGAACTGAAAAACTATTGAGGTAAAAAGTAAGAGAGTGTGAGACTATTATCGAAAAAAAGTCAATTAAGAGTGAAACATGAGATGAGTGTTATTATTCGAGTGTAAACACATAAAAAGAGTGTGTGAGATTTTTCACTAACATTCTTTTTTTGCAGCACATTACTATGTCTCATAGGAGTGACTCATTACCAAAGGGGATGGGAGATAACTTATCATTTGTGTTGCAAGCCATGCAACATCAGTTTGAGAGATTGAACTTGATGTTGGGTGAAATGAGGGATATGATGGATTATCAAGAATTAGTGATTAGAAATCTGCAAAGTGAGAGAGATAGGAGGCGACGTGAGCCTAGTATTGAGAATGGGTATGAGAATGGAGAGTATGGTGAGGATGAGGAAGACCTAATATTTGAAGTTGGATTGGGTAGACATAAAGGAGCTATGCATGGAAGAGGACTTAGGGAAAATCCAGAGGCTCGAGATGGATTAGATAAGAACCTTGGGAGCATCAAAATGAAAATACCATCCTTCCAAAGTAGAACTAACCCTGAAGTTTATTTAGAGTATGAGAAAAGAATAAAATTAGTGTTTGATTGTCATAATTACTTTGAGGAGAATAATAAGTTGGCAGTAATTGAGTTCACTGATTATGCAATTATTTTGTGGGATCAATTAGTGACCAAGAGTAGGATGAATCTTGAGAGGCATGTAGAAAGATGAAGAAAGTTGAAAGCTATCATGGGGTAGAAATTGTACCTAACCACTACTATGGAGATCTCTACCAAAAGCTATAAAATCTTATACAGGAGTCTAGGAGTGTAGATGATTACCATAAGGAGATGAAGGTGGCTATGATTCGGGCTAATGTAGTAGAGGATCGGGAGACCACAATGGCTAAATTTTTGAGAGGATTAAATAGGGAGATAGCCAATGTAGCTGAGTTGCAATATTACGTGGAAGTAGAGGACATGGTGCACATGACTATGAATGTGGAGAGGCAATCAAAGAGAAATGGTACATCAAGGTAAACTTCATTTTTAGCACTCCTTGAAAACCAAAATGGAACAAAAATGATAAAGTTGTAACAAAATGGAAAACCGAACCACCTAAAGGGAAAGATAAGTGAACTGGCAACAAACTCAATATAGAATCTCAACTTTCACGAAATAGAGATATTGAATATTTTAAGTGTTTGAGTTCAAGGCACATCGCATCTCAATGTCCAAATATGCAGGTGATGATTATGCGTGACAATAGAGAGGTGATGATTGAGAGTGAGGGTGATAGTGAGGAGAAGCCCGGGTTGGTTGATACTAGTAATGATGATGGAGTGGAGTACACAGTGACAAATGAATCTCTTGTTGCCAGACGTGCTCTCAATACACAAATTAAGATGGATGATACGGAGCATCAGAGAGAGAACATTTTCCATACTAGATGCTACATCAACAACAATGTATGTAGTGTGATCATTGATGGGGGAGTTGTATTAATGTTGCTAGCACTATTCTAATTGAGAAATTGAATTTGCCTAACTTGAAACACTCTAGACCACACAAGTTACATTGGTTGAATGATTGTAGGGAGGTTAGGGTAATTAGATAAATGTTAGTTTCTTTTTCAATTGGAAAATACATGGACAAAGTGTTTTGTGATGTAGTACTTATGCATGCTGGCTATATTGTGTTGGGAGGTTGTGACAGTATGATAGGAAAGTGATTCATGACGGGTTCAAGAATATGTATACTTTGGTAAAAGACAATAAGATCATTACTCTTGTACCATTGACTCGAATACAAGTGTATAAAGATCAAGTGAAATTGAAAAATGAGAATGAGTTGAAAAATATTTTTGAGGTCGAGAGTTCAAAAAAAGAAGATGAAAAAAAGAGTGAAAATAAAAAATAGAGTGAAAGAAAAAAAAATGGTGAAAAGAAAAGAGAGAGTAAAGAAAATGAGAGAAAAATAAAGAGAAATATGAATTTTTATGCTAAGGCAAATTTACTACTAACAAACTTGACAAACCATTGCCTAGTATTGTTGTCTCTTTGTTGCAGGGATATGAAGTCATGATTCATAGTAGTATGTTTAGTGGATTGCCACCTATTAAAGAGATAGAACATTATATTAATTTTGTGCCTGATGCAATAATTCCTACCCGACCTTTCTTTGACGAATCTGAGATTTTGACGTACTTGAAGGGACAAGATAAGTTGAATAGAATGCATGCCAAGTGGAAGGAATTCATTGGTACCTTTCCTCTTGTAATCAAATACATATAAGGTGAGGAAAATTTTGTTGTTGATACTTTAATAAGAATGTATGTCTTTGTCTTCATTTTAGATGCAAAGTTATTGAGATTTGAATATGATAAAGAATTGCATGCTAATGATGATGACTTTGCTAGTATGTATGGAGCGTGTGAGAATGCACCATTTGGTAAGTGTTATAGACTAGATTGATATTTATTTAGAGAGAATAAACTTTGCAAGCCTACTGCGTGGATGTGGTATAGACTAGTGCATGGATGTGGTTTGTTGGGTCATTATGGTGTAAAATGGATTTTAAACGTGTTGCGTGACCATGGGTGGGAGTATTGCTTGCCATTCATTGAGTTTACACATAATTGGAGTGGTCATTTTGGTGCAATGAAGACTTTAAATATGTTTCATGAAAATTTGTTTGAGTATCATTTGTCATTCATTGACTTGTTGCATAAACGTTTGCGAGAGTATAATTTGCTCTTATTAGAGTTTGCATATAATATGATCATGCATACTACTATTTCTTATTCTTCTTTTTAAGTTGTTTATGGTTTTAATCCACTTATTCTTTTAGCTTTGATGCTTTTGCTTGTTGATGACAGGAGTAACTTGGATAGACTTTTCCAAATTCATAAAAAAATAAACAAAAATTCATATCAAGTGGATCTTCCATATAAGTATAATATTTCTGCTACTTTTAATATTTTTTATCTTTTTCCCTTTGATGCAGGTAGAGATTCGAGATTGAATCCTTTTGAGGAGAGAGGGAATGATGGACACCAAGTTGGAACAAGTCTTAAAAATCTTTTGCAAGTTTCAAATAAGACAATCACAAGATTGAGAGCTAAGAAATACAAGGAAGCAATGCAAAGATTGGTGCAATTTACTTGGGACGAGTCTAGTAAGAGCCAAATATTCAAGATGGCCTTGAGAGAAGGAGATTCAGTGATCATCCACATAATACAAGCTATAGAAGAGTGCAACATAAATTAGGGTCTATTATTATGTTTATGTGATTGAAGACCTTGAACTTGTTTATTTAATTGAATGGGCTTATTTCATTAGTTATAGGAATTAGTTTAAAATAATTGAGCTTAAGGATGCTTGGCCCACATATGTTTTATTTTGTTGAACTAGGGTTTCAAGGAGTTACTGCAACCGAGTTGCTATAACCGTGGCACTATCCATTCAAGGATATTTTTGGAAGAAATTGCTTTATTTTGGCTAGGATTTTAATTAGGTTTTGGTTTAAATACTCTTTGTAGCTTCATTTTAATGAGTTTATGAAATTTGATAAATTTATTTATTGTGAGTTGAGTTTATATCTTCTTATTCTTAAATGAACTTTTGAACTTATCAAAGGCAAATCACAACATTTGTAGTGTTCTTCCTTATAATTTAGGTTCTTGAGACAGGTTCGTCAACATGTCTAGATTTTTATATAATCTAGGTTCTTGAAACGAGTTTCTCAACGGGTCTAAATTTTCCATTTGCTTGATGGCTACTTAAGATAGTGTGAGTATGGTTAAGATTCAAGTGGATTTGAGCTCTCATATATATTTTTAAATTTGTGCAAAAATTAGGTTAGAATGCATGATAGTCTTTTGGCTATATAGTGCATTTATAGTTCTTACTGGGGCCACCGTAGTCTTTTGAGAAATTAGCATGATATTATTGCATGGAAAAATCTTCTTGTAAGTGAGTTCGAGTACTAAATCGCGCACCGATGCTGACATGTAAGGTATTCATTTAATGAAACAATACAAATTAAAGATGTAACTGATTTTCATGAGACAAATGACCTTTTCTTTTCTCAAAATTTTTCTTTTCAATAAAAAAAGCTATGTCAGTCTCGGTATGCGGTTTGATGTGCCAAACCACTTGTACCTAGCAAGGCTATGCATCCTTTAAACTGACTGTAAACATGAGAATTTTTCTTTTTAAGTTTTATCAAAGGTAATTGCCACACCTCGATCAAGGTCCTCCTTCTCTACGCACATGCATCACATCTTAATCTGAACAATCGAGGATGAACAAGTACTCCAAAGTATATATATGTGAAAAATTACCGTCTCATTTGGATATATATTCCTCTTGAATAAATTTTGCTTGCAGGTAAGTAATGCTAGCAATTGTATATACTACTGCCCCGGGACTAGGGGTGGACAGCGGGGCCCCGCCCCGACTACCCTGTCCCAATCTGCCTCAACCCCATGAGGCGGGGCAGATTACCCCGTCCGCTGATGCGGGGTGCAGGGAGACCCCGCCTGCATCTGGGGCTTCAAGCGGAAGAGGGGGCAGGATGGGGTGGAACCCCGCCCCGCTCCGCTTGTTAATAATATATATATTAATTATATATATTATATATAATACATATTATATAAAAAAAAATACCTAGGCACAATACATATTTTTTAATACCCCTGCCCACAGCATTTTGATTATGGATTAATACCTAGTCGAAGACCCCCCAGCCTCTGCTTCTCTTCTTCCTCTCGATTCCTCTTCTCTCTCTCTCTCTCTCTCTCACTCTCTCTCTCTCTATGATTCTCGATTCTCTCCAGTTCACCATTTGCCTCATTAGTCACCACCATCATCTCGAGTCCCCGTCGCCATCGCAGATTGTCATCGCTATCTCCTATAAGCCTCAGCACCTCGCGAATGTAAGTAGGGCTCACTCCCGAATCTCTTCGCAAATCGCCCCTAATTTTTAAATTTTTTTATTATATGTGGATGGAGATCGGAGGATGGGATTAAAGGAGGATGTGATTGTAAATTGTGTGTTGTGGAAGATTTGATTGTGCATGTGGTTTTGTGAATTGCTTAATTGTGCTGTGAATTGCTATGGAGATTAGAGGGGCGAAAGGTGGATGGTTGGAGCCTTGGAGGTCCCGGACCTGTCAACAGACGGGATACCCCACCCCTGCATGGACTGGGGCGGAGCTCGGGGGAAAAAATCCCAACCCTACCCATGGGAGGGCGGGGGGCGGGGTAGGGGTACTACATGCCCCACCCCCACCCAGGACACACTCTCCATATATATTTGTTTCCACATGCATATTATTCTATTCTATCTATAATTTGTCAGGCAATATTCCCCGGCCTCCACTCATCACTCCAGATCACTTTTGTCAGCTAATTCATGTTTACAATTAGGACATAGCGCGCACCATTCCGGATTTGCATTAATCCATCTCATTTCTCATTACTAAAGATTTCATTAATCTATCACCATGTATATATTCCACCAACGGCCTAAAGCCAGATTTGTAAAGAATATTATATATGGGTGTGTGTACATATATATGTATATATGTATATATATATATATATCTTCAGTACTCTTGCTGATTCATGTACATACTGCAAATGTTGTAGGATTTGTACGTAAGCCATTCATGATCGATTTATGATCTCTCCCTGTTTTAATACCTTTCTCCAATATCCCAACTCGCCATATAATCTTAGCCTAGCTAGCTTTCAACCACTAGGAAGCTGGTAACCAAGTTTTGCCGGGCATGATCACCATGATATGCAAAACCCAAAAAATAAGAATAACATAACATAATATATAATGGATGAAAATCGCTTTGTAATGAAGTATAAAAGGAGTCTTTCGACTTATATAGATGATCTAGAGTAGGCTATATATTGGCCAGCTTATTATTCCAACTAGAAAAACTCATCAGAGCTTATCTATGATTACATACCCAATGAAACTGTATAACTTTATGTAATCGTTTCTTGTCGAAATCGATGGAACTTTAACCCCAGCGGAAGCCAAAGCATCCTCACAGTAATTGGCATCGTGGCGGCGATTCTCACGTCATAGCTCGCAACCTCAACGTCATCGTCTAACTCTCCGAGTGCACTTCGGAATGATCCAACCGCTGAGTCGTACCAAGAGGAGCACGCTTCGAGGGGTGCATGCACTGGTGCGGTTTTTCTTGAGCAAATCATCAACTTGAGCATGGAAATTAGGGCTAATCCTAATACCAAACGACCTTGGGAATCCATTAATGGCATCTGGCAATGGAGATTGTTGCACCTGAGGTTGATGGATCGATCAGAGGGTTTTGGCGAACAAGAATGGCTGATCATGTGGCTGGCTGATCTTTTTATAGTCAAAATTAAGAAAGAGTTTGGGTTTGAATTAGGAAGGTTCATTAAATAGTTAACTTGCAGCAGTTCATAGCCAGTTTAGGACAATCATCTGTCAAAGCTCAATTGCCATTATTTGATCATTCGTGTCTAATTTCTTGATCTCTTTGTTCATACCAAAAAGTTGTTCATTGCTGTGTATATAGGATAGCTGTAATTGTATGAGCTAGCTTCCCTCGTTTATTTTTGCAGATGAGATCATGAGATAAGTTGAGTTGATATTAAAGTTAAAAAGTTGAATAAAATATTATTAAAATATATTATTTTTATATTATTTTTATTTTAAAAATTAAAAAATTTGAATTGTTTATTTTATTTTGTATAGAAATTTAAAAAAGTTGCAATGATTAGATGAGATGAGTTGAAATGAACTGTAAAAACAAACTAGGCCAAGGTTAAGGTCATGACATTTTAAGATATATTATAGTTCCTCTACTGAATTTTTAAAATTTGAATTATATATATTATATTTAATTTCAATTTTATCAGCATTAATTAATCATCACCTAATTTAGGGTATTAATCTTGCATGATAATTGATCTCTTCCAACTTCACCGTGTGATCGTACTAGCTAGGTTGAAAATATTGTGACATTTTACAAACTATACTCTTATGTTTACATATGATCCCTACGTCATTACATTCCAGATTCAAGCTAGCTAGGATGTGCACCTTCTTACATATTTATTATTTACTACTAGCTAGTCGAATATGTGCAGAAATAATTTAATTTATTAAGAAAAAAAATATTACAAATAACTAAGTTAACATACGTGGAAATTGATTTTGAGAGAACTTTTTTGTGCTAATTACACAGATATTTGGACTGAAGGTGAAAATAAAATAAAATACTTCTTCCAAAAGAAGACCTTAAACCTCCTCCACTACAACATATATATATATATACTAGGTAAAAGCAACGTGAAAAGCACGTTTGCTTAATTTAATTATACGATTATTTTTAAGAATTAATACCTTCAAGGGAGTAAATGGGCTAACACCGTATCTACAGAGCCCAAATCACAATGGCAGGATGAAGATGTCAGGAAAATTGACGTCACATTGGGGAGTCGATTAATCAAGGTTAGCAAAAAGATACAAGCTTGTATTTCAAAAGAGAATATGGCACAAAAGGTTTCATACTTGAGTCTATAAACAAAATGCACTTTTGTATTGACATAAAATAGCATATTCAATAGTTTCTTGATGACCTTGAAACCACCAAACAATTCCCTTAAGGCAGATTAAACAAGGAGATTGCACTACACACTGCAAAGCAATTGATATGACAAGCACAGCATATGGGGCTCACTCATGCTTTTTTTCACATCAACTATTAAACTCTATCAGGTAATCCCAAAATTGAGGCCATATGGAAAATGATTACTTAAATCAGCCCTGGGATTTAAGCATAAGTATCAAAGATCAATAAACACTCTAGGCACTTACCATGTACTCAAAAATGAACAAGAGTTCATTATTTTCCCGGACAACCTCCTTCAACTTTATGATACTGGGATGATTTAATTTACGAAGCGACTGCAAAAGGCAATGTTACTTAAGATGCAAACAGCACACACCATAGAATAATCCATACACGCATACGAAGGTTTGTAAACTATTTCCATTCAAATTTACTATAGTCCATACCTTTAGTTCTCGTAACTTTGTGTTCTTGCCAAAAGTAAAACTCTCTCTTTAATTTCTTGACAGCAACCTATATGTCAGAACCTCCAATATGGACACAAAATAAGATAATGTCTGCACATCTATGTCACTTTGTTGCCAAAAGAAAAGCAAAAAGAAACAGAATTATACCATCTTGGACTCGATTTGGCATAAAGCCACTGGGGTGACAGAGGTATGCTACTTTCTGATGCCACCTGATCTACAATAATGAAAACTAACAACTCTTTACATCAGAGCAGAAACATGAGGCAAAATGACAGCATGTAACACGCATAGGACTCAATAGTTATCCTTTTGGCAAGAAATAAATCCAACTGAACAATAATACCTTTCAACTCATCAAGCAACCCCATAAGTGCCTTGTCCTCTTCATTCCCTTCATAAGCTTCTCCTGGCAAAGTATGAACAAGATGAAAAACTTATTATATTAAGCTTCCATTTGCAAAGTGCAACTGGAAACAAACAATAGAGAAAGAAATAGCTTATAATTGTTGTCCTGAAACGTGTATAAGAGCTTAGAGGTCAATCGAAAACAGATAGAATGCCGCAAGCACTGTACCAAAACGCTCAGAGCTCTAAAATATGAACGATTTCAGCCAAATAAATAACTAACTTCCCAATAGCCATCCTCATGGGCCAACAAATCTCGAGTGTTGAATGAAATGCGAAGATTTGTCAATAAAGCTTCGTGTTCCCAACTTAAGGGCCCAGAAGCATATATTGCCTCTAGAGTGCTGCGATAAGCATGCAACTCTATGGATTCTTGCAAGTACATCCTCATCTCCACAATTATAAAAGGAATCTGCATCACTACGAATAGGATCTGCATCTTGAGTAGGATCTGAAAAATTATGACCACTTTTGCTATTAGAATTAATATCTATACGTTACATACCCACAAAATGATCTGAAATATACCAATAAAAGGGAATAAAAATCAGAAACGTATTTGCAGCTTATATTGAAAATCCTAATTGACGGGGTTGATTGCTCAAAAAAGAAAATGAAGTAGTACACCACAAACTATGATGCTCCATATCAACAACCCCCAACCTCGCATTGAATCCAAATCTTGCGAACCATCGGCTACGAGGTTTTGCATTTTCGGAATCAGCCAACCAATCAAAACCGATGAAAATCTGGAACAAATTCAAATGAAAAATAAAAACGAGGTAGAGTAAGATCGAGCTTGCCTTACCCCATTAATGAGTCGCGAGTGAACTCTTTAATAATGGGAATGAAAAAGAAGCCAGAGCGATGAACACGAAGGAAGCGTTATTTTACTTTTTCATAAATATTCTTTTTACAGCAATTAAAGAGACAGGTGAAGTTCGATGGCCAGACAATTTAACGGAAAGTTAACATTCCTGTAGCTCTGTTAAACCAAGAAATTTCCGTTTGATAGACGCTTTATATATATATAGGTAGATATATATTATTGCCACAAAACTGCTTGCGGAGAGATCAAAATCGTCACAAATAATCATCTATTGCGGCGATATTCAGTACATGCATGTTGCTACTTGGTCGATGTATAATTTTGTAAGCGGGCAATGCTGGGGTGGATACCAAATGTGCACACAAGGGTAAATAGTTTTTTTCTTTTTCTTTTAATCATTTTTTAAGCATATTTAACTTTTAAAAAAATAAAAAATAAAAACACTAATTCACTAATAGTCATTTTTTTAATCATTAAAAAAAATAAAAATATATGAGTAAACACATTTGAGAGTCGTACTAGCATTTTCCTTTTGTAAGCTAAATTCAATGGAGGTTGAGATATTCTGCCCCAAAAAAGTAACCATCAAATTTATATTTTAGCGAAAATACGTTTTTCAACTTCATAGACCAATTTCGACTCTGAATTGTTTATTAATATTCGAAGCATACAAGCAGCTAGCATGGCTAATTCAATTGGCTGAGCCTAAGCCAATCATAATTCCCTACGTACGGTTTAATATCTGCAATGAACATTCAAGAATGCAGGTACTGAATCTTGGCTATAAACTGAACGGCTTGAAATGGGGAATTACTTTCAAGTTCAACGCTGTGGGTTTTATTTACACAAAAGAATAAAGCCAGAACTAGAGAATTGATACAAAAGAGCAAAATACACAATATCCATGGATAAGAAAAAGAATAAAAGGAACAATGGCAAAAGACACTTTCTCCTCATCTCTCAAACAATTACACACATTTATATGCTTTCTGAAAAATAGTAAAGCTGCTAGCATTCCCACATTAAGAAACAGAAGTCCTATACCTGAAAGGTGGGTAAATTGGAGTCCCCTTGGCATAATTGTAAACCTCTCATCAATCTCAGCTCCCTCCCAAACAAGGAAAAGAACATCAAAGTAATCACACATCACCCAAGTGGCGGTCATGCTAACACTCAAATAAACAAATTACCCCATCACTGACGTGCTTCCTTTGCGGCGACATAACTTCTACTTTCAGTGACATTGGAGTTTGCAAAGACTTCTGGGGCAATTTCCCAGCTCCCACTTCTTCCCCAACTCGAGTGACGAGCATCAGACCGAATGGTAGGAGCTCGATGATCCGAACCCAAAACTGAATCAGCATCCAAGGTATTATTTGGAGGTCCATTGCTCCCTCTGCTGCGTATGTCTTCATCAATTTCATCAATATTGCGACGTTGGGAGATCTTCAATAGGTCTTCACCAATATCTAGATCATCTTCTACCTTTGAACGAGCATCCACACCTAAATCCTCTGCTGTTACCCCCTCCCGAGGGGCAGGTGAAGGGGTAGGCCTTTGTACCTCCTCTTGAACAAAAGCCCGGAAGTTGTTCCTTGAGGGCTTCACTTTTGTGCAAAATACCTCTTGAAAGTTATTCAAACAACCCCGGTCAAAGACATTGATCCTGTTTTCTGCTCTGTACCGGAAGTTTTCATAGGTAGTCTGAACAACATCAACCGATATTAATCAAGCTGGTAAAACGCACATGGTAAACAATGCTGCCAATCTTTCATTTTGACGAAAGAAAAGGTTGATAATAATTATCAAAAGCTACTTGGAAGTAAATATGCATATTTCTTGTACATTGGCCACAAACTCATAAAGTTCGCACTCAAATGTTTCCCGCCCAAAAAAAAGTTAAAAACAAGGTCTTAAAAAGTTATATACTCAGATAGGATGATATGTCCTCTCTTTTCTATACACTTTGCCTTTTCAGTGTACACACCTTTTCAGATCATACATAAAATGAGCTAATCAATTTCCTCTCTTTTCTACACTGTTTCTTCTTTTTTTTGGTGTACCTACACCTTTTCTAATCCTTCATTGAATGAGCTTGAGCCTAACATGGAACTCGAATTGCTCAGAGAGTATCATGCTAAAAGCACAAATTTACAAAAAGATAATAACCGACCTGGTTTGTGCCAATAAGGTACAAATGGAAGCCAGTAAGTCCACCGACAAACCACAGAGAAATGAAACAATAGGCCATTAGTATCACAGATGCAGGAGATTCTTTCATCGCTTTCCAAACTGTGCCATCAACATCATCCATCAGAACCTTGATGTACAAAGCTGACATGGCAAACACGTAGATGCAAAGAAGAGTTGCTGAAGAAACAAACATAAAGAAGTAGCGATAGTTGCGCTGCACAAACAGGGGCCAGGAACACAACATTATGACGAAAATAGCAGCATCAGTACAGATCTCATAAGTGAAATAAATTTGATTTCAATGTTAAACAACATACCAGACCAATGCATTGGCCAACCCAAGGGCAATGGTGGTCAAAACGCTCCACACAGTTATTGCAAATGGAGCAATGGGAGCAACGGGGAGGTCTATATAGCATGCAGGTATCACAATACTTCACCTTCACAGTATAACCATTGACCGTTACTTCTTTTGTTCGAGGGAACTGAAGGCTTGGTGTTTGTCGTCCCCCAATGTCATAAGAAGAGTCATACCGAAATTCTTCCTCTGGTGGATGTAAATTACGTGGAATAATACCCGGGTCCCGGGCTGAAGTAAGAAAAAGAAGTACCAAGACCTATCAAGATCAACAAAGAATATTAAAGCAATGTCAAAACCTAACAGATCGATAATGAGGAAATTACTTTTAGAACGTATCCAAGACATAGTTCAAACCTAGAAATAAGAATAATGAGAGTAAAATGAAGAAAAAAACATCTCAGTGGATGAAGAGATTTGTTATAACTCCTTTCCAAATCTTGGCTCGTCAAACCCACCCCTGGAGAGCAAAACCCCGGATACCATCCGCCAAAACCGTGTATCAAATAATCAGAGGAACTCCTAGTGCAGAATCAAACCCAGGATGTTTGAGACTACAGCTCATCCAAAGCCCTCCTTTTGACTACTAGGTTGCATGATGACAGGTAGTTTGTTCCAACTCTTTAAAGGGAAAATACAATTGGTACCTTAATATTAAACTTAAGGTCATACAACAACACCCAACTCTCCCCAAAGGAAAAACAACTAATATGAATAAGCAATTTGTCATTAGAAGGTTAAACCAGTAAAATCTGGTTTCAACCACCAATTGTCATATTTACACTCCAAAGACTTGCGACAGCTGACTTAGGACCTACATATTTTTCTCTTTTCTGGTCAGAATTTAAGGTAAAATGACTTGGCAAGAAGAGATTTTGAATGAAATTTGTTACTTGTCTTGATCATAAGATTACAATGCAAAACTTGAGTATTATGTGCCTGTTAATGACTGCACAAGCATGGTCATCCATCTGAACATGAACATATACCAAAGCATGCGATCAAACAAATTCACATCATATCCTGACAATGTTCAGTGGCAAGTAAATAAAAGATTAAGCAGACTTACGTAGATAGTGAAGACAATCGCTACCACAAGAATCACATATCCCACATTATGCTGCAAAACTTCATGCGGAAGATGCCTTGCAACAAACACACAAAATATGATAACTGGTACAAGAATAAGCAATAACGTAACAAGCAGTGATCTAGCATCAGGTCCAAATATCAACCTCCCACCAAGGATGAACTTCTGCAAAAGATAGACGATAAATACTTAAATACAAAATTAAATAGAAACATAATATTCATAAAGCCATATCTTTTGAAACAAATGCAACAGAACATTTAGAGAGACAGACGAGTGAGAGAGAACTTACCTGGGCATATCATCCCACTGAGTGGGTAAATTATCTCACATAAGTATGCCCACAAAACAAATAGCCTTTCAATTATATTACTAACCCAGGATTTCCAATAAAAAATTCTCTAGTTTTTCAACCCATGAGCCTTACATGGGTATATCACCCAATTTCAAGCAACCTCCACTTTTTTCCCCTTTTAGACGACAATTTCACTTATTTACAATGAATACAGGTGGAGACTGCATTAACCAATATGAAACCTTCAGAAGCTATTAAACATGGTCCTGTTTAGTATGAAACTACAAAGGTTCAAGGAGGATGAAAGTCAAGGTATCAGAGGATTGGACCGATGCACTCACCCTCGACTTTCTGCCTTGATGTGAAACAAAGCAATATCACAACCACTCGAAAATACATTTGTGCAACAATTAACACGTTGGGAGCTTCATGCGCAATGCCCTTTACCCATATAGTACTCATAATTTCATAAACACCGAAAATCAAGAATAACATTACAGCTCGAAGTTAGGGGTTAGGGGAAGTATAACCACCAGTGCAAAAATAGAAAGTTTGTTTTGAATAGTTAGCACGATGGACTCACTAGACATCTCTGCAAACCTAAACATAAGCATCCGTGTGTCTTGAAATTGAGCCTAACATACAACCCTTTTGAATCAGGTGAGATCACAAGATACTTAAAAATTTAAAAGATGACTCTTTTTCTCCTCCATTTTTTTAACCAAGCAAAGATGATTTATATGATGCGTCCTTTGACCACCGAACCCAAGTTGATCCCAAGTCAAACTGTAAGAAAAATTAAGAAAAGAAAATCAGTCCATAATGAAGTATCTTCATCGATTTTCTTGTTCACTGAACTCTTCCTCCAAACCAGATCTAGCACCTCCATTAGTTGCTAAGGGTGTTGAAAATAAAAGAAATTTTTCAGAAAGGAGTTCTGATTCTAAGCTTAAAATTTCCATAACCGCCAACCCAAATCCACTAAACTAAGCATAACACGTCGAGTTCATCTTCTTGAATACGGAAACCAACAAGAAAAACGTAATGATGATAGCTAATACATACAGTCAAACTTCCATTTATCAGCGAAAAAAAGGGAATTAAGTAGAAGCGACCTAATAACCCAATTCCGCAGATTAATTCATCAAAATTAACAAACCTAGTTCCGCACATTCACCAAACAAATAACCGAATCAATGAAAACCCACTAATTTTTTCACAAACCCAACAAATCTAAAGCACACCCAGA
Source organism: Juglans regia (assembly GCF_001411555.2). Classification (NCBI taxonomy): domain Eukaryota; kingdom Viridiplantae; phylum Streptophyta; class Magnoliopsida; order Fagales; family Juglandaceae; genus Juglans; species Juglans regia. The sequence goes on along the minus strand of NC_049906.1, from coordinate 1,650,295 downwards.
TAGCAAAAAACAAGCTTAAGTTTCAAATGCAAACGAAAAAAAAGAAGCAACAAGTGTCTTACATTACGTCCTTTCCAAGCTTCGTACACGCGCTTTGCCATGAGAGAATCGCACGCTCTTCGTCACACTCACGCGGGCACGGAGTCGAAGACTTGGAACTTGTGGTTGTTCATCTCACTCGCATTTGGACCCCCCTCCCCTAAATCACTGTGCAACCACACTCGATTTGCCGTGCTTTTGAGGTGTTAATATAATATTGGGGCTCAGACCAGGGCCCTCTTCTTCAAGGGTTTCCTTTGAGATTTCACAGAGAGAGGAAGAGAGGGTGATATCTGAGACTCAGATGGCGGTTTCAAAATTTTGGAATTTTCAGAAGCGTCCCTTCTCTTTTTCCCTTTGCGTGAGAGACAGAGAGAGAGAGAGAGATACCTTTGTAGTTTGTAGGGGAAATGTTGTACACTCTGATATATGGGGAAATGAAATTCCCCCACTTTTCCTCAGGTCTTTAAAAGTGAAATTTGATCAACTGATTGAAATGTCTAATCTACCCCCCATTTTAAACTTCTCTTTTCGGCTCTGATCATGCCACGTCATCAAAACTGGTGGTTCTTAGTGACGTGGCAAGATCGAATTGGTTCTTGCAAGTACTGTCCCACTGGTACTCAGTTGGGTATGCAGGGGAATATGTGAGTATTTTGGTCCACCAACGGGGCCAAAACATTTGGGAGATAAAAAGACAGCCTAGCTGTTGTTTTTTTTCTTTTTTCTTTTTGTAGTTTCCGATGGAGAGAAAAATAAAATAAACAAAAAAGCCCAAAAAATAAAGGGGAAAAAAAAAACAGCTCAGCCCAATTGTTAGGTTATTTGAGTTCAGATATAATCTTAACTCATTTCATCTTATATAATTATTATAATTTTTTTAAATTTTTATATAAAATATAATAAATAATTAAATTTTTTTAATTTTTAAAATAATAATAATATTAAAAAATAATATTATAATAATATTTTATTTAACTCTCAACTCACTTCATCTCATAGTCTCAACTATCCAAACGGGATCTTAGATTCTTTGAAATACCATCAACTAGGCATTTTACATGTCTTGCATGAGTCATCTTAATGGCTAGTTTAGATTCAGAGATGAGATAAGATAGTTTTAGATGAAAAATAAAAGTTAAACAATATTTTTTTTAATATTATTATTATTTTGAAAAAATTAAATTATTTATTATATTTTATGTAAAAATTTAATAAAGTTGCAATAATGAGATAAAACATTTTCTAAATCTAAACAATACCTTAGCATAATTTGTGTATTTTGTCTTGCCAAATATCATTATTAATGAAATGCACCAGATGAGCTTAAAAATATGATTAGTCAAATAAAGTTCTAATGATCTATGATGATTTCATGAGGCAACAATTGCAATGTTTGGAAAAAAAAAAATCATGATTTAATTATACAAATGTCAATTGTTTCTTGATTACTTGTTAATTTGAAAAACATATCAGTACCACAGACTTTATGCAGCATTGCTATCGAGAATCATAGCTTTAGGATGCATTACGTTTGATATTTGGTTGGCTGATTACATTACTTTTTTAATCAAATCAACAATTTGATTTTGGTTATTATCCTCATTTGATTACTTAAATCAAATCAATTGATTTGGGTTATTATCTAGATTTGATTACATAATGATCAAATATACTGATTTAATTTTTATAATTATCAAATCAAAAGATTTGATTTTTGAATATATTTATCTTATCTTTATGTAATTTCTCTGTAAATAGGAGCTAATTTTTTTTATATTCTATCACACTTGTCACATTTGAGAATGGCAAATACGTAACTTTTAAATTCTCTCTTATTCAAATTATTTTCTATTAAAATCAACGTATCAGACAGAGTCTTTGACTAACTTCTTCCACTAGCTTTATATCTCACAAAACTTCCATCACTGTTTAATTATATTTCATCTCAAACCCATGCATTTGGAGTATTCTTTTATTAGTTGAGTCCTTTTTTTATTAAATTTTTGTTTGTTGTGAGCATTATTTGAAGCTCCAAACCCATTTTTGTCCTTTTGATTGTGGTCTTATAGTTGGCAAATGTCATATATAGCCCATTGTAGCTCAATCTTTCGACCTATTGTTAGATCTTTGTTGGCTTTTGTTTATTATCAATTCATTATTGGTCACATCTCTAAATTTAATATTTCAGTTGGCCGTCACTTTAACACCAACGTTATTTTCATCATCTCATCGACGATCAATCAATAAATATAAAGATTATACTCAAATTTCAAACTCAAAATTTGAAGATTCTCTAATTGAATTTGAAAGATGACGACCAAGGTCCAAGATAATAGAATGAAGCCCAACTCTTGATTAAAAGGGACTTGCACAATTCAAATCCCACTATTTGGTCTACCAACACTAGATTAACAGCATTTTTAAAGGAATAATCTTCGCATCAGGCTACTATGCGCATCAGCCATAACACCTGACGTGTGGACCCGGTTCACTAACCAGTGGACTGGTTTTCCCAATTTTTGACTTTGCATTAGACGGATTTGAATTCGACCCCCAAATTCGAATTCCAATTCTTTGTTCCCCCTCCCGAACCTCCCACACTTTGTCTTCTTCGATCTCCTCCTTTGAAGCCAAGCAACCACCACGACCTCAGCTCTCCCCACCACGACCTCAACCATCTCGAGTAGATCAATCCCCAAGCCCTCAGTCCCTAAGTCCACCAACCCGAAGCCCTAAGTCTATTCGAAGCAAAGGGAGCCCTCACTCCACCAACGGAAGCCGCCCTTAGTCCGACACGAGCCCGTCCTCAGTCCACCGACGCGAAACCCTCAAATTTGTGGGAGGGTAAATAATCTGTGTGTTTAGGATTTGGGCCTACATTTTTATGCTCTATTTACTCCATTCTTTTTCTCTCTCTATATTTGCTAGAAACTAATGGCGCGGGGCTGTAGATGTTGCCGAAGATTGATTGTTCTAAATGATTATTGTTGATTGTGGATTGCAAATGATTGAAATGATGAGGTAATATTAGGTGGGGGCTTTACCATAAGAAGGTTGCAAACCAAGATTAATTTAGGATTTAATTAAAACAAACCAAAAAAACCCCATTTTTTAAAAATTGAGATATCTTATAACAGGTTTTGTGAACTACTTCATGTGAGGCGCGGGGGGGGAGAAATTGATCAGATGGTTGGTAAGATTAGATTAGGGTGTTTAGATTTATGCATGCAACACTATGATATATGGATTATTTGCATATCAAGCATGAACAATTCAACTCTATGATATTGTGCAAGTCTTTCTAACTAATCTTTTTTGGGTAAGTTTGCCTAACCAATCTTAACAAAAAGAAATTACACCAACCAAAACAATCATAAGGTTGAACCTACAAAATATATAGAGTATGAAATAAAATAAAGAGAAGAATATAGAAGATGTTTATTTGGAGATAAATCCATTGAAACGAGTTTAAGGATTTCACCATGTATTCTATCTCTGTCTTGTCCTCTCTAACGGCTTGTTGACATAGGTTCTAATGTTAAACCACACAAATCTCTATCTATTTATTTCCTTTGATCTTCCATCAAATATTATATGATTCTCATTCTCATGTCATCTTCAAACCATTCAACCACCACTAAATGACACGTTAAAAAATTATATAAAAAATCGTCATTATATAAATCAGACAGACTTGTGTTTGAACTTGTTTGTGGTTTTTTAGAATCACTCATGGCATCATCCCAATCATCATCTTTAGTTTACGATTTTGTGATGGAATCACCAACTTGTTGGTATGATTTGAAAACACCACTAAAGACGTCTTAAACTAAGAAAAATCCTGGAAAGAGATTATTTGTTTGCCCAAAGTATAATACGGTAAAGCAACTTTATATGGTTATATTTGCAATTCGATTTCCTGGTTGCGGGGTGTACTTTATCATGTTAATTCAGAGTTCGTACTATGTATAGGAAGATGCAAGGTGTGAATTATTCGTATGAACGGATATACTTCAGTTGCTAGAGAATAATATTTTATTAAGAGAGAATAAGGCTTGGAAGACGTGGGATGATGTATAGCAACGAGAGTATGTCATTCATCAAATGGAAGATAAAGTTAAAGAGATAGCGAATAATCTTAAAAATGAAAAGCGAAAATTATTGCATTTGTATTGGATTGTTACCTTTGTAATATGTTTTGCTTGGTTCGGATAAATTCCATGTAAAAAGTATTTTATTTGGATTGCTTTATTTTTTAATGGAAACAACTTGTGCACATGGTTTAGTGAAAACCAAGTATGTTAATATTTTTTTGATAGATCAACCTCGCTACTAAAAAATAGCTTTGTGCCTATTATATGTTTCTTTGTTTTTTGAGTAGCCTACTCTATATATATTCAGATGTCATAGTTTATTAAAATCTGAATGAATTGTTTTTTTTCTATGATTGTGCAAATGAGCCAAAGTAGAGAGAACCAAAAGAGTTGGGTTTCTGAGAAGCAACAGGCACAAAAAACTTTTATATTCCACTTGAGAAATCAACAATTCAATCACAAAAAATGACTCAATGCTTATTAACATCACAACATCACATTGGTTCCATAATCTTTCTCCAACTTCTAATATCCTTGTATTTCTTTGGCAACACTAGTTTAAAATTCTGTTCTATAAACCTTTCATAAATAATGTCACCATAAAAATACATTTTAATGTAATATACACTATACTAACACTTTAATAACAGGGTCTGATATACATTGTAATAACAATATACAACAAAACTCCTCTATAAATATTGCTTGTAGAACCCATGTAGCCCAATGGAAAACCTTATGTTTTAGTTCCATATCCAATTTCTTCAACAATTCATAGAGCAGCCCCTAACCCATCAAAAAATAAGTAATAAGAATTCAATTCAAATAGAAAACGTAAAAATTACAATAACAACATGAAAATGAGTCTTTACCTTCATGATGGTCTCTAGAGGAATACAATTAACAAATAGCTCATACAACTTCCCTCAAACTTGAAATTGCCTAAAGCACATGGAGAAATGCATAACTAAATGGTTTGAAGCAGCATGCATATCCAAGGAAATGTAGGTACCACTTGCATAACTATAAAATTCAATGAAAGAAATCATTCATCTTAGCTATTATTATGTTCAAATTGGTAAGATGCTATTGATAAATATGGTGAGAATTTAGTATACTATTAAACAAATCATTACCGGTAACAAGAAAAAAAAAGCATAAAGAATAAAATTTTAAAATGAACTTCCTTATGTGTCTGTTCTACTAGGTCATGACTAGTTGTGAGCTGCCCACATCCACAACCTATAGCACAATTACATCTCACATGAGAAGAGTAAATGTCTATGTGTTTTTTGAGCATGTGAGAAACACATGTTTTTTTAATAAGATTAAAGAGTCCAAAATAAGTAGTGGTTCAATTAAGTAGTGGTCCAATTAAGCAGCAATCCTACAAAGCCCAAAAAGTGATTCTTACCAATACTGCCCCTAATCTCTGCAAAAATGAATATGATGTTCCAGCAAGTTCATTCAAATACCGGCTTTATTATTGAGGTCGAGGATCCTTTGACTGTACTCATCTAGACGCTTGTGAGATCGCAAGAGTCTTATCTTTTTGGGGCTAACTGTAATGTGGTTGTGTGCATTATCAACAATTGTGATAACCCATTTATCATTCTTATTCAACATTGCATTTACCTTCACTTTACAATCTGTTTTAGTTGTTGCGCATGGCTTCAAGATATTAATGTTCTTAGGTTGGTATTTTTCGCCACGGACACAACCAATAGTCACATACACAGACCTCCCATCATCATCTCTCTTAGTCATTCGTGTCCCTACACCAAATCCTTCTTGCTTGGCATATTGCTTATAGTAAGCCGTAAGTTCATTCTTACTCTCAAATTTCATACCAGATTTTGGTGCTTCAACCTGTACCTCATCATCCGGGACAACAGTGTTACCCTCTAAATCTTCATTTATGTCGAATAACATTTCTAAACATGGAAACATAGGAATGGATTAGCATCAATTCAATATTAGTGTCATTAAAGTGAAAGCAAAAAAAGTTTAATATTATCAGCAGTATTAGAAAATGTACTTCCAACATTTTCTTCAAATTCTGGAAATTCAAAAAATTCTTGCCTAAAGTCCTCCGGATTACTCGACGGCAAAAGGTAAGACATATTTATATCAAAATTATACTACAATTATGCAATTATTTAGATTAACGAGTACGTCAAACAAACTTTTTTAAAAAATAAGAGACACAAGCATGCCTACTCACATGGTCATCGTTTTCATCTCCAAATGTATTTTGAGGCGTCATTAATGACTGTGAAGTCCAAGTCGAAGGCCTGAGTGTCATTCCATCTTCCTCTTCCCCCATCACACTAATTCTATAAAAATTTAAGTAATAATGAATTTTTATGTATGTTGTGAGTTCCAATTTCCACTAATCAATCAAATAGATAACTTTGATATCAAATAGATAAACATGTGAAAAACAGATGATCTTACATCATAAAAATAAAAATAAAAAAACATGCCTAATTCTAGGATTTAAAAAAAAAAAAAAAAAAATAATTGTTAGCAAGCGGGCGGTAGTGACGTCATTTGAGCGGCGGTTTTGATTTGTTTGTACTACGGTTTTGATTTCTCACATGCTCCAAAACACATGAACATTTAATCTTCTCATGTGAGATGTAATTGTGCTACAAGTTGTGGATGTGGGCAGCTCACAACTAGTCATGACCTAGTAGAACAGACACATAAGGAGGTCCACTTTAAAATTTGATTCTTTATGTTTTTTTTCTGTAACTGGTAATGATTTGTTTGATAGTATACTAAATTCTCACCATATTTATCAATTACATCTTACCAATTTGAACATACTAATAGCTAAAATGGATGATTTCTTTTGTTGCATTCTAAATCAATTTTATAGTTATGCAAGTGGTACTTACATTTCCTTGGGTATGCATGCTGCTTCAAACCATTTAGTTATGTATTTCTCCATGTGCTTTAGGCAGTTTCAAGTTCGAGGGAAGTTGTATGAGCTACTTGTTAATTGTATTCCTCCAGAAATCATCTTGAAGGTAAAACCTCCTTTGATGTTGTTATTGTAATTTTTATGTTTTCTATTTGAATTGAATTCTTATTACTTATTTTTTGATGGCTCAGAGGCTGCTCTATGAATTGTTGAAGAAATTGGATATGGAACTAAAACACGAGATTTGACATTGGGCTACATGGATTCTGCAAGCAATATTTATGGAGGAGTTTTGTTATATATTGTTATTACAATGTATATCAGACTGTGTTATTAAAGTGTTAGCACAATGTATATTACATTAAAGTGTATATTTCTGGTGACATATTATTTATGAAAGGTTTATAGAACATAATTTTAAACTAGTGTTGCCAAAGAAATACAAGGATAATAGAAGTTAAAGAAAGATTATGGAACCAATGTGATGTTAATAAGCATTGAGCCATTTCTGGTGATTGAATTGTTGATGTAAACGGAATATAAAAAAATTTTGTGCTTGTTGTTGATTCTCAGAAACCCAACTCTTTTGGTTCTCTATACTTTGGCTCATTTGCACAATCATAGAAAAGAAAAACAATCCATTCAGACTTTAATAAAACTATGACATCTGAATATATATAGAATAGACTACTCAAAAAATAAAGAAACATATAATAGGCACAAGCTGTTTTTTGGTAGCGAAGTTGATCTATCAAAAAAATATTTATATACTAGGTTTTCACCAAACCGTGTGCACAAGCTGTTTCCATTCAAAAATAAAGTGATCCAAACAAAGTGCTTTTTACATGAAATTTATCCGAACCAAGCAAAGCATATTACAAAGGTAACAACCCAATGCAAACACAATAACTTTCGTTTTTCTTTTTTACGATTCTTCACTATCTCTCTAACTTTATCTTCCCTTTGACAAACGGCATAGCCGCACTGTAATACATCATCCTACATCTTCCAAGCTTTATTTTCTCTTAATAAAATATTCTCTTCTAACAACTGAAGTATATTTGTCCATACGAAGAATTCACACCTCGCATCTCCCTGCACACAGTACGAACTCCGAATTAACATGATAAAATACACCCCGCAATCAGGAAATCTAATTCAAATATAACCAAATATAAAGTTGATTTACCGTATTATACTTTGGGCAAGCAAAGAATCTCATTTCAGAGTTTTTCTTAGTGTAAGATGTCTTTAGTGTTGTTTTCAAATTACACCAATACATTAGTGATTCCATCACAAAATCATTAACTAAAGATGATGATTGAGATGATGTCATGCGTGATTCTAAAATGCCACAGACAAGTTCAAACACGAGTCTGTCTGATTTATATAATGACTATTTTTTATATATTTTTTTAACTTGTCATTTATTGGTGGTTGAATGGTCTGAAGATGACATGAGAATGAAAATCCTATAATATTTGATGGAAGATCAAAGAAAATAAATAGATAGAGATTTGTGTGGTTTAACATTAGAACCTATGTCACCAAGCCGTTAGAGTGGACAAGACAGAGATAGAATACAAGGTGAAATCCTCAAACTCATTTCAATGGATTTTCCTCCAAATAAACAGCTTCTATATTCTTCTCTTTATTTTATTTCATACTCTATATATTTTGTAGGTTCAACCTTATGATTGTTTTGGTTGGTGTAATTTCTTTTTGTTAAGATTGGTTAGACAGACTTACTAAAAATAGATTGATTAGAAATGTTTGCACAAGATCATAGAGTTGAATTGTTCATGCTTGATATGCAAATAATCCATATTTCCTAGTGGTGCATGCATGAACCTAAACACCCTAATCTAATCTTACCAACCATTTGATCAATTTCTCCTCTCCCTCCACATGAAGTAGTTCCCAAAACTTGTTAAAGATATCTCGATTTTTAAAAAAAGGGTTTTTTTGTTTGTTTTAATTAAAGTCTAAATTAATTTAGGTTTGCAACCTTCTTAAGGTAAAGCCCCCACCTAATATTACCTCATCATTTCAATCATTTGCAATCAACAATCAACAATAATCATTTAGAATAGTTAATCTTCGGCAACATCTACAGTCCCACACCATTAGTTTCTAGCAAATACAGAGAAAAAAAAGAATGGAGTAAACAGAACAGAAAAAATGTAGGCCCAAACTCTAGAAACACATATTATTTACTCTATTGTAGATTTGAGGTCTTCGTGTCGGTGGACTAAGGACGGGCTCAAGTGGAACTGAGGGTGGCTTCCGTCAGTGGTGTGAGGGCTCCCTTCACGTCGAATGGACTTAGGGCTTCGAGTTGGTGGACTTAGGGATCGAGGGCTTGGGGATTGATCTCCTCGGGAGGGCTGAGGTCGGTGGTTGCTTGACTTCGAGGGAGGAGATTGAAGAAGACTAAGTTTGAGGAGGTTCGGGAGGGGGAACGAAGAATTGGAATTCGAATTTGGGGGTTATATTCGAATCCGTCCAATGCAAAGGCAAAAAAGAGGAAAACTGGTCCACTGGGTAGTGAACCCAATCCACACGTCAGGTATGTTATGACTGATGTGCTCAGTAGGCTGATGCAAAGATTAATTCGTTTGGATGCTGAAAGCAGTTCAGATTAGTTCCTTTTTAAACTTCGTCTGCCATCCAAATGTACTTTTGAGCCGAGTTTCAAACCGTAACTCATTTCTACACTGTAGATGAAAGCGACATTTTCCTCTTCTTTGAAAGTGACAATAATCAAAGAATACGGACACTATTCACAATTCAAAAAAAAAACCGTATGGCAATTTTCCATGGCCTGCATGGTCAAGGCTGGCGGCATTGGCTACAGTGCCAATGGAGCCAAATTAAAAACCGGAGTTTCTTGGCGCCAGATACGTGTAGTATTCCGTTTTTACTGTAACATAAACAGTATAAAATATTGGTGGGTCCCATTTATTTTACAACTTTTCATAAAAATATATCTAAAATCATCTTAACATCCAAACATATTTTAAACTCACTTTAAGTGGACCCCACTAAACTCATTCAACAATTTCAACTCATTACTATTCATAAAAAACTCAACTCATCTCAACTCCTCTTAACATCCAAACGCAACCTAAAAACACTAGACTAACGGCGAGTCGTTCTTCAAACTTCTCTACGGCGTCGTTTGACAACTTTTCCTTCCCCCTCGCTCTCTCTGCGCCGGCGAATTGGGAATTCCATAAACCCTTGCTTATGCAATTCAGCTTTACGGGCACGTAAGTTTCTCATCTCCATTACATTTTATGATCTTAAAATCATCGAAATTCCAATCGTTTAGCTATTCTTCTTTCAGTCTTAATTACATTGCATAACTTTTTCCTTTTGTTTTTGTTTTTGATTTTAGAGAGTATGTTATAAAACCTATCTAATAGCATAAAACTGGCTAATTTTTGCTGGTGATGACTCTACACTTATCCAATTATTTTCAGTATTTGATTTTACTGGAGAATGATCATTCATCATCTAGAGAAGATACGAGAACTGCATCTGTTTCGATTTTGAAATTTAAAGTATGAAGAACTTGAATGTTAATCATGTGTTTCTTGATTTTGACGTGTCAGATATTTAGTAGGTATCGGTGGTGCTTGTAAGGCAGTAAGGGGTTGTAGTTCTGCATTTTCTTAACCAGCCGACATGATGCTCTTTGTCTAAGGTTTGGAATCTCAATGGTATGCTCCTCCTTTTTGCTATATGCTTGAAACTTTTTTAGTTTTCCGCACGTTCTTTTTCTTATTTTTTTATAATGTAGCTGAAACATGTTGTGTGCGATTTTGTTACACTTTCTAAGTTTAACTTGTGAATATAAGGTTTCATACATCTTAATTTATCCATTTATTTTATAAAGTACAATGTATGCACTTCTTATTGATATTGTGTGGCTATCATTGAACTTAATGTCAGTCTGTCTTTGTTCATTCTCTCAGTTCCACTTCACTAAATAATTTTTTTTAGTTTCTAGCTCCAAGGAGAGGCCTTTTTCCCCTTATTTGTTCCTATTTTCAGAACTTACGTAAGTAACATGGACTATGTTTGCTTGAAGGACCAACACACTGAAGATCTGCCAGAATATATTGAAATCAATCAAAATGATTTCTCATATCGAAAGTAAGATTTCATTTTTTGTTTTTCGTTTCCTTTCTTCTTAAGATTTTCTTTGCTGAATATGTCCTGTTGACCAATTATTTACTTACTTCTTATTTCCTTCCAAGTCAGGCATAGTTATCTATTTGAGAAAGAGCATTGCTATTCATAAGCCCATACACCACACACCAAAATTTTTTTTAAAGTTTTTTTTGGTTTTATTATTCTTAAAATAATTGAATTATTCTACTCATAATCTATATACCATATATTTTGTAAGAGAATAAAATTAAAGAAATCATAAAAAGGTTGGTGTGTGGTGTATGAGGCTTAGGAATAGAATTTTTCTTTGAGAAATCATATAAATACATATTTGTATGAGACTGAGAGGGAGGGGAAATGACATATATCCATGGATGATTCAAAAGGAAGTACTAGAGATTTATTAGGGCATCATTTATTTATTTTTAATATTTTCTATGTACTAGGCTGCAATCCTTTTGAAGGTCTGTGAGAGGACGACAACAAAACTAAAAACTAGTGTTCAGCACTCTTGATGATTGGAGGTCTGCTGAAAATAGCTCCTAACTCTCTAGGGTTGCGTCCCTCTGCGCATTCAAAAAAATTGCATTACTTATATATGTTTTTAAAAAAAAGCTTACACCCCTTTAAAACTCTTAAGAAAATTTGTTACTTGTCCCAAAAATTAGCTAATAACTTAGAGCTTTTGAGAGAAGTTGGGTATAAACATGGTTCGAACTTGATGTTTTAGGGGCTAGGTGAGATTTTAGCATAATTATTTTGATTTACTTGATGTCTACCTACAACTGGTTCTTTCCTGGTGAACTGGGTGCTTTTGGATGATTTACATTTTAATTTTGCATTTTGAGATGTAATCTCTGTTCCCTCCTAAAAGGATTTTTTGGAGCATTCATAATAAGATGTTTGTGGACCATTCATGGTTGTTTGAGGGGTCAGTCTTGGCTTAAAATGGTTCTAGGATGCCATGGCATCTTTTTGGAATTGTTGCGATATACTTCACAGTTACCCCTTCTTACTAGGGAATCATCATGGAAGTTTTGGGATGCTCTATGGAGTATTGAGATATACATAAAGGCTTTGTTAACTGTGAGGACATATTGTGGGGTTCTCCTGTAACTTATAACTAGTAAAAGAAGTGAACATATTGTCACTTTAGCATGTCTTACTCTGTGGTCAAGTGATTAATAGATGCTGAGTTGGTTTAGATGATATCATCTATTTTCTACCTGCAGCTAGTGTTTTCTTGAGAAAATGGATTCTTTTATAAATATATTTATATATATCTTGATATGAGATTTCTAAATTGAGTTCCTTTTGCAAAGGAAAATATATCCAGGGGAGCACTAAATGTAGCACGTTGAAAATTAAGCTTCAATCCTTTGTGAACCACACACTCAATCAAAGTGTATGGCAAATGAGTCCTAGTTAATTTCTGGATTGGTCTTAGTAATATAATCAATGGTTGAGTCTCTTTACATGTATGTATTTGCACATGAATGGATGTGTCTGCTAACAGCTCGTTCATTGTTAGGAAGAAAATCTCACCTCAATTCTCATATCTAGCTAAGCTTATCTTTCCTAAGCTTATCTTCAACCGTTAATAATAATAATACAAATAACAGCAATTGTAATTATGAAGAAACATACGTTTACCGGTTAAGAATAGGAGTTTCAGAAGGTATTCTTGTGTTATCAGCAGCTACCCATCTTCTTAAACAACTATACTGCAGAATTCTGTGAATTTGTACAAATACTTGAAAAAGAGAAAGTGGAGGAGGATCATGAGTGGTGAATGTTAGTTTTTAATATGTTTATTAATGTTATAAATTTATTTACAAAAAATTAATGTTATTAATTCAATGATACTTACAAAAAAATTATTATTAATTCAATGATAATCTAAAGACTCCTCACTTGTCTAGGTAATAATTATAGGATGCTGAGTTTTTTTTTTTCTAGGCACAAGAAGCAAAAGGAGGAGGATATTGCTATCTGTGAATGCAAATATAATGCTAATTATCTTGATAGTGCATGTGGGGAGAGGTGCTGGAATGTGCTAACCAGCACAGAATGCACTCCTGGTTACTGCCCTTGTGGTGTCTTCTGCAGGAATCAGGTAATTATGGGATGCCTTTCATGTCTATGTACACTGTACACTCCATTTTTTCTTATATCCACTTTTCTAAACGTTCATTTGTCTTTGGGATTTGGTCATGCTATTACTTCCCTTTTCTAAATTTGAATTGATTTGACGTTTCACCGTCCAGATGTTATTTTACTTGCCATTTGTTATCCTCTAGATTTTTTTATTTACTTCCAATGATTCTACTATTTTCAAAACAAGTTTATTTCTGACAAGAAAGAAAAAAACAGAAAAAGTTGTTTTATGTATATACATATATGGTATGCATAAATACACAGCCAATGAGCTCTAGTTCGCGTGGCATATTCTTCATCTCTAAGTAAATGGTGGAGGTTGTAGTTGTGGGTTCAAACGCACTGTGTACATGTATTTATTACAAGTCAATTAAAGACACATGGACGTACTTATGAAAACCAGCAAGGGTCATTACCTAATGCCAGTCTTATATATGAAGGGTCTTGGAAAGGGTGACTTTGATACAGTTCCTTCCTGCAGTGTTTTCCAAGATGAAGTTGTATTTGTCTAGACTCAAACCCGAACACTTGTGCTTGGCAGCGGAAACTTTTACCATTGGATTGAATATAGCCCCGAGCCATCCCATTTACAAGCCCCTCTTCAGACTTGAACCTTGACCACTCCATGGGAGCCAAGAAGAGTTGAAAGAGAGAGAGAGAGATGGCTGTTGGAAAAAGAGGACCCCCAAAAAATTATGAATTCTTCTCCTAGCTTTATTCTTACATTAGTTAAAATGTATAACTATGACATAATTTCCCTTAGTGTTAAAATTAGCGCAATATACTAACAATGTACCATTTAACTTATCAAAACAGAAATGTGTTTGTTAACTTTTTTTTTTTGTTCCCACATGCTTTATGTTCTTAATAATTTAATTGTGGTAATGTCTTCTTTTTATTGCAAACTTTAGGAGAATAACACGCTCAAAGTAAGTATTCTTTGAGTTTCCTTTTTAATTATGATGATTCTGATATTTGATCCTTTTTATGTCTTTTATTTTCATGTTACAGAGATTTCAGAAATGTGAATATGCTCAAACAAGGTTGTTTAAAACTCAAGGCCGAGGGTGGGGTCTTCTAGCTGATGAGGATATAAAGGTAGTAGTTTGCTAACCTCATGCAAGCTTTTGCAATCACATAATAGGCATTCATCAGTTGCCTGATATCTGCCATTCTAACATTCATTTCATATTAGTCTACCTATATTATTCGCAAAGATGTGACCTTTTTTTCCTGCTTAGTATATCTTGTTAAAAAACATTTTGTTCATCTGGCACTTTTTTTTACCTCATTTATGACTGAACTTACAAATATTAAAAAGCATTATCTGCATTGTTAACTCGTTAGCAGGGGATTGATAGAGTAGATTTGTGATTATAATTTTTCGTTAACTTTTCTTTTTAATCCAATTCAGGCTGGACAGTTTATCATTGAATACTGTGGAGAAGTAATATCATGGAAAGAAGCCAAGCAAAGATCCCAAGCTTATGAAATTCAGGGTAGAGCATAAATTTATCTTATACAAGCCTATATTACTTCTATCTGTAATCCCATTTTACCATCATGTGGATTGATGCAGGTCTCAAGGATGCATTTATCATTTCTCTAAATGCTTCTGAATCTATTGATGCTACTAGAAAGGGAAGCCTTGCTAGGTTTATTAATCATTCATGGTTAGCCACTTGAGACCAAGTTTTTTTCTTATGAGACAAGTTCATAAAATATGTAAATAGAAAAATATGGCTTGTTATGCTTGGATTTCATATTGACTAAGTTCTTTCTTCATGTTTATAGCCAACCGAATTGTGAGACAAGGAAATGGACCGTGTTGGGGGAAGTAAGGGTTGGAATATTTGCAAAAGAAGATATATCCAAAGGAACGGAATTAGGATATGACTACAATTTTGAATGGTATGGTGGTGCCAAGGTTCGCTGCCTCTGTGGTGCAGCAAGCTGTTGTGGATTTCTTGGGGCAAAATCTCGTGGTTTTCTGGTAAATTTGGATGAAGTAACTGAAGTGCTGAATTGAGATTTTAAAGATACCTTAATTGGTAGAAAAGTGAAGGCGCACATTCACTTTAGGTCATATATTTGGAGATTGGTTAAGTTGGAAATTGGCCAATTTCATTCTGTTGTATCAAACAGAATGAAGCAACTTAGTAGAAATTAAAAAAACGAAAATAAAAAAGAAAGAGTATAGAAATGAGGAACAGTTGGAAGAAGTGCTGAGTAAACTACTAATACAAGCATAGGAAATATCATAGTACCCACGAATAAAGGTTTCTTAATGCCAGAAAGGACAATAGTAACTAAAGGTCGCATCATTGCTGTTTCCCAATGATCTCATGTTGTTTGAACTGTTTTGGCATTTTCCAATTGTCGTTCTTCTGATGGCTTACTGTTTTCTTTACTTATTTAGGCGGGAACCAGTTTTCTTTTGTTGCCATTTTTCATGATAATTAATATATTTATATCTACGCTTTGTGTGACTTCTTCAACAGGAGGATACTTATGTTTGGGAAGATGACGATGAGAGGCAAGGAACTTTTCATATTTTATGATGCATATTTTTTTTGTTCATTCCCAAGTACTGGGTGCTGTGAATAATGAATTATTTACAAGTGATGACAGTTGAAATTATCCATATATAGCAAGTCAATTCCTTTTTACAGTCTGGATTGTAGTCATTGGGCGTCTTGTTGTGTGTGTCGGTGTGAACGTGTTTCTTTGTTTCTCCTTATTTAGTTTTTGTACTTGGCTTAACTGCTATTTTAGTTCCTAAAACGTGACCCTTTTTCAATTGGGCCCTTAGTTGAACTTGGTGCTAGCAGGTCCTCCTATCTGTTTCTTAATATGACTTAAAGCTGAAATGGCATATGTCAGATCACCTCCATTTTTATGCTTATCAATATATTCTTCTTATAGTAAAAAATAAATACAAAAAACCTAGCAAAACCCCCAATTTATTAAAAAATATCTTTCTCCAGCTCAACTTCTCACCTCTATCACCCAAGGTCATGACAACCCACAACTGTCATCACTATAGGATCCTGTGAAGAGATGATGTTGAAAGAAAGGAACAGGCCATCAGTTCAATGAATGACTTGGTCAGAGTTGAACCAAAAATTCGATAACTTCATTGAAAATCTGAAACTCATAGACCAAGAATTCAGCTAAAACTTATAGCAATGGCATCATTAACTATTTCTGGTTATTATCCTGTATAGATGTCAGCCCTGTGTCCTGATCGCTTGTGTTGGATTCTTTCATTTGTTTGTTGCCTTCTTCATTTTTAAAGGTTGATTTGATGGGCAGTAAAGGTGGTTTGACCATAGTGACTATATCTTCCCAACTTCAAGAATTCAGTAAACTGATATACTGTTTCCTTTTGTTTCTTGTGTGTTGAATCTATGTGATTTCTATTTTCTTTCTGTTTTTATGTGTTACCACATTTATTTTGGTTACAGGTATTCAGTTGAGAAAATCCCGCTTTACGATTCTGCAGAGGATGAACCTTCCTCTAAGCTCCTGAAAAGCATGAACTCGTCAAATTCTGAACATAATGTTGATGGGGAAAATAAATATTCCCTGACAAGGGCTGTTAGTGGAGGATCTCAGAACCAATTTGAATACGCTGCTCTTGTTGTCCAGCCACCTGATTTGGTTCCCATGCTAGATGTTGTGAAAGAAATAAAAGCTGAAGCGAGTGAGGGGATTAAATTGTATTCACAAGATACTCAACAGGCCTTTTCACAAAAAAATGCAATGATATCTCGTATTCGAAGTAATAGTGCATGCCGGAATTATCACATAGGTCCGGGGTCCTTGTCAAACAAAAGGTCAAAACAGTATTTTAATGGAAGGCCGAAACAACTTGCACAAAAGCAAGTTGATGCAAAAGCTGCTGCCCTACTTTTTGCATCAAAGGAAGCACAAGAGGAAATCCTAAGAAATGAGGTAAGAACTGATTTTCATGTTTTTACACTGGTTTATGCAAAAGCTGATCTGTGAATCATTTTGGCTTTAGGTTCTTTACTTCAGAATCATGGAGAAAGTGATAAGGCTTTGGGTTGTTTGCGACAGTAATTTGGTGTTGATGTGTTTGGTACCGTGGAAATGTAGATTCAGCAATTGAATTGATAGATTCGCCACTAGCATATGAAGCTCTGCATATTGTAAAAAAAATAAAAATGTAGCATGAAACTAAATGACTTATTTTGGCAATGCGATTCAACTTCTGGATGCTTCATCTAAATGCAGTTTTCTTCTGCTTTAATTGCATGTCATATATGGAAATTGGTGAGGTAGAATGATCTTTATTATTATTTTCCGTTTGATGTGTTACCTAGAGGACTAAATAGCATATTCTCACAGTGATGATAGATGGATGCTTTATCCCCACTGCACCAAAACATTTTGTTCTCAATTCTTTTCATGAGAAGGTTATTTTTCTATTCTCACATAGATAAGGTTCCATGCAGGCAATAAAGAACGATGCCAACTCCGAGCTTGATTCCTTATACAATGAAATACGACCTGCCATTGAAGAACATGAGAGGGACAACCAAGACAATGTAGCTACCAGTGTAGCAGAGAAGTGGATAGCCGCTTGTTGCTTAGAATTGAAGGCAGAATTTGACCTTCATTCCTCGATTGTTAGAAACATTGTCTGCACACGCCGAAGGCCAATTACCCAAGCAAAACCTTCGGAAGGAGACAGCGAAAATGGAATCATGCCTTTAACAAATTAATGTCTGTCAATTGAATGGTACGTCACTATCCTGCCATTATGATTCTCATAGCGACTTAATTTCCATGAAAACAAGATGAGTATTGATTACTCTTCAAGTACAGATCTTTTTGTTTTTGTTATTGTTCATGATCTGAGCTTGTTCAAAAGTCTTTAGGAAAAGGTACAGATCACTTAGCTAGGGCAATATTGCATCTATTTCTTCTTGTTTTGGTTGTATAATTCTAAGTAGGCCCCTATTTCATAAATCACAATGGTTTAGAACTTATTGGCTGGACAACTTTCCATAGCATGCAAGCTCTCTGATGATCATCTGAACATCAGAAAGTGACATGCCAACTAACAGGCTACTGGGGCCTCTTATATTAATTGTCATTTTCTTGCATGCATGTGATCTTTTAGGAGAGATTTGAAGGAAGAACAGTAAAGTCACATGTCCAATATTCTAAAGTTTTATCAAAGTTAGTCTTGATAAAAGATAATAGGCCTGCCTGTTCACATGGTTTTTTAAATTTGATGGTACTTGAATATTTGTTCCAAGTATGTTTCTTTTGTATGTAATTTTCAAAACCCAACTAATCTCCGGATCTCCTTATCTTAAATATGCAATGTACATGTCTAATATCGATCGATCGGATGTATACTATAAGAAAACTGCTTATTTGTAATTAGTTATTTCCAACGAAAATGATTATTTTTGGCCAAAATAAGTCCATTTTTGTCACAAATAATTGTTATCGTCGTAAATAATCTATCAAAAATACTTATTTTTCTTACACACATTGACCTTGTATGATCACCGTTGCTAAATGTTTTAGGGACAATATAATATCATATATATAGTGTGTGTATATATATATTAAATATAGGCATTTATTTAGGGATAAGTCCCTACAAATTAAAGTGAAGAAGTCGTTGCGAACAAAGTGAAAATCTTCTATTGGTCTTCAAATCTACGTATTTTAGATATGATTATTTGAAAGATATATATATATATATATTATATGAATAATGATACATTAATTTCCATATTTTATATATATTTGTTTGGGTCGAGTTTGATAATAATAAATACTGACGTGGCATTATCTCTATTATTGTATTTAAAAATAATTGTGCCATTTTTTTTTATAAATAATTTCAACAGATTATTTTTGGAAAGGAGTAAATATATTCATTATCTATTTTCTCATCATTTTCTCATCATTTTATGATGTGATATTAGATGATAGGTTCACAAATGAAATACAATAAATGATTTTTAATCATTTAATATCACATCATAGGATAATAAAAAAATGATGAGAATTGGATGATGAATAGCATTACAATTTTAAGAAATAGAAACTTAAATAGTTGCAATGTCAAAATGATTGTAGTAAATAAATGTATGAAATATTTTTGTTCTCTTTCACATAATTTATTAAACATCTATATATAATATAATCAATTTCCCATCGATTATATCCTCTCCATCTCTGCATCCAACATTGATTGCGAAGTCGACCTCTCGTACAAAGATAGTTGACAACAACCCATCTGTTAAATATCATTGTATGGGTTTTTCTGAAAAGTTTTCTATGATTTTATTTATTTTATAATAAAAATAATTTTATAATTTAACATACCATATCAAATTACATTAGTTTGTAGTTTTATTTTTACGAAATGTCTTGTTGCTAAAACATTTTTCGTTACTTATTATATATTTGAACATCAAAAAGTGACAGGCCAACCACGTACGAGTAGAATTAGTTTGATCCACTCGATGATCTAAATTATGTATAGGGGAGATATTTCCAAATTTATGTATTTTGGTATTTTCAATACAAATTTGATGAATTAGATATGCTAATGATCACAAAGTTTCGATCTCCTTTATTCAATTTGTTGGTGAAATTGATAGTTTCGTGTTTTTGTTTACAAGATCATACAAATGAGAGTAGATGGAAGCTCTAAGCAAGCATTCCATGATTTTTGGAAGTGAGTTGAATGAACCCTTAATAATGGACAATTGCATATTGAAATGAGGTCGCTAATGAGACTAATATTTTTTACAACACTTTACATAATTATGTTTTAAATGAGAAGTATTTTTATAAAACATCTTATAAAAGTAATATCATTTTATAAATATATCCTCACATTGTTATGAAATGTGTTGTGTGTATATCATTAACGTTATATCTATATATATATATATATATATATATATATAATTCATTCATTCCTGAATTAACGTGATTTTCTTTTCTTTTCTTTGGACGTGATCTCCCCGACACCGACAATATCCTGATATTGATGTTAATGATTCAGAACAAATGTGGTGAAGAATAAACGTGCATATATATTATATCACCCCACCCGACCAACCCACCCCCACATTATCTTTCTATTACGTTTCATGAAACGTGTCCTTTAATCTCTTTTTTTTTTTTGGTTTGATTTATTTGGGGACCTCTCAATTTTTATATGATCAGTTTCTTCCCTCAATTCTATTATACTAGAACTTTCTGATCATAATTATAGGTTGTTGTTTCCTAATATATTGATCAATTTTTATATGTCTCATGTAACATCTGATCTTGCTGCCTCAGTCCACACTCCTTATCGTCGTGCCCCAGTTGCCCACACCAGTAGCAGAAATAGGGAAGCCTCTCATAAGAGAACCTAACCCAGATTGGATCGCCATCGCCATCGCCCATTGAAATCTTTGTGCCCCTTAACAGAGGCTTAGTAACGTTGATAACAACACTTACATGCATATATTCCCCCCAAGCCATCTCCCCCTTCTCAAGATCCACTTCTTCAACCCTTCCAATTTTATGTTCAATCAGATTCCCCACATAGTCGTTTCTTGCCATAAGAGGAAGATCATGAATTCTCACCCAGAACATTGCTTCCGTGAGTTTAATTTGGTGTACAGCTTGTTGTCTACCATCGACCTCCTTAACCAACGTCAGGTGCTTGTCGAAAGACGTCCATGGTCCCTCCCTAATGACTCGCTCCTTATCACGCCGATCATCAAATTCAATGAGAATCAGAGAGGAATTGAGATCCCTGAATCGAACACCGCTCACCGGTCTCCATACCTTTTTCATCGTCATTTTAAAAGCTTCTCTATTATAATGCTTCTCAGTGAAAAGCATCACAATCAAACACTTCTGACCACATAAAACAACATCTTCTAGCTAATCTCCCGTCTCCACCACCACCTCTTCATTCTCTTGCTTAGTCAGAGATAGTCGCTTGTACAACTCATTCAGTTTCTCGTCCAATCTCCCTACGTCAACCACTCCAAAACTTGCATGAACACTGATCGATTTAGGTCTGCACGTAGGCAGTGTGATCACCTCTACTCAGGCAGAAAGCCCGAGAGAAGGAAAAAAAAAAAAAAAAACACAAAGTACCCATATTCGATAATTTGAGCATGTAAAAAACAAATACATGCTTCACCCAGATGAAATATAATATTTAATGAATGACAACAATATCATTTGAATTCCCAGGAAGCAGCTCGTAGTCTGAACTTCGCTATCAGGTGTGATAGCCTTCAACTACCGTGTGACATTTTGCTCTTATAATATGCCTCTTTCCCCCATTGTTTTTTCTTCACAACTTTAATAATGGAGCTGACTTGTGCATGCATGCATGTAACAAAGACTAAAATTTGGTGTATATGCAGGGATGTGATGGTTCGGTGCTGCTTGATGGATCGGCCGAGTCGTTTTAGATTATCAATGATCTGCGTAGCCTTGTCCATGAGTAGTGTGGAAGAGTCATCTCTTGCATTGTTTTAAATTTCGTACCGTATTGGCCGGTACGGTCAAAATTTTTCGTACCGGCCTAGTGGCCGGTACAGATATCCTAGGTGTTTAGTACCAACCTGTATTTCAGCCTTTAATTTTTTTTTTATTTTTTTCAAACTACAAACTTATTTTTTGACCTCCAATTTAGATTAGACTATTTATAATATATATATATATTTATATATAATTTATTTGTATATAGACTATTATTTTAGAATATAACATATATATATTTATATATATAATTTATTTATATATCAACTATCCCGAAACGGTATATAAAACGGTACTGGTACCGAAATATTTTATTCCAATGTCTTGACTGGTACGCCATTCGGTACGGTATTCAAAACATTGATCTCTTACGCTGACATAAATGCCATTGCAGCACGTGATGCAGTTTCACTGGTAAATAGTACTTGATTTTCCTCTAATTTTGCCCAAAACCCTACTTATCTGGTATACGTAACGAGACTATCTTAACACTTAGTCCAATTGTAATATTGCTATAATGGAAAATGATTTATAATGTTTTGGAGTGTGCAAGCCTCATACATTCTCTTTGAAAAAGGTAAAGAAAATCTGGAATCCACGTGAAAAAGTTTTTTTCTTAGTGGCCGACTCCATTTTTTTCAAATGAGTGCACAAAATTTACATACCCCTAAAATTATATTTAGCATTATTCTACTGTAAAATGGACTTCTAGAGTTTTACTTCCATGTCATTAATTAATTGGTTTATCAATCCGAATCCCTTCTCGATCGTTTCTTGCTTTCGGGGATGCATGCATGCGTACTATCATTTTTATAAAATGAAAAATGAAACTTGTGATGAGAGTTTTGGAACGTTCGTCTTTGAACAAGAGAAAGAATCTAAAAGTACAGATCTCTAATGAATTTGGATGTTGAGTTGAGTTAAATTCTTTATGAATAGAAGTGAGTTGAGTAGGTGGAATGAGTTATGTGGGGCCTATCTAAAATTAGTTTAGATGTATTTGGATATTAAGATGAGTTTAGTACTATTTATGAAAAATTGAAAAAGGTTATGGGTCCCAGGTATAAAGATGTGTTGAGTTAAAAAATATTTTGAACCCCATATGTAATGAGATTTTGAGTTAAGATGAGTTTAATAATTTAAACTCAACTTTTTTATCATCTCAACTCATCATTACAACTTTTTTAAATTCCAACATAAAATATAATAAACAATTCAACTTTTTTAAATCCGAAAATAATAATAATAATAAACAATAATTAATATTCTAACAATATTTTATCATCTCAACTCAACTCAACTCAGTTGAACATCCAAATGCACCCAGAGTTGGGTATTTGGATGTTAGACTTAGCTTAAAATTAGACTAAACTGAGTTGATATCAGCTCAGTCTTACAATCAAATGAGGCCTAAAGATTCCTGAATCAACTTAGTACAAAATTAATATTTCTATTTGATCATTTTATTAATCAATTAATTCTTAGTGTGTATATATATATATACTAGTTAAGGGCAACGTGCGCTGCACGTATACCCAGTTGTCTACCATTAAATATTGCAAGATGTATAATAGGCAGTAAAATATGACCAACTTCAAATAGAATCATCGTGTAAAGCAAATCATCATATTATCACAAGCAGCATATGAATAAGGATTTTTAACTAAATTATTTTCTTTTTTTATCTCATATTATAAACCATAATATCAATGCTTATATCTAATAGTATTTTTACGAGTTCCAGATAAAATAACATATAATGAGAATCTTGGATCTTGTTAGGTAGCAAACTCAAGAATTGAATGCATTTAAATGAAATGTAACATCCATAAGCAAATTAAGATTATTTCTTTTACTAAAAATAAAATATTGTTTGGTTAACCTTACCAAAATCTCTTGTTTAAAAGACTAATGTTTCTATAATATTAAAAAATAATATTCTAACAATATTTTATTTAACTTTTAATTTTCATTTCAACTAATCTCATCTCAATTAGGATCTAAGCTATCAAAAAAAAAAAAAAAACCTCAGTATCCAAACTCACCTAATCGGCAAAAGAGCAAAAACATAAGAGAACCGGATTTGATGAGAAAAAAGGAAAAAAGAGAGAGAGAAATTGATAAGAACATTGTTCATCCCTTACTTATTTTCAAATAAAAGTCTATTTGAAAATAGATTTTATTCCAAAATTTTCATATCATATCCTATCTCCTTTTTAAACATAACTGAAATACAAAATTTTAAAAATAATCATTACAACTTTCTCAAAATTTCAAATTTCAAAAAAAATATAATTTATCTTTTTAAATTTTAAAATAAAAATAATATTATAAAATTATAATCTAAGTGTCTGATAATATTTTAATTTTATAATATTTTTTATTTAACTCTTTCTCTCTTTCAATTATTTTTTATAAAATTTCATCTCATCTAACTCTCTCCAACATTATATAAATTTTCAGAGAAGGAAAAAATTAAAAATGTTCTAATATATATTAACATATTCTATACCATATTATTTAACACTGCAGATAATGTTAAATTATTACGTTAGTTCAAAGGCAGTTTAGCTTTTAATTTAAAAATGCAAACCAGATCATCTTAATTTACTTCAAAAGTTTTCATAACTCTTTTTAATATTATTAAAACAAAAACACTATAAAAAATAATAACAATAAAAAGCATTAATTTATTTAACATTTTCACATTTAGCTAAATAAAATAGTAATAATGACATATTATATTTTTAAATTATTAAGAAGTTATAATTTATTTCCTTATGAAAATTTGTAATTATACTAACCAATCTACTATTATTACTCTTAATAATTATAGTTGGATGCGCATGTTGTATATTTGTTATTTTCAAAATAAATATATAATGTGTCAGTTTTAAAATTCAAAACTACAGTGGTAAGTATTAAATAATTTAATCATATATTTTATAAAGTCTCATCCTTTACATTTAAAAAAAGGTAATGATAGGGTTACTACCCTATTACTACCCAATTACTACTCATAGTTAATTTCAAGTTTTTTATTTTTTTATCATTTTCTTTGAAATATTTTTTTAACATCCTTAATCGAAAAAATTAAAAAAATATATAATTTTATTAATAATCACTTCCTTAACCATTAAGTAAAATAAAAAATTAAAAAAAATCAAATATAAAAAGAGTAGTAAATGAGTAGTAGGAGAGTAGTAACCCTATCATTTTCCTTTAAAAAAAATTAAACAAACTATAGTACATTAAAAATTATAGATCTACTTCAAATAGTGTAATTAATTTCAAGTTAATTAATAAACTATTCAATTTATCCAAAAATGAAAAAAAAATATTTAAGTTTATTTCTTAATAAATCATTAAACAAAAACCATTAATAAAAGAAAAAAATTAGATTTATACTGAAACTGTAACAATTCAATTCAATATTTACATAATTTAAAATTAAAGGAAATAAAACACAATAAAGACACAACGCTCCTATCAATAAAATTAAATTAAATTATAAAAAAAAAAAAAAAACCAGAGCCGCGGCGGCTTGGATTCCTCGTGGCGGTTAACGACGGCACGATAGGAGCTGATATTGGAAGGGGAGGAACGCCGGACGGAGGGGAAGAGAATGGGTGGGGCGGTGTTAGCCACGCCGGCGTGCGGCGGAGCACTGGAGGCGACGAAGAATCGGACGGGCCGCGGCTTCGATTCGCTCGTGGCGGTCAACGGCGGCACGAGAGGGGCTGAGATTGGAAGGGAATGGACGCCGGTTGGAGGGGAAGAGAATGAGAGCAGCGGTATCGAGCACGACGACGTGCGGCGGCGCACCGTAGCAGATGAAGAAACGAACGGGGGAGAGGGGAGGAGGGGCTCGCGCGCGGGAGAGACAGGGGCAAAATGGGAAAATTGTCAATGGCAAAACCGTAATTTTGGAATAAAAGCAGGGGCAAAATTGGAAATAAAATATTAGACGAAAACACTGTTCATGAGCGATTCGCACTTTATATATATATATATATATATATATATATGTAAAGCCTCCGACGACGTTGTTTATGAAAGTTAGTTTACTTTTCAAATTAAGCATATGACCACATGGATGGCCGTTGATCAGTTGTTCGATCGATCGGTATATATCAAATAATTAATATGGTTTGTGTTCTTTCTGTACATTATATTTGTTAATTAATTAATTAATTGTTGCAGTCAGGAGGTCCCAACTACAATTGGGCCATTAGGCGGTACATGCTTTGACAAGAGACTAATATGTATTAATAAGTCCAATGGTTAAATAAAGTGATTGGTCAATTATCGATCGTATATTGATCAATACATGATATATGCCACAATATAGGGTATAAACATACCGATCTGAAAAAGATGCTCTAATTTCTTGTACTCTGTTCCTCGATCTATTGCACATGAAGTTTATATACAATATTGGTATCATGTAAAGTATCAAACAAATGAAGTTTATATGTAGGAATCTTTTCGATATATTTATTAATATTTGATGTTCCTGTTCAAACGATTCGTTCCGACATTATCAATCCAACATATATATATAGTGAATAAATAAGTGTCGATGGATGTGAACAGTAAAATTGTCGCCCTCCGTGCATTCCATCCATTTTTTGGGTGTTTTTACTTTTTTATCCTTTTATGTTTTATGCTTTTGTGTTTGCTTACATAGGGATGGTTTGGTCTTTTTACTTTATTAGTATCAGGGCTACAGGTTTTGCTCTTTTTTTTTCCCCTTCCCCTTCCGATTTTTTATTTAATTTCCATCTTCTCTCTCTTTCTTTTACATTTTATTCTTCGCCTTTTCTTCGTTTCTCTCTATTTCTTCTTTTTTCATCCGCTTTCTCTCGATTTCTCTGTTGATCATTTCTCTTCGTCTTCTCTCCTCAATGTGTTTTAACTTCTGTGATTTCTCTTCCGGTTTGTTTTTTATCCTTTTATGTTTTATGCTTTTGTGTTTGCTTACATAGGGATGGTTTGGTCTTTTTACTTTATTAGTATCAGGGCTACAGGTTTTGCTCTTTTTTTTTTCCCCTTCCCCTTCCGATTTTTCATTTAATTTCCATCTTCTCTCTCTTTCTTTTACATTTTATTCTTCGCCTTTTCTTCGTTTCTCTCTATTTCTTCTTTTTTCATCCGCTTTCTCTCGATTTCTCTGTTGATCATTTCTCTTCGTCTTCTCTCCTCAATGTGTTTTAACTTCTGTGATTTCTCTTCCGGTTTGTTCTCTGCAAGGTTGGGATTTTTTTTTCCTATTTTCGTTCGGATTGTTTTGTCGGTTTTTTTCCTCTCCTGCTGTTGGTTCTCATTTTTTGTTGCATTTTTTCATTTTCGTTTGGGTTGTTTTGTGAGTTTTTTTTTCCTCTTGTTGATGGTTTGCATTTTTTGTGGAAATATATATTTTTTTATGGGGTCGTTCTGCATTTTCGTTCTAGTTGTTTTGTGGGTTATTTTTTTTCTCTTGCTGTTAGTTCGCATTTTTGGTATGATCTGAGTTTGTATGTCTTTTTTTTGCATTTTTTGTCAAAAAAAAATTTTTCCCACAGTCTCTAGAAGGTTTGGTTATTTTTTTCTCGTTCTCGTCCGAGTGGTCTAATTTTTTGTAAAAAATTGTATTTTTTTTGTTTTTTTTCACTCCTGCTGTTGGTTCGCAATTTTGTTCTCTGCAAAGTTGGGATTGTTCTGCATTTTCGTTCGGGTTGTTCTCTGGGTTATTTTTTTGCTCCTGCTGTTGGTTTCATTTTTTGTTACAATTATTGTATGATCTGGGTTTGTATTTTTTTTTTTTTTGCATTTTTTGTCAAAAAAAAAATTTCATAGTCTCTTCAGTTTTGTTCTTTGCAACATTGGTATTTTTTTTTCTTCGTTTTCGTTTGGGTTGTTTGGTCACATTTTTGGTAAAAAAATTGTATATTTTTTTTTGCATTTTTAGTCTTTTTTTTTTTTTTTTTGCACCAGCTTCATATAAGTCCCTATATTTCTCGTGCGGTTTTATTCATTTTCTGTCTTCGGATTTGTGTATTCTTTTGGATTTTTTTGAGAATGTGTATTTTTTCGTGGGTTTCCATGAGGTTTTTGTGTTTTATCTTTTCTCATGTAGTTAGATATTTGTTCGTCTGTTCTGGTATGTTTGTTTGTATTTTTATAGTCCAGTGTTGGGTATTTTGTATATTGTGGGTTTAGATACTCTCGATTTTTGCTATTTTTTACTAAAAAAATATTTTTTTGTGTTGTTTTTTATGCTTTTAAATGTTTGTTGGTCTTCGGAGTTTTGTATTGTTTTGGTTTTGGGTTGTGTATTTTTTTGGATCTTTTTGAGAATTTGTCTTTTTTTCATGGGTTCCATGAGTTTTTTGTGTTTTATGGGTTTGCATATTGTGGATTTTCTGTATTTTTTGTAAATAATTATATCTTTCTCTCTGGTATCTTTGTTGGTATTTTTATAATCCAGTATTGGGTATTTTGTATATTGTGGGTTTGGATGCTCTCGATTTTTGGTATTTCTTTTTCGTGTTGTTTTTTTTATGTTTGTTGGTCTTCAAAGCTTTTTTTGGTTTTGGGTTTGTCTTTTCTCAGTTTTCTATATTTTTTGTGTGAGAAGATCAATTTTTTATGTCATTTGTTGTTTTTTCAACTTAGTTATGACTTTTCTATATAATTTTTTTTTATAGTTCAGTATTGTAAGGTTTGTGTTTGGCTTTGTTATTATCTGTAATCTATAGATTTGTAAGAAAATATAATTTTTCTTATGATCCAAGGTTGTATCTTTTTTTTTTCCTAATGTAATGTTGGTTTTTGTTTATGGTTCTGTGATTTGCACATGCATTTTTGTATTTGTATTTTTTCTGTAAAGTTGGTTTTTATTAGTTAATGGGGCCCCATCGATATGGCAGGGTAATCCTCACTTAGATTGCCATATTACAGTTTGTGGTACTTTCCACAAAAGATAATCGGATTGGGTTTTGCAACCATTCGATGTGAATAGCTCTTTGTTTACGCATGTTGTCAATGTTTGCACGATTCTAAGTGCCATTTATTTATCCATTTGATATAAATGCAATGGATGGTAATGGTTTTATTTAGCATTATTGTGATTTACATGTTGTTTGGTTGTTGTTTTATGTGAATATATCAATTTATCAATTCTGTTACATTGCTTTGTGGTGTGATTTTGTTTGTTCTAAAAAAAAGAAATTTTCTGTTTTTTTTTTCAAATAGTTATGGCGTTTTTATAGTCTTTTTTATGATGCAGCATTGTAAAATTTGTATTTGGTTGTATTATTATTTATGATCTATAGATTTGTGACAAAATATGATTTTTCTTATGATCCAGTGTGGAGTTAATTTTTTTAGGTACAATGCAGTGTTGTCGTTTTCCGTTTATATATGGATAGTATGGTCTTTTTAGAGGGGCTGCAGGTTTTGCTTTTTTTTTTTTTTTTTCCCTTCCGCCTTTTTATTTGCCTCCATTTTTTGTGTTTTGACTTTTCTATCATTTTATGTTTTACTTTTATGTCTGTTTACATAAGGATAGTTTAGTCTTTTTAATGGGACTCTATCGATATGACAGGTTAATCCTCACCTGGATGGTCATATTGTAGTTTGTGGTACTTTCCACATAAGGCAATCGGGGTTCGAGTGGAGTTTTGCAGCCATTCAATGTGAATGGTTCCTTGCAGCTACGGAATGCTTTTATATAGCATTATTGTGATTTGCATCTTATTTGCTTGTTGTTTTGTGTGAATGTGTGAATTGGTCAGTTATGTTACATTGGTTTGTGCTGTGATTCTGTTTGTTCTAAAAAAAAAGAATTTTTGGTTTTTTTTTTCTAATTAGTCATGGGTTTTTTATACTTTTTTTTTTTCTTATGATCCAGAATTGTATCTTTTTTTCATAATGTAATATTGGTTTTTATTTTTGGTTTTATGATTTATACATGTAATCTTGTATTTGCATTTTTGCTGTGAAGTTGGCTTTTGTTGGTATAGATAAAAAAAATTTAAATCTGTTCTATAGAGCTTGAGTTATGTAAAGTTAATTTTTTCTAGGTATAATCTGTTGGCTTTTTTGCTTTCATATTCTTGTAAAGCTTGTATTTTGGTTGTATCATTAGTGATTTTTTTCTTCTTTTTCTTTTCTTATGGTTCAATTTTTTTCATGTGTGGTGTTCAACAAAGAGGTATTTTCTGTTTGTTCTGTTAACAGTGCAAGATTTGGGTTTATGCCTTCGTTTGTATGTTTTTTTTGTATGTTTCAAGATTTGATATGTAATATATGTTCTATGGTGAATAAATACGTGGCGATAGAGGTGAACTGTAAGATTGTCATCCTCTGTGCATTCCATCCGTTTTTTGGGTGTTTTGTATTTTCTATCATTTTATGTTTTTCTTTTATATCTGTTTGCATAGGAATGATTTGGTCTCTTTACCATGCCAATGTCAAAGGGCTGCAGGTTTTGTTTCTTTTTTTTTTTCCTTCCTCCTTTTTATTTGCCTTCTATGTTCTCTCTCTTTCATCCGCTTTTTCTTGGTTTCACTATTGGCTGTTTATTCTTTTCCTCCTGCCTTTATTTTTGTTTTAGTATAGAAGATAAAACTTGTAAGTATATGAGCATTGCACAACCACGATATGTACCTTTTTTCTAAACCTTCAGTTCGCATTACTTGCTTAAAAAATTTAACATATATTTTCTATACATTCTAACAGATAACTATATTTTTGTTGATAATAGTTGTCGAGCATATGTTGAAGTTAATGATGGTACAGGACAACTAGCAGTAGTAGTATTTGGTGAAATTGCATAAAAAATATTAGGTTATTCAACGATTTATTTCATGAATCATACTGGCAAGGTAATATAATTTTTTTTATAATGAAATTGTGTTATTTTTATTTCTATATATATATATATATATAAACTGTTTTGATATTTTGAAGACTTCAGACACTACAAGCAATATAAGGTGCTGCAAATACTTTTTCGCAGCGATAGAAGAGTGAAATCCTGTCATTAATTGCGGCGAAACTAATTATATTTGCAGCGAAAAAAATCGCCGCAAATAAAATTTTTTCGCAGCGAATTTTTCGTTTTGCTGGCGAATTTTTTTAAAGGCGCAACAATTGCGACGGACTGTCGACGCGCATAAATTGCTGCAAATAAGTATTTGCAGCGATTTTTGTGATTACTAGCAGCGATGTGAGGCGCCGGGAATGGCTCCATTTCTTGTAGTGAGAGGTACCTGTTTCCTGTTTCCACGGAAAGTCCAAGCTGGTAAGAGTTGTCTTGTAAAACTTTCCAATTTCCATCAAAGTCTAATTTGTACGTTCTGCCTTTTTATAAAGCCTTGCAGCTTGCTCTTTTCCTTGCACAACAAACCCACCATGGCTGGTTTTACTTCTTTTCCCTCGGCCTCAGTGCTAATTTGGATTTCTTCTCTCTTGCTGGCTTCTTATGCTTGTGCATCAGAGGCAGTATATTATTCGGTTCCTTTAGTGAACGGGCTCTCATGGTCATTCTACGAATCTAGTTGCCCTAAGCTTGAATCCATCATCAGAAAGAAGCTCGCCAAGGTTTTCAAGAAAGATATTGGACAAGCCGCAGGCTTGCTGCGCCTCCATTTCCATGACTGCTTTGTCCAGGTAACACAAATCTAGCTAGCGAAAAACTGTGTTGAAAAAGGGTTCAAAGCATATATAGAATCTAGCTAAGAAAACACGTTTAGATGCTACTTGCCCAGCAAAAAAATAAAATAAAATAAAAAAAGAAGAAGAAGAAGAAGAAAAGTAATTTTTCTGAGCTTTTATCGAGATTGCCTTTTCTAGGACTAAACTGGTTATTGGATTTCTCACGAGAGAGCTGTTTCTGAGCTTTTTAAATTTGGTTGCAACTAATTTACTTAAAAATGGATGGATGAAATTTTCGATGCAGGGATGTGATGCTTCAGTCTTGCTTGATGGATCAGCTAGTGGTCCGAGTGAGAAGGATGCGCCTCCGAACCTCAGCTTGAGATCTCAGGCCTTTGAGATCATCGACAACCTCCGTGAGCGCGTCCACAAGAAGTGCGGATGTGTCGTCTCTTGCGCTGACATCGTTGCTCTCGCTGCTCGTGACTCTGTCTACCTGGTAATTGAGTTCTGCCTTCGGCACAAATTTCACTTAGAACGTAATATCATTTATGTTACAAATTATAGTACTGGTGGTTATGAAGGTTAGGTATTTGCACGTACACTAGACTGCATATATATGCAGAAATTACAGTATTGGTAGTTGTTCCTGTCTCCTTTACCTAATTCTTTTTTGCTTCCATGGAAGAAATCAACGACAAAATTAGAGTCGCCGACTAGATCATTAGCTTATACGGTTTCAAAGTTATGACTTTTGGAAGCACCACCCGAGTCTTTCTATTTTCAAACACTCATGTCATCATGTCAGCATGCATCCTCCACAAATTGTACATCCTTTAGAGAATAATAATTCTTTCTTCACATCTGCATTAAACCTCTTTTTCCATGAAAATTGCTCCACAGTCAGGAGGCCCCGAATATGATGTGCCATTGGGAAGGCGGGACGGGCTAAACTTTGCAACGAGAGAAACAACATTGGACAATCTCCCCGCACCCTCAAGCAACACTAGTGTCCTTCTCACCGAGCTGGCTACCAAAAACCTCGATGCCACCGATGTTGTCGCCCTCTCTGGTGGCCACACCATTGGTATTGGCCACTGCACTTCTTTCGCTTCTCGGCTCTACCCGACTCAAGACTCTACCATGGACCAAACTTTCGCCAAAAACCTCAAAGAAATCTGTCCCACATCAGATTCCAACGCCACCACCGTGTTGGATATCCGGTCGCCCAACAAGTTTGACAACAAGTACTATGTTGACCTTATGAATCGACAAGGCTTGTTCACATCAGACCAAGATTTGTACACGGATAGCAGGACAAGGGAAATTGTCACTAGCTTTGCTCTTGACGAGGATCTCTTCTTTCAGCAGTTTGTGACATCCATGATTAAGATGGGGCAACTCACTGTGTTGACGGGCGGGGAAGGGGAAATTCGTGCCAATTGCTTTGTGAGGAATTCTGATAATGTAAACTTGACTTCAGCTGTGGAAGAAGAAGATCAAGAGGCTCATTCTGAGTTGTAAGATCAGCTTAATTAATTCATGGTATATCATTTTGTAATTCCATTCGATCTGGGTGTTCGTGTTTCCGAATTGTAAGGGAGTTTATTACTTGTCTAATAGTATACTGTTTTACTTAAGTATCTGGCAATTATGTTCGATTGATTTCGTTTTGAATTATTCTTTTTATTTTTATTATTTCTTTTATAGTAGTTGCTGGGTAAAGATTAAATGCATGGCCGGGCAGCTATTCCAGTTGGAAGTTGGCCTGAACCGGCCATCACTGTGATCATCTTTACCAACAAACATAAAACAGAAAAGAAAGCTAATGCTTTTGCCAGTTCTGAATATATTGACTCTATTGTCAGATTAGAATCGATGAAGATTGTACAAGTGGTAGCTTTCCTTGTACTATTATTTCTAGTCAGAATATCATCAGCATATCAGCCACCCCGTCTAGCTTCGCTTCTTAATTTGCATCTTTTGCTGTTATTTTCTTAGGAAATTACTGACATTTTTTATTTGTGTATCAAAGGGTACTTTGGATGTTTACACATCTGAGCACGCACACACGATTAATTTTAATTGTTCTTGATGAGGTAGCAAACAGACTATCCTTAATATACGACGACTTAATTAATCTGCCTATAAACAAAGTACGTCCTGTTGCTTTTGTATGGCGGGTAAAGCTTACTCGATCGTTTCATCTCCTCTTTACTACGTACGTACCCTCATTCCCATGCATGTTCATGCCTCAACAGTAGTGATCTCCACTGACCCTCCGGCAGATATAAACATATATATATATATATATATGGAGTGTCAATCAAGGAAATTCGAAAATTAAAGCACTTTTTTGGGGGGTATGCGTATGCCAATACATGCATATATATATATATATATATATATATAGCTATTTGGTCAGCAAAAGTTCATGCATTCACTTTTTCTTTTTCAAAGAAACCAGGAACTTTATTGATTACCACCTCATGATGATTTCTAATTTGTGGAAGAAAACCGTACTATGAGGCATATTAATAATTACGTACTAGACAAAAGCAATAAGTATATACAACAGTAAAACTATAAACGTACAACACGTGAAAAAAGCCAAAACTATATATTTTGCTATTGTTATAATTAATTTGTAATTCACAAGGGATTCCAGCTTTATCAATCACAAAGATGCCCATCAAATGCTGCTTATGATACATCTTTTAATAATTCCTACTAATTTAACATCCTTAAATCTCGACATGATTAACACTGCTCTTCATCAAATTTAGAACCTGTTTGGGATTGCATTAAGAGGTTTAAAAAGTATTTAAATAACCTTAAATTTTATTTAATAGAAAAATTAGATTGTTTGGGTGTTATAACATATTAAAGTACTTTTTAATCTCAAATAAATTAAAAAGTACGTTTAAAGAAAAAAATCATTTTAGTATTTTTTCGCATAATATATAATACAGAATGTAATTTAAATTTTAAAAATATTGCCAATGGACTAAAATACCCATACAATTTTAAGATAATTATAACTTTTATACTTTTAAGGATATGTTCATAATCTTTAAAAAATCAAATGATCATCTTTTCTAGATCATAAAGTAATTTTTTAATTTTTTTTGAAATAAATATAGCATATTTGAAAATACTTTAAACACATGGTTACTAAATAGTAAATAAGTTTTTAATACTATAACTTATTAATTAAACTATAAGTTATAATATTTGCCGCCGCAATTTCAAACATGCACTTATTAATAAGATTGGGTAGGTAGAATTTTGTTCTCTCCATTAAAGCATTGTTCCCACAGAGCTTTTAATGTTGTCTTTATAAAATTTTCAGATAGAATAATTACGCTTATGCATTCATTAATTAATAATGTCCATCTCTTTATATACTTAACCATCTAATTCGACAAAAATTTAAAGAGCATATCAATTACAATGAATATAGAGCTGATCACGAGCCCTATTCGGAATGGTATTAGAATAGTGTCAAATATAATGATTTGAATAAGTGAATAAGACTTTTTTTTTTTAAAAAGAAAAAGAAAAAAAAAACTCACACTCTTTAGCTAATTCATGTGATCTGTGAATCAAACTACATTAAGAAAAGAAAATTAAGTATTATCATTAAATCAACATTGCATATACCTATATATAGTAGTTGTTACAAATAAGTGTTTTTATTATTATTATTATTTTTTTTGTCTTTTTCTTACTCAAACTAGTATTGATCGAGGATGCACAATAAGAAAATGATTTATACAGTCTTAAAACATACAAGTTTCACATATTTTTTTTAAATAGATAAATATGAGATCCATATAAAAAATCAATTTTTAAATTGTGGACACTATAATATTATTGTTTTTCAAAGGAAATGCACGTTATATATTTTAAAACTATACCTAACGTTACTCTGCCTAATATATAATAGTCACACATGATTTTTTTTTTTAAACGAATCATAATATTATAAAGAAACAGAGGAAACACGATTACACAGATGGATTTAAAGCCATCTCAATCTCATCCTCAGCCAGCTCAAGATGAAACTTAGCTAGACAGTAAGCAAGACAATTGTCACTTCGCCTTACAAAATCTTACTATCCATTGAACTATTTGTGATAATTATAAGTGTCATTCAATAACTTGAGAATCTGCTTGGTGTCCGGGAGAATCATTACTAGACTTAAACTGAGCTGACTTGTAGTCCTTCAAAGATTTTACTGCCTGTTTGACAACATTAGAGGGATGGGAGAATAAGTTATCGAAGATAAATTTATTCCTTCTGAACCAAATACCTCTAACAATGACAGAGAACTCCTCCATTGAAGTCTGATTTGAAATACCATGCAGATGCTCAAATAACTCCTTAAAGTTACTTACTCTACAAGAACTCTTTTGAAAAACCATTGGCCCCTGACTCCACACGTTCATGGCAGAGGTGCAACTCCATAGAGCATGAGTAATTGATTCCTCTTCCCTACCACATATAGGACACAAGGGGGAATCTACAATCTTTTTCTTGAACAAGTTCAGTTTAGTTGGTAATGACTCAAGGCATGCTCTCCATAAGAAGACTTTATTGGCATTTGGGATCTGATAATTCCAGCAACATGTCCAGTCTTTGGATTTCTGCACTACTCGAGAAGTTTGACCCTTTTCCATATCCAGCAACTCCTTCTGCTTATAATAAGCACTTTTCACTGTGAACATTCCATTCTTGGTTCCGAGCCAAATCATCTTGTCACTAGCACCTAAAGCACTAATGGGGATTTTAAAAACTGTGTCAGCCATTTCATTTCCCAGGACAGATATCACCAAACCTCGGTCCCATTGCTTTGTCTCCTCATTAATCAACTCAGCAACTAAAGCTTCTTCATGCAGTACTTGTATGGGAGATTGGATTTTAAAGCTTGAGGGACGAGGGACCCATCTGCAGTTCCATATTTTGATATTATGACCATTCTCCACCCTCCATAAGGATCCTTTCTCAATTAAGCCCCTAGCAGCAGTCAGACTTCTCCATATAAACGAGAGTCTAGAGCCCAATTTAGCATTGAAAAAATCTGTAAACTGATAGTATTTAAATTTTGAGCAGCCAATGAATTAGGAAATTGAATAAGTCTCCATCCTTGTTTAGCCAACAAGGCTAAGTTAAAACTCTCAAATTCTCTAAAACCTAGACCACCTGCTCCTTTAGCTTTACCCATTTGCCCCCCAAGAAACCCAATGCAACTTCTTTTCATTATCCATATGGCTCCACCAAAATTGCTGCATGATTCTGTTAATCTCCCTTAGTAAAGACTTTGGTAATCTGAAGACCCCCATACAATATGTAGGAAGGGCTTGGACTATAGCTTTCAGTAAAATTTCTTTACCTACTTGGGAGAGAAACTTGGTTTTCCAGTTACTGACTCTGCCTCTAATTCTGTCCAATATTCCTTTGAATGCAGCATACTTTGATCTACCTATGAGAGAAGGTAAACCCAGATAGCTCTCATAGCAAGAAGAAGCTCGAGTCCCTGCAATGCCTAGGATAAAATCTTTAGTAGCTTTTATTGTATTCGCACTGAAGAAGATAGAAATCTTTAGTTTATTTATCTTCAGCCCATAAGCATCTTCATATAATAGAAGGATTCTATTAATGGCTGCCCATTCTCTTACATTTGCTCTACAAAAGAGTAAACTGTCATCTGCAAAGAGGAGGTGGTTAATGCTTAAAAAACCCTTGCAAATAGGAAAACCATGAGTGTCCTTAATAGATTCAACATGATTCAACAGACCACTGAGAACCTCAGCAATAAGTATAAACAAATAGGGGGACAAAGGGTCCCCCTGTCTGATGCCTCTTGAAGGAATAAAACTCATTTTTGGTTGCCCATTCACTAAGATAGAATAGGAAACAGAAGAAATACAATTCATGATCAAAACTATCCATCTCTCGTTGAATCCCATCTTTTCCATAACCTTTCTTAAAAAGATCCACTCCACTCTGTCGTACGCCTTGCTCATATCCAGTTTAATAGCCATATAACCTTGTTGTCCTCTTCCTTTGGTGTTCATAGAATGCAAGGCTTCAAAAGCAACGATCACATTATCAAGGATCATTCTCCCAGGGACAAAGGCACTCTGTGTAGGAGAAATAATTTGAGGAAGCACTATCTTGAGCCTGTTGGACAACACTTTAGAGATAATTTTATAGAGTACATTGCATAAAGAAATAGGTATGAAATCCAACACTGATTTGGGGCTTCTTAATTTAGGAATTAAGACAATAAAAGTATCATTTATGAGTGTCAAATCCCAACCAAGGTTAAGCACCTCAAGAACAGCCTTTGTAACCTCACTGCCCACAGTTTCCCAATGAGTTTGGTTGAAAACAGCTGAGAATCCATCTAGGCCTGGAGAGCCCAGAGGATTCATTTGAAATAGGGCTGCCTTTACTTCCTCGGCTGTAAAGCTGCTTGAAAGATCTTTATTCATATTATCAGTCACGCATGATTAGATAGTCTCCACGTGCCCACTCTTGGATTCATGACTTTCCAATTGGCCAGCCAACTATGGCAGCCGACAAGGAATTTGCATATATCTAAACTAGTAGTTGTTACAAATAAGTGATTTTTTTATTTTTTGTCGTTTTATAACTTAATTGATAGTTTTTGGTCGAGATGATCAAAACGTACATTACCCAATGACTTAGAATAGCAACATGCAGGAGTTTGGTGCAAAGGCATGCAGGCACTAATTGATTAATGTTCATGACAGAAAGAATGAAAATTATGCAACTCCACTTTCTTTTTGGTCATGATCATCATATATGGTACGTAAAATGCCCATCCTCCAATAGGGGGGAATGAAATTTCTCTTGAATTGGAAGGTACACCATTTCATGGACATGTGTTAGGCTTTGCTCAATCTCTAAAACTCTAGCATGCGGCAATTCATGGACAAGTACTAGCTAGGGTTTGAGCTTTGAGTTGCAGGAAAGAAATATATAATATAAAAGCTACTCAATTCACCATTCCACCTTCTTAATTTGCATGCAATTATTCATTTCTTTTCTTCTTCTTTTTTCCCCTCCCTTTCACTTTAATTACATTTTCTTTTAGATCAAGCTATATGTTGGAGACTAGCTAGCTTTGAAACGGAGAAAACCCATCAAGTTAAGTTATGTTTTTTGATTGGATGTTAAAACTCCAAACATTGAGAATGACCTAGAACCAAGAGGCCAATTAATTGCGAGCCTTCATCTATAAATTAATTGTTATTTTCAGACAAAATTTTTGTATAAAAAATTGTTTTTAGAGTTTGTCAATAGGGTAGTTCTAGTGTGCCGCCCAGCTTTGACTGCTGGGCAAATTTTTTCTTCTTATTTTCTTTACATTTTTTAAACATATTTAAATATTTTTCAGAAAATAAAAAAAGAAACCAATACATTAATAGTCACTTTCTTAATCAATAAATAAAAAAAAAATTAAATAAATAAATACATGAGAGATCAAAATGAGGCAGCATATATAGTAGCAATATTATTCTTGTCAATAATTTTCTGACATAGAAAATGGCTTAGAAAATTTGTGTCGTAATGAGTGGACAGGCTAGCTACAAAGAAAAGAAGCATCTAGATGAAGACCATCATCTACAAGAAGTGTCTTGCCCTAATTTTTAAGAGAAAATGCTATTTAACTCTCTCAATGTTATCGCTCAAGCATTTTAATTTTGTTTTTATTTTTTTACTTAAAGATTAAGAAAGTGACTATTAGTGAAATTATATATATTTTTTAATTCTTTTAATGCTTAAAATAAAATAGAAAATAAAATTTTGAAATACACTATGGGTCACACCCAACGGTAACAACTGGGCAGCCCCCTAGCATTGTCCATTTTTTAGAGCTGTCACATGTCACAATCTCATTTCTAAAACAAGGAAAATGCTTTATCTCCTGAGAAAGCATCCCGGTGGTAGGTCTTTACAAAAAAATTTTATTTAATGAGTAAGAAAGTATTTTTTTAATAATATTGTGAATTTTTTTTTTAAAAAAATTAAAGATGATTAAAAATATATAGGAAAAAAAAAATTGCACTCATCGGAAGATTCTCTTGACAGAATCTCTCAGTAACTGTAGTACTACCTGAAAAACAAAAAACAAAATACTTTGACCGACTTAGCAATGCTATAAACAATTTAATCTGTATGAGCTTTTATTTTTTATTTTTAATTCTAAGCGTGCCTCATTTTAGCATTTGTATTTTTCTAAATACTCATCCATTTAAATTGTATTAATTCTCATTCTTGTTTGTTCTTAATGATGTTTTTTTTTTTCTTATAAAAGTCTGCTTTTGAGATTTCAGATATTGTAATCTTCTTTATCCTTTTTTGTAAAAATTATTTCTCCATTGTATGTGAGGATTTATCAATAAAATTGAAATAACGTCATCTCTTTAAAAAGAAATTAAATCATATTAGGCTGCATTTTGGTGCAGAGGTGATCTCAGTTGATCTAAGTTTATATGTGAATAGTAGTAGATTAAAATGTTTAAGTGGATTTTATGATTTCATTGAGGTGTATTTAGATGTATGAAATGAGTTGAGATATGTTTTAACTTTTTATGAGAAGTTGAAAAAGTAATAAGCCCTATCAATGGTTGGTTTAGTATAGACCGAAATGCGCTCAGCACCCAAATATACCCTAATTTTGCTAGGAAACAAAATTCTTAATTGGAGTAATATCTTCAAATTCCTCTGGAATTATCCTACGCAGGCTTGTAAATATTCTTCTCATCCAATCAGTATCATTTGTCATAAGGATGAGTAATGATATACACTATATACTCATCTCACTATATAAGATGTGACATATACTTATATCACTATATAAAATGTGACATATTTATCACCATTAGATGATAAAAAATTATTCAATAAAAGATCATCCAATAATAATAAATGTGTCATATCTTATATAATAAAATAAAATTATGCAACTCCATTTTCTTTTTGGCCATGCATGATCAAAAGCTAGCCCCTTGCCAACCATAGTACTACGTAAAATGCCCATCCTCCAATAGGGGGGAATGAAATTTCCCTTGAATTGGAAGGTACCCCATTTCATGGGCATGTGTTAGGCTTTGCTTAATCTCTAAAACTCTAAAAAAGAAGTAGCTAGAGATGTAGCATGCGGCAATTCATGGACAAGTACTAGCTAGGGTTTGAGCTTTGAGTTGCAGGAAAGAAATATAAAAGCTACTCAATTCACATTCCACCTTCTTAATTTGCATGCAATTATTCATTCCTTTTTTTTATTTCCTCCCTGTCGCTTTAATTACATTTTCTTTTAGATCAAGCTAATTTTAAATGGGAAATGATCATCAAAAGGACTAGCCAGCTGGTACTTTGGTTAATGATCGTATAGCACTAAGTTTGTAATGTTGGAGACTAGCTTTGAAACGGAGAAAACCCATCAAGTTAAGTTATGTTTTTTGATTGGATGCTAAAACTCCAAACATTGAGAATGCCCTAGAACCAAGAGGCCAATTAATTATTGCGAGCCTTCGTCTATAAATTAATTGTTATTTTCAGACAAAATCTATATAAAAATTGTTTTTAGAGTTTGTCAATAATTTTCTGATACAGAAAATGGCTTAGAAAATCTGTGTAGTAATGAGTGGGCAAGCTAGCTACCAAGAAAAGAACATCCAGATGAAGACCACCATCCACAAGAAGTGCCTTGCCCTAATTTTTAAGGGAAAATGCTATTTAACTCTCTCAATGTTATCGCTCAAGCATTTTAATTTTGTTTTCCAATTTTTACTTAATGATTAAGAAATTAACTATTAGTGAAATTATATATATATTAATTTTTTCTTAATGATTAAGGATGTAAAAAAAATACTTAAAATAAAATGAAAAAAAAATTGAAATACACTACTAAATGTCACGCCCAGCGGTAACAACTGGGCAGCCACCTAGCATTGTCCATTTTTTAGAGCTGTCACATGTCACAATCTCATCTCTAAAACAAGGAAAATGCTTTTATCTCCCAATAAGCATCCGATGGTGCATGGGTCTTGATAAAAAAATTTATTTATTTTATTTATTTTATTTTATGATTAAGAAATTATTTTTTAATGATATTGTTAATTTTTTAATTTTGAAAAAAAAATGTTAAAGATGATTAAAACATATATGAAAAAACATAAAACATAAAACATAAAATCACACTCATCCGGAGATTCTCTCGGGAGAATCTCTCAATAGCTGTAGTACTACTACCCAAAAAAGAAAAAAAGAAAATACTTTGACCGACTTAACAATGCTATAAACAGCGTGATCTGTATGAGCTTTTATTTTTTGTTTTAATTCTAAGAGTGCCTCATTTTAGCGTTTGTATTTTTCTAAATACTCATCCATTTAAATTATATTAATTTTCATTCTTGTTTGTTCTTAATGGTGTTTTTTTTCTTATAAAAGTCTGCTTTTGAGATTTCAGATGTTGTAATCTTCTTTGTTCTTTTTTTGTAAAAATTATTTCTCCATTATAAGTGAGGATTTATCAATAAAATTGAAATAACGTCATCTCCTTAAGAGGAAATCGAATTAGGCTGCATTTGGGTGCTGAAGTGATCTCAGTTGATCTAAGTTGATATGTGAATAGTAGTAGATTGAAATGTTTGAGTGGATTTTGTGATTTCTTCTCTAAGCACATTCATATCCCTAGAAAGAGATATATTCTTCGTATTACCGGTTTTTCTGAGAGCTCTTTTCCTTTCAAGTATTTGGGTGTGCCTATTGTGGTTGGTAGATTGAAGGCTTCTGACTTTGGTAATTTGTTAAGAAAAGTTAAAAAGAAAATTTTTGGTTGGAAGATGAAATTGCTTTCTGAAGGTGGGAGAACCATTCTTATGTTCTATTGAGTATGGTCACTCATCTCCTTGCTGTTTTACAAGTTCCTAAGGTTGTGATCATGGAGTTGAATCGACTTCTAAATTCTTTCTTTTGGAGTGAATATGAATGGAAATGTAAAAGAAAGTGGGTGGCTTGGAATAAGATTTGTCGGCCTACTGAAGAAGGTGGAATGGGTATTAGGGATTTTGGGGATATTCAGCGAGCTTTACACATAAAACTTATCTGGCGTTTGATTTCGGGTCAGTCATTGTGGGCGAATTTTTTCATAGGTAACTATGTTAGGGGCAACCATTTATCCATTTTGGCACCGAATAAGGGTACTATTTTTTCAAAGTCTACTGTTAAGAGTATTTCCGATATTCTTAATAACTCTAAGTGGTGTGTGAGAAATTAAGGTAATCTCTCTTTTTGGTATGATAATTTGGAGGAGAGTGGTCCTCTTAATGCCCATTTTCCAGTGATTGAGCAACCTTTGATTGAGATTAAAGAGTTGTACATTGATAATGGTTGAGATGTTCCTCTCCTAGAAAAACTTGTGGGTCAACAAAAAGCTACAGAATTGCTTCAATTCTTGGCTAGGCGTAAAGAGGGGTGGGATGTGTTAGTCGGGAGGAAGGAGAATGATGGTATTTTTAGTACTAAAAGTGTCTGGGATTGTATTAGGGTTCGGGCGCCCCCTTTACCTTGGACCCATTGGATTTGGTACAATAACCTTCCTAAGAAAATCTTCATTATGATGTGGAATGCTTCT
Organism: Juglans regia; assembly: GCF_001411555.2. Taxonomy (NCBI): domain Eukaryota; kingdom Viridiplantae; phylum Streptophyta; class Magnoliopsida; order Fagales; family Juglandaceae; genus Juglans; species Juglans regia. The sequence goes on along the minus strand of NC_049906.1, from coordinate 1,607,024 downwards.
AATAATTGCTTGAATGTGGAAGAAAAGATTAAAATGGCTGGGATCCCTATGGTCTTTAAGGGCTCGTTTGTTTTCAGAGATGAGATAAGATGAGATGAGTTGAGATTAAAGTTAAAAAGTTGAATAAAGTATTGTTAGAATATATTTTTTAATATTATTTTTGTTTTGAGATTTGAAAATGTTGAATTGTTTATTTTATTTTGTATTGAAAATTGGAAAAGTTGTAATGATGAGATGAGATGTTTTTCGAAAACAAACGAGGCATGAATGTAATTGTTGTTCTTTGGGTCAGATTGAGAACCTTAATCATATTATTTGTACTGATGATTTTGCTAGAAAAATTTGGCATATGGCTTCTGTTCAGTTTAGTGTGCATATGGGTGAGTTCCGAACTTGGAAGGAGCAAATTTACTTTTGGTTTTGTCATGCTGGTAAATCGCCTCAGGTTCTGACTATTTTTGGCCTCCTTCCCTCCATTATCTCTTGGAAATTGTGTGAAAGACGTTGCAAAGCCAAGTATGAAGTAAGCTTGATACGGTTGAGTTTGTTTGGCATGTTACTAATTTTTGGATTCGTAGCATTATGCAATTAAATATGAAAGCTTTGAGGCTTCCTAGCCAGGATGTTACCATTCTTAAGAGACTGGATATTTTGATTTCGATTCCTAAAGTGAAGAAGGTTTCTATGATGAATTGGATCTCGCCCTAGTAAAATTAGGTTAAACTTAATATTGATGAGAGCAGTTTGGGAAATCTTGGTCCGGTTGGGGCAGGGGGTGTCATTTGTGATGTCAGATGTAAGATGTATGCTACTTTTTCTATCTTCTTAGGCCAAGTTTCTAATAATTTTGTTGAATTAAGGAGTTTGCTGGAAGGTGTCAAGAGGTGCCGTCATCTGGGTTTTCATTGGGTTCAGATTGAGACAGATTCTCAAATTCTTGTTAATTGGATAAAAAATGGAGAGTACAATATTTGGTATCTTGAGGATTATTGGGATGAGTTTCAAGTTTGTCTTGATTGCTTGGAGTATAGTGTGAGTTATGTTTTTTATTAAGAAAATGAGGTGGTAGATTTTCTTGCGAAACATGGAGCTGGGGGTCTGAATATGGATTGGACTGAAGATAGAGCTTCTCTGCTCAGTAAGTTAAGAGGTCTTCTTTGGATAGATAGACTTGGTCTTCCTTATTTGAAGATATCTTAATGAGGTATGTTTTATTTGCTTTTGTTTTGATTGTTATTTTACTATCTGCTTGCACTGGTTTTTCTTGCAGGTTATTTTTTAAGGTCTATTTTTTTCTAGTCTTTATGTTGGTTTTGGCATTTTGTAATTTTGGTTTCGTGTCTATGATTTTTTTAGGCTTGGGCTATGATCTTTCTTGAATATCTGTAAACTCTCAGGTTTCTAGTTGTAACCATGGTTTTTTCTTCATAAATGAGTGTTATCAATAAAATTGAGATATCGTCCTCTTCCTTAAAAAAAAAAAAATCATATTGATGGTGATATGATCCAAAAACTGGAAGGAGGAAAAAAAGATAAACATGCAAGCTCGAATGGGTTATTCAAATCCCTCCACAACCACTAGGCCGGCCCAAGTTCCCTTTGGGAGCTGGCCTGTATTTATTTGAGCATACCAAATGGGAGAGTAATCCACCTAACAAGAAAAATGTTTCGAAGCTTACACTTTTTTTTTTTTTTTGTCAAGATGATTTCATTACTAAAAAAAAAAAATTCCAACATGAGGGGAGTGAAGCTCCCAACAATCGCCCCGAATCAGTAGATATACTACTAGTGCAGATCGAAGGTAAAACAAATTTGGAAATGGTACCAAATAATTAGTCTAGTTTCATAATTTACCTCTTTAAAAGTCATTTGAGAGCATAATTCTATGAGTCATTGCTTGGAATCATCTATTTCAAGTGATACCCGCAAGAAGAAGATGAGCGTGCACTTTGTCTTATATATGCATCATGTATCGAGATAGTGGTTGGTTAATTAAAGATCTCCAATTCAGCTTTCTTTGCATTCTCAGATAGAGTATGTGGAGAAAAACACTTCTTAGTACAAAATAAAGTATCAAAGTTCTCTCAAAAAGCAGGTGAATTAGGCCACCTGAAGATTGTTGTTGATCACTTCCAAGAACGTCCTTCAAAACAAATAAAAAAAAAAAAAAAGGCATAGATATGCTGATCATATAGAGATGCAGGTGCTTGAGTGAGAGAGAGAAAGCAGGATTGTGGGGTTTTTCTAGTGAAGTTCGGGTACTGATGGTGCAGTGGTGGTCATGTGCGCTGACCAATGTGGGGTGGTGAAGGGCTGTTCATGTGGAGAAGAAAACATGGGAGTGTTTGGGACCAAAGGGTTGGGTGAACGGTGGTTTTTCAGATCTAAATTAGCACACGTGAGATCCATGCATGCGTGCTGTAATCGGTGCTGTAGCTCATCATACGCCGATCATACGAAGGCAGTGGCTATCTTTTCGAAAAGTGGATAGAGAGGAAGATCAAGTACAAAAGGTGTGTGCTGGAAGGTGGTGAACAGAGGGCTGAAGATTTCAGTTTATATAAAACTTGCTTTGCAAAGGGGAGGAAGGGAAGGAGCCGGAGTTCCTCCTTGTATCCCATTAGACTTCTGTGGAGGAGGGTTGGCACTGGTTGGAGTTTTGAGAGAAAAGCTATCATGATAGCTTTTAAGAACAAGAGGGGACTAGTCTTAGAAACCAACAGGCAACAGGCAAGCTAGGCTTATTTAAAAGTTAAGCTCCAGCTGCAACCGTGTCATATTTCTCTTAACGAGATACCAGCTGCAGATCGAGTAATATTGACTTCAATTCTTGCCGCATTAATTTCTTGCAAGCCAGAGTTGCCACAATATAAGGGAAATATGGAACCAACGTCTGAGCAAGAAGACTAAACTGGCCAGAGCCTGCAAAGAAAGAGCCAGCACCCGTAGCCAGAGAGCAATCATGAAACACATGAGAAACAGTATCAGAATGGCCTTGAAGATCCAAATGACCCCATAAAATTCACTTCATTAAGTAACTAATTAAGCATCCTAAAAGCTTGATTTAAGACGATGAGAAATGTTAAATTCTGGCCTATTAATAAAGACAAAAGAAAAGTAATTAGATCATCAAAATGGTTTATATCTGCCATGCATGTACAGTACTAATAAAAGGTCTTTCCCTATCAAGGCTAGCTCTAGTTACAAAGTAATTAATAATGTTTAATTACGCCATTACTACAAGTTATGAATTGGAGTTTTCTTCCGGGGTGGAGTGTAGTCCATTGCTATCAACTCTCCTTCATCATTAATGCACCCATCTTCTCTTCCCACAAAATGATTTCCACGACTCATATCAGAGCCATCAACAGTACCACAGGAGTCAGCTTGTCTGATGCTCCGAGCTGCCGGCCAAATTAGACATACAGAAGATGCATGGTTATCTTCTATATAAAAACTAGCTACTATTCGGATTTAAAGAATTAGATCAAACCTCTTTTATGTCAAAATTTGATTCTATATGCATTACTATTACCAGAAACCACATTTTAGTACTAGGGATTTAAGTACGTACGTACCTTCGATGAGAAGAGAAAAGATCAAGCAGAGAAAGAAAAATGCCACTGCTACAACCCTACGCGTTGCAGCTATCTTCATTTTATACCGTAGAAATTATTAAGCTATGCAACTTATTCCCCAACTTTCTCGTTTATATAGGTAGTTATGACGATCAAGATATGTATTGTAGTTTCATGGGGTGACCACACCAAACCGTGTAACCCAACGGATTTACATCCTTTCCATGGTGATGGTTCTCATGAGAGGTGTCGGTTGAGGAAGTGTCAAGACACACAACAGTTTGATTGTGCCTCTTGCCAACTGCTACGTGTGGTCTATAAATAGGACCAAATATGAATAATTTGCACTCACTCAATAATATTTCTTCTATCATACACCAACCAGTGGCCGACAAACAGTACCCATAAGGGATTGTCAGCATTTTGAACCAAACACCAACATATATATATTAGTTATTCATTAATTTATATATACATACCATTCACATAATTCTCAATGTGTGACATTATATATATATATAAACATGATAAACATCATTAATCTGTGTAGTTCTAAATGGCTGAAAAGTGGCCACGGCATTATGCCAGCAAAACAACTTCTGTACATACGTATTAATTGCAAAGATATATAACTTGGGAACATCTGGATATATACAACTCTTTTTGAGAGAGACAGCGATCGAGGGCATTAGAGGTTTGATAATTTTTTTGCATGGCGAAGAACTAGCTGATCGATCAATTGAATCACGGTATATAAGAGTGATTATTGAGTAACCAAATCATAAGTGATTAATTTGTTGGACAAGATTGGACTAGTGTTCTGATCAGACATGTTGGGACTGGGAAGCAGCTCACGCAGGCCAGACATGTTTTCAGATATTTGGCTACTTGAGGTACGTACCCTGCAGCATGAGTACCATGTCACCATCAAGCATGCAGTACCCTGCATGCATGGCACGTCCTGAGCGGGTCAGATGTTGATGAGATGCAGCGCCTTCACCCCAAACTAGCTAGCTAGCTAATATATATAGCTATCTATATGAGATGCAGACGACTGGTCGGATCGATCCTTTCAGTTGGGGAGCCCGCGCAGAACACGTCAAAAACTATCAGCTTGGCATGCAGCTATATAAGTACAGTACTGCCCGGCCACGTGTCTGTTTCAATAATTATTATTATTGGCATTTTAGAATAAGGCTGTCTAATCTTATAGAATATATATAATAGCTTTTACTGATAAGATAAAAGTAAATTTATAAAATAAAGTGACTTCTTTTTCCTTTAAGAATAGAACGATAGCTCAATTAATTTATTGATTAGCCCTTATTTATTGTGAAAGAATAACTTATACAAAGTGGAGCAAGGGAGTTATAATCCAAAATCAGGCTCCTATAAAAAAAATATCATCATTAATAAAATCTATATAGTTATAATCATGAACGAGATAAAAGAAAATTAATGACGCAACATGGGAGTTCCTGCACGATCCAAAAAATATATATCAATCATGTATTCAGGTAATTCATAAAGGAATGAAAAACTTGTAGTATTGCCCATATATTGCACCAAAGGAAGCAAGGGTATTTGCTAAGGCATTTCCTTCTTTGTATACATGGAATATATCAAATTAGAAAGCACTTTTGAAATGAGGAATCATCTCATCCCAAGCATTGAAATAGGACCAAGGAATTAGCAAGAAATTGTTTATGTACCAATTAATAATAAGAAGAGAGTCTGACTCCACAATAATATCAGTAATACTGATCAGTTGATAACATCAGGTAAGACCCAACTTTAGTGCAAACAGTTCAGGATAAGTATTAGTACCAACACCAAGAAAGGCACGAGGAAATACCAGCAATAAAGTGAGGTGACTTCATTGAATCTATTAGATTTACTTTATCATTAAAGTAACTTTACAATCTTACGTACCGCATCAAATCAAGTCATTTTGTGAGTTTACTTTTATATAATTCTCTAATTTATGACTAAAGTATTCTTCTAATAGTAAATATGCATGATTTAAGATAATAGTTTCCTATTATATCTTGGGATGGAAATTAGTTGAATCATGACGGAACACGGAAACCAGTCATGAGTTTTGATTCATTTTGCATGTAACACGATCTTGAGGGTAAAGTGAGAGAAACCTTTTTTGTTGTCCACAATCAATATTAATGCATGTCTTTATTGAATCCTAATAGGCATTCATCATGTATTTTTATTTCCACGTACGTTACTGATAGTCTGATATGTGAGAATTGTGATTTTTCAAGATCAATATCTTGGGACTATTTTAGAAAAATTTACAAGAAACGTCTACTGCATGTGATTATTGTTCGATTTCGCTGCAATTCCCCTTATTGGGAATGACTATATATATATATATATATATATATATATATTTATGTATATATGAAAAAACAATATATATTTACACACACATTAATTGCAGCACTAATTTCATGTTATATCATTATCTGCATGTCCAGTATTGTACTCTGATTTGGACGTGTCCATATTTCATGGATCTCACTGCTTCTGAGATACATGCATGAGATTTATGATCAAATCCTTCTGGCTTATGGCCGTATCCATGCATGGACGTAATTGAGCAACGTGTTCAAATATATGACGTTCTATATATATATATATATATATATATATATATATAAATTATACTCGTCATCTTCATCAAACCACAGAATATCTCACATAATTTTTTAAGTTTTTATTTTTTTTCCTCTTACCAAATATGTGATGCATAGATCAATGATGAATAGAAAAATTCAATTAATTTAGCTAAATAAGTATAGTGTGATGTGTATACGTGTAGGGATGATATAAAGTAATAAAGCTCATGATATATATATATATATATAGAGAGAGAGAGAGAGAGAGAGAGAGAGAGAGAGAGAGGCGGGGGGGACTGAGGAGGCCGGGGGCCAAATATATAACACATTGTTATATATTATATATATATGCTCAATTGATAACATGCAACTGAATTGGGTAGCGCGCAGATTGATGTTTTAATTGACAACACTTGAACTAGATCGTCGTGGTACTTTCTTCAACTTAATTCTAAACAGTCTAAAAAGATCATTTCGCAACAGAAAGAAACCTTTTCCATCTCATTCATTCATGAAATAGTACTGATCTACCTTATGAATGAAGAGCTAGGGGTATATTTAAAAACTCTACTCCTTATATGCATTGATATATGCATGAACAGATTAGTCATGTTAATTGTGAAGTATCCCACCAATTAACATGTTATACTCCAAGCAGCTCTTTAATTTTGTCCAATCTAGCTAACTATATATATATATATATATATATTATCATTGTTGGTATTGGCCAGTTAAATACTACTGATCATGAAGCAGCAAATTTCAAAGAGTTATTTCGAATTATCCAATTCGATCAAAGAATTGGAGAGAAACCAATTACAGCTGATCAATTAGCTAATTAAAGGAATTATATATAATGTCAAGCATGTGTTTTTAAATCCATGTACTGGTCTGGCTACATTCAAGCTAGCTTAAATAATTGAAGTGGCCTAGCTAAGAATATTTCAACTCAGCATACAGCTTGGGCCTGAAATCCAGCACTCCAATTATAAGTACCATTTTTAAAGACGTATATATAGACCATTCGTACATCCAATTGATTATACGGTTCACAATTCATGACATGATCAAATCAATAACCTTCGCTTCACAAGGCATGCATGCATAATTAGTACGTTATTCCTAGCTAGCTAGGCCGATTATGGAGAGATGGGTGATCTTGCATGCACACAATTAGTTGATCATGCCATTTGGGATGGGGCGTAGATCGAGCTTGCCGGGCGAGACCGCTTGCTGGCCGGCACTGGGGCAAGTCTCGCCCGGCCAGTATATGGTGGCGGCCTGGCGTAACTTAAGGATCATGATTGATAATTCAATGCTTTGAGAGGGAAATTAAAGGAATATTAGTGCAGAAGAAACTGCATGAGATGCATGCCCAAATTAAGCCGTGCCATTGGAAGCCATGTGTAAAACTCGATCGCCCGATCATGATGAATAATTTAGGTAAACATGCGCAGCTTGCTCAGTCGTGTATGATCTCATGTTGGTGCGGTACTTTTATGATCCATCGGGCCTCGACTTTCGATCTCTTTATGGCCTCTAAAATTTGTAGTACTATTCTGATGGAGCCACTCATGCCCATGATCTTAAGAATTGGGCATAAGCGCTGTAGTACTGTTGTTCTTTACCTGTGCAATTTAATCTCTTCCCGCTAGCTATATATCCTTTTCTTTTTCTTTCAAGATTACCAATGATTTCTTCATTCCATTTTCGTTCTTTTCCTTTTTTCCTTCCATGCATGGAGACTTCTGTGGATCTATATATGTGTATATAAGAGAACATTAACCATTTGATCCTTTTCTTTGAATCCACCTTTTATCTAGAATTAACTAATAGCATGGTTATATATATATATATATATATATATATATATATATATATACCAGTTTTTTAAACTCATCGACTCGGATTGTTAGATTAATATTAGACTACTCAACAAGCCACTCAAAATTGGCTCGCGATCAACAAAACTAGAATTTGGCTAAATTCACTTATCAAATGAGCGGTTACATAATTATGATCAATTATTACATAATACGATCTATATAATACTCTTTTGTTTTATATTAGAAATACTGTCAGGAGCTCTATCACTTCTAGATGTTCAACTTCATATTCAACCTTACTAGCTGCCATTAATACCTTTCCATATTCATCTCTCAAAATAACTCCAATTCCAGCTTTCTGAAGATCCATGAACATTGCCCCCATCAGTATTAAGCTTCAGACTTGCCTCTGGAGGTGGTTTCCAACCAAAATGAGCTCGAAGTCGACGCTGCACCTGACTCTTTACTTTCACTGCTTTATAATTGTGCATAATACCTATAGCATGATTAATCACATGCCTAGAACTTAATCTAATCTGCTCAAACTTCCATTTATTCCTCATGTACTAGAATCCCCAAGCTAGACAAAAGAGTAACTCTAAGTTGTCCCTCTCCCCCCTTCTATCAGTTTAAGTGTTATATCAAACACTTTGTAGCCATTATATGCAGAAACAGAAGGCAAAAAATCTTGCCAATACTCTTTAATCAGAGGGCAACTAATTAAAGCATGATGCAAGTCTTCCTGAGAATTAGAGCATAGACAGTATACACCAGATTTGTCTTGGTTGGAAGACCCTATCTACAAACACGCCAGGCAAACACTCTAATGTTGTTAGGAACTTGCATTTTCCACAAAGCCTTCCACACCCTCTGTTGTCTACCCATATCTGAGGATTCTGCACATAAACCCCTTTGTTGTAAACAGATATTCCTATAGCAGCTCTTGACAGAAAACTGACCATTTCTCTCATATTTCCAAGTCCATTTATCTGCTATACTGCCAGGACCAATGACCACTTTAAGAATTTCAGACACAACTCTTGGATTAAAGAGAGTTCTAATTTTATCTATGTTCCACCACCCTGTCGACTCATCAATAATAGAGGCCACTAACTATTCCTTGTTCTGAATATCAAATGCATTTTCCTGAACCAATGAACTGAACCCTGGTAACCACTGTTCAGTCCATAAATGTGCTGATTTACCATCCCCAATACGCCATCTACAACCCTCCATTAACCACTTCTTAGCCTCCCAAATGCTCCTCCATGTATAAGATGGACTACACCCCAAAGTAGCATCCAAAAAACTAGATTTAGAGAAATATCTAGCCTTTAACAGTTTGTGAATCGATGAATTTTCATCCTGTAATAACCTCCAACATTGTTTTGCAAGAAGAGCAAAGTTAAAAGTCCTTAGATTCTTGAAGCCCATTAATACTCGAATGACTATATATAAAGATATTTACACAAATTTAAAAATGATTTCACATTAAGATTTTATTAAAGTTGTAAGATACAATAATATATAATTTTATTTTTAAAAATCAAGTAGCTCGTGAACAAGTTCAATCTTGTTCATAAAATAAATAAACTCTTTGTGAACATATAATATAACTTAATTGACGATAAATTCTAATCCTCCACGGCCTATATGCATATGTTTGAATAAAAAGTAAATCAACAAAACTAATTAATAACTCACTCTCTTCCAAACTCGACTGCTCAGATATATAATTGATAGTCCAAAGCTTTGAAACTCAAATCATTATGAATCATATATGCAAAGTGCAAATAGTTCTTCCCGTGTCACAAATGACATGATGATGTTTTGGCTTTTCCATTAACTGAGCTAGCGCGCAATACTGCATGCGCAAGCACAAGCACGCAGCCGGCAGCACTGCTTAATTGCTAGCAGCACTTGGCATGCTAAGTGAAGCAAAATCAGCAGGATCCATTCCGATTAATTACTTTCTGCATGGAAATCATGTTGACTTTTAGTACGAAAGATCATATCTAGGGATCATATATATATATATATACAGAAGATGCGGGCCGGGATTTTAGGGACTTACTTAGGCATAAGGCATGAGGTTCTTCTCAGAGAGCACACGATGATTTCATGCATATATATAATATATAGATACAGCAATATCAACGGTCGTGGCTGTTCCAAACAATCAAGATTATTATACGTACGTAGTAGTACTTAGCATGCACTAGGATTTCATGACAACCACGAGCTAGCATATGCTAGCCACATATATGCGAGAGAAAGTAGTAGAGTACTGATCGTGAAATTAATGCCTAATGTATGCATATATGAAACAAGGATGGCCCATAGAGCATTAAGCCGGCAAAAGTAGCATCAAGTGGGAGATGAATACTCTCCATTGCTAGCTTTTCATAATGATATTGGTTATTAGCAAGCTAGCATATATGGCTAGCTATATAACTCACCAAAGTGTCACTATTCTACAAATTGACACAACATTTATACATGAAAATATATGCTTAATTGGATTTGCATATAACATGATCTCGTCTTGTCAAAGTTTATCCCAAGAAAAAACAGTTCAAAGATATGTACTCCGGCCGGCCAAATAGGCCCCACACGCAGTACTACCCCTCTTAAGTGGGTCCCCCACCCACAATTTGTGATCTCATTTTTGCTAATGCATGCATGGCATCTTCTACATGTAGACCCCACAACCACCATATATCAGTACCACCACTGGCCTTCATGATTATTGATTCCCAACAGTCGCAAGACCAAAAGCAGCCTCCCAACACCACGCATGGGCTGCCACCACACCGAATCAATGATGCTTCACTACTACACTTTCCCTAACCTGCATTAATTTCTCTGATGATCTCCTCCTCTCTACTCTATATATATAAATACACACATGCAGTATACACACATAACTAACACGAAGAATATTATATTTTTCATAGCTAGAAAAGTTTTTTTTTTGGGTCATGGAAAAGAGCAAGTCATTCCCCGAGTATTCCTCGTCTTATTCCGGGGAATTTGAATTCCGGGAACGCTCAAACTCGTACAACTTTAACGGGCCGTGCGAGAAAGGAAATGGGTTCGCTACCTCGAGCGATCCAGAGCTGAAGAGGAAGAAGAGGATTGCATCTTATAACGTGTTCACCATGGAAGGTAAGGTTAAATCAAACGTGAGGAACAGCCTCAAGTGGATCAAGGGAAAGTTTAGCGACGTACGTTATGGTGTGTGACTCATTATCTAAGAGTAGTGTTCAAATTTGATCATAAGTACTACTACTATCTCCTTCATGTTCTTGGTCGCTTTCTCATCAGTTCTCATGATCCCCTGTATATTTTGTGTCATGGTTTTGTTTGATTGTTGATGATCATCTAGGTCGACGAGGGAAAATCTACACAAAAGAGATCAGAGGGGAAAAAGACTTTGGTAGAAACTATTCCCTCTTTGAAACACATGTCAAAATTTAGTGTCATGATGTTGATGATCAACAGAAGTACGAACGTTATTTGGGGCCGGGTGTGATATGTTTTTGGTGACGTATAGATGATGTTTTCGTTCTTTTCTTCTCCTTGATCTTCTCTAATGCATGGAATAAGTAGAAATATTTAAAAGGAAAAAAAAAATAAGAAGAAGAAGAAGAAAGAATTTCAACAACGATCGATCGATCCTTGCGTTCTTTTCTGGACATGATTCCATTTGGTTATATTATGAATGAATATTAGGAGAGCAAAATCATGCGACGGTCGAAGACATCTTTTCCATATTTCTGATCATGGAGACAGATCAAGTAGAAATATTTAAAAAGGAGGACTGCCACTGACTGTACGTCTATCAGTTTGCAAAGTTGAACGACTTCGATAAAAAAAAAAAACTCTATGATGAAACCAAGCTACAATACTCACCTGTTATGTTTCCCTGATATCTCCGGGATGCCTTGATCTCTCTTTTTTTATTTTTCTCCCCCTAATTTCTAGTCCTCCATGCTCTCTCCTATCTTCCTGATCTCCTACAATTAATCCCTCATAATTTTCCTCTTCTTTTCGTCATGGATCTACCGAAATCACACACGTATGTCCACACTCCATCAACCTGATCTTAGGAATGGTTTGTTTCTTCTAGGGCGTAAATCGATCCGTTCCAGTCCAATTTAGAGGGGTGAATTTCGGTCCATCATTTTCTCCAGACCGAACATCCCTAGGAATCGGATTGGACCGGACCAGACCGGTAGCTATCGATCCAGTCCGTTCGATCCGGTCTAATTATTTTTTTTTCTTTTTTTTAAATAAATTAATAAAAAAAATTATTTAAAATACTAAATTAAAATTAAGAGAATTATTAATGTAGATTATATATCTAACTCAATTAAAAATTATTTTATATAGTCAATGATAATAAATTAAATTAAAATTAAATTCTTAACTTATATATATTAATTACTATATAATTAATTAATTAATATTATACATTGGTTAATTGATAGAATATTAATTTGTTAATAATATATTTAAAATTTTATATTTTTAATGGTGATACATTAGATGAAAATTACATAATTAATTATACGATTATTATATAAATAATTTTTTTTTTTAATTCGGTCGATCTGGTCCAAGGTGGAAAAACCCTGAACCGAGACCAGACTGAAAAATCTCGGTCCTCTATTTCAAGGACCGAGACCGTCCAATCAGTCCGGTCCAAACCGACCAACTTTCACCCCTAGTTTCTTCCATACACGCACGACCTAAAAGACAAAGGATAAAAGAAATAATTCTGCAGTATATTTTTCTATGAAGTATATCATTTTTTTCTTCGTGTAGGACACAAAGAATCAGGAGGCACCAAAGCAGCCATATAAGCAAATTGGTCCAACATGAGTTTAATCTCAACTACCAGACAACCACGTACTCACGGCCTGTAGGCAAAGACTCTAATTTGCTTATAAAATTCGATCGAAATCAAAATATTATAAAATCCGAAGAAATTCCTTCACAGTTTAGATAGAACATCCAGCTTCCTTGGCTGGCTTGCTGAAGCCTATAACATATATATATATATATATAGAACAAAAAAAAAACAACAGAAAGTCCAATATTCTACATTAATAATGCATTATATATCGACCTCAAGGGCATATAACAAATAATAGGAGACAATTACAGCATAGTATGTTGCTAAGTAAACAATATATGTTTATTCGTTCTGATCCACAAAGGAGAACAAAAAAAATGGTTAAGAAACTCTAGCTCAGGTAGTGATCATCAGCAGTAACTTAGGAAAAAAATTTCTGCGCTATATGCATGCAGTCATCTCACTTGTCTTAATCATCAACTGCATATACATCAAAATGATTCCTTCGGCTTGTTTTTCTGAAATCTCTAGTCGATTCAGACCTTTGGACATGATTTGACCTGAACCTGCCATTATCTTTAATGTAATTGGCGATGTGTGATCTGGTGGTGGGTGGTGGGGGCAGGTTCTTGATCATGTTGTTACTAGCATTAGGATGATCTTGTGTCTTTGGTGAAATCATTTGATTAAAAGAAAACACATCTGGGGATAGAGAGAAATTTGAGCTCTCGGTTTGGCTGGAGGGCTTTACACCAGAGGAAGTAGTACTACTACCTGTAGTCAAGGTTGGGCTCTCTTTTCTGCTTGCTGGCTTGACATGATCAGAGTGGGTGTTACTGGTTGTGCTACGTGGCTCTTGGCTTTGCACATTTGTCTCAGGAGTCTTCTCTTGCTACAAAAAATTTTAAAGAATGACATATATCCATGCATGATTCCATTGCAATGGCAATGTGAAACCAACATTGATACACGACATTGTAAGGAAACTCAGAGAGAGATGGGTGCTGATTTCAATGCCTTTTTTTTTTCTTTTTTACCTTTGTAGTATAATATACAGAATCTTCCTCGGGCTTTGCAGGGGCTGCTAGATCTTTTCTCCTGCGCTCACAAACTGTCCTAGAACGCTGTTTCATTCTAGAACTTCTGTGCCTGAGAAAAAAACTAGAATCGTAAATGGATTTGATCTTGAGCAGCAAAAACTCTCATCCCTAAAGCCTTTGTTAGCTGTTTATGGAGACTGGAGAGTTCAGAATTACATGACTATGAAGCTCTTCTCTTTATAAATTACAAAAACAGCAACATCAATATATCTAATGTGTTGGCTCACAATTTTTCACTCTACTTCAATGAGAAAATACAATAACATTTCCTGAACTACAACCTAAAATATTCAGTTTTCTCACGAATAAAACACACATCAATTTACAAGACCTCGTTTGTTTTCATAACCATTTTCATCTTATATCATCTCATCTAATCGTTACAATTTTTTTTAATTCTCACACAAACTAAAATCAACAATTCAACTTTTTCAAATCTCAAAATAAAAATAATATTAAAAAAATATATTCTAATAATATTTTATTCAACTTTTATCTCAACTCATCTCCTCTTATCTCATCTATGAAAACAAACTAGGCCTTAATTCTGTGCTGTTAAGAACGTTATTACTAGTCAGAAAAAGCACTTTGTTTGGGAAGGAGGAAATGCGTTTACTTTCTCTCTTCATTAGTTTCCTTCAGTTCATCTTCTTTGCTGTAGACAAAAGGTAGATCTGAAAGGTTGCATGCCAACGGACTAGTGTAAAAGAACTACAAAAGCAGAATGTTTTGCCTGTTAGAATGCACTACTTAACTAATCTTTCAAGCATGTTTGCCACGATTTCTTTTTATTTTTTTTTTTCTAACAAATTTCAGATCATAATGAAAATCTTCCAACTACTACGTACTTCGTTTTGGAGAGCCAAAGAGGCACATCCCCTATATGCTGGGTCCAGAGCTAGAAGAGTGTTCAACAGACCCAAAGAAGATGCAGGAAATTGGCTGAAAGCCTCTGTAATACTAGGCCTGAACTGTGGAATTTTGAATTTTCTAGACAGTTTCAACTTTTTCCAGTATTCCTCCGATGGTGTGCCACATAGTTTAAAAATCCTGTGAATTTGCTCGACCTAAAGTGTACAGAACGAAAGAAACCCAGAGAGATGTTGAAAAGATTTTAAGGGAAGAGAGATTTGATTACAACAATTGACTGGACCTATTACCTCTGTTCTAGCAGGCATAATTGGATGTCCAGCAAACATTTCTGCCAAAAGGCATCCAGCACTCCAAAGATCAATACCAACACCATAATGGGTAGCTCCTAATAACAGTTCAGGGGCTCTGTACCAAAGTGTCACAACTCGGTTTGTGAGAGGCAGATTGTGGTTTCCAGTGTAAAAATTTGCAAGCCCAAAATCTGCAATCTTTAGCATCCCCTGTTTATCGATCAAAAGATTTGCTCCTTTAATGTCTCGATGTAAAATCCCCCTATCATGGCAGTGCTGCAGCCCTGAGAGCAGCTGATGCATGTAGCATTTGACCTGTGATTCATCAAGTCTTGCTTCAGAGCGAGAGATAATTGTTGCCAAATCCGTCTGCATGAAATCGAAAACCAGATACAGACTGTATTGCAATCTTGATGTAGCCAATCCCTCTAGCTTTATTATGTTGGGATGATCCAACTTCTGTAACATCATTATTTCTCGTGCCATAAACTTGATACTCTCAGGTTCTGATGTGTCGAAACGGACCTTCTTTAAAGCAACGATTTTGTTGCTCTCTCTATCTCGAGCTTTATACACATTGCTGTAAGTCCCCTGGCCCACCTGCAAAATACCAAACACTTTCAATGAATCAAGTGGCTACCCCCCCTGCTTCCAGTATCGACTCAAACAAAACAATATGTTCTGTTTGGCTGCCAAGATTATGAGGTAAAAGGAAAGAAATTCAAGTTTCGGTACTATCAGCCTGAGAATTAAAAGAAATAGTTAGGTTCATGTTGCACCATTAGCAACAATGGAATCAAAACTGAAATCATGAAAACAAAAACTTTCTAAGACTATCAGAAGAATCCGGTGAGATGAACTATCACTTCCTACTTCTGACATTTTGGAAAAGAAAGCATCCATATTGCAGACCAACAATCACTTTAAACCACATCAGTTCAAAATTATAAAGAATGAAAGTGAAATCGAACAGACGCTCATACAGACATACCTTAGTAAGCATAACATAGGAATCAGCACTCTTTGGAACCAACCCCATCAATACCTCTCTTGGAACATTATCCATGAGCCATTTTGGCCATCCATCCACCAACTCAATATCTTCAATTGGCTTAAAAAATGACATTCTCTGTGAAACAATATTATTCCCATCGTTACGGCCACCAACTTTTCTCATTTCCTCTCCATTAATCAACTTCCCTTCTCCTCTAGTACTACCGTCTGCTACACCAATATTCCCTTTACCATAAGGGGCATTGTGCTTTTTGGACTCAGCCCTAAACTGCCTACTTGACTCCCTATGCATATCCCTTTGACCTGTTGATCGTCGATGATTATCCATAAATCCATCTCTTCCAACGTAGCCATTTTCTAGTTTCAACTTGTCTATGCCTCCAGATTGTGAGCTCTCTGGAGGCTTGGTCTGAACACAGCCCATGCCTGCCTCGGTCTAGTCCGAGTATTTCCTTGTTTCCGAAAACTTTAAGATTGAATGGTGATCAACATAACATCATGATGAAGAAGGAAAGAAGAGGAGAAAGAAACAGATGACATCTGGGCTAGTATGAGAGAGAGAGAGAGAGAGAGAGTAGTGAGGGGCTTGGCCGTTCTGGGCCGGCTTTTTGGGGAATCATGCAACGTGGAAGGACCTTTTCTTGTTCTTCTGAGACTTCTTAGATTTCTCCGCTTGAGTTGTGTGCAAACAAGAAAGGATTCTCCGGAAGTATAACTGCATAAAAAACGTGACGTTGAAGCATAAATAACAGTCATAACCCCTAAAACAGTACTCTCAAATAGTAAACTTTATATTGGATTTAAAAAAAAAATAGGTCACAGCCATTCTGAAACCTACAGTCAAAATTCATAGACCTCAATTTACTTTCAAATATTTAATTCTTAATGAAATATAGGCTGTCTTGTCTCCATTAATTACATGTTCATGAGCTTGTAAAAAATATACAGCACGTGGAATTTTATGTATTAATTATTATTTATTTTTATATTATATATGTATAATTTTTTTATAAAATATAGAATATTTTTTATAAGATGTAAAGTGATAAATAGTGACTGATGAGAAGAATTTTTCTATATAAAATAGTGCACTAAACACCATATTTATCCATATAGATCATCTTCTATTTGAAATAATGTAAATTTTATAAAAGATTTGACATTATTATACTAACTCTATTTATGAATTAAATTTAAAACATGTGTCCAATAATTAATTCTTAAACGCTCAAATAAAAAATAAAAATAAAAACATTAATGCTAAGATATATGAAAGGGCCATGCATAACGGCCGAAGAGTGTTTATAGTTATTACAGTTAATTAGAATTGAACAAGTCAGAGGGTAATTCACGTGTAATTTCAGGAGACCGACAGAAATTCTGATTCTGGTGTGGTGGGCTATCGACTATCGAGGAGGATATCATTCATTTGACTCTCCCTGTCTCGGTTTTCTCGAAATCAAGTCTTTTCGTTCTCTATTTCGCGTAAATTCTTGGGCCATATCAAACCCGTAAAACACACAGTTTTGGGACATCGGGACTTCGTATTTGTGGAGAAAGAAATCTGGGTTCGCTATGTTTTTTGTGTGTCAAAGGTGTGTGCTTTACTTTCTCTTTTTTATTTTTGAGTTCCAAGATTAGAATGGGAAGGGTGTCTGTTTGCTTTACTGATCTTGTTGAGAAAAGTCTGCAAAACTCGCATTTCCCCGGACCTTAGAAACCAGAAACGCGTTTATTACAAGCATTTCACCTGCTTTGGTGGAGTTGTTCTATCTTTCAAGCAAGAAGGGAGAAAAAAAAACACAAGTGTCGTTTTTACTAAAATGATTTCCATACTGTTTTCTCATCGATGCCTTTTTTCTTTCAATCCCTATTCATATGAATGATTAAATATACCTTGAACTTTCTTGTAGGCAGAAAATAATTCTTTCTGTCTGCTTTAAGCAGCCATTACTTAATTCATTTTAGAGTCTAAACCATGGGCAGCATATATAATGTTGCAATCTGTCATCAAGAAGATTGCCAAAAAATGCTGCTCTGAACACAACAGCCGGGATAATCTTGGGGATTTGGTAAGGCAAAATTGGTGGTGATCTTTGGTTTAGTTGCTCATGCATTTATAAGCATGGCTCGTACTAACTAATTAGACAACAGGTTTGCACCCTCACAGACCTAAAAAACTGTTGCAGTCATCAGTTTAATAGATGCCATGTTTGATCTCATTGAAATTCTCCCCTGGACATGCAAATTGATCCTACTTGCAATCCCAGTGGCGGGGCATACAGATGTCAGAAACTAGTTTTCCTACGCAAAACTTTCAAACAAACCTCTGGTTCATTTCCGTTTCGCCGGAGTCCCCTTTGCTGGTTTGGAAGAAGCAACATTTTTTCCATGGGGTATAACACATGAAAATGAATAACTCAACTGAAAAATTCTTCTCATCAGCTACTATTCACCACCTCACACCTCATGAAAAAGCTATAGGTATAGAGTGTGGAAGTAAATAGTGGCTGATACATAGCATTCATCAACTCAACTGGGTTTCATTTAGCCTTTCAATCTGGTTTGTTCTTAGAATTGATTAGCATCCAATTCATTTATAGAGATGTAAATGCATTTTATACATCTCCTCACTTTAGAGGTTGAAGACACAAATCTTTCCCCCAAAGTAGTCTTAAGTGGGCATTTCAACATTGGGAACTGTTCAAAATAAACGATACCAAAACTTGAAAAAAAAATTAAGCTATTAATAATAATAAATTAGGAATGGAGCAACCTTTTAAAGGGGTGTTTTTTAGGAAGATGGACAGTATCCCTAAATTTATTGATGGAATACACAACTCTACAAATTGAAAAGAAAAAAAAAAACACGATAACAGTTTGAGATTTATTCGAAGAATACCAAACTTTTTGCAGTGCGGTGAACGGTAAAAAATTTGGTATTCTTCCCGTATATCTGATACTAGTCTCAAGAGTTTACTGGAAAATAAGAAAAAAGAAGAAAAAGTGATGAACTTGTATAGTGAAGATACAGCTTGATGATAGGAGATGAAAATGAAACAAATAACTAAATAAGGTCACAAATCAAGCAGAGGATGTGGCTACAGAACAATCAGAAAGTATCAATGGCATTGAGCATCTAACAAAAGAGTCATTCCAGATCAACTATCCCGAAATTGGAGAGAAGGATCTTTACTTGGTCAACAAAGTCCGAGCCTGTTGCATACTCGGTTAGCATCCCAACAGCAAAACCAAACATTGCCCATCTGTTCGACCGAAACCCCAGATACAGAAAAATAGAAGATCCCGGATCAAAATCCATGTAATTTCAAAAAAAAAATGTATACACCACTATAATAGATATATACGACATTAAATAAAGGATTGACATGGCTGAAATGAGTAGGACTCATGCACTCATACCAAGAACTGAATTGCTTTGGATATGCATATCCAGGGACCAGGATAACCACGTTCTAAACTACAACCATCAGAGTTCATGTATAATTGCTAGACAACATGTGAAGAAATGAAGAATCCTAGTTTTTCTTACGTACTTAATTAATGGGAAAATCATACTTCTCAGAAATATGTTTATCTAGGTTCAATTCTTATAGTTTTCTAAGGTAACTAACATTAAGTTGGCACTAATCTACAATCTTGCTTTGTAACAGTAGCGTATAACCCAAACAATAGGATCCCTAAGTATATATATTACGATGAATATTACATCGTGTTCATCACCCTATATTGCTAAGTTTTACCATTATTAAATTTAATTTCGTAATCCACTCTAAAATAGTAATAGAATCGAATTGAAGCAAAGGGTATCGTAATTTTGGTTTAAACCAAGGGGGGGAGGAAGAAAGATGAAAGCTTTACCTTCCGTTGGAAATCTCATTCTTCCCAATGAACCCAAAGAACGGACCTTGATTTGCATCTTCAAGCTTCTTCTGCTTAAAGTAATCCTGAAGCTCCTTAGCCTTCTGCCTCTGAAACTCCAAAGTTATCACATTCTTATCACCCCCAACAACCACCGCAGCCGGCTTCAGCGGCGGAGCCACCGTAGAAGACGAAGGGGGAGAAGGAGGAGCTGGCTTGAGAGGAGGAGAAGGGGGAGAGGGTTCTCTGACAGAAGGAGCCGCAGGTCTTCTTAGAGGTCCTTCGGTTTGGGAGCTCCTTATGGTGACTGAATGAGGCTTAGTTGAACAGAATCTAAAAGAGAAAGAAGAGGAGGAGGATGAGGAGGACGGTGAGGAAGTTGGGATTTTGATTTTGATGCATGGGATTGAGGATGTCACTGACATTTTCCTTCTTTACACAGAGACAGGAATTTTGGGTTTTGGGATTATGGGTTGATTTTGTTTGGTCGCGGGTTATAGGGATTAAGGGGTCTCATGCGCGTGTGGATAAGGGATGGCCAAGTTTCAACAGCGAGATGGCTGGTAAGTTATTTGTACTTGTATGTTGGAAAGCAACGTGTCAAGAGGGGATGAAGTGTCCAAAAAAGGGTAATAAGAATTAAGAAATTGCCATTACCCTTTTTTTTCTCTGTAATCTTCACAACTTTTCATTTTCTTATCTCCTTTTAAGTATTATAACTTTTTTAAATTTTTATATAAAATAAAATAATTTTTTAAATTTTTCAAATTTTAAAATAAAAATAATATTAAAAATATATATTCTAATAATATTTTATTTAAATTTTTATTTTCATTTCATCTCATTTAATATATGAAAACAAACGAGACTTAAAAAAACGTTGGTTTGTGAAATTTTTCAAAAACGTTGAAAAGCATAATTTTTTCATTCCAAACAACTTCACAAGGCTTTTTATCTCTTAAAATCGTGAAACTGTGCTAAATGAATGTTTTAGTTCCATGCAATTAAAAGAATTACCATGAGAATGGTTAGTTTGACAGTCCACCAAAAAGTTATGGATCATTTTGATTTGCTTTTAGCAATAAGAAGTGCAATAGTTAAAAATGATTGTACATACAAAAGTAAACTTAACCGAGATAGCTTCATATAATCTATTAGATCTATTTTATAATAAAAATAATTTTACAGTCTGACGTACACTATCAAGATAGACCATTTTATATATTTACTTTTATATAATCTATTTATAGTTAAAATATTTCTCTTTAAGAATATGATATCGGGCTGTGCAGAAATGTATATTTGTAAGTTATTATGAGAAGTTTACTCAATAGCTACACTTTTTTCCCCATATAAAGGAGTGTGTTGATTTCGCTCTTCAGGAAAAAATGATAAGCCAATTAAGTATGGAGTATTGGATAAAGCAAAAGAAAATAATAGGATTACTACCCTCTTACTACTTATTTACTACTTTTTTTATATTTAATTTTTTTTATAATTTTTTATTTTACTTAATAGTTAAGGAAGTGATAATTAGTAAGTTTATATATTTTTTTAATTTTTTCTTAATGATTAAAGATGTTAAAAAAATATTTAAAATAAAATGATAAAAAAATAAAAACACTACAAGTAGTAGATAGGTAGTAAGCCTATCACTACCCGCAAGCAAAACTTTTGATCACATTCAAGACAAAATATTGTATCAGCAATGTGGAATGTAGGCAGTTGTTCATTAAAGATCCAAAAGTAAAAGAATCGATTGAGGCAACAAGTGTGACTTTAAAAGTCTTTTAGACACAACGTTGCGTGAGGCCCACAAACCTATTGAATATGAAAAATATTCTAGCCACAAAAAAATTACACAAAAATAATTTTACAAACTGATTTAACTTTACATGATTCGTCGGATTATAAAGTTACTTTTATTATAAAATAGATTTAATGGATTAGATGAAGCGTTGTGATATTACTTTTGTATAATTCGTAACACTACTTATTGAATATATACTCTAATTTGTTGTACATGTAGATTGATGACTTTTAAATTCAAAGGATTCAATTCCAATAGAAACTGGACCCAAGCCATTCTCATCATCCAGTACGATTTTGGGCAATTTTATTTGCAGTAAAAATCAAATGTTTGCCCTTCTATATATATGCACAAGTTGAATTAACATCCTCTACAGTTAGGCTGTCTGAATTTCAATGGCAGACCAAGAGAGGGAGCTGTGAAGTCCACCTGCCATGGGCAGCCTTGGGGTGCAGTTCCATTGAAATGGGACCCCGCGAGCTCCCTCCTACTAAAATTAGGGTAACCAAATTGTAGGAAATCCAGATCCACACTAGTCATTTAAGCCTGTCATTCATGGCTTTCATTTTCCAGTGGGTAATGGCCCCAAAGCTTCACAGCATCTTACATTGATCACAAATGGGTAAAGATAAACTAGATCTAATAAGATAAGGAGGGGAAAAAAAAGAATAATACATTAATTAGAATAAAACAATAGACAATGAAGTCACACAAAATGAAGTGAAGCCAAGAGTGCCAAAAATTAAAACCAGCAGCAATCTAATATAGACACAAAATTAACAGTCGGACTAACCACAGATAAAGCTCCTTGCTTTGTGACTGTATTCCACGCGGCTCAAAAAACCTGCGTTTTCTTTAGCCCGGGACTAAGTTGAGCAAAAGAAGGAAACAAACAAGCTGAGCCCACATAGGGTAAGAGCCACACTACATGATTGCGCATGAACAATTTCTTTCATTCCCATTGTCAAATTCGTCATCTGATCCATCCACTTCACTGCAATTGGATCAGTTTTTCATCTCAGCAAAAGAATTATAGATTAAGGGAATCAAGGGAATGAACCAGAATAAACAAAACAGAGAAGAATATAATGGAGGGTAGGGGAAAATCATTCTGCTTCCAGCATATGGCAAATCCATCAGAACATGGATGGCAAAACAAGCAAGCATAAAGGATGAAGAGCAAAGGATAATAGCATAATGCTAGCATTCTTTTCGAAGCATTTAGTATCAACTACTTTCCAAGTGCATTTTCCCAGACAATAATATTCAGACCTCCTAATTTAAATAGCTAAAAACTACTGAGTTTTGATCCATCCTTTTAACCAGCTCATTTATCATGTGCCTTCAAGTTGCAACCATCTAGCATGTCAAGCACATTATTTTTCTTCTACCCTGCTGCTTCTCTTTCATAATTGTCTCGGATCTCTACAATTTTCTCCCTACTTCTTTGTCTATCAAATCTTATGTTTATGATCTTTTGGAAATTTTTCCCATCTCCAAATCATTCTCGCATTTCCTTTATAAATTATTTCCAATATTTCTACAACTCTTCCTCTTCTTCTTCCCATCTTGCATGAAAGATAAAAACTCAAATATGACAATAACTTTGGGTGGTTCTTGACAAATTGGGGGATTCTTGAAAAAGGCTTTAATTTATAAGCTAAAAAACAGTGGCCTCCACCTCCAAATGTAGCAAATAGCACTCTAAACTAAGTCATAATTTTCAGAACAGAGGGAACCTGAACCACGCACATTCAAGTAACTCATAGGAAAAACAAAAAGAAAAAGATTTTTCACGTAGTGGCAAATATCACTAAAGATTTTGAGAAGCCAAGATCAACAACTAGCTCAGAGAACTAATGGTGACTGAGAATTCCTAGACACAATTTATTAGCTTAGCATCAATGACACAAATGTTAACATACCTAGACTTTCTAACATGTTTAGGAGACATCCATGACCACAGACATCATTGGAGAGATAAAGGGAGATGGGAGGAACTCCAAAAAAGTACTTAAAATGCAAATAATTGAGTATAAATCACATTTTTCTGAATAAGAAGTACAAGAATTTCCATACCTGGGCTCAAATTCCCTGATCTCAACGAGCTCACTCCCACACGCATCTGTCCACTGCACTTTCCTCCTTTCACTATGACCAGGGATATCACTACCTTTTTCACCCAATGCTTCGCGTTCACTAGCGTTCTCAACAGAGACAGGGGGTTTGTCTGATGATGGCTTCTTCAAGCTACTTCTAATAGCTACCTTTCTTGCATTATTGTCATAATCTGGAGCAGTGGTACAATCCTTGCCATTATCAGAAGTAAGAGGCTCTGGCAAGACATCTTGATGTTGGGCAGGGCCCACTTTAAGAGTCGAGGGGGTGTCAAGCCCTGGGGAAGCGCGACCAAAGCAGACGAAGGAAGCGCACCCGCGGGAAAGCCAGTTCTTCGTGGAAGCCAGCTGGAGGTTAGGATCAGATTCTTGGTCCACCAACTGGTACTGATTCCAAGGCGAAACTCTCATGGGTTTATCTTCATTCTTCTGACCCAAGAGAAGGAGGGCCAGGCCCTTGCTATAACCAGAAGCTGAAGAAGAAAAGAAACCTCCACCTTCTACCGCCAATAACATCAGTTCTGCACATCGGGGCACCCAGGATAAATTTCTTTACTGCTTCCTCCCCATAGAAGGATAAAATTAACCTGTTACGACTATCAAAAGTATCAGAACTGGCATGTTCTCAGGATACCAAACATAAATACTGTTCTCAAATTCTCTATTTTAATTTTTCTTGTGCAGATGTCCAGTTGAACCAGTTTTAAACTTTTTTAAGCATAGTCAATAGTGATAACAAAACAACTCATGAATTGTGGCACATAAACAAATTCCAAATTCACATGATTCTAATAAAAAAGACGTGCCAATCCAAAATTATTTAGGAATGTTCTCACTGTAAAGTCAAGTACTCAGAAATCAGAAAGATTACGATAGACAGAGTCTCATCAAAAAAATATCAAGGGAAGCTGAGAAGTATGAGATTTTTTATAAGAATTAGGGAAAATTACTAACGTGCTTTTGCAAGTACCATTTTTCCGAATATATCAACATTGAGAAAAAGGGTAAAAAAAATGCCGAGAGAGAGAGAGAGAGGTCACATTAAGAGAGCAACCAAGAACCAAGCTAGCGATGGCAAAGGGGAAAGAAGGAAGTTAATAAAAAAGAAAAACAGAAACGAAAAAAATTGAGGCGAATATTAATATAAATTAACCCTCAATTAGTTTTCACAAAAACCAACATTATTAATATTTTTCTCCTGACCATCATCAGGTTAATCAACATTACAAGCAAAATTACTACGTAAACCACCACGTTACTTCTAAAAAGAATTTGCTATATCGATCCACAGTTGGGTAAAAAGGTTTCACACAAATCAACAGAAATTCAAAAAATTAAAAGTTAAAAGGGGAATTAAAAGTTAAAAGGGGAGAAACTTAGCCATGCCATGGAGATATAGCACCATCAAAACCTTATTTTGTTAAGTTGCAGAAAACTGATAATTTAATGGTAATAATAAGTCACAAAATAATGGAAGACGTTGTAGATCTCCTAACTTCCAATCAATAAGAGCATAAAGGAATTAAATTTGATATCATACTTCGTTACCCAATCTCGGTGAAGTTTCAATATATATGAAAAATTACTACTTTAATAAGCATTCCAAGTATTATCTCTATATGAATCATTATGGCTGTAGCATTTCTCTACTTTGAAAAAAAAAAATGTAGAACTTGCCATATAATCTATTTATAGCGGTAATTTAACGAGGAAAAGAAAAGAAGTTAAATAATATCATTGCTTCGATGAGTGCTCTGTTAGTTTGAAAATAAAATGCAGGAAAGGAGATGAAATTCAAATTCTGAATCTCAAATTTTTACGATCCAACTTATAAAATAACTGAAGTCGCCACTTCGCGGAGCTTAGTTCGACTAGTTAATTTCATTGTGCTGAATTTTTCACGTTTTTGAAATTCAAAAGGACAGATAGAAAGAAGAAATGCATCAGCAAAGCATAAGATTCAAAACTTTTTAATTAAATTCTCGAGAACTAATCGGAAAGTCAGATCAAACTAGAAGGAAAAACGAGTAATACCCAAAGAGATGTAAAATCCAAGTGAGATCTCCAGCGAGTATTCGCGCCGGCGGGCGGTCAAATCGGCGGCTGCGAAATCTCCGATCGTTGGTTTGTACGAAAAAGTCGCCGAGGAATTGGGAGAGGGAAAAATTAAATGAAATAGAAAAGGAAAAAAAAAAAGGATTTATGTGAACTTCTGGACAGAGTTATTTTAAAAGGAGGATTGGGATAGTGACTCCCACGGCGCATGATAGCGATGGGTCCCCTATTTAGTTTTTTTTTAACTATTTCTTATTCTATTTAATTTTATATCCCTACTTGAAAATTAAATAATAATTGGAGTATCTTGCTTTTGTTTGATTGCTTATGGCTTTTTTTTTTAAATCCGTTTTATTAATTTAATTATAAAGAGTTCAAAGCTATGATAGTTAAGTAATATTTAACTATAAAAGGATAAAAATATGGATAGTATTTTTTTTATAATGATATATTTCACTATCTTTTTCTCAAGCATTATATGATTATTTATATAAAACTAATATATTTTATCTGTTAAAAAATTTATTTTCTTCACTCTTTGTTATTTTATTTTAAATCTTAGAATTATAAGTTTCTAGCACATAGTTTACTGTTTTTTTTTATTATATAAAACTTGACTTTTTAGATGAATTATTATATTATCAACCTGGTGTGTAAAACACATCAATTAGATCACTTATATGATAATATTTGATTTGTAAGATTTAAATTTTAAAATTTATTTTTCAAATCAGATTATGACGTGTAAGTATTTTATTATATGTGCTTTACATACCGACTTGATAATAAAATTTTTCTTTCAGAAATTAGGAGAATGTCATTTCCATAAAAAGACTGTATTTACTTATTTATTCAAATTGATTATTTATTTTTATATTTATGAACATTCTTGCTTTTTTCTTATCATATATTAGTCAAAGAAATATATATATATATATATATATATATATATATATTAGTTTTTAGTATACACCCTAGAGCACAAAGAGGCTAGCGTGCTCATTTTAATAATTGACATCATTTTGAGGGCCCTCAAGTGTGACATCTTATGTACAAATTGCATCAATCCATGATTTTTCCAAGAGAGCTTTGATTTTGTTGGAAATTGGAGTTTAGGTATATGATGAGTTTTTTTATTTTTTATTTTATTATTATTATTGATGAAACTATTTTTTTTTAATTTTTTTCTGAAGGAATTTTTGGATTGGCCAGAAATATTAAAAAGTTCTCATGAAATTATAAGTAATTTTCTTGGAAATGTGTTTGTACTTTTTCTTTTGCTTTTTCTCCATTAAAATTAGTTGGATATAGACCAACTACCCATTCAAGTAATTATGGGACCTTTTAAGGTGGGAACCACATTCTGGCAGACATTTTCTCTTAGAGGTTTGGACCGTATTTTGCAGCCAAACAAAAAGCGAGAATGAAAAAAAAAAAAAAGATCACTTATAAATCTTTCCCAAATTGCCTTATTTGAGAGACAGACATGTAAGATAACACATAAAATGATCATTATAATTATCCAAATAAACTTTTTATATAATATTAAATCCTCATAATATAGGTAGAAAATCTAAAATATATGAGAGTGAAATTCACGACTCGTTTAGATATAGAAATCATCTTATTTTATCTTATAATTATAATTTTTTTAAATTTTTATATAAAATATAATAAATAATTTAACTTTTTTAAATATTAAAATAAAAATAATATTATAATAATATTTTATTCGATTCTTCTCACCTCATCACCATGTTCAATGAACAAGAAATCAGTAAATGCTAACATTTATGGCGCAAAGACTGGGCTTTTGATGAAGGAGTGACGTTGGGAGATGATCTCAGAAGTATGTAAATGCATGATTGTTGGGTGGTGGGTCAAAAGAAGCTGCCTGCCTTCCTACGTTCAAATTTGGTTTGAGCTTCAAGCCACCTTGATGCCCAATCCCACCTACCAAAATTAGCTATAACTTTATTTTCCAAATAAGGGGACTAATCTGACTTGGGAAATTTTAATATCTATAAGGATACATATAAGAGGAAACCCTGGAAGTTCAAGCTATTTCTAGACATTATATAAGTGTATGAGAATTCAAATTTATATTGCAAATTGGCGTGGAGAACATGCATTTCAGACTATTAATATGCGAAGATTTGGGCTGTATAAAAAATAAAAATAAAAAATCAGATGATGATTAGAACCTGTGATAAGAAATCATGTATGCAGGAAGTTGGACAATTTCATGAATTTAGTTCCATGGTCACAGCCATTGACACTGCCTAGTTTGTTTTTATAATTATTTCTAACTTATTTCATATAATTATTATAATTTTTTAAAATTTTTATATAAAATAAAATAAATAATTTAATTTTTTAAAATTTTAAAATAAAAATAATATTAAAAAATATATATTCTAATAATATTTTATTTAATTTTAATTTTAATCTTCACTTATTTTATATACTTTTATTTCATCTGAAAGACCAAACAACACCTAAACATGTCATGTGATCAAGAAACCTTCTTTTTTGTGCAGTGAAAAGCAGCAACCCATGATAAATAAAAAATTAACGTGGAAAGTGTTGAGAATTTGGAGGTGGTGGTGGTGACTATGAATGCACCTCAATGCCCATGAATGTTTTATGTACTTTTATGGAGTCAATTGTTTTGACTTTTCCAATAAAATGGAATCCATCTCTGTGGCCTCGGGACCTCAACATATATATATATATATATATATATATATATATTCCCAATCAAGTAATGATTTTTTTCTTATTTAGCAAAGCATATCAACAAAAAAACAGTGAATTGTTTCATAATCTCCAACTGCTCCCAAGGAAATTGAACGAAAGTTCATTTCTTTTACGGTTGCTTCCCTGTATCTATTGGAAAAAGGCAGCTTAAACAGTTTCTAGTACTGGTAGTGAGTCACAGTCACGATCTCATTCTTCTTCCACCCCTTAACTTCAGTCCATGTTAAAAGACAAACACAGTAGAGATTCTCAAACCCTGGGGGCCCCAAAATTTCGTACAATTTTTTTTTTTTTTTTGTCAACTCCAATCTTATCATGTCGCTTCAATTTAATGAAGCCATGTGCTACAATCACAATAAATAATTGGATCCAAAGATGTAATTTTGATTATTTTTAACATTTCAGTGGTTTGTCATACAAATTAGTAGATTGGCAGAACAATAAACTTGAAAGAAAACACTTCTAGGTAAATAAAAACTCCTACTCAAAAAACACAAATCAGTTTAATGAAATGAAAACAAGAAGGATTAAAAGAAAAAAAAAAACAGACAAGCATAGGAGCCAATTTAGATATTCCAGATGTATTCAAACACAATGGCTTTACAGAAGATACAATAGACCCAAACTCACATAGAAGTAAAATAAATGGTTGTGGTATCAGTTCCATCCTGTGCTTTTACTCATTAATGGAGGTGTGAAGAAGCCTTGTAGTCACCTTGGTTCTTCTTCCCTAACTGCGTGGCCAGAGACCGGTATGATGGTCAATTTTAGTAACTGGAATCATTAGCAGGACTATCTGCATGCATGTCCATGGCAGAATCGTTTGAACTGTTCCAGCTCGGGGAGTAACCTCCCCGAGTAATGTGATAGTGTTGAAGACTCTGGCGGAGAGGGCTTGATAAAGCATTTGAGAAGACTGAATTCTTGGATTGATGATCACAATGCTCGGAGCGACTTCCGTGCCCAGCGCTTGTTAGGCCAGATGAGCCTGAAGATACCGGGAAACCTGAGTTCATGACATGACTTGTAGGTTGAGAATGCTGATGTTGTTGCACGGGAGCTCTAGGGGACATCGATGGCTCCTCCCCGCAGTAGTCCAGCTCATTCTGCTAAGAGACCATAAAGTTTCAATTTTTAAATAAAGTTAAACCAATACAAACAGCTAATACCAAATGTTGAAATTCTCAATATAAGAAAAGAAAATCTGTGCCATGCATACAAATACGTGTGTGCCCGTGTATTATAATGTCTATGTACAGATACAGATTCAACTATTTGCTGTGTATTGATTTTGAGGCGTCCAAAGAAATGCAATAACAAGGAGGCCACCGACTTCAGATGTGATTTAAAAAAATGGGATCTCATTAACCATTTATTAACATGTACCCATTGGATCAAGGGCCGTACTACATTGTACATGTTTCAGAATAAACAAAATCTGAAGTACTACTTTCGATCCAAGCTATTACATTATAGGTACATTTTGTGGGCAGAATAGGATCTTGAAATGGAGTAGGAATTCTTTTTTCTTTTTCTTTTTGATTTCGTTGTTGAATTGCACCTGATACTTAAGGACCATCTATAGAGTTATCTCGCATATCTTAGCAAACAGATTACAGTAAAATGGTTGTCATATGTAACCAAGTGAGAAGTACATATGTAATCATGAGGCATGGAAGCAATATACAGAGGAGCAAACGACAGAATGTGAATAACATGAAATGATGCAGATATTTACGGTTGGAATGTAAGACCCAATCAGAAAAGTCAAGTACTGAGGCTGTTTCTCAATGGCCTCTTAACTAACCAAGTTAAACTCTATATTGTATTATTTGAAATTGCATGACACAATTCTCAATGTCAATTCAGAGTTCATACCTGTTTAATATGTTATAAGAGTCTGCTTACAATCACAATAGAAGACCGTAAACAACTCGGGCAGGGTGAATAGTTAACAATACCTGAATGTAATTAAGAATATCAACTGTTGCAACCCTAGATCCTTCCTCTTGTTGTCTCCGGATCCATTGATAGAGTTTTTCCTGAAAAATAAATGACCAGGCTACATCGACAGAATGTCAAGGCCATTAAGGCAAAAGACTTAACTTAAACACGATGTAAAATATTACTGCTAAAACCTTCAGAACCTGTTGCCTACTGCTTGGTACAAGAAGTTTTAAACTAGAAGGATTAAGTGCCAAACATCATTCAACCAAACAAGAGCCCAAAGCCACAAAAATCCCTGATTATGTTCCAATGACTAATAGGAAAATTCTATCATGGGACGTCATGCAAACAAACGTAACCTCCCAACTCTCTAATTATGTTCCAACAGCACAAAGCCACAAAAACCCCTCCCAATTTTACCTCGCGTTTCACAAGAATTAAGGAAGAATATGCTTCAGCGATAAGTATTTAATACAAACCCCGGAATGTAAAAGAGGTTTTCCACTTTTAAGTTCAATGCCAACCAACTTAAGGATAACATCAAGACAAAAACTTTGGCTACCTTATCATGTTTTCCTTGAGAAGGTAAATTAATTGTCTGCTTGTGACATTCAAGCCACAACGCAAACACAAAAAAGGTAAAGCAGAGAAGAAGCACCAGTAAATTACACGTGCTTTGCTAATGAGAACCATACAAATTTCTGAGAAAAATACGACCATCAAGTAGATCAGTCCTGGAAAAAGGAAAGAAAGTGATTCCATGATTGCTACTTTGCCATGGATGATTACAGAGAAAACAGCTACTGGAATCTTCATTACAAAATAAAAGAGAATAATG
Source organism: Juglans regia (assembly GCF_001411555.2). Taxonomy (NCBI): domain Eukaryota; kingdom Viridiplantae; phylum Streptophyta; class Magnoliopsida; order Fagales; family Juglandaceae; genus Juglans; species Juglans regia. The sequence goes on along the minus strand of NC_049906.1, from coordinate 1,575,440 downwards.
AAGTAGTACTCTGAAGTTACACCTTCTAAGCTTGGTTCAAGAAACAAAACAACAAACAGAGGCAATGCAAAGCATTTCAATTTCAATTTTCCTTTTCTTTTCTTTTCTATGATATGGAAAAGCTAGATTTCAGTTTAAAAGTTCCTCCATACAACAACAGCAACCCCATCACGCAGCCCATTGCTCTATCCTTGAAAAGTAAAGATGCAAGTACAAGATACGGATAATGAGAATATATTGATATGGCAAATCCTATAAGTAACTGTCCAAGTCATTTAGTAAGTACAGATGAGCAGAGATTTTCTACAACAGAAAAAATGCCAAGTATCATCATCCTAGATACCCATATGATGCTCTTGATAGTTGATTAACTTTCAGTAAAAATGTTTCTTTCAGATTGTTCATATTCAATGAGTAATGTATATAGCCATTGATGACCTTTTGCAGCAAGCCTGTGATATACATTCCGTTATCTAACATATCATATTTTGATAAAGCTTACTGCATACTAGATGAATCTTTCACAGTACATATCATCGACAATACATACTGAGATATGATTCAGTCATATATAAAAGACTCTCCCTTCAATTGTATTTGTGTAAACTAGATATAGTTGTTCAAAATTACGAATTTAAAAGGATACTTGATAGGTCTAGGGTTCAATTCTCACGGACACATACTACTCATAGACAAGAATACACTTACACTGCCGCCTTTCTCCTTTAAATTGCTGATGTCCCTTGTGCATCTAGCCGCAGTGCCTCATTGCTAGCTAGACCTTGGAAAAACTTGAAACTACTTTCCCACTTCTAAATTTAGTATTTAGAAATCACCTGGTATTTTCTTACAATTGAGGGTATTTTCACTATAATCTAAAGGTGCTCACTTCAAATATAGGAAATTTCAAACAAGGCCCATATGGTGGGCTGAAAAAAAAAACAAACAAGAAAACAAAAAAAAACACTGTTCACTCTTGTGATTAACTCCAAATGCTTGTCCAGATTTTGACAAAATTGGCTATTTATTCTTCCCTAACTACTATTCTAACACTTCAAGTATCCCCCTACGTCAATGAAAAGGTTGTATTTTTGAGAAAATTGAATCTTTTCTTATCTCAACACCCTCTCACCCGTTCTAGCAAGTGAAGCACAGCTCACCTAACGAAAATAAAAACTTGAAAAAAAAATGACAATCATATAGATACAATATATTCCATCGATTAATGTAATAAAATCTAATTAATAATCAAAGTACAAACGAGACAATCTAAAACCAAAAACAAAGAACAATATATATAAACATTTCTAGTCCAGCAAGCATAGAAAGGAGAGAGGAGTGATACGTACAAGTCCGTGGCGTTCACCGGCTTGAAAGGAGAACTTGTGGTGGTTCATGGACTGGGTGTAGAGCTGAGAGAGGGAGTTAGCCGCGCTGCAAAACGACGCGTACATGGTCCGATCCACCTCGTCCAGGGTCGTCGCTATGGACTTCCTCTTCTTCCCCATCGCTCGTTAGACAATTTCGATTCGGCGATCGAATGTTGCGACGATATGGGAGGCTTTTTTTATGGAATCAGGAGAGAGATAGAAGAACAATGTAAAAGGGAGAAATGGCCGAAGGGGGGGTTTTGTACTACGAGAGTGGGAGCAAAAGTTGCAGAGTAACGTAAAGGACACATGGTAAATATCGCGGCTATGTAATTATTACTAATCTTTGTGTAATCTATCATAAGATACTAATTTATCAAAAATAAATATTTACACAATCAATATTAATATCATAATATCTAATGAGTAGTGCTACAGTCATAAAATGATTATATAAAAGTAATTCTATAAATTGACGTAATTTATTATGATCTGTTAGATCTGTTTTACAATAAAAATAATTTTACAATCTAATAAATTACATCAAGTTACATCAATTTATAAGATTACTTTTGTGTAATCACTCTGTGACTAAAGTATTTCTCATATCTAATATTTTGGGACTGCTTAATTCTTTTTGTAAAATCTATAACGATATAATTTTACATATAACTTTCTGTATAGAATTAACGCAAAGAGCGATCGAGTGAAGATTTGATCGGGAACAACTAATATCTAGTGAAGGTTGATCATCAATGCCCAAAAATCAACCCAATTAGCTCGAGTTTGAGGAGATTGATTATTGAATAATCGTGTTCATGATCCACACTGCATGACATGAGTTCGAGTTCAAGTCTATCTTGATCACCACCTGGTGATCTATGTCATGTTGAGGCAGCAACATCAAGTGAAGTCAAACAATTGTAATCTAGGATATGATTGTGTAAAGACTATAGTGCTTATTACAATGACGTGTGTGAGAAATCAACTAAATTAACCACCTATTACAACGTTGTATTATTGATCCTGATCATATTAGCTAGAGCTTAGGTTATGTATGAAATCAACTCACAAATCGGATAAACCCTCCTTATGACCAAATACATGATTTTCATCATAATAATCAAGTCAAGCTAAGTAAGGAATGTTGCATTCATCAAAACAAGTAGGAATCACATTCAATTCACAAGTCCAACATGTGTCTTGACCAAGAAGAAGCCCATGCAATTCTTCAAGAAATTTGAAAGCTTATAATTGTTATTCTACATGAATACTGCTACAATCACAGAGATATTTTATAAAAATAAATTCACAAACTAATGTAGTTTCATGTGATACGTTAGATTTATTTCTCAATAAAAATAACTTTACAATTTGACGTACTATATTAAATTACGTTAGTTTATAAATTTATTTTTATGAAATCTCTTTATGGTTAAAGTAGTTCTCATTCTACATAAATCAAAAAAAGAAGGACGCCCACGATAAGGAATAACCATTTTATCCATGTTTTTATGAAATATTTTTGAAGTTTTCACATAACAAGTATGTAAGACTCACACGTCTTGAATGTTGCCAAAAGCAATATACTTGATTCTACCTTATACATTGCTATCTTACTATTTTCATCCAAGGATGATGTTAATATACTTCTCTACCATTGAACAAGAGAACAACAACAATCCATCTCGAACGTCCAATGTCTACGTACACTACCACACCTACGGCCACAACACAACATTGCACTTCTTGTTAATGTCCCTTCAATTTTGTTGTTCCTTCAACTAGTACTATTCTTACCACCATCGCTCTTCCAAAGCAATCCATTTTTGGTATTGGATCTTGTTTCTATATAATATTGAGCATGATTTTAAAAAATAGTAATACCGGATATAGTTTTAGAGTATGTAAGTTTCGTACAATATTTTTAAAAAAAATAATAGACCTATTATAAAAAAGTAAGTCTAATTATTTTACGTAAGATTTATATTCTTTAGAATTGTACATAACATTATTAAAAAAAAGAATAATGATACATGCAGCTATAAAATGCATAAGTGCTGTATAGTAGTTTTGAAAAATAGTTAAATCTATTATTAAAAAATTATTTTTTACGTGGATCTCATATTTATTTATTTTTTTTAAAGTAATTACACAGTATTTACACATTCACGACTGTAATTATCTTTTTTTTTAAAAAAAATTAAAATATAGATATAAAAAATATTATCTATACTTACAATTTTAGTTACATAATTATTAGTGCTGATGCATTAACTATTAAAAATATCAAATTTTTTAAAATTTAAAATTAAAATTAAATATATATATATATATATATTGATAAAATAATTGGGTGGCGGCAAGGCAACATCTAGCATGAGCTCTTCATTTCCTAACAGAATCTCGAGAAAGGAAACCCTGTAAAAGCAGAAAGAAACCCAACATGGATGCCACTATAACGTCCAAACTCCCAACGCTCTCTTCGGTCTTCTAACTGACTGCGCCTCAACGCGGCACCACTTTCTCTCTTCTTACGTTCCATTCCGTTTCTGCAAGCTCTCTCACTCTCTGGCTGAACTCGCTTTCTCGCTCCCCGGCCTTAGCTCCCTCCGTTTCGCCGGTACGTAAGTACCCTGCATGCCTTCGTTTTGGAACCGTATGGTTGCGGTTCGATGTGTTTTTAAAAATGTGATTCGTAGGTGTTGTTAGTCTTCTCTTTTTTCGTCAATCTGTTCTTATGGTCGCTGAATCGGATCCAATTTTTCAAAATGCTTCGGATCCAAATGTCACTTTTGTTTATAAAATATGGATCTGGTTTTCGGAACTGTTTCGTTTTGCGAAGATGTGGAATTTCGGCAAGTGATCTGAAGCATTTAGGATTTTTTTTGTGATGGATGAAAATTTTCTGGTGATGGATCTGTGATCCTTCTGAAATGTGCTTAATGAAATTTAAACGTTTTTTTATTTTTCCTTGGGATTTGGACTTCTCTGCCCGGAACTTAACAGTGTATGATTCGTCAAAGCTGAGTGTTTTTCCGTGCGGTTTCGTTAACCAGATGATGATTTTCAATTTTTTTGTTTTATCTAAAAAAATATTTAAATAGAGCGTGTTCATACAATAATGCATCATAATGCCAATTGTGATAGGATTTTTATCATTTTCACTATATATGTTGCTGAGTGGGTGGAAATCTTGGACTTCCATGTAGATGTGATGGATTTCTTTATTGAAGCTGAGGGATAACCGGATAAGGAAATTGCATTGGTCAAGTCTCGGAAATATAATATAATAATGGCTCCGGCTGGCAAGGCTAATGAGAGGGCTGCAGCAGATGCAGCCGCATGGATGTTCAATGTCGTCACTTCTGTTGGGATTATCATTGTCAACAAAGCCTTGATGGCTACGTATGGCTTCAGTTTTGGTAAGTTCCTCTTTATTTATTTATTTTTCTTTTCTTTTTTATGTTCTTTCTCTACATTTTATGTTGCCTTTTCACATTAAATTTATCAGCATGATGGTCTGCTATTAAATAGTAATCTGTTTACTTATTAAGCAATGCCTTTGTGCACTTTAAAACTCTAATGCAAATTTTCATCTTGAAAAATGTTTAAGGGATTGTTATAGATATAGACACGCTGCTCATAATCCGGATTTTTATACTTCTAAGTAATTGCTATCATTTGCAGCTACTACATTAACTGGTTTGCATTTCGCAACAACAACTCTGATGACTGTGGTTTTAAGGTGCCTGGGATATATTCAAACGTCTCATCTACCATTCCCGGAGCTTCTAAAATTTGTTATCTTTGCTAACTTCTCTATCGTTGGAATGAATGTTAGTCTGATGTGGAACTCTGTTGGATTCTATCAAGTAAGTTCCCAATGACCATGGTTGGGTCTTCATTCTGGTGAAATATTGCACCAATTTTTTTTTTTTTTATAAGTAAAAAAAAAATGTAAAAAATGTACCAATTATTTTTTAATTTAGCTTAAGAGGATCAACCGTGTGTTGGACGTGTAAAAAATGTAGTTTGCAAATGATTTTTCAAAATAAATAAATAAATGCTAGAAATGACTGCGAACGTCATGTATTATCAACTTTATATGCAGATTGCTAAGTTGATCATGATCCCAGTGTCCTGCCTTTTGGAAATTGTGTTGGATAAAATTCGATACTCTAGAGACACGAAGCTAAGCATAGCAGTAGTTCTACTGGGTGTTGGCGTTTGCACTGTCACCGATGTGAGTGTTAATGCCAGAGGCTTCATTGCAGCCTCTATTGCAGTATGGAGCACCTCTATGCAACAATATGTAAGCTGTCTATTCCTCTAGACATACCCCCATATTCCTCTAGTATATGTCATATACATTAGAGCCCACCGGATTTGTTCATTTCATGTGCGTATATGTGTTTACCTGCATGATATACCGTTAATTTGGATTTCAATAATTCAAACTGTCATCATCTAGTAACTTTTTTTTTTTGTTAAACTCATCAACAGTGTTGTCTAAAACACACACTCTCCCTATCTGCTGTCTTTACTGTTCAAAAAGGCTTATTGTTTTATCAAACCTCTGTATGCAGTATGTTCATTTTCTTCAACGGAAGTATTCACTTAGCTCTTTCAACCTGTTGGGACATACGGCTCCAGCGCAGGCTGCTTCATTGCTGTTATTAGGCCCCTTTCTAGATTATTGGTTGACAAACAAAAGAGTTGACAGTTACAACTATAACATAGAGTCTATGGTAAGTACAACAGCCATTTATTGCTAGTGGTCTATGATTCTAACACAAAGTTCATTGTAATTTTATCTTTTAATCTGCAAATGAAAATTGCATCAACAGTTTTTAAATTATCATGTTATATGCAAAACATTTGTGGGCATGTCCATATAGTGTCAATTGCTTTTATGCAATTAGAAAGGTATTTATATTTCCTCAAACAGTTTCCTTGGGCATGGAAGGAACTTAAAAAAGTTTCTGTTCATGACATCCCAATGAAACTGTAATCCAAACCATATTTCTGTTCTGTGCCAGAATGATCCATGAATTTACTTTCTAATATATTGTGTTGTGCAGTTATTTTTAAGTGAACCATTTGTAGAATTGTTTGTGGCAGTTCCCGTTTAGAATTGACCATTTGTGGGCATTTCGATGTGGTGGTGTTAGCTTACATGACTAATGTGCAACCCATTTGTTCTACTTCTAATTGCATAGAGGGACGAATGTATTCTGGCTTCTTTCTTATTCTTTTTTATTTTAATAGAATGGTAACTCACAATTTCAACTGTAACTTGGTCTTAACAGATGTTTATAATTCTTTCATGCACTATTGCCGTGGGGACCAACCTCAGCCAATTCATCTGTATCGGCAGATTTACAGCTGTCTCTTTTCAAGTTCTTGGTCATATGAAGACAATCCTTGTTCTGATTTTGGGATTCTTTTTCTTTGGGAAGGAGGGCCTCAATCTGCATGTGGTTTTGGGAATGGTCATAGCTGTAGTTGGAATGATTTGGTATGGCAATGCCTCATCTAAGCCTGGCGGAAAGGAGCGTCGGAGCCACTCACTCCCTACTACCCGACAACCAAAACAAAGCGGTTTATCAGAATCCACTGAGCTTGATGGGAAAGTATAATCAGATCATTAGGAATTAGGAAAACTGAGCATTACACAGGTGGCTGATTCCAGGATGATCTTAATTAATCAAGATGGAAAACCACTCCACTCATTCGTTTCTAATTATTTTCCAAACTTTCTGGGATTCCTAGTTTCACTTTCATTTCTTTGTTCCGAGTTCCCCTTCTCCCACTTAAGAGAATGGATGTTTCTAGACAGGCTTTTACGTTTCTTACAAAATTTTCCGTTGCATGATTGTAATTTATAGTGATAAACATTTTTGTGGCATTTATTTCCAAACCATGTGTACGATGAATAACATTTTTCACTTTTCAAATATATTGATCTGGCTCATCTTCTTTTTTTTATGCCTTATATTTTTAACTACTATCATAAACATGCATACACAGGGAGAACAACAGCGATTTCTTTACCCAAGGATCCAATTGACTAGTGGATTCTCCTACCAGTTTGGTCATGGATTTCAACTTCGGCAACAGCTTTCTTCTTGGCCATGTATACAAGCTGTGTGAGAGTGAGTGAGTGAGAGAGAGAGAGATGAACATTCTCTCTTCCGAGTTCCTAAACTTTCAATATTCATGCAGCTCTGTCGCGTTCTTGTGGGAATAATCAAGAAGGGGAAAGACAGAAACATACGAGAGGATAATATGGTTCTTGCATGGACATGGTCATGGTGGAGATAGATGAGTTGGTGGGTAATGCTGATTTCTTCCAACAGTTTCTTTTGCTCTGGAAGTCTTTACTGGAAGCTTTGGGTTAATGTTTCTTTCATTATCCATTCTATGATCATTCCGGTGCTTCATATTAGTCGTACACTAGCGCATTCAGGTGCACATCAATGCACACCAGATTCAGAGGCTAAATGTTAGTTTGTCGCGAGTAAATTTCATTCAAGAAAAATGTTAGTTTGTATCTCACCCACTCATTTTGACCGCATTTATTTTATTTTTTTATTTTTTACTTAATGATTAAGAGCACATAATTTTTAATGTGTTGATATATTTTTTTATTTTTTAAAAATATTTAAATATGTTAAAAAAATAAGTAATTCTACATATAACCGTAAAATATGTAACTGCCACATAATTGTTTTGAAAAAAAATAAAATCTACTATTAAAAAATTAATTTTTTCATGTAAATTATATATTTTTTTCATTTTTTTCAAAATAATTACACAACAATTGTATAATTCATAATTGTAAATATATTTTATCTAAAAGAATATGAAAAAAAAAAAGCGGTCAAATGAGCAGCTCTTCGTTAAAACCACGTGTACCTTTTTACGTTTGATTAGAAATTCGGGACCACATTTGATGGGAAAAGCTCGAGCCAAACAATATGCAAAATCCAGATGAATTTTTGAGAATTTAATGAATTATATATTTTTTATAAAAAGTTTTAAAAACAAATGGTGAATGGGAAGCCCTTCGCACTCCACAAGAAATAAAACAAACTGAAAGTCCCCACCAATTTAAGCCCCAGTTGAATTCTTTATGAATAATAATAAATTGAGATGATGAGTAAATTTTGTAATACCCACATATAATGAATTTAAATGTGTTTAAATATTAATATGAGTTTATATACATTTGAATGTTAAAATAAATTTATATGTTTATGAAAAGCTAAAAAATATTGTAAATCTCACCTATAAAGATGTATTGAATTGAAAAATATGAAATCACACGTGTAAAGAAGTTTTTAATTAAAATGAGTTTAATAATTTGAGAGTTGAGTGTTTGCATGTTACACTCAGCTTAAAATTAGTTCAGTCCAAGATCCAAACGGGCCTTAGATAACATTTAACTGTTAATCTCTTCACCTGAGATATTTTATTCCCCTGTTACTTGATAGATCATTGGCGTCAAATTATGATGCAATCTATGCTCTTATAATTCTGCCTCGAAACAATATCCACAACAAATTGTGTTATACCTCAGCATCAGAGTAAGAAAAGAAACTAGCTTTTTGCTAAGTAAATTAGAAGAAAAAAAGTAGGCAATCCATCAAACTCCAAACCACAGAGTACACCGGATTAGCTTCCTAGACATCCACACAGGTATAAGAACACCACTTAGATAGAAGCATTAAAAAAACCAAAATTGAACAAATAAGATAATATGGTTAAGTGGATAAGAACCCAACAACAATGTCCCGCCCAACCACGGCCACAGTACAAAAGTCTAAAGATGTCTGATAACATGCTAAATAACAAAAATCATCGTCGAGCAATCATATATAAATTGCATAAAACAAAGAAAAAAACCTCAACGCTTCTTAGAGACACCAACAGTCTTCCCCCTACGGCCTGTAGTCTTGGTGTGCTGGCCACGAACACGAAGGCCCCAGTAGTGCCTCAGACCACGGTGGTTCCTGCATAAGTCTCAGTGTCAGCTCAATTTTATGTTTCACTGGCCAATATGCTTAACTGCAATGTTGACGATTCAGAGACTGAAGAATTTCAGTACCACATTTTGGGAACTGACTAAAGAAACCAGCCCATGATCATATGTAAGTGAAAAGTTATAGTACCTTCAAGACTGGTTTTGAGAAAGCAACTGGAGATTTGGAATCACGAAAGTCCTATATCAACTATTTGGCACAAATTGCAAATGTCTTGAGCTTCCTCTAATGTGTGATGGCTACCATCTCAGATTCTAATTATATTAAGGATCAGGGGATGGTAAGTATTTTCTAGCAATATATACCCTATGAATTCCACAAGGCAAACAGTTAACAAAACTATTAAACATCCTAGATCTCAGGCACCTATGAGTCTTGGGTGCTGTGGTTGAAAAATGCCTCATTCATGGCCTTATAACAAGTGTGTGCCAGCATGTGGTAATTGCAAAAATGGATCACTTGCATTCGCAACTCGGATGGTTCGAGTTCAGATGTAGGCTATAAATGTAAGTATGAAAACAAATTAAGTACTTTTTCACTTGTAGTGTTGAAAACGTTATAGTCACCTGATCTTCTTCAATCGTTCCAAATCATCCCTCAACTTCATGTCAAGTGCATTGGAAACCACTTGAGAGTATTTGCCATCCTTGTAATCCTTCTTCCTATTCAAAAACCAATCTGGGATTTTGAACTGCCGAGGGTTGGCAACAATAACCATGAGATTGTCCAACTCAGCAGCCGTTAATTCACCCGCTCTGACAATAACAATATCACAAAAAATCAACAGGGGTGTCTAATTTTAACTAATTGGAACTTATAATAAAGGCACATTAGTTGGTCATAAAATGAAGTAATTAGCAAAAGCATAGATATACCACAAGATAACAATCCTATAATTTATAAAATACTAAGTCAATAGCAAATCGATACAAGTCCTAGTATGACACCATAATACCCATTCAACACATGATTCCCTGAGTGTGATGCCGCCAATTTATTCAAACATGCAAAACGGACAATTTGAAATGTAATCTGCGCATATGGACATCATCATAGATGCTAGTTCTTAAAATGTAACAAATCCACCATTTTAGAGCCATATTTAATAGAAATTCTAAGGATTGTGCGCATATGGACATAATCAACCATATTATGATATGATTAACTTCAGTCACTCCACCTATCAGCTGTTGAACATAGATGCCGGTTCTTAAAATGTAACAAATCCACCATTCTAGAGCTATATTTAACAGAAATTCTAAGGATTCTAGACAAGCAAAATACTAATAGGTCCATGAAGAAAAGCCCAATTGAGCTTAAATTTTCTACACAGAGAGAGAGAGAGAGAGATATTCAAACATTAGAGCAACACAATCCAAATATAAAAATTACTTCAATTTAACTAATACTTTTTTTTATTGGCACCGGGTGTACGATAAAAATTCTCAGTTAATCCCGGGAGTCCCAGGCCCTAGACAAAGATTTTCCCACAAGTACAAACTTGGGTAATTCAAGGAGAAGTTCCCATGTCTAATATTCCCTAGAAATAGTTTGCATCCAATAGGATTCGAACCTTAGAACTACAATGATAAACTTAACTAATACTTTTTTTTACCGTCATCCATACATTCATTTTCCAAAAGTTAAAAAATTCACGACGATGGCCATAGAGTGAGCGAGAGAGACCTCTTGTTCATGTCGACGTCGGCCTTCTTGCAGACGATGTTGGCTAAGCGGCGACCGATACCTTTGATGGAGGTGAGGGCGAACATAATCTTCTGCTTTCCGTCGACGTTGGTGTTCAGCACACGCAGAATGTGCTGGAACTCCTCGTTCGCTACCAGCGCCTGCGCGCACAATTTTCACTCAGATCCATAACTATCGAAATTTACAAACACGCACGCATACAAACAAAGAAAACAAGGGCATTACCATTTTGGACTCGCAGAGAGGAAACGAGATAGAGGATTCGGAGGCAGCAAGCAGGCGGTGCCAAATCGGAAGCTCCAAGCTGAAGTTAGGTTTTCCGCTCAGATCTTTTTATATATACCAACTAAAGCTGCAGCCTTGGCACTCATAAGAAAGCTAGGGTTTTGTGACTTTTGCACCGTTTGGACGATTTTGACCTTCAATTGATTTCACGAACGTCAAATTTGGGCTATCTGGGCTTTTAGGTAAAGGCAAAATTCCAAAACTTTGGCCCGTTTGAGAACTTTCTAACCAAAAGTAAAAAACTGTCAATTTTAAGCCCAAATTAACGTTTTCGTATGAAAAATTTTATTCACAAGTCACCGTACAACACTCACATCCTATATTATTAGGGTTAGAATTATTCTATTCTAGTGCTGCGCAATTTTTTTTTTTTTTAAAATAAGTAAATATGTATTTTTGATATTATTATGACAGGTAAGCATTATGCTATACACCTATCTTTCATATTTTTCACAAGTCGGTGTGAAAAAATACATACATCTTATATTTTAAATTTATCTTTCAAATCAAATTATGACATATAAGTATTGTGCTCTACATGCTGGCTTAAGAATGTAATTTTAAATATTATTAACGTAACAAGATTTAATTTTAAAAAAAATATATAAATTTAGATCTTACAACTCAAATCGTTTCATCGTGAAATTCATAGGTCTTGTCTGTGTTTGACTAGCTGGCAACTAAACCAAGAAGATGGACAACACTGGTACAAACAAAAAGTATTGCTCAAATTTTTATTTTAAAAAAAAACAACAAAATTCTGAAAATACCTCATTACTATTCATTATTTTCTTATACGTTTGGATAGTGAGGTATTCTCAGATATTATGTAAATAGTAGTAAAAAGTAATAAAAAATTAATAATAAAATATTAAATAGTAGTGAAAAGTAATAATAAAATAATAAATAATAGTGAGATATTTTCAGAATTCTCAATACCCAAACTAGGCCGATCCATACAGAAGCAACTAGAACTTTTTTTTTTTTTTTTATGGAAACTAGACTTCATTTCATTCAATGAAACCAAAGTTTCAATTATGATTGATAAATACATGAAAAAATCCATATTACAAGACAAACTACTCATCTGTTTGAGACTTCCTTGCACGCAAATTTCTTTGTAATAGATATTGTCTTAACTTCTATAAGCTCTCTAATGACAAAAACTTTTGAGATATGAGATTCTATAAGAATAGAGATTTCAATCCCGGATTGTCTAAGAATATAATTTTGTAAAATCAAGATAACCAACCTTCATCCTCAAAAGGAGGAGAGGGTTCTTTTGCTACGGACAACAAATCCAATAGCCTATTTTTTTTTATATTTACCTTACACAAGCAATAGAATAGAAAAACAGAACAAACAAAAATACAAAAAAACAGAAACTTGAAATACACTGAAGATCGAAAAACACTGAGCAAAGAGGCTTTAGTGGTGCATGAAGGATGCGCGTCACCCTAAGAGTTTGCCGAACCATCAATCTTGAAGCTACTGAGATTGCTGATCCCAAAAACGTCGTGCATAGCTGCAGCAGAGCCCTCTCCATTCTTTGTCGGAAAAACACAAAAACAAAACCAAAACCAAAAACCCTGATTGGAAAATTAAAACTTGGAGAAAACTACATCTGAGGGGAGGGTGTTACGATCCCACATTGACTAAGTATGGGATTAGTTGATGGTTTATAAGCTCCTAGGCACCTTTCCCTTGTAAGCTAGTTTTTAAGGGTGAGTTCTACCTAGTGGGTTCATAACAAATGGTATCAGAGCCACCCCACATCTAAGGCCATGTTGCGACGGTTGCAATCGTACGGCACGGGGGGTGATGCCGGCATGGCAGTGTTCGCCCGGAGCTAGGAAAAGACCTAGCGCACAGCCAGCCCGTGTGAGCGCCGGGACCGCCGTGGACGTCGGTTGCGGAGCGTGGTGGTTGTTACGATCCCACATTGACTAAGTATGGAATTAGTTGATGGTTTATAAGCTCCTAGGCACCCTTCCCTTGTAAGCTAGTTTTCAATGGTGAGTTCTACCTAGTGGGTTCATAACAAAGGGAGGGAGGGAAGAGCCGAAGCTCCCCCTAAGGTGATTTTCGGTTTGAATTTCTAGAGAGAAGTAGAGCTTCTCTCTCCAGAAAAGTCACGGGGAGCTCAAAGCAACTTGAACTAAACAAATGTTAAAAGCACCACAACATAACCGATAAAAGCCTTGTGCATAGTGGCACCATCTACGCAGAAATTGTGGCAGAAGGATTATATTGTCTGGCCAATGAAAGTACTGTAATTGACAATCTCAGGCCCTTTTTTTTTTTTTTTTTTAATATCTACAACAACAGAATGCTGCATAATTACTTGCCCGCAAATCCATGTCCTCCAAGGCAATAAATAAATAGTGTCTGTTTCTATGTGTAATCTCACTAGAAAGAAGAAAAAAAGGATACTCATAAACCTAAAAGGGGCTGGCAAAAGCTACTCTTTTAAGTCATAAGGAAATAGTACAGCCTAATTCCTTGGCGGCAATATCAAGAAATTGAATAGGCATTCCGGTTGCAAGTCTGCTGTGAGCTTCCCATGCTATGCATTTCTCAATGCTTGCTTGCCAGTCAATAACGTCTAAACTGAAATACTCATAAGCGGCACCGCGGATGCCATTTATGTCAACAGGTTTAGAATTAGATTTGATTGAACCAGTGTGCAGAATATCTCGAAGAACTGATGTGCTCAAAGCGCGAACATGTGCACTCGGATGAGAAAGGCATCGGATGGTAGCTGGTACCCGACACTGCAGAGTATTAGACCAAGCTACTGATGTTAGTAAAGGTTTTCATGGGCACAAAACCAGAGGAATCATGTTTCTTAGAATAGTAGTAGAGCATTGCACTGCCACTCATGAGTAGATTTATCCTATATTTTATCACTCGCAGTCACACATGTTCATATAAAGTAAAACTATACATGAAGTGCCAAACATATAGAACAAAATCTAAGATGAATAATAGTATTGCTCTATCGAGTAATAAGAAGTTGCTGGTTCATCAGAAATTTGGAGTTTCCAATGCCCAAGTAGATAGCAAAATTTACAATATTCAGCCTGGAACCCAACTCCATGGAGTGTATCAATGATGGATCAGTGTTTACCTTTAAGAGGTTTGAAAGGCCATCTGCAACCGCCAACCCAGATTCTCCCCACTGCAGCACCGGCTGAATTGCTCTAGCCGTGGCTTCCAGTAGCTGACAATTTACAAGTTTTGATTGATATATCGAGAGAGCAATTATGGTTCAAGAATAAACTAAAAACCATAAGGAGCACACTCTTTTCGACATTTTAAATCATATCAGCAACCTTGTAGAATAAAAGACAGAAAAACCTATTGCAACAGCATAAGGAGAGTAGAGAACCACGTACTCCAAATTTAAACATAGTCGCTGACTATATCTGCTGGAACTGAAAAAACATGAATTAATGTTATGAGATCTTACCTCCAGCTGTGGTAAAGTGCAAGCTTCTCCGTCAACGAGCATCCCATCCGTTGCACGCAGAAGTAGATCTGATGCACTTGCCAAAATCACCAATGATTCTGGCCTATAGTGATTCCTAATGAGCTCCACAATCAATTTTACAATCCGTTGGTTGATTCTCCACATCTTCTGACCTTGATCATCATCTTTGGCAATCCAAGGCTGCAATTCCCTCTCCGCCTGACAAGCACACAAAGGCCAGAAAGTGAAGAAACAATTTATGTAATTCAAATAATGATATGCCAATCAATACACGGGTGATAAGAACACCAGCTAGGCAGACTCCATTCTTCATTATCATACAAGGTTAAAATGTATACAATCTCTTTGCCCAGAAGCTATGTTTAGGTCCTATCTCAAAAGTAGTTCTGAAATGTATTACCTTTAGAAGAAGAAAAAATTAGTGGTTTCAGGTCAGGCAAAAAGCAAATCTAAAATTTATAAGTTGAACATAAGTTTGGACCTGAAGAACAACTGCTGTAGCTGCTTTTGTTGGTGATGCTGACACGACATTGCATAGCGCATCAACAACCTACATACATCCAAATATGTTTCCATTAATAATAGAAACAATAATTCAGATGAACTGTAACAGAAATATATTAGATTAATCAACTGTCCCAAAAACACCTATTGATAATAGCAAAAATCTTCTACTCTAATGAAGAATGTAGAATCCCATATTCTAATCAAGGCAAATATTTTGTTCACCAGTCAAACTTTCGAGTCCCCAATACAATCTACAAGCATGAGTTAAAGGTTACAAAAACTATTAGTGAAGATAAATTACAAAGAGAAAATAGCAAATAAATGTTTTTATCTTATTTTTACGAAAAACAAATACATATATTATATGTATTATGTATTATATATATAATAGTAGCAGGAGCATATCCTTTAAATTCCATGGTTCCTTTTAAATGACAAGAATTCAGTTCCCACATCTTGACAAGGTACATTCAAACTTGCATCATACCATT
Organism: Juglans regia; assembly: GCF_001411555.2. Classification (NCBI taxonomy): domain Eukaryota; kingdom Viridiplantae; phylum Streptophyta; class Magnoliopsida; order Fagales; family Juglandaceae; genus Juglans; species Juglans regia. Next base: position 1,559,539 of record NC_049906.1, on the reverse strand, counting down.
AAATTATTTTGACGGAATAAAAATCCACATAATTATAGCCGGCAATGTATGTATGTTGCCTCTGTTCAGGAGCTCATTATATGAAAGACTGAAACAAAAGAAATCGGCAACAGATATGACACAAATAAGATTACCTGCCTCCAACCTTGATGGGCAGAAGTGCTTTCTGCACTTGGTTGGGTTTCAGGAGCCGCGATCAACTTGTGCCACAGCAATGACACAACAGAGAAACATAACTCTTGTTTCTCTGCTAGCACAGATCTTAGAAGAACTTTTGCACTGCAGTTAAATCCTATATGCCTGTCCATCGTGAGGAAGTTGGCCAAATCCGATGCATCTAATGAGAAATTTGCAATACCTTTACCCAAGGTGTTCCCTAAGCCTTCATTCGAGTGTGGTGCTCTTTCAGAATTAAATTTAGCATCTGAATACAAAGACTGTGAGGTAGATGGCTGCTCTGAATCAAAGCAAACACCATTTTTGCATTGATTTTGTTTTTTGCCATCAAAACCCAATAGGGAATCTCTCCATACTGGTGTATGTATTAAGTGTGCTTCTAATGGCTCAGCCTTGTCGACGATGGATGCAACAGCTTTGCTGTGAATATCAATGAGGTTGTACAGTGATGATGCCCTCGTGTAAATTTCATTGTCCCACTGGCATCGCATCAAGACCGAAAGAGCATGCATGCAAGCCTTTGACCTTCTAAATAGTTCAGAAACATGAGCCGCAACCATGGCTGCAGCAACTATCTCGTTTGAACTGTAACTCCATGAGGTTCCAATAGAAGACGGCTTCAGCGAGAAAAGTGCCTCTAAAATTGCCAAGATTCTGTGAGTATGGCGAACAGCTGAGTCAATACCATTTTGGAACTCTTCAGTAGATCCATTTATTTTCATTGGCTTGGCTACGTGTGATACATCTTTTGAACTTGAGTGATTACCTGCCCTTGAAATCATAGGAAATAACTGAAGCTCGCAGGCAAGAGCACAAACTGCAGCTAGGACATATGAATCAAATGCTGCCACAGGCCCTTGTTTTTTTAACTTCCTAGGTTTCATCTCTCTTTGCTTTTCAGATATTGCTTGCAAGTCCTCAATGACTTCATTAGGGGGATAAGTTTCTATTCCACTTGTCTTCTTGTTCCCATTGGACTGAGCCTCATGACTAACGCACACAGTTAACACCACAAAAAGCAGGCGTGAAGCAAGCTCTACAGAGGCACATGATTCTAAGAAAAGTGAATGGACCATAGTACGAAGCTCTGCCACTGCAAGGTTTTTGGAGGCAGATCCTATGACAGAAAGGTATCTTGTTTTTCTGGTTTGTTCTTTAGAGGACTCAGGTGGAAATGTTCGCTGAAGAATCGCTTCAACGGTAGCAACAAATATCTTCATGAGACATGCTTCTGATGGACTACGACGAGGAAGATATTCCAAGACCTTTAGGAGAGGTATGTACAGATTCCATGATAATATAGGCGGTTGCAAAGGAGTTGCAACTATGATTTCTGGAAGATCAACTGCTGAGGAACTTAATGGAATCAGGCCGTATGCAGCTTCCCATATGGTACAAATCCTCCATTCAACCTCAGGGCCATGGGCACAAAGCATTGATGCAATCCCTTGGGCAGTAGCTTCAATAGTTGCTTCAACCGTAGGCACTTCTCTCTGATCATGATTAACATTTGAGACGATATTTAGGTTGTGTAGATAAACAAAAAAAAGGGAATAATATTCAATCCAACTATAATAAAGTGCTTTTCTGCATTTGGAGCCATAAAACTAGAGAAAGATAGGAAAGGCATGCCAACATTGTCAATTGTACCTGCTTTTTATAGGATGAACCATAATCTCCAAAAGATTCAGGTTGAACTTCGACTCCCTCAACTTGTTGTAATGGAGGAAAAAGTAATGCGGGCTGTGAGAGTACGCGGAAAAGTAGAGCTGCTGCAGCATCGGCAGCTATTCCTGCTCTCATGGACATTGCAGTCCCAATTGCACGCAAGAAATGCAGATGCATCCAGTTCCTTGGAAGCTACATGAACAGACAGGAAAGGAATTGTTACAGCAAAAAAGAGAAAAGATATATGCCTTTAAATCAATCAGTTGTGAAAGCTATCACAAATCTGTCAATTTGTCCACAAAAGGAAGTAGAAGTGCCATAGCAAGTCATCCCATGATATATAACTCTACCGAAAGGAACATAAGTTCTGTATACTAGATTACTTTGTTCCGAAAATATGAGAGAAATATCCACCGCCCAGCCGGATAATATGGTTATCAAGCCATTCTCCTAATTGGCCTTTGTCAAATGTGTTCCACTCCCAGTATGAGATGCAGTACTGGATATATGGTAACTATATATATGTCACTTTTCCCAAACGCTAATTGTTTTTCTGCTCACTTTCTTATACTTAATCCTATGGCCATCTAATTCACACTTTTCACCCCACAGCAAGCAAATTCAGTTAGAAATAATTTGTCTAAGCTTTGATTGAAATTGGAGTTTTGGTCCATTCCAGCAAATATTATGGCCGGAAGTAGGTTGACAGAATTAAAAGTACAGCAAGCTAGCCCAACTTTTGGAGAATCAACAGAGAACAAATTTCTACTAGCAGTGCCCATCAATCAATGTAACATGCGCAAGTCGGTAACACTTATTAAGGAGGAATTGGTTGATTTAAAATGTTGCTTGGCGAATGATGATTTAGCCAATGCTTTAATCGAGGAAGATGTACCATTTAGATTTGAAAAAATCTATTCCTCATCCCAACTCCCATCATCCCATGATGTGGCATTAAATGATAAGTTCACAAGTGAAATGTAATAACTAATTTCCAATCACCTAATGCCACATCATAGGATAATGAAAGGATGATGAAAGTTGGGATGATGAGTAGCATTACTCTTTAGATTTAAGTAATTCGATATAATTTAAACATCAGTCATATGGAACCAATTAATAAGCAGCAGTTGAAATATCAAGGCCCATATTGATAAAAGTGAGAATAGAAAACATTAGTGACATTATGCCATGCATCAACCTTATGTTAAAGTGCATGGTCTGTAATTGACATCTAAATGCTTAGTTCAAGGGAAACAAAATGTGTCAAGCGAATAAATAATTTGCATACACACTTCAGGTTTTCCATAGAAACAAAAATCTTTCTGCAGATCCCTGATACTACTGAAGCAGTCTGTTAATGGGATGACAAAAAATGGTATGGGTTTAACTGAGTTCCATTGAATATTTGATCAGAAGCATGGAGAATCACAGCAAATATAAAGTTTGCAACCTCAAATATCTGGCTTACCCTAATGCCAGAGACATAGTCTTCAGCAGCGCGAAGGAGTTCCACAAGCTGGACAGCAGCATCGAGTGCATCTGGAGCCCATGATGGTGGTGCTTCTAGAAGTCCAAGAAGCAGTCTCTGGGTGGCACTCGGAGTAGCAATGGCATAATACCTAACAGACCAAACTAAAAGATTGAGTAAACATATCCAGTTAAAGTCAAGATGTACACCATGTCACCAATTCATTTCTTTTATTTTCCTTTTGTTTCTCCTTTTTGCTATTAAAAATAAAAAATAAAAAAGATGCAAGGTTCAGATATTAACCTATGAAATAGGCGTGCATATGGCTCAAGAGCTGGCAGGCCAGCAACCAAATGCTCATCCAAAGGTGTTGTTGGAGGAGGAAGCAGAAGTGCGGGGACAGCCACTGCCGTTAAAGTAGCAGTTTCATAGCGAGCAACTTCATCATCACATACACTTAATATGACACCAGCACCATTAGCAACAGCCCACCGTGGCGTTGATGGCATGAGCTGAGGATGCTTTCCAGATCCACGAGAAGAAGCTAAAAGAAAGAGAGTCAGATGGGCTTTGATCCTTGTCTGTCTCAAGGAGTGAAACTTCTTACTAAATATCATATTTAAGAAAATTAGAAGAGGGTATACATGTAGGCAGTGGTAGTGCTAATCCGCATGATATAGAGAAACCGCCTACCGTATTTTAGCAATGTAGGTAAATAGAGAAAGAAACCACTCTGGCTTGGATCTCTCCAGTTCTTTTTCTGATTTGATGTCTCGAGCTATTAACACCACATGTTATCAGAGCCTCAATCTTAACCTAGACCATCCATGCATTTTTTGTCCCTTTTTCGTACTTATTTTCTCTCAGCCTTACCGCTTGAAGACCCCAGGACTCAAATGTCAGTACAAGCTGTTATTCGGTTTTCACGTAAAGGCGTGCAAATCAACCAAGAATTTCACTAGCTTTAATGTTTTGTGATGTACTTCAGTATGTTTTCCAATCATTTCAGCTAAAATTATATGCTACACATTTGTTTATTTATTACTTACAGTAGAAAAGCCTTCTCTTGCATACATCCCATGTGCTTGGGCTAAGCCTATTTCCTTTATTTATTAGTATTAACAAAAACCTGTTTAACTTATCAAAAAAATATTATGACTTGAAGAAATAAATGATCAGATTCCATAAAAATGTGCAGCAAAAGTAAAGTCTACAGATGACAATTTATTCCAAATTTATCTCAGAACGATAGTATCAAATTATATGTAGAAATATATATATCAACAAGTACAGAGTGCAAAGTCACATTCGATGACAGAAATTTAACTGACCAGTTGTGGGTGGCTTGAGTTCTCCAGCAGCATATTTACCCATAACACCACTGCACCTATAAATACATGAAAAACAACTCTAAACTTACATGAGGACATATGTAAACCAACCAACAGAATGATTAAATATCTCAAATGTCAACTGTAAAATTTTTACTACCAATTGACACCTATAATCAAATATTAGTTTATAGTTCATGCTTGGTGTTGTTAACCATCAATAAAATCAGCATGATATTGAAAGTTGAAATCAAGACAGCACCAATTTTGGAATGTTACAAAGTGTATGATATGGACCAGCAATAAAAATTGCTGGACAGGTCTACCTCAATGCCATTGGCATAAACCAAAAATTGCATGCCCTCAACATTTTCCCCCAATCTGGCACAATGTATCGCGCCTACTCAACTGGTCAAGAATATCATGACAATGGTACAAGCATAATAAATTCCAGTTTACTAAGCAAAAAACAGGTGTCACGGTAGAGAGCGAGAAAAAAGGACAAACTGTTATAAATGTTGAATTGCAGTTTGGAGAATAATCAATAAATGAAGGCTGTTTGGAACCACTGAATACCAGATTGTCTGTAACAAAGAAGAGGCAAAAAAAATAATATAACTCTTTTTTTCATTAATTTTACTGCTATGTATGAATTTGTGAATTGAACAAAGTATCTCTGAATAAAGTACCACTAGGAAAAATATATAGATTAAACCCAATTATTGTTTGTTTCGTTTTTCCCTAAGAAATGGATCAGATACCAGTTCATGGTTTGCCTTCCCACCACGAATGACTTATTATCAGCAACATATGCTTGATTTGATGACTTCCAAACTAGATTGGCAGCACAATGCCACATTCAAATGATGCACTCACCATCGGAAGTAGTCACTCCTGATAGCGAGAGGAGCAGCTAGCAGTATGTCCGTAATCCAGGGAGACAAAGGCCTCGAAGGTTTCCTCTCTTTTTGTGCCAAAGGAATATGGATGGATTGCCCGTCAATAGAGTCACTTGTGGAAGCATCACAGGCACTACTGCTTCTTTCTGTATCACCATTTGGTTGTTCCATCTTGTATATTGGGCGATTGTAGTGAGTTAAAACTCGCAAGATCTCTCCACATGCCAAAGCCCACTGTTCAGAGTATTCATTCTGCAAAAACTAGGGGAAAATACTCTTAGTATGAACTCCCTCTACAATTTGTAAAGCACATTGCAGGCTCTATTGAAAACAAGAAAATAAAAGAGATAAGATATAAGCTTGGAATTATTAAGATAAAAATACAGTCCATCAAGTAAGGCAAATTTTCAGTATGAAGTGAAAGAGACTTGGAAGTAGCGACATTTATCTGCTTAGGGTCATACCTCACTGCTCGGACAGACTAAGGATATGAAAGAAGCAAATGGAGGACTGGTCCTATCATACACCACCGTACCGTCAATGATACATGAAATAATTGGAAGAACAACCGCATGCCCATGCTCTGGATGGTGAAGGACGAACGTAGCTGGAAATATATTTACATACACAAAGCAGTTATCATCCAGCTACAAGAAAAATATTTTCAAATAATAACTTCAGGTTTTATCAATTCGTGTCACAACTAACATGGGTAGAGCTTCAGTACCTAATACATCATCAAAAAGACGCTTTTCTTTTGATGGATAGCGGTTACGGATCAACTGTCATAAAGAACATATTAATAGCATTAGTTCAGTTCAGGATAACAAAAATGATTTCGGTAATGAGAATGCAAAAGCATACCTCGGCAATATCCTCTGGAAACTGTTCTGATGTAAATTGACCAAAGTACTCAACATAGGCAGTAATTTGAGCCTGTGGAAGAAGGAAAGATAGAAGCCTGTGTCAAAATAGACTTAAAAGAAGCAAAAATCAAATAACCATAAACAATCAAGTACGGAATATTAAAATAAAAAATAAAATAAATATAAAAAAGCAAGAAGATAAAAGCTTCTGTCCAAAAATACAAATAATTCATGAAAGATTGATTAAAAGATCTTTCTAAGTTACTTTATGCTTTCTCTGTTTGAAAAATAACTTTACTGACCTTAATCATTTCTAAAGTTCAATGAAAACGTTTTCAGTTTATGATTCATCTAAATTCCTTGACATCAAAGTTGATACCAATAGCAAATATCAGTAACACTTCCACGTATTTTATACCAAAAAACTGCAAACAACTTTGGTATATGAAAACAGGATTTTAAGCACTTCTTTCAGATTAAAATTTCTCGGTGCCTAAGGAACAACAAAATTTACTCCATAGAAAAAAAAAAAAGTTAAAAAAGTTAAAAAAAAAATAATAATCCTAGCATAGCATTCTGGAAACTAAAATTAAAAAACAACTCCGTGTAAGCAACTTGTAGCAGTGAACACTCTTGGCTCTTGCCATATCATCCTCGTTCTGAGGCACTTACGGGAATCCAAATTATATTTCCAACCATGCATTCATATGCACCCATACCTATTATCATAAGCCCCCTTCAATATTCAGTTATCTCCAGCATATTTACTTACTCGGAAAACTTTCAGGGGCTTGACCATAGAGAAATGAATGACAAAATGAAATGAAAAGAACGCAACGAAAATTCAACAACTTAAATAAAGATATTCAACTTTCCAACCATGCACTCGTATGCACCCATACCTATTATCATAAGCCCTTCAATATTCAGTTATCTCCAGCATATTTACTTACTCAGAAAGTTTTCGGGGGCTTGACCATGGAGAAATAAACGACGAAACGAAATGAAAATAACGCAACGAAAATTCAACAACTTAAATAAAGATATTCAACTACAAAATCCCGAGACCTTAGAATTAAATCTACCGCACCTTTCGTTGCTGTGCATCCTGCGGTGGAGGCCAGAACAAAGAAGAGAATTGAAGACCATCAATCCACCTCTCACACGAACCAGCCATAGAAAAAAATAATCTTCCTACAAATAAAATTTAGCCGTAGCCGCAACCGTAGCCGCAAAACCGCTACCAATCAAGAATCAAAATATCGTAATTCAACATCCCGCCCTTAACGTTTCCCTGAGATCCATTAGCAACCAAAGATTTGAGCTGGACAACTAGGAAAAAGAAATAAATTCGAGAAACAGAATTCAAAATCTCTTCCTCTGAAAAGCTTCAGACCTCCAGGCTCCAAATCTCGGTAGCTTGTAGGAACACTTTCTAAATCTGATTTCAGTGAGACACCAAAAATTTTCAAATCAAAAGCATGAAATCTTAAATAAATAAATAAATAAATAAAAACCATAATCTGAACACTTGGCAACCAGAAGCTAGCCAGCTAAAGTAAACTTTTTCTAGGTGATAAAATTTGGCAAATATATCCTAAAAATCACAGAATCTTGCAACTCGAAGTCCTAAACTATTTTTTAATGGTAAAATCGCACTAATAACGTTAAACTAAGCAAGAAGCATCAATGAAAACTATCTAATTATCATATATATATGTATAAGAAAAATCGAGTTAAAAATGAACAAAGTACCTGCTAGTTCTCCGCAAGCCGATTTCTGACCAAAATCTTCGTGATATTTTACGCTGACTGTAAATATTTTTTTCGTTTATACGCGCGTTCTTTTCTTTTTTCAGATTTCTGAAATATTTTGGGGAGGTTGAAGAATTTGGGTGGTGAGTGAGAGAGAGAGAGAATATCTTTAGGACCTCTGTGCTGCGAGGCTTAGATTTGGATGCATACGTGGCAATGATATTTTCCTCTCGCATTAGAGGCTGGCTGTCACGTCATGTCAGGCTTTCCCATCCAATTTCCATACCATCCATGCATGCATGCATAGATACATACATAATACAGACATCCATTGCGATGGATTTGTACTACAACTAGTACTCCGTCTATTCGCCAGGCACGAGGTCCACTTACGACAGTAGGTTTATGAAATGACTTAAATATCCCCCCTCGTTTCTTAATATTATATTCTAATGTTCCCGAGTTGGGGTTCTTACGTGGTAGCGGGTGATAGGCTACTTGCTAGATATTTTCATCGGGGTTTCACTTGGAATGGTACTCACTGCTCAGGTGTTTTAATTAGAGCATTGGCATTGGTCTATGTATATCCATATCTAAAGTCATATTTGCATAATATGACTCTAAAATCATCCATATTGACTTATGCATATCTATAAATTTGGCTACCTATGAACAGTTGTTATTCACCCTACATATTATATTTTAATAATTAATTCTCTCTCCTCCCACTCTCTTTCACACAATTCTTTCATTTTCTCACTCCTTCAACAATAAAAAAAATATTCACTTGCACATTCATTTTATTATTATAATATATTATATTTTTTTTATTATATTTTTAATATATTATTATTAAAAAATTATATTTTTTATTATTATATTTGTATTATTAATGTCAAATGTATGTAGTGGATGTTAATTGTAAAATATATATAAAAAAATAGATTTTAGCAAAAAATTAATAATAATAAAATAATAATATTTTATTATTATTTTGTTTCAAATATGTATAAGTCAATGTGAGAATTTTGCTTGAATGACAAAGTAGATATGTAAAAGAGGTAATTTTGCATATGCATATGCATAAATCAATACTAATGCTCTTAGTGATGTAAATATGAACTAATGAATACTCTTACTATACTGTCCAATCTTACCTTTTTTTTTATTTTGATCACTCGTATATTTAATTTTTTTATTATTTATTAATTATAAAATTGACTATTAATATATTAATATTTTTTTAATTTTTCAAAATATTTTAAAATATTAAAAATATATAAATCAAAAAGGAAAATTTTGGTTAGGGACACACCATGCCGTCACCCTAGCAGCAATCTTAACTGAATCTCTTTTAATAAATTCGTAAAATGATAGTAGATTAATGTAGGATGTTAAATTATAAAATTATTTTTATCATAAAATTAATTTATTATATTATAAAAAATCAAATTAATTTATAAATTTATTTTTTATATAATATTTTTGTATACATGTCACTTTTCATCTTATAATTCAAGGTGTTTGACTATTTTCTTTCCAATTATATTAATTTTATTTTCTTGTTCAATTTTATTCTTTATGACCACCACCTTGTTAAGTAAATATAGGTATTTTTACCTATATTACCTTTTCGTCTATTTTAATAGTGACACTTCTTTTGCATGATGCATGGTTTTCAAATATAATTTAAATATAAAATTTTTAAATTAATCATTATAATTTTTTTAAACTTTTAAACAAAAAATAAAAAAATAATTTAACTTTTTCAAATCATCAAACAAAAATTATATTATAAAATTATATTCTAACAATGTTTTAACTTTATAATATTTTATATTCAACTTTTCCTCTCACCTTTCTTAAAATTTTAAAAATACTCAATTCAAAATATCTTATTATAATTCATAAAATTCTCATCTCATCTTACTCTCCAAACGAGCCGAGTTTTCTATATACTTGTAGAAATCTTAGTTTGCGTAGATGGGATATAATTCTCTTGCTACATTTTAAAGTTTGGTTTTTAGATTTACGTACTTTCAAACTTTTTTAAAATCTAGATTTTCTATAACATAAGGAAAAGCTGTAATTTCAACGACATTTTAATGTACCTTTGGAAGTGTACACAAACTGCTCTTAATTAATGTTTATGATGGGAACAATGACAATGCCATGTACAAGTAATCAGGGGTGAAATCTGATAGATGCGATCCAACTAAAAAGGAACCAATTTTATACATGTTAAAAACCAGTCGAAACCGAACGGGTAAGGGGAGAGAAAATCAGTGATGTCGATCTCAACGTGATTCCGATCGACTCGTCGGTTTCCAGTCGATCATGTAAACACAAACACAAAGTCACAAATCCAAAAAATGACCAAGATCTAAAATATTTGGCAATGTATTACATCCCGATTGATAACGGAAGTAACAAATATGGAAAAACTTCGAAAATATACTACATATTCATTGATTTATATTGTAAAACTTAAAAAATATACTACAAACTACTCTTAAAAAATTCTATTACTTGAAGTAATAGAAGCACGAGTTCGAAGTGTTTGATTTTGTTTTATTTTTTAAATAATAGTTATTTTATTTTCATGCTGATGTGTAGAACACGTCATTTATATCATTTAAATAGTAAGATTTGATTTATAAGATTTAAATTTTAAAACTTATATTCTAAATTAAATTGTACCACATAAACAGTGTAGTGTAGAGACTTTAGAATAACATTACTTTATTAAAAAATTAATATGTGTTGTCTTTTTTATTTTCCAAATTATTTTACTACATTAATGGTGGTATTTCACTCTATGCTTTGAACCCTTTCTCCTGTCAAAAAGAAAAATTATAACGGGGAATAACAATTAACAATCTTTTAGGTCTATTAGTTTCATCTCAAGTTTGTGAGGTCTCTATTAATTTATGAGTGGAATATTGGCTCAATCAGTTTATGTGATATAGTACATGCATGTGTACAATTTTTGATAGTCTTTTAAAGAAATACTATATTCATCATCTTCGCACCACGTATCACACATAATTTTTTAATTTTTAATTTTTTTAATCTTACCAAACGTGTGATACATAGATAATAAGTAGAATAATTTAATTAGTTTAATAATAATAAAATTAAAAATATGTATAATATGTAATGCGTAAAAATAATGAATATCAAAGATCAGTCTCTAAATAATGGGACCAAGTGGAGGGAGAATTTAGGAAAGCCCAAAACTATTGCATAGGTTAATGAATTAAAGAAAATTCATGCAATACGAATTATTCAGAAAACCAAACCACTAATTCAAAATTGACTTCTCTATCTTTCTGTGCACAAATGATTGATTGGGAAGATGTAGGCTTCGTTTGGTTGATTAACTCATCTCAATTCATCATTACAATTTTTTTAAATTACAACACAAAATATAATAAACAATTCAATTTTTTCAAATTCTAAAATAATAATAATATTAAAAAATAATATTCTAACAATATTTTATTATCTCAACTCAACTCACTTTAACATTCAAACACAACCGTAGAAGAACTTTCGCTGGCCAAGTTGCATTGTCTTTTGGGATGATTTTCGTCTGTCATTATCTATTATTCTACACTCTACATCTTATAAAAAAAAACTTCCACATTTCATAAAAAAAAATTATAAATTTAAAATATAAAAATAAATAATAGTTAATACATAATATTTATGTATATATATAGTTTCTCTATAGCAAATAAGCTTTTTGAATTATCTTACTTACAAGTTTTGTGTATAATACATAATTTATTTTAGTATTTATTATATTCTTGAAATGAGTCAAGATAATAATATTTTTTTTATATAAATTGATGTGGCAGGTTGTGTGTTTGGTGTGTCAATAAAAATATTATAAAAAGTAATATTAAATATAGTTTTAGATTGTATAATTATTGCATATTTTTTAAAAATGAGTGATCTTTATTATTAAAAACTTATTATTTTTATGTGCATTATATATTTACTTATTTTAAATAAAAAAAACGTAACACTTATACAATTTATTTAGGATTGTAAATATCTGATGAGATTAAAAACTATTTATACAAACACTATTTTTTTCGTGAGACGATATGACCGATCTTCCTGACGTGGATCTAAGGGCATGTTTGGTAATAAAATAAAATATAAAATTTTATTTTATCTCATCTCATCATTATATTTTTTTAAAATTTTTATATAAAATATAATAAATAATTCAATTTTTTCAAATTTTAATACATATTTTTTAAATTTTAAAATAATAATAATATTAAAACATAATATTTTAAATTTTAAAATAAAATATAAAATTCTCATCCTAAATTTATCCTAAATCCAAAGTAAAAGAAGCAAAAGGCACCGGCAGACTCTGCCCGAAAAGCTAAAGTGCCATCAAGGTCTCGCCACGTGGGCGGTTTGATGGAAAACCGATTCCCCCGAAAGTAGATCAAAATCAAACACGGACAAAAGCAAAAGGCAACCGGGCAGGCTGTGGCTGGCTGTGCCCCGAAAAGGCAAAGTTCCACTACAGAATCGCCGCGTGGGCAGTTTGGTGGCTCGAAACACAAGGAGCGAGAGCTACGTTCACACCAGAAATATATCTGAAACTGAAAGGCAAAACGCACCACTCCTTTAGTATCAAACCCATGCCTTCCTTTAGATATTTCCTTTTATCTTTTTCTTTTAAGAGGACACGGCAGCTGGGGGAGCAGTCAACCAATCAGAGCGCAGCTCTTGATAATCTACGTGCTTAACGCACACATGGCTCGATGCTAGGAATGTATGTATCTTTGGCCCTCGTGATCGGAGTGGGACCCCGTACGTGTTGTCATGGAGATGGTCATGATGCCCATGCTCTTGGGCGCTATGATTCATTATGGGGTCATGCTATATACAGCCTCCGCTGGGCTCCGTTGAAGTGTAGTATTGTTCTATATGTATTTTTTAAAATTATTTTTTATATAAAATTTTTAATATTTTTTAATATTTAAAAAAAATAAAAAAAATTTAAAACATCATTAAAAAAATAATTTTTTAATTATAAAATAAAAAAATTATTAAAAAATACTTTCTTAATCATGAAATAAAATAAAAAATTATATTAAAAAATATTTTTTAATAATATTATGACTTTTTTTAAATATTAAAAATTATTAAAATTTTGATATAAAAAAAAACTTAAAAAAACACATAGAAATACATTACTAGACCCTAGCGGAAGATCTAGTATTTTTCCTTCATTATGTATGTAAATTAAGGACTGGTTGAAGACTTAAAACTTAAAATTTTAAAATAATTTCACATCATCATTATATTTTTTTTTTAAATTTTTATATAAAATAAAATAAAAATTTTAATTTTTTTAAATCTTAAAATAAAAATAATATTAAAAAATATATTTTAACAATATTTTATTCAATTTTTTAACTTTAATCTTATCTCATCTAATCTTATCTCTTTGAAAACAAATGAGACATAAGATAAAGGTTACTTTTTTTTTCATTTATTGAATAAATATATTATAAAGTTATAATATTTTTAGAATATAATTGTTTAATATAATTCTTGTTTTAAAATTTAAAAATATTGTATTACTTTTTTATATTTTGTTTAAACGTTTAAATAAATTGTAATAATTAAGTAATAATTAAATAAAAAAACTGAAAAGTTGAAATTGAAACGGGTTTTAAGTTTGAGTGATTTTTGAAAATAAAATATCTGAAAATAATTGTGTACACAAATAAGACCCGAGGCTTTTATAAGCGCAAAATGATTACTATACCTAATTATGAATTTTTAACTAAAACTAGTTTTTTTTAAATTTTTTTGGTATCTTAGTTAAAATAGATTATGAAGAATGTAAAAAGAATCTCCAAATCCTTACATGAATTTAATAGCTTTTAAGTGATACAGAGATATTAATATAAAAAATATGTCCTACAATATTTAGTATTGTCTATGCAATACTTGAAACTTTAGACAATAATTTGAGAAAATCTTAATCCATGAGAATGTATAATTAAGAGTTTTTTTGTGCAATAAATGATAAAAATGGGATCTATTATCGTAATATTACCTTATTTTCAGTCGGAGGATCCTTCTTCGGTTGGTGCCTAATCACATCATCAAGAATACAAGGCCCATAATTTATGATTACGATGTAATATATGACTTCTAATACTCTAATGTTTGAACATGACTTCGTTCTTTAATTTTGTGAACTATTCATTATATTTGAGTCATGTGTACATAGCTAAACTTGTATTAAACTAATGCAGCATTTTTTATTAACTCCAAAATCTTAGAACATTGGCATTGATTTAGCCAAATGTTAAAATTAAGCTACTATGAGATAAAATTTGGCTATATAGACTACATTTTACCAACATATTTTGATGAAATTGTTTTATTGGAGTCTTAAATTGCGTTTACATGTTGACTTGAGTTAAGTTCTTTATGAAAAGTAGTAGATTGAGATGGAAGAGTGAGTTTTGTGAGACTTACCTAAAATGAGTTTAGATGTGTCTAGATGTTAAGATGAATTTATATGTATTTATAAGAAGTTTAAAAAGGTTGTGAGTCTCACATATAAATAAATTTTTTTTTGAAAAAAAGTTGTGAGTCTCACGTGTAAAGATATTTTGAATTAAGATAATTATAATGATTTGATAGTTGAGCGTTTAGATATCAAAAAATGTTTAAATCTGAACCGAACTCAACTGAATTGAATACAATCAAATAACCAAACTAACCCTTAATTTTATATCTTATTTTCTCTCTCTTCTCTACTTCTTTTAAAAATACTGAAAATGAAAATATAAATATAAAGATATTTACAAAAATCAAATAAAAAATATATAAATAAAAATTGATTATTATAAAGAATAAAATGACTAATCAAATATTGGATTTAAATTTAGAGTGGCAAGCAAAAAAAAAAAAAATGCCCCCAATACCGAAACTTTAGGCCTCGTTTGTTTTTCAAAAACATCTCATTTCATCTTATCTCATCTCACCTCATCATTATAACTTTCTCAAATCTCTACATAAAATAAAATAAACAATTTAATTTTTTCAAATTTTAAAACAATAATAATATTAAAAAATATATTTTAACAATATTTTATTTAACTTTTTAACTTTAATCTCATCTCATCTCTGAAAACAAACGGACCCTTAATTTAGAATTTTGCCAAAATTAATGTTTTGTCGAGCCAATGCTAATGCAAACAAGAGTACAATTTTCCCACCAGAAAACATAGCAAACGAGGGTATAAAAGTAAATTTGATTCAATATAGAAATTGAGCCTCAAATGGAACAATCAAGAATGACTGATGGAATTTGAAATTTGAAAAGACAGTGGCCGAAAGGTCGACGCAGTGGCATTAAAATAAGCAATCATGTGCCAAATTGTCGGTGGCAACAGCCAAATCAAATAACCAAATCGTTCCATATATTATTGGTATTAAATAAACCAATCAAACATAGCAAAGAAGAAGAACAGCATAACGTGTCATTCTAACATCCGCACGCGTGTTCTAAACATGGTTGGTGGGCCACGAGACGGTGCATCTCAGCCAATGGTCATGTCATATTACAGAGGTTTGGACGGGTGGAGATAGCTACTACTAGCACGATGGTATTGTCTGGCTTAACTTCCACCTTAACTGTCAAAACCCATGGCTTAGGCGTGGTTTGAATTCAATACCTGCCTCAGATCATCCGATTCATTTCAATTGATGTCATTTTATAATTATTTTTTTAAAATTTTTATATAAAATATAATAAAAAAAAATTTTTAAAATAATTTTAAAATAATTTTTTCAAATTCTCACATAAAATATAATAAATAATTTAATTTTTATTCTACTATTCACAAACCATCTTAATTTATCTCTGAATCTAAATTACTTCTAAAAAAAATACTACTCATATTACTTTATCTGTGATTTTTTATTTTTTATTTTTATTTTTTTATTTTGTGATTAATAAAATATTTTTTAATAAAAAAATATATTTACAATCGTGAATTGTGCAATCGCTGCATAATCATTTTGAAAAAAGTAAATAAAATATGAGATTCATATAAAAAAATTAATTTTTTAATAGTGAACCTCATTTTTTTTCAAAAGAATTACATGATATTTACGCACTTCACAATTGTATATAGAATTATTTTTTAATAATATTGTATTTTTTATTTTTTTTTAAATGTTAAAAAATATATATATATATGAAAAAAAAATGTGATCTTATAACTAGCAATAGCTCCCAACAGGAGTTAGGATCCTATTGGGAGCGGTGGCTGTAGAGCCACCTTTTATTTTAAAAAATGAGATTTATTATTTAAAAAATAATTTTTTTATTTAGATATTAAATTTATAATTTTTTTAAAAGAAGTACAGAAAATCTACACACTTTAAAACTATAAATATTATTTATTGTTTATAAATCCTCCGTTACAGTCCAACCTAAGATCATTGATATTAGATTAACTATCTTTTAATCCCAAGGAGTTAGCACAAGTGGTGAAAACCTTGATTTTGGCCATTGCTCTCCTTTTTGTTGACTGTTGAGGTTGCAATGTTGCATACAAAAGTTTGGTGAAAAGTTTAAGCATAATATTTTCCTATTAAAAGAAATATATAGTAATTTTATTTTATATAATAACATTATTTATTCATTGGAATGGTCATAAAAGTCACTTTAATATATATATTTTTAATTTTATTTAATAAAGATATTTACTCATTGGAATGGTCAATGAAAGGTACCTAGATGCTAGATGAACAATGATATCTCTCTCTCTCTATTTATATATATATATGTATATATTAGTTCAAAATAATATTAAATTTGTACTTGATGTAATCCGTGTAATTTTAGCTTAAAAAGTAATAAATGCTCTAATAGAGTAACATCATTTTAATTAAAATTAATACAATTTTTATTATGAATAATATTTTATAGATTCTTTTAAAAAAGTTTCAAGTTTCATGGATATAAATTACGAGAGGATTTATTGTGTATAAGTAAACAAATAAAAGAAGGAAAAATTGCCTGATCAATTAGTGAGAAAGTTGGGCTTATCCCTAACACTGTGCCATTCATGAGACTGGGCCGATTAGCCTCATCATGTCCTGACCCAATTAGAGCTGCCCGCAGCGTTCCTCCCACGTGACGAGATCAGGTGCGGCGGCGTCTTCCTCCCACACCAGTTCTCTCTCTCTCTCTCTCTTGACTCTCTCTCTCGTGGAAGAAAAAAGGAACGGAAAACTGGAAAGTAATCGGAGAAAGCCGCAATATGAAAGATTAATCCGTCAATCACCATCAAGATAATTACAAAAATGGAGCTTCCCTTCTCTCTACTGCTACTTTTTCTCAGTTTTTCCACTTGTCTTCACCTTTCCCACGCCAGAGGCGGCCAACGTTCATCTCTTCCTTCAGGTCTCTGTGTGTGTGTGTGTTTGAAGGTTTATATGTTTGCTTTTGCCTGTTAGCCGCGGAACTTTATGAAAAGAAAAGAAAAGAAACGGAAAGTATGAATCTCGGATTCTTCCTTGATTTTGACTTTCCAGAAAGTAAGCTTGAACTTCTTCACTTTTTTTTTTTGCCATGGGATATGGAAGCAACTGCAGAAATAAGATCCAAAATTTACGAACCGGAAGATCTTTGGTTCCTCGCTGAAGTAAATTGGAAAACTTGCAATATTGAAATTAGAATAATGACTTGCAATCTCTAGGGAAGATTTTTATTTTATTATCGGTTAGGAATTGAATTCTGTTGTCTTTGTAATTGTAACTTGATTTTAGTAGGCTTTGAGAACGGTGGTTATGCGGGTTCTACACGGCACTTGTTCAAGGAGAGCCGGTCTCATATCGGGTATTTATTGATAGTACTTTGCCTAGTCAGCTTAAAAATCTCATATCTCTCTATATTTGTGCAATGCTTTTAGTTGTCCATAAGATTGTGGCGGATTTGTGTCACAGCAATGATGTTGCCCGAGGTTACATGACTAACTCTGATCTTGAGAAGGCCGTTAAGGCCTTTGGGAAAAGATGTAGTAACATTTCTAGGATATACAGGTGATTCCTAAGACTTGCGCACTTTTTTTTTTTATTTTTAAGTCAATCAGCCACTGGACTAAAATTTTACCATGTCCTCGAAAATCAAGAGATCTGACACTAATGGTTTTGTTCAAATCAATGAACCAAAATAAACATAATGTTTCTTTTAGTGTTTCCTGTAGCGTAATGCTGACTTGTTATTTGTTTCTCTCTTCGAGGGATTTTTGGAATGGGTTATCAGTATTGGAAAGAGTGTGAATGGCATTCCGCTGGTAATCTTTTGATAGGAGCTGGATCTATTTCTTAAGTTTTTTCTTGTATAAAATTCAGTTGTAGATAACCTCACTTTAGAGTCATGAGTGATACCTTATTAAGTGGGGTTTTATCTGTTCCATTGCAAGCAGTGGGTTATAGAAATTTCTGACAAGCCCGGGGAGCAAGAGGCTGAACCTGCATTTAAGGTGAAGGATCTATTATTTACGCTGGCACATGAACACAGTCAATGATCTATTACCTGAAAGCAGTTTTGTATCTTTTCTTTCAAGTGTAATTATATTAGTGACTGTTCTGAGGAACCTGTACATACTAGTCTGAGATACTTGGGGACCAATTTTATTGATATTGCAGTACATTGGGAACGTGCATGGAGATGAACCGGTAGGCCGTGAGCTTCTACTATTTCTTGCAAATTGGATATGTGATAATCATTTGAAGGATCCCTTGGTACTTTTCTTTTCTTATATTACACGTAAGTGTAATTGTTTACTTTTTTTTTTTTGATCTTTTCATTTGTGCTTGCCCTTACTGTTGGTTCTTTTAACATGCGAAGTTTATTAAAGCTCCTTGACTCTTTGGGTTGTTTTGGATTTCTTATTCCTTTTTTTTCTTTCCTTTTTTTGCTGCCGATGTGCATAGATTTTGGGAGGTTGCAATTTTGTGCTGTTACAAGATCCATGTACTGTATCTTCTTTAGTTGTATAAAAGATTTCCTGTTTCTGACTGCTTTTCGATGGTTCCTATATCGCTTTTTATAGTTTCTTTCTTCTCTTATTTTCAAATCACCAGACTTGTGATTACTGCTTTAATGAGTAATCATCAAAAAGGGTGCTACCCAACGACATGGGATAGACAATATATATACCTAACTAATGACATTAAGAATGAGAAAGTCCTGAAAGCTAGAAATACTAAAACAATAGTGATCAACTTTCTATTGTAAAGGGTTCTAAACATAAGTTCCTTTAGATTCACCACCATCCTCTCACATTTCTCAAAATTCCGATAATTTATTTCCCTCCAAAGTAATTTAACTACCATGCCATAATTGATAATTTTTTAAATGCCAGACAAGTAATTTGAAGAATGAACTCTAAGCTCTGTTCCTGATTTATATTACCTCCAAAGTTTGCACACTGAAAAGCATCATGGAATTTTAGTTTTTTCTTTTTTCCTTGAAACATGAACTAGTCATTTTATAAGTGAAACATGAACTAATCATTCTACCAGATTCAGCCAAACTCATGGCTAGTTTAAAGTTTATTTCTAATTTTATATCCTGTCCTGAGATAATTTTTTGCCCACTTTGAGTATCTTTATCCTGCTTAAAATATATGTTTTATTTTTCAGCACCCTTCCTTCCCCGTCTGTTTGATTCCTCTGCCGCAGGCATTAAGATTGATATTTCTGTGCTTATGTAGAAACCTACACAATCTTGCATGGTTTGTAGTATTGATATTGATACTTCTATCATTTCATGATTATCATATCTGATTAAAAATGCAATTAATTTTTCTTGAAATGTCCATTGGTTTTATCAGGCTACATCAATTGTAGAGAATGTTCACCTTCATATACTTCCATCCATGAATCCTGATGGTTTTTCACTTAGGAGGCGTGGTAATGCAAACAATGTTGATCTAAATCGAGATTTTCCAGATCAGGTATCATTTTTTGTAACGTCTGAATTTCTTTTTGTGGCAGTTGTTTAGTCTAGATTGAGCTATAAAACCGACATAGGCTTTATCTAATGTGTGATTTTACGCCCTAGATTTTAGGATATATCATAGCCAATCTTGATTAAACTCTAAAACTGTAGGTTACCACAACATTTTCTAAGTTCGAATTCAAATCCTAATTTGTAGGTTGTTACAGTTTTTGATAACCCGGTTAAACAGTACCATGAACCGTCAAGCTTGAACAGTGGTTTTTCAGATCTAGATTATCAATTTTGATATTGAAGATGTAAACTGTATGAATTTTACAAGAATTTTACAATTGGAAGTTAGGATTTATATTCCATCTATAGATGCCTGTTGTAATCGAGAGGGCTCAAACCTTGAATCATAGCGGCTGCTTAGATTCAATTGAGGCCATTAAGTTTCATATGACCAAAATGTGGGATGCTGAAAAGCATCTTTTCATTGTTATAATCTGAACACCCCATCAAAGAGAATATTATAATTTGAACACAATGCTTTTGCCTTTCATTTTCATTGTGGGACGTTCTAATGATGAAAGGCATTGACTTGAATGCAATCACAGTTCTTTCCTTTGAATGAGGACATGGATGTGCGGCAACCTGAAACCAGGGCAATTATGAATTGGCTGAGAGATATACATTTTACAGCATCTGCCAGTTTGCATGGGGTAATACTTCCTGATTTTTCATGCTATTAACCTTAGTAAAACCATATCTACAGTATCACCCTTTGATAGGTATACTCTCTCAATCAATCTTGATTCTATAATAAATGTTAATGTTACTACTTTCAAGCTTGGACCCATAGTTACTTTCAACTGTTGGTCAAAAGTGTTCTATCTCCATCATGAAAGATATGCTTTTGTTTTTGGGAAAGCAGCATCTTTATGTATCAAGGAAAACTTCTCCCTACCCTCCTGCTCCTCTTTTATTTTTAGAGAAGAGCAAAGACTTACTTGCAAAGTTGCCAAGTAGTGTATATCTAACCAGTGGAAGAAGGGTGGAAAAACTACATCGCTGAAGACTGAAACTAGCTCCAACTTTATAAATTCAAAGCATAGTCATTTTCTAATCAAAGTCTTCTAGTTGCTAGAAATGCTTAGTTCTTTAACTTCTTTCCTTTTTCTCTCTTTCAAATCAAAGTCATTTTTATCGGTAAAAAATAAATAAATAAAAGATATCTTCATCACTTTTGGAGATAGAAACACAAGATCTCCTAATATAGAACTTGGTTTTCAATATTAAATCCACTTATTTTCATCAACCACTACTGGGTTCATGCATTCAAATATACTAGTCTAAAGATATGGCTCATTAAAAAAAAAAAACTTCAAAGATATAAAGTTGTGTCTCATGGAGTTGGTAACCTGTGGTGGTTTTATACTTAGTTAAGTCAGATACTGTATAGAGAAATAAATCTAATGGTGTCTTCTTTTGGTCACAGGGTGCACTTGTTGCAAATTATCCATGGGATGGCACTGCTGATAAAAGGTGATGATTTTACATTGATGGCCAGTGGCACTACGTTATAGCACTTTGAAATTGAAATTGCTCTCTGCTTTCATGCGTTTCTACTCTATTCTTCCAACTCATTGTTGCTTTTTTTTTTTTCCTTTTCCTTCTGTCTGTGGTCATGCTCCCAACATTTTATGGAATGTTAGCCTACCAACTGTTGGTGTTGCTTTGTCAAACCCATGCAACTTATTTTCAAATTAATTGCATATTTGATTTTTCCATTGAAGAATTATCGTGGATGCTTACTAGCATGCTTACTAGCCCTTGTAACTGCCCACAGTTAAGGCCTCATTCACAGACAATAGACACGGATCCCGTAAGGCCTCTTTCACGTCTGCCCACTGTGGATCCCGTAAGGCCTCATTCACGGGCCGCGAGCCCACAGTCACGGGCCGTGAGCCCATTGTTTAGGCCATTTTGCATGGAATGGCAGGCCAAAGACCCCGAGCCCTCTAGCTCCGGCCTGCAATGGTTATCCCACCGACGGTTGTTTTGGCCACCCCACCGCCGTCATAGAACGCTCTGACAGTTGACGGCGGCCCTTCCGATATGCGTAGGGAGCATCTGATGACCTCAAACGAGACGCTCCAACATGCAAAGGCCTTTGGGTTGGTTGTGATGGATGTTTCTGACTATTCCCAGACCACTGACAACCTGCTGCCGGCACAAAAAGGGCCGCTGGTCACTGAAGACCCTGCGGGCCGTACTTTGGAGTAGCTCCCGGCCACGGATGGTAGGTTTAGCAATGTGGGGTTGTCGTCCTCTTCTGGGCCAGTTACGGGGGAAGCTCCTGAAGCCCCTCAGCCTTTGTTAGGTCTCTCAAAGACTATCTCCAGAGTCTTGTGCACAACGGCGGAAGTGGATGACGACTCTTCTTTGGATGGGGGGATCTCAGATGATGTATCATCTTATGGGTCAGATTTATAGTTAGTATGCAAGGAGCTAGGGGCTGACACTTAGTTAATTGACCTGGGTGAACCCAGGCATGTGCCTAGCCCTCTTTGTTTGTTGCCACTAGCAGCTTCATGGGCTGATTTACAATCAGATTTGGTCCTTCAAAAGGTTCACAATATGCGCCATTGCATGGGGATGTCCTGTGAGGGTTTTGAGGACCAACTGCAAGCTCTACTCATCGTCATAAAAGTAGGTCAGCCTCTACTTGCCAGATCTATAGTTAAGAAGGATAGGGAGCTTAAGAGACTTGCCTGCTCCATAAACTATGATGCATGAGAGGGTAGTGCGAGCAAGGGGCGACACAAGGATAGAGTGAATCTTGGCGATCCATGAAGTCCAAGATTCTCTCATGGAATGTTCGGGGGTTGAATGACCCGAACAAGCGCCTTAAAGTGAAGAATTTATTATGGGAATGGAAGGCAGATGTTATTTGTTTATTAACAAGCACATCATCAGGAGTTTGTGGAATTGCTCTTATGCAAGATGGACCACCCTCGCTTCCAAGGGTGCTTCAGGGGGTATTTTGGTGATGTGGGACAAGAGAGCTGTTAACTTTGTGGAGGAATGCGTTGGTGAATTTTCGGTAGCATGTTCTTTCTCGAATGTGGATGATGGTTTTAGTTGGGGGTTTGTTGGTGTTTACGGGCCCAACAATGACAGCAATAGAAAACTTCTCTGGGACGAGATTGTTGGCCTGTGCAGTTGGTGGGACGTTTCATGGTGTATTGGGGGTGATTTCAACGACACTCGATTTTCAAGTGAGCGGTTGGGGGTTTCTAGCACAGGTTCAGCCATGGCTGATTTCTCAGCTTTTTTTATTTGAGTTAGACTTGGTGGATCTCCCTTTAGCAAGGGGAGACTTCACTTGGTCAAACGGAAGGACCTGGTCGAGGTTGGATAGGTTCATTGTTTCTCTTTCTTAGGAGGCCCACTTCCCCAATTTATGCCAAAAATGGTTCCCTCGGCTTTGCTCTGATCATTTCTCCATTTTGCTAGATTGTGGGGGTCTTCATGAGGGACGAAGAGACTTTAAGTTCGAGAACATGTAGTTGAAGGTGGATGGGTTCGTAGAGAAAGTTAGCTCATGGTGGGCCTCATATCAACTCACGGGCACTCCTAGTTTTGTTTTAGTTAGGAAGCTTAAAGCTTTGAAGAATGATCTAAGAAAATGGAATTTGGAAGTCTTTGGGAACATCAATGGTCAGTGGGACAAACTATTTATGGAGTTGCAGCAACTTGATGAAAAAGAGGCGGAAAGAGCTCTATCGGCTGATGATAGGGCAAGGAAAATGACTGTAGTTGCTGAGCTGGAAAAAATCACTCTTATGGAGGAGATCTCGTGGAGGCAAATCACAGGCCATTTGGTTGAAGGAAGGGGATAGAAGTACAAAGTTTTTTCATAGAGTTCCAAACTCTCATCGAAGAAACAATGCCATAGAGGTCCTTCATGTGGAGGCAAGGTTTTATTGGGTAGAGATGCCATTAAGGATCATATTGTCCACTTTTATGATAAGCTTTTGACAAAGCAGTACCTTTGGAGGCCCAAGGTAGACGGTCTAGTTTTTGATTCTATTGACCACACAAGCGTGGCTTGGTTGAAGAGGCCTTTTGAAGAAGGTGAGGTGCATGGCGTGCTAAAAGGTATGGACAAAGATAAAGTACCAGGTCCAGATGGCTTTCCAATGGCTTTCTTTCACGCTTGTTGGGACATTGTCAAGGAGGATTTAATGAAGGTTCTTATCGAATTTCACTCTTTTATGAAATTCGAGAAGAGCCTTAATGTCTCTTTCATCGCTCTTATTCCCAAGAGGGCGGGTTGGTGGAAGTGAATGATTTTTGTCCCATAAGCTTGGTGAGTGGGGTTTACAAGATCATCTCTAAGATTTTAGTGAAGCAGTTGAGCAAAGTCATGGGGAAGATCATCTTGAAGTCCCAAAATGCTTTTTTGAAAGGAAGACAAATACTAGACTCAGTCCTCATCGATAACGAATGTTTGGAGAGCAAAGTCAGAGCTGGCATTCCAGGTATCTTGTCTAAATTGGATATGGAAAAAACATTTGATCATGTGAACTTGGATTTCTTGTTGTATGTACTTGGTAGGTACGACTTTGGGGAAAGATGGTTTCAGTGGATAAAGCATTGTATTACAGTCGTCGGATTTTCTGTCTTGGTCAATGGCACTCCCGAAGGCTTCTTCAACAGTTCTTGGGGCTTGAGACAAGGGGATCCATTATCCCCACTCTTATTTATTCTAGTCATGGATGTGCTGAGTAGAATGCTGGAAGGGGTGGTGGATAGGGGTTTCATCTCGGGCTTCTCAATGGGTGGTTCCTTGCATGGAAGCTTGACAGTCTCCCATCTTCTTTTTGCTGATGATTCGTTGATTTTTTGTGACCCGGATCTGGATTAGATTCGTTCCCTAAGAGCACTTCTACTTTGCTTTGAAGCTGTATCTGGCCTTAAGGTGAATTTATCAAAGTCGAAAATAGTTCTTGTTGGCTCAGTCAATAACTTAAGTGAAGTGGCTACTATCTTGGGCTGCAAGGTTTCATCCTTGCCTATGAAGTACCTTGGACTCCCTTTGGGGGCCCCTCATAAATCCAAGGTAATGTGAGAAGGGATTGTTGAGAAAATTGAAGGCAAACTAGCTGGTTGAAAGAGAATTTACTTGTCTAAGGGTGGAAGAATCACACTTATTAAGAGTATGTTATCTAATCTTCCAACGTACTTCCTTTCTTTATTTCCTATGCCTGCAGGGGTGGCAAATAGACTGGAGAAGATTTTCCGTGATTTCTTATGGGGAGGGATAGAGGATGAAAAAAATTCCATTTGATTAAATGGGATAAATTATGCACCCCTTTGTCTTGTGGTGGGTTGGGCGTAAGAAAATTGAGAACTTTCAACAAGGCATTTCTTGAAAAATGATTATGGCGTTATCATCAGGAGGGAGACGCTCTTTGGAGGAATATTCTAGATGTCAAATACGGGAGCGTTTGGGGAGGTTGGTGCTCTAGGGAAGTAAGAGGGGCCTATGGCGTGGGAGTTTGGAAGCATATCCGGAATGGTTGGGATGATTTTCTCGTTAACTGCAGGTTTGAGGTGGGAAGGGGCACGCGAATCAGATTTTGGCACGATATTTGGTGTGGGGATATTGCTTTGAAAAACGCTTTCCCTTCTCTTTATAGGATTGCGTCTGATCAGGGTCCTCAGTGGCTGATAATATGTGCAATACCCCGCTGATTCCATCCATTGGTCCGTGTGATCTACTAGAGCTGTCCAGGATTGGGAGGTGGGCGACATCACTGATTTCTATAGCGTGTTATATGCGCTGAAACAAAGGGCAGGAGGGGAGGACAGATTACTCTGGACATGCACTGGGAACAAGAAATTTTCAGTTCGTTCGCACTACAAGGCCTTGACGATTCACACCTTCGACGCCTTCCCTTGGAAGAACATTTGGAGGAGCAACGTCCCCCTCAAGATTGCTTTCTTCGGTTGGTTGGCATCCCATGGTAAAATACTGACTATAGACAAGTTAAGAAAGCGTGGACTCTACATAATGGATTGGTGCTTCATGTGCAAACACAATAGTGAATCAGCGGATCACCTTCTTCTTCATTGTGAAGTAGTTAAGGTATTGTGGGATGAAATCCTCTCTAGGCTCAGTATCGCATGGGCTATGCCCATAAGAGTGATAGATTTAGTTACTTGTTGGCGAGGGATTAGGGGCAATCGCTAGATCGCAACTGTATGGAAGATGGTGCCCTTCTGTTTAATGTGGTACACATGGAATGTAAGAAATGGTCGCTGTTTCGAGAATAGGGAACGCTCTTTGGATGGTTTTAGGGCTTTTTTCTTTCATACATTGTTGCTTTGGGCCTCTTCTATTGTATTGAATGGAACGAGTCTTAATGACTTTTACGCTACTCTCCGTAGCACTTAGTTTTGTAATTAGGCTCTTTCTTGTATACTTCCTGTTTACTCAGACTTTGCCTATTTACGTGGATCAATAAAACCTCTTTTACCTATAAAAAAAAAAAAGCATGCTTTTCTTGTAACTTAGGCATTTCATCATTATCTGGTTTCCGAGTGTTCTTTTTATCACTGCTGGAATTTGGGTCAACCTATGTTTGTTGTACGTTTTATTTTGTTGCTATTACCTACTCTCCCCTAAGATGGAAAAAGGGATTTTTGACACTAAGCCTTCGTTTGGTTACACAATTGAGATGAGATGAGAAATACGTGAATAGTAATGAAATTGTTTGAGTTAAGATGTTTTATGGAGTTTCGGAAAAAGTGAGAAAAAGTTGAATAAAAATATTATAAAGTTAAAATATTGTTAGAATATGAGTTTGGGATTTGAAAAAGTTGAATTATTTTTTGTGTTTTGTTTGGAAGTTTGGAAAAGTTGTAATGATTAGGTAATGATTAGATGAAAAAGTTGAAAAGTTGAAAATCTGAAGTTGAAAAGTGTGTTTGAATGGTGTTTGGATGTTGATATGAGATGAGATGAGCTAAGATGGTATGAGATGGTCTATGAAACCAAACGGGGCCTAATTGTTGCAATACTGACTGATTTTTGGCTCAGTCAATGCTTTCTTTAGTGTCATTCATATAATGGAAACTCAAATACTAGGCGTCAGAGCATTTGTGATTATACTATATGAAACACTGCTCACCCCTCCTTACTTTGTCGAGTTTCTACTTGTTATCTGAGTATACATTATCTTTTATGCATTGCTATTTTTGTCAATTTAGCTTTGCCTTTTGCACTTACCCTTTTCTTTTGGTGTGAATAAATTTTAGAACAAATTACTTTGGATGTCCTGATGACGAAACATTCCAGTTCATGGCAAGCATATACAGTCGCTCTCACTATAACATGTCTTCCAGCAAGGAATTTCAAGGAGGAGTAACAAATGGAGCATCTTGGTATGACAGCATAAAAGTAATGCTGATGATTTTTTTTATTGAAGAAGCAAATTGGCATGCTGATTATTCAAGACATTTGTCACTTTTGCTTCTGTAGTCATCTGAGTTGTTAAATTTTCAGAAAATTGGTCTTCTCCTTTTCTTTTAATATATATTTGGTGGTTCTTTCACAAGATATTTGCTGCAGGTATCCTATATATGGTGGCATGCAAGACTGGAACTATATACATGGTGGTTGTTTTGAATTGACCTTAGAGATAAGCGATAACAAATGGCCTAGTGCTAATGAGGTCAGATGTCAGTTTGTCTCTTTACATTTATTATTAGTTGTATTCTCGTTATGTTAAAACTTGCTTGTTACTGTTGATGATTCTTTGTTAACTCCTAGAATGGGGATTGTTTATGACCAAAACTCTTAGTATTAATATTGCTAGTTATAATTTAGTAACGAGTAGCAGCACCAATTTCTTTACTCTTTAGGTTTGAAATTGTAACTGCAATAAGTGATGATCTCTTATTGATGTATGTTTTACTTGGTATTGTCATATTTCTATCTACATTTCTATAGTACTGAAGTCAGTTTTATATTGGGGAGCATTTGATGTCTTAATCAAAGTGCATTTTGTAACAAACTGCAATCTAGTGCATGTGTAAATTATGACAAGTTTGTTTGGAAGAACTGGTTTTTTTTAATGAGTAGTTTGAAAGAACTGTCAGTAAAGAAGTTCAAAATATATGATGATGAGGTGTTAATGTTATCATAAATCTAGTATCTTATTAGTTGTAAAAGAAATAAAAAATAAAAAGATCTTGACATACATGTTTCTGGTTTATGCTTGTCTGGCATGGTCAATTTGAGTCTGAGACTTCCATGGGTGCTCCTTACATAGCCAAGAAAAAAAAAGGGGTACGGGTATTCCAATATTAATTTGGTTTTGTATCTTGTTATTGGTAGTTTACAGCGTTGTGTTGCAGGTATTGTCTTACATTAAAGCATTAAAGTTCTCTCTCTCTCTCTCTCTCTCTCTCCATGCGATACTTCTAGTCTCCAACCATTTAGTTAAAGCACTTGGCAAGTGCTTTGGATAATTAATTGACTTCAGTGACTTTTACCTCTCAGCTTTCTTTTTCTGGTCTTACTATTATCTAGTTGTTTACTTGTCAAAACTCTATTATCTAGTTGTTTGAAGTGTTCTCTTCTTTACGTCTATATTAATATGCAGCTTCCTACTCTCTGGGAATACAACAAAATGAGCATGCTAAATCTTGTTGTGAGCCTTTTGAAGGTACTTCTGTGGTTTGACTGCGAACTTCTTTCTCATATAAAGTCACAATATAGACCTGATTTTTCCTTCTTGCAGTTTCTGTAATAGACTATGTGACATATTAGTATGATGGCACACATTCCATGACATGCATGCAATTCGACGTAGTGCATTGACAATGTTTGTCTGTATGGCTCGTACTTTCAGATAGGAGTACACGGAAGGATTTTTTCATTGGATACTGGAAGGCCACTGCCGGGCTCTATTACAGTAAAAGGAATAAATCACACTGTATGTTTACTACCGGACAGATACATTTAATTCTATTTTGTGCTGCTTTTTTTAAAAAAATAATAATCTAGCACTTTTAGGGGGTGGAAATTCATTTGTGGATATGGTTTTCTTGTAGCAGTAAAATTTTTTTGAGACAGCAATGAAGTCTTTACCAGTCAAGAAATCATTTCCAACTTTGAAGTATCACTTTTAAGGATCAGCTGGATTCCCTATTGAATGCATTGTCTAAACGATTTAAAACGTACAGTAAAAAAAACAACGTAAATAACTCAATGTCCAATCTTTTTATCCCTGAGTAGCCTGTGATCAATATATCGCATGCTTAATTGTTTATGCTAAGTTTTGTTTCATGCGGTGTAACTTACCTCCATAATGTTAGCAAAAGTGCCAGCTTGATCTAGTGCTTGCAAGCTATTTGACCAGTTATGAAATTGTGTGGGGTGACCTAATTGTAGTATGACAGTCAAACTTTTCTTCACACATTATCATCGTGTAGGTCTTAAGGATTGTGGATGTATTTGTGTAAAATGTTGTCAATGAACATTCATGTCACTGCTGACTAATATGGTATATTTATTTTCTGGCCTGAAAAATGATACCTTCATTTGATATGAAACTACAAGAGAATTAACTATTAAGGCTTATTAATGTATACAGTTTGATCTGCATGGATTCCTAGTTTGTTTCTTGAGTTATGTTCTGGGACGTTTTAGATCCACACACACACACACACACACACACACACACACACACACACACACACACATACACACACACATATTATCCAGCTTCATCTGTGCATACACTTGTACCAGTTTGATCGATCAATTTCTTGAGCTATGAATACAGAAGATATGATCTTTTGTACATTTATGGTTGAACATAGGTCAATCCACTGAACTTTTATTTGTTAGTTGACAAAGCGTTGGTTGGGTTCTTCCTTTTTCATAGCATGTATTTTGGTGTCTACTTGACTTCATTGACAGGTCAAAGCAGGAAGAACCTTTGCTGATTACCATCGTTTGCTTGCCCCAGGAGGGCGATATGAAGGTATCATACTTCACTAGCATGATTTAAAGTTCATTTATGCGGTAATCTAGGAAGCCCATGGAAAACTTTTAAAATATTATAATCTGTTAGAAAAATGGGAATGCCACATTTTGTATGATAAAGAATAAAAAGTTGACTGAAATTAGTTATTGATGACGTGGCCTCATCATGATTGGGGATGTGGAATGAAGGCATATATATATATATATATATATTGGTCTTTTCATCTCCTACCAAAAAGCTTTGGTAAGAGAAGTTGTAAACAATGCAGCACCATCCTCATCGGAGGATAGGATTCTACTGAGTAGGAGGGTTTGCCTTCTTCTGTTTGCATGCACCTGGTGCGGGCCTCAGGGGACTGGAGGGAGAAAATGAATGGAATGAACTGCAATGGTCAAAGTACATTCCCCCAAGTTCTCAACTATTTTCTTCTTGACCACTACATAGGAGCTAACGATCACACACTTTCAGACTGTACATTTTAAAATGAAATGAGAGAGAGAGAAGGGACTTCTGTTGAGTACTTCTTGAGTAAAAGGGTTGGCATCTATATGTTTATGCTTTTCGCCGCCTTGCTTAATACAAATAAGCAGCAAATTTCTCATGTTTCCTTTCCTTTCAAGATAGCTTATTCGATTTCCATGTTTATGGTCTTGATATATTGAGTTTGACTGCAGTTATGGCCACTGCGCCTGGATACAAATCCAGAAGCACACGTATCTGGTTGGAAGAAACTGCAACGACACTGGATTTTGTTCTTGATCCAGAAGTCACACTTAAGGGTAATCTACTTCGATGTAGCTGTGAATGTGACTCTGGCAATAAGGGAAGGCTGGAATTTTTAGGCTTTCTTTGGGAGGGCCATCTGGAAATTTACTTTATTTTGATTGTTATTATAGGATTTCTTTGCTTCTTATTTCGGAGGAGAATGAAAAATAATAACCTTTCAAAACATAGACACCTTGTAGGGCCCAAAAGACCAGTTGTGGTTTCAAACTCATGATATTTTTACTTTTTTTTTTTTGAAAACATGATATTTTTACTTTTGTTAAAGATGAAAGTATATTTTACCTCATAAAAGAAAAGATAACCAAAGTTCTATTTCTATAATTGTTATATCGTAGAATTTGCCATCTCCAGTTGCATCAGTTAATGTGACACATTACATATTTCTCATGTATGAATAATATCAAATAATTGTAGATAAATCCTCAAATTGCAACCTCCACTTCTCATCCCTATCATTACCGTTTCAAGGATTTTGTGAGGTTCTTTGTCTCCATTCTCTAGTTGAAAAACAATGTCTTTGTTACATTTAAAGAAAACTGAGAAATGTTTTCTTAGTGAGTATAAAAGAATAATAAGAAATATACATATATATAATAATAATAATAATAATAAGAGAAATGCTTTAATTACAAAGAAATTCTATAAAAGTAAACTTAAATTGACGCGGTTTGATATGTTATGTTAAACTGTAGAATTATTTTTCATTATAAAGTAGATTTAATATATCATATGGAGTCATGTAAGTTTTTGAGTTTATTTTTATGAAATCTTTTTGTGGCGATATCACTTCTCTAAACATAATACACCTTTGATTGATATCAATATTAAAAAATGTTAAATAATATAAATAGACAACCTAGAAATCTATTTTTTAAAAATTGTGAAATGGTGTTGAGAAAAACTACTCATTCCACACCACACACCAAAAGTGTGCTTAAAATTTTAAATATAAAAAAATTTTACTCATCATTCTCACACCATACACTACACATGATTTTTTTTTTTTTACTTTTTAATTTTTCTCCCCTTGCCAAATTGTGATGTATGGATGATGAGTATAATAACTCAATTAATTTAGGAGGAATAAAACAAAAAGAATCTAAAAAAATAATGTGTGGTTTGTGAGATGATGAGTAATAAAACTTTTAAATATGTATAAATATGTGTGTTTAAATAGAAGAATAAAAATAATAAATCACATATTGATACGTAGTGTAGAAAATAATAGGTATAATTTTTTAACGAGAGAAATACTTTCTTTTAAACTGTGCGTTTGGATGTTGAATTGAATTGAATTGAATTGAGATGATAAAATATTATTAGAATATTATTTGTTATTATCATTATTATTATTTTAAGATTTAAAAAATTGAATTATTTATTATATTTTATATTAAAATTTAAAAAATTATAATAATAAATTAAAATGAGTTTACTTTTCAAACGAAGCCTGATCCCTTTGAAGTTTGAACATAGCATATCATCAAACATAAAAGATCACTCGGTGAGTGTAGACAAAAGAAATCTTTGGCCCCTAATATCTCATTCTCTTTAATAAGTTCCCCAAAAATATCTCCCACTTTAGAAAAGATTCTCATGGGAATGGAAGAAAAACAGAAAAAAATATGGGGGGCCTTTAAAGAGACTGGAATAAAAAAAATGAGTTGTGGAACTCTGCCGTTTATATGCGTTTATTCTGTGCGTCGTTTAGTGTAAATTATATATATATTATTTTTTATTTTAAATATTTTTAAAAAATAAAAAAAATACTAATAATTACTTTCTTAATTATTAAAATTTTTTTAAATAAAAATTAAATATATAAACGGTCAATAAACAAATTAACGAGACACAATAACGTTATTCTAAAAAAATATATATCAAAAGATAATAGAAAAGAATCGACGAAAGAACGAATCTCCTCTGCCGACAATGCAGACTAACTGTTTGCGCATCTTTCATTCAATGCGTATGTTTCAACGCGTTTTGTATCCGCATGTGGAACACGTCCTCAGGCTCTACGCGCACGAAGCAACAGTACACAAACACATACATATATATAGCTTCTCGCTTCGTTGATCTGTTTACGTTTCTCAAGGTCGTAGAAGCAAAAGCTTAGCACGCTTGTCACTTTTCCATTGGTTTAGGACTTTATTTTCCGTTTGGAATCGGTCCGTTTCATTTGGGCGCTGTAATCTTACCAGCCCCAGAATCTCTAAGCACAGTTCCAGAGGAAAGTAAGAATAAGAAGAAGAGGAATCTTGAATCTTTGACACGCTTCACCTAGTACTTGGTCTCCTACACCGCTACACGTGGTAACTCCCTATTGGCTTTGTTCAAAGGTTTCAACTATGATGCGTGGTGGTTTAACCTTAATCCACTTGAGATATTATATTGCCATCTCTTTCTTTTGCAGAGAAAGGAAACAAAAGCACGTTCTTGGTCATATGCTGATTACATACAAATAATATCATAGATTGTTGAAGACTTTCAGCGTCTCTTCCTTCTTCATTGGCATTGAAAACTAGCCAAAATTAATCCATCTCAAATCGATATGCACACCTAGTGGCGCAAGCAACCCAACCTTGTTTTTGGTTGTATAACCACAGATCTTTTATCTAGATGCATTTTGTTTCTTGACCGTGGAAAGGAAGGACCCACCCTAATATTTGTATCATTTTATCTATAATAATATGCGTGCCTGATTAGAAAAAAAAAAAAAAAAAAAAATTCATAGATTGCATCTGATTCTTGGTCTTGTTTACTGTTTAAAGAGCATAACTTTCAAACGCGGTTGAATTCGCTTTCTGAGTTTAAATAAAAGCTCACAACAAGTCTAGCATCACCCTTGAAACTCTCTGCTCTTTCAAAGGACAGTTTTTTTTGGGTGAGCTTCAATTCCAATCTCGTTTTTTGTTACGTATGTTTTCACCGTTCTTAAGGTTTTCTTCCATTTCCCATTGCTTGAGAATATGAGATGTTGAATCTGTTGATTAAGTTTGATACTAACAAGCTTAGAAATGGTAATTTCCTCTGATTGTGTTATAGGTGAGAAAAGGTTATACTTGGTAGGAATTAGCTAGCTCACGGTGTTGAAGCGATATGGCCATAAAGGAAAAAGGGTTTGTCAAAGGTTGTCTCCCTGAGGAACTAAAGAAAGTGCTTCGATCGGTGGCTGCAAACTGGGGGGACGTGATGGATGATATGCAGGCGTTGCAGGTGATCCAATTGAGCGGTGCAATGACCAATGAGGTTTACCAGATAAACTGGCCTACAAAGAATGGTGAGGTTGTTAGAAAGGTCTTAGTTAGGATTTATGGTGAAGGAGTGGAGGTTTTCTTTAACAGGGACGATGAGATTAGGACGTTTGAGTGTATTTCAAAGCACGGCCAGGGGCCTCGCCTTCTCGGTCGCTTCCCGGATGGGCGGGTTGAGGAGTTCATTCATGCTAGGGTATGTGAATTTTGGATGCTTATGAGATTATGTCTTATTTGTGATGCCTATGTGCTATGATTACATGTTATTTGAGAAAAATGGTGCTTATTTTGAATGAAGTTTTAGTTTATGAAAGATGGATTGGGATGGATTAGAATAGGTGTGCTTCAATGATTATCTTCTTGTGTTGACCCATTATACCTGCTTTAATCATGAAAACTTCTCTTTTTACCTATTTTTTAAGTTTTCCTTACTTTGTTTCTACTTTGACGGGTAATTATGACTGTTTGATAAAGTATGAAAAAAGATTCAAGCGCTCAGGGCTGAAAAAGCTTGGCCATCCTTTCTGGTGGTTAAGTGATGGCTTTTGAGAGTCTGAACTCTTGTTTTTATGTATTTATTGAATTGCCTTTTTTTCCCCTTCCACTAGATGCTTTTTCCTTCCTGAACACATTTAAGATACATCTAGATAACATTAAGATAAGAAAATGGCTACAATAGAGTAAAAATTTTACTTGGGGAAAATTTGCACTGAGGACTCGGTGTTATTACTCCACTGATTGCTTATCTTTGCAGAAGACCATTTTAGATAACAGTTTTTTTTTTTTTTTTTCCTGTGATTTTCAGACATTATCCGCGGCTGACCTCCGAGATCCTGAAATTTCTGCTCTCATAGCAGCTAAGATGAGAGAGTTCCACAATCTTGATATGCCTGGTCCAAAGAATGGACTTGTCTGGGACAGAATGAGGTATTGATATCTATTATCAGAAGGTTTTTTTTTCCCTATTATAAAAAAGTTGAATTATACTTCAAACAAGTTAAAAGTTCCCTCTTAAATAGGAAGATATCTAATGCCGTTTGTGTTCCTTCCTCAGAAACTGGCTCTGTGAGGCCAAAAGTTTGTGCTCTCCTCAAGACGCCAAGGAATTTTGCTTGGATTCTATAGGGAAGGAAATTAGTATGCTAGAGAAAGAGTTGTCACAGGATCATAAAGAGGTTGGATTTTGTCACAATGACCTGCAATATGGTAATATAATGATGGACGAAGAGACAAGATCAATCACTATAATCGTAAGTTTGTCACTCCCATTTTCTGTATCTATGGCCTCTGCATTCTGACATCCGATTCTCAGTTGTTATTGCAATTGTTTCCTAGTTATAATTGCAAAGTTACATTCTTCTGGCATGGGATTTTTCCTTCTACCTCTTATGGTTTTCTTTATGAAGTAAGAATTGTGTGGTCTTGTTTAAGAAAGAAAAAACATAAGGTTACATTTGTGGTAGAATAAATGCATGAAACCTAATGAGCACATTCATATTCTGTGTCCTATTTTGTTATTTTTTGCAGGATTATGAGTATGCAAGTTACAACCCTGTTGCTTATGACATAGCAAATCATTTCTGTGAAATGGCAGCAAATTACCATTCTGAGACACCTCATATTTTAGACTACAGTCAATATCCAGGTGTGTTTATATAGACACACACAACACACACACACACATGTATATATTTGAGGATGTCACTGCCTCCAAAATTACCTTCTCCTTAATGAAACTTGTAAGATGAGATTGGGGTTGCATTCTTTGGACTAAGTTGTTCCTTTGAATTCATTGCATTTGGTATCAGATCTGGAGGAGCGCCAAAGATTTGTGAGCATATATCTGAGTTCGGCAGGTTAGCCATCAGTTTCCAATTCAGTCTAGTGATTTGTATGAGAAAAAGGTTCTGGGACTTGTGTGTTTTGTTTAGCTGTTTGATCCTCCGAGTGCATTAGTTGAAACAAGTTCCACTCAGTTATATTTGTTACTGGTGAAGATGGAGCATCTATAGCTGTTTCAAACTCTTTATAGATGAAGGATTCATGTGGGTATTGCATTCTGCTAAAGTTAGGTGTACGGACTCTTAATCTAGCGAAGTATACACTTTTTTAGAAACCATTCTCCAAAACTACAGTAGATAATCCAACAACGCTTCTCCGAATAAAATGCATATCTTTTGAAAATTATAATGATTCTCATTTTAATATTCTTAAAAGCAACTCCATCATTGGTGTATAGGCAACCTACACAGTGACACAGAAGTGGAGCAGCTAGTTCACGATGTGGAGAAATACACTCTTGCTAACCATCTCTTTTGGGGCTTATGGGGAGTTATTTCAGTAAGCATTCCCACATGTTCCACTATTAATTATGAGAGACTGGAAGGGTAAGATTAACTTAATCATCTGCTTGTCTGCAGGATTATGTGAACAAGATTGATTTCGACTACATGGAGTATGCAAGGCAGAGATTTCATCAGTACTGGCTGAGGAAACCAGCATTATTGGGCTATTCATGAAGTGCTTGGCAAACTCGTATAAAATTTCATGATTTCCTAGATTTGGAATTGGTAAGAATCTAAACATGTAGTAATCCGCATACGGCAGAGAAGCTGTTATTGGATCCACTTGTAACATTATAATACTCATAATAATAATAATAAAGTGTGTTTCCACTGCTCCATTTTTCTTCTTCCATAACCATTATTCATTGAGAGGGGGAACTCAAATTATCTTTAGAATGTGAAAATGGTAAGTTTGAGGGGAAATGTCAATCAGATTAGCTAAGAGCACATCCTTTTCAGCACAAGGAATCGAATCCCAAAATCTGATGGCTATTACTCTCAATAACAATCTCTGCTTCATGGCTGAAGAAACTCTTACAAAATATATACTTGTAGTGTAGTACCCGCCGAATCCTCAAATTTTGGGTCCTTTCCTTAAAAGTTTTATTTACGTTAATATCAATGTCTAAAAGTTCTGTTTTTTAAATGATTCACATCAAGCAGGTGGTGTAGTAGTATAATATTAGAGAAATGTTAGAGCCAGAGAGATTAGCGAATTAAACCCATAAACTGATGTGATGTAATAGAATTTATTAGATCTACTTTATAATAAAAGTAACATTACAATCTGATATACTATATCAAGCCACGTTAGATTGTGAGTTTACTTTTATATAACTCCTTTGTGGCTAAAGCATTTTTTATAATATTCCTCTGTCCGGATGGCGACCTGGGAAGTATTTCTAAAGTGAAGTCAATACACTTTTTGTTTTGATGCAAATATAAAATAATAACAAACTTTTTCTTTGCAAATAAGCCAAATCAGGGGAAGTGGGTGGAAGGGAGATGATGCTAATGGATGGCAAAAAGAAATTCTAGCACAATCTTTTTTCCAAAATTTGGGTTAAAGCTAGTGCATGTTTGAATGTGGAATCAATATACATTCAATATAACTTTTTGTTCTGAGCTCGAAAGATAATAAGACAAACTTTATCTGTACAAACGCAACATTAGAGGCAGAGAGACGATTCTGCTAATGGGGGGCAAACAGAATTTCTGGTAGCACTCCCTCCAACAACTTGGTCAAAGCTATCTTCACCATTAAAACTTAGAAACTGGTTCGGATGTAAAGTTTAACATCAATTTTCTCTATAATCAACTGATATTTCAATAGAAGCATCTTCAACTTTGTGAAGAGAGATTAGACATGGAACGGAGATGGTCGACAATGGAATCGATTATTGAATGAGAGCCACCAGTTGCTGCAAACAGAAGGTGTTTAGTTGCTTCAGCTCTATCAAAATAAAATGCACCTGGTACCAATTTTTCTTTTGGTTGTACTGCCAACCAAAGAACCGTGTCTGCACCTTCCTCACTTGTTCTAAGTTTTCCTGAAAGCCTGAAATACATTCAAGATAAAAAAAGAAAAAGAAAAGGAAGTTATGATCAATAGGAAAAGAAAAAGAAGGAAATGAATAGTAGGGAAGTGAATGGGGTGATCTCAAAATATAATTAGAAGGATAAGCTCTTTACGATTTAGAGAATGTAGGCAAACTCATAGCAACTCCAGGCGTGTCTGCCCAACCTGGGTGCATCGAATAGAATCCAATCCCTTTATTCTTGTAAATTTCAGCCCATTTCTCAGTTAGTGCTACCTGACAAGAGATAACTCAAAGTGATTTCCAGAAGGAATTGATTTTGCAACTCTTTATCATATAGCACCATAGAAGGTTACCACTCTGTAACATTGAGTGACAGCGTTTTTTCTATAGCTACACATACAAAAATCTTTCGGTGTAACTTGGGATTCCACATTTCACTGAAGCAACAAGGGAACAGAGTTCAAAAGAAATATGGTAGTACCAAAACCATCAACTTCAACCATCTAAACATATTTTTCTTTGATAAGAGATTTAATAAAGGCACAAAAAGAGATGCGACTGGAGCAACAAAAGAGGAGAGAGCATCTACAGTCAGGATGTGGTGTAAGACTTACCCAATGGAAGGCTGACTTGCTTTCCATAATGGGTAGATCAGATCAATCTAATAAAATTGATCTAAAACTTAAAATGTAATTCTAATATAAAATAATTATGAAAAAAACCAGAAAATATAAGGGGCGGCTGCCCACCCCAAAGCTTTGCTTACTTACAGTGTAGGTGTGTTGCTTTTGTTCTCCTCTAAAAAGCTATGGGTGTGTCAGCTTTTTATTGGAGGGATTAAATTCTAAAGACTTTTAACAGTTAGCATGCACCAAGACTTGCAAGAAATTCCATTAGAACTCGGAAACCATAAAATAGTGACCTATTCAACAAAAAAGGATTGCAATATTGGACATTAAAAAGTCTTACAGATCTTCGACTCAACTGACCTGAACTCGCTTATTTCGAGCATACTGTTCCACCCCATTGAAGTTGCTGTCACTGAACTGCCTCAAGACAATCGATTGGAAACTAAATAAGTATTTAGTGGAAGGATTGAAGCTTACTCAAAATTCAAAAAAGCAGTTACCTGTAGATCTTTGGTCAAAGGAGATGTGTACATTCCACCAGAGGACACTGTGATAACGCGAGCATCAGGTGCAGCTTTCTCCAGTAGTGGCAGCATCAGTTCTGTGATGGCATAGGTACCCAATACATTCACCGCAAAACTTAACTCAAACCTGGAATTTTAGAAGTTTTTAAAGCCACAATGCATCAATTTCTATGCATCAAGAAACATGATACAAATTAGTTTAGCATAGAGTGAAAAGGACACACCCTTCTGAAGTGGTAACTCGTTTATTCTCAAGCACACCAGCATTATTGACCTAGAGGCAGTTTAATGTTCCATGTTAAATATCATCTTGAGGGTTGGCTGTCAAAATTATTGACCCTATTTATGTGAATAAGTGAGTGTGTAGGAGGAAAAAATGACAGCTTTACCAGTATGTGAATGGGTACATCATTTGATGAAAATCTAGATGCAAATGATTTGATATCACTGATGGATGAAAGATCACAGACCTGCAAGCTAAATTTTATAAGCCGCTTGCAAGCAAAACCCAACTTCATAGAGATCATTGCAGTTATATAAAAGGAGAAAAAAAAGGAAAGAAAAAGAACATGAGGTTCTTGGAACAATTAGCCATTGTATAATCTCAAAGAATATAGCATACTTGGATTCACTAACTCATATGATTACATACATAAAACCCTCGAAAATAACCATGAAGAAGAAGAAAATTAGCAAGAAGTGAAACATTTAAATCTAAAGAAAGCAGATACCTCCAGATGTACATTTGTGTTGCCTGTGGCAGACTGAATCTTAGAAAGTGCAGCTTCTCCTCTCTCCTTATTACGGCATAACATAAAGACGGTTGCTCCACTGATTTGCGCATCATATATACACAGATATAGGTTAGCCATCTAAAAACACAAGCTCAAAATACTTAAAGATAAAGGTAAAGTTGTATCATAATCAACACCGTGAAGCAAGACCCTCCGCAGTTGCATAACCAATGCCAGAATTTGCTCCAGTAACTATGCAATTCTTGCCATTCATTCTTGCCTCCATATCCTCTGGTTTGAAATTCTTTGAATGTTCACTACAAAGCAAAAAAACTCACCAATCAGCTGGAAATGTGAGCATAGAAGATTTACATGAGTCCCCTTTCAGCAACCTATATTCTTATATAAATCATTGGAATTTAAAACACTGATAGGTGATCACAATCGAAACCATGACAACTTTATTCATCGTGATCGACACGAATATTAAACACACCCATCAAGCCCACCGACCCCAAAACAAAGAAAAAGAAAATGACGAACAACCCAAAAAGAAAACGAGAAGAGCACAAACTGGGCTTACACGTAACCGGCTTTGGTGAAATTGAGGTATCCGAATATACCAAAAGCCGTCGATCTCCATGTCTGCTTTGTGTTTTCAGTGATCGCAGTAGTAATAATATCAAATGAGTTCCGTTATGAAGAACAAAAATACAGTAATTAGTAGATATACATAATGAAAGATATACATAAGCAGTAATATGTACCTTGAGAAGGAACATTGTGAGTAGTCCAATGGAGAGGTGACTTTGGAACTGCAGCGTTGCAATGATTTTCATGTCTTTTGGAATGCGTTCTAAACTTCTAAGAAACTGGGAGATGCTAACGTGCGCATATTGGTGTGGGTTATTGCCTGACGTTTTGCCACGCAGCAGAAGTTTCAGCCACTCCTTGTCCCGGGTTTGGAGTTTGAACTCTGGATCAACTCATCAAGGCTTGGCGTGATCATTGATTGACAAATAACAAAAAAAGTGGGCTTTTGGCTTGATAAATGATCGTAATTGAATTTTTTTTTTTTTAATACTACTTTAATTTGTTGAGTGTATTTTGATGAAATATTTTAACAAATATTTACTTAAAATGCATCACATAAATTATTATAATTCTCTGATAAAATCCAAGATAGAAAAACATTTCTAGTAGTACTCATTAACTCAAAACAAATATTTTCTTTTTCTTTTTGGTGACAAATAGAAATATGCAAATTAAATGATAGATAGCTTTTAAGGAGATGATACAAGGGATTAGGAGATGTATTATCTGCAAGAAAGATAGGATCTAATTTATTGGAAGAAGTATACTTTGCCATGATTTATTTATTTTTTTCTCTTCTCATGTGCCGTAGTTGTCCCCGTCACTCGAAAAAGGACTTAATTGGCTCCGTTTGGATACAGAAATACTCTCAATCCATCTCATCTCATCATTATAATTTTTTAAAACTCACTTACAAACTATAATAAACGATTCAACTTTTTCAAATTCTAAAATAATAATAATATTAAAAAATAATATTATAATAATATTTTATTCAACGCATCTAAAACCATCCTGTCTCATCATCTAAATGAGCCCTTATACTAATTTAGCTTATTCAAATTGTATCGGTCAGATATCAACTCGATTTTAAATTTATTAACTAAGCTAGAGAGGATCCTTTGCAGAGTGTCTTGAATTTTTCCTTTGTTATATCCTTTGGGAAATGTTAAAAATTCTTAAGGTGAGGCGGCAGTGGATTGTCATATTACTGTGATATATTAAACTAAAGCAATCTTCCATCATTTAGTGCAAATAGATTATTAAAACGTCTAATTTCAGAATAAAAAGATTGAGAGAATATGTTCCTCTGAGTCTGGACAATCACTATTTGTTTGTAAACTACTGACCAAGATATAAGTTATGGATTTGGAGATAAGCAGGATCTGGGATCAAAGTTCCATTAATTCAATATCTTCCCTTGAAAGGGGTTTGGGTTTGGATCGGTGCAAGAACTACCAAAAGGGAACTCTGTGCCTACAACTTGGTAATAATGGTTTAGGCTTTAAATCAAAGGTCTAGCAGTTGATAAGGTAAACCATCTTGGCCTATGCAACCATTTTAATTTTTTATGGTGAAGGATTGATGCTTCTAAAACGTATGGAAATGACATCTATAGAACTTACTGCATCATTTTGGAAATAATGAGTTATATCTTGGAACTCCAGCAAAACAAACAGATACAGGATACTTAGCCCTCCTACTCTTGCACAAATATCACAACAAGCATATAAATCTGGAAAGATGCAAGTATGTATGGAAAGGTTAATCTGGTTGTGAAGTTCATGTTCGTGGGTTCAAGTCTTAAGAGAAGCCACAACGTAAGAACTGTTGGAGGGTAGGACTGTATCCAGATTCCAAACCCCTAGTTTCTAAGATGCCACTTATGTGTGAGATCAATATTGAGTAATGAGTAATGACTCCAAATGTGTATACATACAGTAACTCGGGCGGATAAAATGGTTTCAGGATGGGAAGGTGGAGGTGAAATTTGTTATGTTCATATTATGGAATTCATTTTTTCTTACAGCTGTTGCCAAACACAGACATGAATTTACATATAAAAAAAATTCTTGGAACATAAGATATATTCCCCAATAGAATTTCAAAAGAATCTAAAGTTGGAAGGTAAATAGCACAAATCTGCATATAGCAGCAATGTCTCATGAGAATAAGCATCAACCGTCTTTTACAAGGTCTACTTTCTAAGCAACTAGAGAACTTTCCACTCGTAGCTGTGATCTCCAATACACACTACTTACAGTAATAATCCACTTGTGTGAACCTGCCTTCAGAACTAATATGCTCTATGAGACCAATTGGTAAATCCCCTATAGCTAAGACCTTTACACACTAACTGCAATATACAATATCAATGACCAATAAATGAAATTGAAAGAATGCACGTGAAATGTAGTAATGCTATTGAGAATTTCATAAGTTGCCGGATCTCTCACCCAAAGCCACTCTTAAGTGTTGAGAAATCCTCCCTCAATCATGTATTTCCTGCATTAGAGAGATTTTCATTTAAAAAGGAAAAAAAAGTATGATAGTGGCAAAGAAAAAACAGAATAAATGAATATGATGGATGCCCCCCCCCCCCAACAACAGCGGCCTCAAAAAAAAAAAAAAAAAGAAGAAGAGAGAAGTAAGTGTCATTGGTTCCAGGTTTGAGGGTTTAACTTCTGTGAGGGAGCATGTGATCCAATGGTGACATGCTCTTGCATTGGGTTTCTTGGTGTAAAAGTGATCACTGCATGTATGACGTAACTATATCCCATTGAAGGAGCTTCAACCTGATTTCTTATGGGAGGTATCGGGGTGGAACCTCAGCCCCATCTGGCGAGGTGAACCAAGGTACAATTGGCAATTGAAGAAGGTGGGCTAGGGCTTAGAACTTTAATCCTCTTTAATCAAGTTGTTCTGGGGAAATTATTTTGGCATTATGGTTATGAGAGAGAGAGAGAGAGTTTATGGAGGGTGCTAGTGGAGACAAAGTATGGAAGCTTGGGAAGTGGTTGGTATTCCAACGAAAAAAACTAGGCCAGAGGAAAAAAATAAGGTTAGTATGTCAAAGTAGATTCAATGAAAGGTTTAGCATTCTAGCCAGAGAGGATAAACATATAGGTTTGCTTGCTTCAACACCGGCACCCTTGGAGGCATCAACCAGCATGACGGTAAAGCTTCTTGGTATCCTGTAGACGTATGATAAAATCCAGGCTTCACCAGAGCAGGGGGTTTAATAGACTGACAGCGGGCTTCCCTAATTGTCTTATCACAGACTTTGGGACCCCAAGAAAATAAAGTAACATACGCAATAAAATGACCAGCAACCTTAGCTATGGAGAACTAGAATATAGCTCAATCTCATTTTCAAGCTTAGTTCTGGCCTCAGCTTGCACATAAGATGACCAATCTTGCCATAGCATGACCAAATCCATCAGATCACCAAATGAAGCACACCAGAATCAGGCCTGTTAAAAATCAACCAGATAAAGGCTCTAAGATGCAGACTTAGAATAATCCTATAAATTTGAATAGTTATGTCAAAGAATGTCCCCACAGCTTCAAAAGCTTTATAAAGATTACTGGACCAGCCACCTGAAGTGGGTTCTCTAAAAACCTAAAAGAATTCAGAGTTCATGTCTATATGAACTACAGCCAAGGCTTGTAAAAAGGAGATTGCGTGTCAACTTCAAAATAAAGGGCTTTGTTTTATTTTATATTCAGAAAAAGGAGTTAACAGAATGTTTCCCTAGAATTAGTTATTTTAGTACAGCCTAGCTACTCTGATGAAAAGCCAATTGAACCTCATGCAATCACACACATGGCATGGCAAAGTCCTCACCTCTCCCAATATTAAGCTGCTTATTCCAGCATCAATACCCATATTTGCTATAACATCTTCCCTTTCGATCTCTGCATCAGTGAATGTGAGTGCCCGCTGTAGTTTCCTGGGAGAAAACACCTCAACCTCAGCCATATATGTGGCAGTCACAGGTCGGTGATCTGAAAGTTTAAGCTCA
Source organism: Juglans regia (assembly GCF_001411555.2). Taxonomy (NCBI): domain Eukaryota; kingdom Viridiplantae; phylum Streptophyta; class Magnoliopsida; order Fagales; family Juglandaceae; genus Juglans; species Juglans regia. The sequence goes on along the minus strand of NC_049906.1, from coordinate 1,514,854 downwards.
GTCCTCCTGTAACTTAGTAGCTTCAGTCCCTTGCCATATGAAAGAACACGATCACACCTGGAACAAGAGTGTCAGCTACAGTAATTTTTTAAAGAAATAATTGAGATTTGCCACAAACAAATATATGTATTTACATGTTGCTACCTATTATGTTTAGTTTTGAACAACGGCCATTTAGATCTAAACAAAGCACCTTTGGGGATTTCCAGAGCACAAGTTCACTAACTTGTTAAATTTATATTCACTATAAATGAAAGTTTTAATAACTAGTATAAATGAAAGCTATGTGGAATAAGTTGTCTTAGTTGCAATGGTAGAACTAAGAAAGAAGAGACACCGAATCCATAGTGCAATGTAGCTCGGTGGGTACGATGCCAAAGTTGTAAAGTTAAACTACCAAAGACATTAACCTTTCCTTTCATGGTACTCACTCAAAGGGTTAAAATTATTCCAAAGCAATCTAGTCTTTCAATTAGATTCACTCCCTAAATACAATCATTCACAGTTTACGAACACAAAATTGCAGTTCCTAGAATCTTTTCCAGAATTTATCACAAGGCAGATAATGGAAAAGCAACTGAGATGACAACAAAATGCTTGCCGGTTAGACCTTTTCAATACTTTGTATCCAATAAGAGAAATGATATTTGCAGTCGTGGAGTGCGTAAGCGCCGCACAATCCTTTTGAAAAAGTGAGTAAATACGGGACCTACATGAAAAAAAAAACTAATTTTTTAATAGTGGACCCGATTCTTTTTGAAAAGGATTGCGTGACGCTTGCGTACTCCACGACTGTATGTAGCATTACTCTAAATGCCAAATGAAACAAACCAACACTTAAGTTATCTGGAAAGGTTTACTTCAACAGAACAAACTAAATCATAACTTCTCTAACATGATGAAACAACCATTTTCTGGGGCTGAGTTAGCAACCAAATAAGCATAATATTAGCAGGTGCAGGGATCAAGCACTCAGACTAGGCAGGTAGAAGCATACCATGCTGGTGTACGCCTTCCAGCTTTTGGATCCTCTCCATAGTACTTTTCTGAATTGATCTCATATTTATATGTAGGTGGGAATCTTAAAGTACCTTCAGACCATCCATCAAATGTACGACCCTTTTTAAGTTCTCGTACAAGCTGTTAGAATGAGATGTCAATACAACTGAAAGCCAATCTGGATTCCTATAACTTGGTTTTTCTCCAATGTTATGCCTAATCAAATGAGAAAATTGCCTTCTCTTTGCAATGGCAGATAAGAAAGCATGTCTTAATATAAATACATATAAAGAATTAATGTAATGTTGTGCATTGGTGATCCATGCTCAACTAGCACAGCTCTATATAAGGATGGAACTCAGTCATAAGTACTGGTGTCATCAGTGACCCATGCTCGACTATATGCCTTAATGTTCAATGTAGCAAATCATTCACCGAATATGAAAACTAAGTTTTACATTTCAATTATTTCTGCCTTTTGTTTCATGTTTCCCAATGAAGTAAAGAGTAACAAGTGGAATGCCAATACCCAAGTTCAAGAAATATGATCTGACCATTCTTCTTTATATAGCCCATTAATGTACAGCCACATTGCATATATATGAATAGCCATAGATTACATATTTGGGATGATAAATAATCTCAAAATGTGCAACTGAGAAAGAATTAACTAGAAACTTCAGTTTTCAAATACCATATCCAGATAATTCAAACCATTATAAATGTAAAGCCATAGACTACATGAGCATTATAGCACATTCTTTTCTAGTGTGCTGCACCTTTTGCTTTCTTAATATTCATGTTAAAAATATTAAATCTATGATCAATTTCTCAATTATGATCAAATCTAGATCAATTCTACTGATTTGGACAAAGAAGCCTACTGATATAAACATCCGCACTTGTATATTTAAGTGTATATTAATGACAATGGGGAAAAAAATGTAGATCTAACAAATCTTTCCCTTATCTTGCACCAGACTAATGACCAGAGTTTTTGAATTGTTTGATAAATATAAGTGAATTCAAAATTTGATGTCTACAACACATTCTTGGCTCAGTATTTGTTCAAAATGTCATGTGAGCCCCATTCACATTAAGGTATGATGGACAAGGCTGTGAACAGCGCTACAATAACATTAATCCCCAACTTAGATAGAGTATCACATTAAATTGATTACATACCTGGTCCTTTTCAACCAACTTAGACCACTCCTTTTTGGAAATTAGTTCTTGTGTTTTCTCATAAGGCAAGTTTATACGGTAATTGAGATCACCCAACCAAATTATTCTTCTGCAGAAGAAAGTAAAATGATGTTACTAAACCAACTCCTTTTGAAGAAGGAGGAAGATGCTCCTCAAACATACCAGTGAAATGAAATTACAAATTACAAAAAATTTATTTAATAGTTCATACAGATGATTTTAATATATCAGTAGATGAAACAGTCAGCAAGAAGATGGTTTTATTTAATTTTACGAGTCACAATACTTTTGCACTTTTTATACTTATTGCTATGAGCTGTAGTTGAGTCCATTGGTTTGTATTGTGAGTCTCCTATATTTGTGGATTCTCCTTTTCCAAGTTGAAGCATTACAAAATGTTAGAAACTTTTCTTCAAAGACATGATGGAAACTGATGCATTCATTGGGATAGCATACCTTGGGAACACAAAAACAATGCAAACACACCCAAACAATAACAAAATTCTAAAAGGATGTAAATTCATCCAGAATATACCATTGTTAGAACATTTTTTGTTTGATAATATCTGAAACCTATAAAAAAAATATCAGAACCTAAGACGTATCATAACCCCACCTTCTGCCTTTACCGCCTAAGCCAAACTCAAGGGCTATGCTCTAACAATACTCAGTAACAGAACATAACAGAAGAAATGTTGAAGTTGATGCATAAAAGTTGACCAAGTAGAACCTAACCACCACATAAGCACATGAAGATTTTCGACTTTACAGAACCAACTGTAGTTCCATCATAACTCATGAGAAATAATAATGGCACCAAATAAACCATAAGGAAAAAATAACCTCATTTCCGGGACATGAGGGAGAGATATAGTCTCAGGGTTCTGCAATAGCATGTGATATACTCACTCATGATTATGGATGCTCCCAGGAAGTCCAGTATCAGAAACCGATTGAAATTGAGTTCTCCGAAGTATTTCATGCACATCAGCATTTCTTTTTAGTTCATCTCCATCTTTTTCACCTGATGTCAGGTGAGTACATATAAAACAAAAAAAGGTCTGATGTATGGACATGCTGACTGATATTGATCCCTGGAAGATTGAAGAACTGTCTTGAAATCTGAAAGACTACTATATAATAAGTGAAGACTGAAGTGATAGATGCATTTCAAAATTGAAAAAAAAAATAATATTACTCCTCAGAATGAATTAGATAAGAAGTTACTTCTTTTTACTTTATATTTTAAATCAACTCTACTACATCTTTTAGCATAAAACAATGGGCGCCTTTCTTATTATCGCAGGAAAACTCACACTTTTCAATTCATGGATATCTTCGTTATGCTAATAGATCCTTTGATTACTTTAATCCCTATGCCTTGAGGAATGAGATACTAGGCTTTAAAAATACGACACATTTGGTATAATGCATGCCAAATAAAACTACTGCATGCAGCCCCTAACCTAAAACATCATACTGAAAGCAATGCAAGTAAAGAGGAGAACTGCAAATAACAATAAAAATAAAATAAAATGTTTTTCCTCACAACGAAATTATAATAAAACAAGCACTACGGCCAAAAAGAATTCACAATAATGAAGAAAAAACATCAGGGAAAGAAACAAACCTTGTTACCAATGTAGCCCATAACACCAACACCAACTGTAGACACTTTTAAGTTCTGAATATGTCTACGCAAGCTCCTACGGGCCCATATAGTGAGGAAAATCCCAACCATCTGCTTGCTTACCATCCTTACAAATGATGATCTTCGCTTCCTCTTCAAGAGAGATTTGAGGTCAATTTCTGCAAGCAGTGCTATCTGTGCAGGCACTTCATTTGTAGTTGACTTGAAAGAACTATATGTCGTGAAAGATTTGGATGCTTTAAAAGATTTAACTGATCTGAAGGAATTAGGCCTCTCTAATACACGCTGAGATATCAAGTTTAATGGAGGCTCTGGCCAGCTCAAACCAATCCTTTCTGATCCACTAAGACTTTTGGTAAATTTGCCACAGTCTCGAGCAACTGATGTTTCCACATTTTCTGAATGTTCTGTCCTCAAACAATTTAACCTCTCCAACCTCTTTGGAGAAGAAAATTGCCTCTGTAATTCTTCTTCTCCTGGAAAGCCTAATTTGCCACTTCCAGGACAATCTGAAACTCCAGAATTCACATATGTGGTTTGCTCTGTGATTGATCCATCCTTACCTTCATCAAAATCATTGGATTCTTCATCCAATGGATGAACTTCATCACCTACATCACTATCACTTTCAAGAAACTCCTCTTCTATATCTGGGATATCATCAGATGGCTTATATTTTGATGGAGAGGGGGGATCACTAAAGGATTTTATATTTGTTTCCTTGGGCCGGATTCGATTCAGTGTTTCACGGATGATCTTTTCCCACCTTGGAACTGGGCGACTATCTTCAGCACCAAAGATATTCCCGGCATTTAATGGCACAATCTCTTGAAGACTGTGAGCAAAAAGCAGATGTCATGCTTCCAAGGACTCCACCGGATATAAACAACAGGTTAAGATCACAGAGAGCAGTATAGAACAAATTTTTTCGTAACAGAAAGAACCACTCACATTTTTTGACATGTATCACGATTAAATGCAGAATATCAACAATTATGAGATAATAAAACAGATTAGTGCAACATAAAGCAAATATAAAAGCACCAAATTTAACACAACATATAATCTACACATACACGAAACTTCTGAAAAAACTCACCCAAGCACATATATATCAGCTGGCTCGTTGATATTTAGCCAATCATCAATATCTAGGTCATCAGGTGGAAGTTTCCCTCCAACATTCCATGTCCCAACGCATATTCTAGGACAAAAGGAGAGCCAAATAAAAATAATTGACTAACTCAAAATGATACCATCACTTTTTGTACTTTCCAGAATGAGTGCAACAAGTGTTCACTCTTTAGATTAGGCACACTATACCTGACTTCCTCGTTGTTTATATATTGTGCCCTAAAAGTTTCTGATTTTCTTCTTCTTCTTAACATTGGAAGACCATCTGAAGTCCAAAAATAAAAAATAAAAAATCAGCCTACAAAGTAATGAAACATGAAAGGATAGTATTAGAGCTGGAAATACGCATAAGATTTGAGATTAGGCAGCATTATTGTAGACAAAATGGATTTTTTTCCCAAAGAATGCAATTAATTTCGAACTGACAAATATCTATTGCTACAGAATTATTCAATTTTCATGTGGAGCCCACACCCTATACCCACTCAATAAGCTCCTCATTATATATCTCGATACATGAACAGGAAGGGGCTACAATGGCCAACCACAACAAGCATCCTGAATAGAATAGTCATAATTTGAGGCATTATCCAACTTAAAATGGAAAAATGCTATTGCATTACTACCTAACTTCGGGTAATAATTTAGTATGGCTACCTTCTTAGTCATATTCTCTGAAATAAATTGATGCCAATACAAGACACGGGTGATTAATTATATCAAGCAATCTTCACTTCAAATCTTAAATCATTCTAGGTTCCATTTGGTCAGCATTTGAGAGCCAATTTCCAGGGACACGGAGAAATTCCAACTGAGAGACAAAACTTTTCAAATTACCCAAATTTGAATAGTCTGATTAAATCCAATTGTGTCCAACCAATGAAAGGATTACTGATGTTTATTCAAGAAATATGTTGTCAAGAGCAGCCTCAATACAGAACGTCTTCCTCCATCACCAAAACCAAGAATTGGTACAATTTCGAGAAGCCACTGAAACTAATGGATATCTAAAAAAACTGATCACAATGTGCAAACTGTGTAAATGAAAAATTACCTTCAAGATCAACCTTAGCATCATCCACTTTTTTGCCCATCAACCGCGATTGTCTTCCCTGTTGACCAAATCCTGCAAACATACATTTGATAGTCTGACTCAAGCCTTGGAAGGGACTCTTTAAAACTTGAGGAGAAAAAAAAAAACAATCCGAGTACAACACTATCCCGTTCTAGCAATAACATCCGCATAAGCCAAAAAACAGAATTATAAACTTCAGATCTGCCCAAGGACCCACTTCAATGGGTCCTCAAAAAAATCCATTGACACCATGAAATCCATGTATAGTAGTAAAATAGTTTATAAATATTTTTTGAAGACAAAGAAAGATCTATGGTAGAGCTAAAAATGTTATTTTTTAAGATTTTTTGTACTTGGGCCATTGCCGTGGACTTTAATGGCATGGATTTTCATGAGTTTTTAGTTTCTAATGCTCCTACATAAATAGGGCATAGTCTGATTATGTAATTGACAGTTGATTGGATGAATAAATACTTATTTTACTTATAAAAAAAATATTAGTGAGATAGTTTAATAAAAAATTGAATAAAAAGTTGAATTTGTGAAAAATATCGTAAAGTTAAAATATTGTTAGAATATAGTTTTATAATTTTAATTTTGTTCAAGGATTTGAAAAAGTTAAATTTGTTTTTATTTTTTGTTTGAAAGTTTGGGAAAGTTATAATGATTAGTTTGACAATTTTGTATTTAAATTATGTTTGGGAAGGAGATGAGATGAGATCTATTTCCAAACAAACTATAAACCATCAAAAGCACATTTCCAAGATGTCCACACAAACTAATAAGCAACCAGTTCCAGTGTTCCCCCATAGGCCCATTTCCCAGTTAGAATTCTTGATGAGTTCCTCAATTTTTTTTTTTGTTTTTGAAGGCGTCAAACTCAGACTTTCTTGCACTATCAGGCTATCGGCAACACCACCAAATCCGCACAAACCAACCAAGTTCCAATATAGAAGTAAGATATTGAGAAAAACTATAACTTTTTTTTAAAAGAAAACAAAAAGTTGAAGGATTTAACGCGAGGATTGTGACCTTCAGCCTCGGAATCTGAATCAGAACCGGAATCTATATCGAAGTCGTCCTCGTCAGCGCTGAAATCGGAGTCCTTGGTGCTGATGTTAAGCCATTTGCGTATCACCACTCTGGGCCAGAAGAGCTGTACGCACCACCAACCCAAACAACATATTTCAGCTCTACTTCTCTGCAAGTTTTCCCTCAATATTGTTTATCCAAAAACCAAAGCCCATAAAACAGAATTCACAAAAGAAAATTCACGGAGCAAGAAAGAGTATCAGTAGTACCTCTGGTTGGTGCTTCGAACGTTGCTTCATATCTGTGAAGATACAGATTGATAACCAAATGGTACAAAACAAAAGAAGAAGGACAATGAAAGTGCAAGCTTGCAATGGAGAGCAAGAGAGCCAGAGGGGAAACAATTAAAGGATTAACGGTAGTGGAAGGTTTCGTGGGACTTAATTTTTTTTCCCCCCTCGGTGCTTTGACTTTGGGAAGTGACAATAATAAGATGAGAAAGAAATTTTTATAAATAATAATAAGATAATTTGTGAATAATAGTAAATATTAAGAATATTTTATATATTTTTAGAATATTTTATTATTATTTTTTATCTATTTTATTAATATTTTATTATTACTATTCACAACTCTTCTCAGATCTTTGCACTATCTAAACGTTATTGAGTATTTTTTATGTTTTGAAAAATAAGAAAGAAAAAATTAAATAAAAAATATTATAAAATTAAAATATTGTAATAATATAATTTTTATTTAGAAATTTAAAAAGGTTAGAATTATTTTTTAATTTTTTAATTTTTTATATTTTTTCTTATCTTCCATGGTGGCGTGGAAAATTGATCTGAAAGCAAGGGTTAATCATGCTTCTTTTGACAGAAACTGGAATTTCACTCTTCAGTATGAATGGAAACTCTCCAACTTTTAACTATACTATTATATTAATATATATGGAACATGTGTCACAAAAATTAATGTGAAATCGGTTTGCAGATGCTCTGATCTCGAGTCGAAATGCATCGATTAATAATACCTCAATTCCAAGTCCATGATCAAGAACATATAATTTAATTATAACAAGTCGACTCATAGAGATAATCTTCATGTAATTTACCATTATATATATATATATATATTAATTATCCACTACAGCCGTTGGACCCCAAGCAGACCTCGTGAAATATCATTCCCCTTTTATCACTATCTAATTCATGCACAAAGACATCCATATATCCAACTACCAACGCCAATGCATTGCCTCGATCTAGCTATTGTGGTACTAATGATCAGGGTGAATGCATTGGCTCTACCAATGCCAACGCCATATATATATATATATATATATATATAGGCTCTTCAGACTAGCTCATTCCTGCAGAGTAAACTCCGATCCTATGCACCACTGATTATATATACACTGACTATCTAGAATTCATTGTTGAATGCTTTGAACAAACTTCCAACATTAACACATGAAACGTATATGCACTACCCAATACGATTAATCAATCAGTATATATAAAGCTTAATTATTCAGAATATATTAAAATCTCTCATTAAAAAATGCTTGAAAGAGAGAGATCATGAGCAGCATCATGCAGCATGTTAGGCAATATATATATATATATATATAAGATGATCATTATCCTTAAATTAGTCTTGTTATTTTAATTTCATCGTTTTTTTGTTTTTCCGTAATTACTAGCAAGCTGGAACCGGCCTGTTACTGTATTTTATCCTCGTTAAGTTTATGTAATAAATTATATTATCTTGCGTTATAAAATGGCTATGTCTTAATTTGTTCATGTCCAGAGCTAACCATGCAGCATGCAACCTTAAAGCTATAACTGTGGTTGTTCAGCTTTCTGTTACTTGCATTAACTTGAACAACCTGCATCCGGTTGCAAGAAAAAACACGACAAGAACAGGGAGAAAGAGTACTCATGTGCATGATAAGCAGCGGCACTAATATTTAATTTTGACCGTGTGAAATCGTTATTTATGTCAAAAGTTTAAATTAATGAAAAGACGTAAATTTTATTATTTATTTTATATTTTAATATTTCCTTCACGTGTGAGTTAGATTCTCTTTTAATGGATGGTTCAAAACGTGAAATATTTAATTAAATGAAATAGAGTGTAGAGTTAAGGTTAGAACTCAATACTTCTATTTTGATATTATGTAAAATCATCACTTATCTCAAAAACTTAAATTAATAGAAAGAGATAAATTTTATTATTTATTTTATATCTTAACAGATTGTACTCGCTTTATTGATTGCTATCCAAAAACACACTGTTTTTTCCATGTGCATGCCATTTTCAACAGAAAAATTATATTCTTAAGTTTCATACACTACACACCATTCTTTTTATAATTTTTATATTTTTTTTCTTATTAAATATGTGGTATATAGATGATGAGTAGAATAATTCAATTATTTAAAAATAAAAAAATAAATAAATAAAAAAAAATTATGATATGCGACGTGTGTAGTTTATGAATAGCAATGCTACAGACAATGCTGCACAAAATACCAGATGATTTTATTTTGCTTTTGTTTCTTCAAAAAAAAAAATGTAAAAAACTTCTATCTGTTTTAATCCAAACAAATATTTACTAAATAATAACATGCATGCAATATATATATATATATATTTTGTGTGTGCAAATTAAGGTGAAGTACCACTTGTTTTGAACATACAAGTAGTCGGTGGCCAGATAGTTTGTTCTTGTTTGGTATTTAAATTTGGGAAAACTCTAAAGTCAAGCGAAATTGCGTACCGAAGTGCACCCATGTGCTGACATGGATCAATTTAATGAAACGAACCGTTTTTTATTTTACGTGAAGGAGCTAAAGTTTGGGCGGGATCTGAAGATAAGTAAAATATTTTGACAAAACGCATAGTTTTGAACGAAGGGCACAGTCTTCGTGCCTTCTCTCTTCCTCTTCCTCTTCGCGCCCTCTCTCTTCTCTGGTTTTTTCCCCTTCGCGGTCTCCTCCCTTGCGGTCGCGCGCAATGGAGACCCTCGCCATCCCGTCGTCCTCGCGCGCAGAGGAGACCATCGCGGTCGCGCGCAGATGAGACCTTCGCCATCCCGTCGTCCTCGCGCGCAGAGGAGACCGTCGCGGTCGCGCACAGAGGAGACCATCGCGGTCGCGCGCAGAGGAGACCATCGCCATCCCGTCGTCCTCGCGCGCAGAGGAGACCATCGCGGTCGCGCGCAGAGGAGACCATCGCCATCCCGTCGTCCTCGCGCGCAGAGGAGACCGTCGCGGTCGCGCGCAGAGGAGACCCTCTCCATCCCGTCATCCTCGCGTGCAGAGGAGCCTCGCCATCTTGTCGTCGTCGCGCGCAGAGGAGATTTGGGAGAGATGCCTGCGTTGAGAAAGAAATTTGGGGGAGATAATACGTTGGGATCACTAGATTTGGGGGATTTGAACGCGGGCTGCCTTTTTTTTCTCTCCGTTCTTTCTATTCTCTGCATTTTCTTTCATTTTACATTTTTTTTTTATTCTCTGACAAAGTTCTCCACGTCCGCCGTTGGTACGCAATTGGTACGCGGCATCGCTTGCACCCAGAAGAACTGTTAAATTTGTGAGGAGTTTTGGTGCCTTTTGATGGATGAATGGGATCGACAAGCCAATATGAGCGTCAGAGCCTTTTGTCGCATGGTGGGGCCTGTGGAAGTTTGCTTGGAAGATTAGAAACTCTGGGAAGTCGCATGAATGGTCCTCGATCCGCAAGACATCATGATTAATATGGGGTGAAACTGGTCCCACTACTCGTTCCACATGATGTGAAGGACCCATCTATTAATGAGTTACTATATGTATATACACTCATCTTTCTTTAAATTTGTCCCGTTTTAACTTATTTTATTTTATTTCATTATTATATATTTTTTTAAATTTTTTATATAATATATAATAAATAATTTAATTTTTTTAAATCTTAATTCAAAATTTTAAATTAAAAAATAATAATAATATTAAAAAATAATATTACAATAATATAATTTTTAATTTTTATTTAAAATTATCTTATTTCATATTATAGATTTAGAATTTCACTCCTTAATTATATGAGTGGTATTACTCTATCGTTCAGAGTGTACTGCTCATACTTACAGTTAAGTTAAAAATATTTTATTCCATTTATTTTATTTTTTTATTTAAATTTTTTATCATTTTAAAATATTTTTAAAAAATATAAAAATATATCAACACACTAAATTATTAATAATAACTTCTTTAACTATTTAAGTAAAAAAAACTAAAATATATTAAATGTGAAAATAAATGCGTAAGTTGAGTAAGCAAAATAATAAGTTTTTTAATTATATATCTTGCAATTAATATGCATGCGATCCATCGATATTTGATCACGACAGCTCATTAATAATAGGCTGCCAGTAATCCAAGTTTACCCACTACCAGCTCCTGTCATTCAATTGGTGGATTCTGGTCAATGATGTCATGCATGATGATCATCATGTGAAATGCGATTATTATTTTTAATAATTTGATCTTTTTCTTTCCCTCATTATTAATGTAGGAAGAACAATATGACAATTAAGGTTGGTTTGATAAGATAAAATTAAATTATTTTATTTTATATAATTTTTATAATTTTTAATATAATATATAATAAATAATTTAATTTTTTTAAATTTTAAAATAAAAATAATATTATAATAATATTTTATTTAAATTTTAACAAAATATCTCATCTTATCTTATCTTAAGTTCGTAACCAAACGAGTCCTAAATCTACAGGCCAGCTTGTGAATTATAACTTCTAAACCTTTATTTTCCTGAACAACTTCTTAAACCTAAATATTGGCCGGAACAAAGCATGAAGTTTCTGGTTCGGTGAATCAAGAAAGGAAAAATAATTTGAATGAAAAAAAAGGGTCCAGAGAGTTCAGTACTGATCATCCACTTTATTATAATCTGCTTGCTGGAACGAGTATTTTTTTTTTATAATTATTTATTTATTTCACATGATCTTCTTCTTTCTTGATTTTTATATCAAGAATTTTACTTATCAGTCACTATTTACTCTCTTACTTATTTATATAATTTTTTTTTTAAGAGAGTAGAGATATTTTTTATAAGATTGTGAGGTATAAAGTAGTGAATAATGACTGATAAAAAAAATTTTCCTACTTATATATACCCCCACCCTCACAAAAAAAATTAAAAAAATATTTGAAGTCTTGCAAAAAAGCTGGGAATTAACAATAGTTTGATCTTATCCATCATAAATTGAGGAAAATGTGGGAAAGAAAAAGTTTCTCCAAACACCAATCGACACGAACAAATGTAAAACTCGATCCATATCTCAACAGATGCTTTCATTATGAAAACAAAGAATATCAGAACAGAGAGATCAGAGAGAGAGAGAGAGAGAGAGAGATCAGGAGTGAGAAAAAAAAGGAAGAAAACACAACCATATATATATATATATACATGATGACTTGGAGATCAATTAAAGAGTAAATGAATGGAATTAACATACCTTTGTCCTTGCGCGCTTCAGTGGCGAGCTGCTTCAGCCATCTATCAAAGAGATCTGCACGAACATCATGAATATCTTATATAATCTGCTTCAAAGCAACCTTTTTTTCAGCTTAATTTCCATTTAGTAGGAAAAGCAAGCAAGCAATTCTCGCTTTTATAGAAAAAAACAACACACCAAGCAACCAAAACTAGCTACTATTGGTATATAGAAAGAAAAGCTGCTAGCTGAATAATCGCTTTCAAAGTAGTAAAAACTGGTCATTCTGATCCGGTTTTGGCCGGTGTCTGGAAATAATTAAGCAGAGATGCGCTCTGGCCTTTATTCGACTGCTCTTTGATCCAACATCCTCCTTACACGTGTGGTCCTCCTCTTTGGATCCCTTTCCACTTAATTTGTTCATATTCCACGGGTACTTTTCCTCAATGCTTTTCAAGTGTACCATCATATGCAGAGTTGTGATGCATATACTTATAATTTTATTTATAAGATTTATTTTATTAGTTTTTTTTTTAATTTTAAATTTAATTTTTATTATTTTTAACGTATCAATACTGATACGTAGATAAATAAATTTTTTTATAAATTTTTTTAAAGTACATTTAACATTTTTCTTATATATATATTTAAGAACGGTTACATACACACAAATAAATTATACAAAATAAATTTATAAATTAATGTGATTTTATAAGATCCGGTTAATATATTTTATAATAAAAAGTAATTTTACAATCTAGCGTATTATATCAAACCACATCAATTTATAGATTTACTTTTGTATAATATTGTCTAAAGTATTTTTTTATATATTTTCTAAATATATATATATATATATATCTTATTATAAGACATTAATTATCACTTTAATTGCAACCAGATTTTTACAAATCATCAGATAAAATTATTAATTAATTTCGCCTGACAATATTCCTTGATCGATCTTGGTTTCGGTTTCAAGGATTCTAATTAAGCTACTATTAATATATTCCAAACTAAAATACCCATATATTGATACAAATCTTTTTCACGATAAAAATTATTTTATTGATATTTTGTGATATAATGGAGTAATAATTCGGTATTTTTTAAATATAAACACGCGATTTTCTTATCTTTTGTCAATAAAATTAGTGATGATCATGATAGAATAAATTATAATTTAAATAATTATGTGATATTACGTGATAATTATACGAAAATACTATGCCATTTATATTTTTGAAACTATCTAGCGACTAGCTATACTATATGGGATTTATTAGGTACAAGCAGTTTGGCGCATCAAACTGCGTACCAACACTCACATAATTTTTTTTATTATAAAAATAAATAAAATAATGCCTTACATTTAACATTGATATGTGATTTGGTGCATGAAATTGCTTGCAAGAAGATTTTTCGATACTATATTCTTATCTAGCTATCCATTCACGTGCTTTGACAGTAATTTTGTCATAACATAAAAAAACACACATACATAGTTTTGTTATATATAATAATTTTTATGTATTTTTTATGCATTCTAGTCATATGATTGGTTAAAATAATTATTTTATATTAAAAAAATAACACAATCAATCATATTAGTAGAGTGTATAAAGAATAAATAAAAATGATTACACATAAAATTTATATATATATATATATTATATATGGACATGTAGGTACGTAGAAGTACTATGGATTGTTTCATGTGAAGTGTACGTACGTACGTACAAATTCAAAAGTAATTAGGTCGTCGCAAGAAATTAGTATGAAAACAGAAACAACAAAAAGAAGAAAAAAATGTTACAAAGCAACAAAAGTAAAACTTAGGCGCGCGCCACCCATGTGAATGAAAATGATGTTGTCCCCAATATTAAAAAAAAAAATACAATTCATGCTTGCTTTATTTTTTTTTATCAATCAATCGGCTTGATGATCAAGTGCTTTTTCACTGTTGATGTTTGAAATGTGCTTTGATAGTAAATATATTTACTAATTGTGTCACGACATAAATATGGACTAATAGAATGATCATGAGTTGATTAGACTTAATTTGTAGTGGAAAAAATTGGGGTTTTGTATATTTGTTTTTTCATGTGGTGGACTTTTTGAATAGGACCCATTGACCAATTAATTATGAACAATACTAGTCTTCTCGTTGGGATTTTATTTTTTTTATTTTGTTTACTTCATAATTAATGAAGTATTTTTTTAATGATGTTGTGAATTTTATTTTATTTTTTAAAAATATTAAAAAGTATTAAAAAAAATCATGTATGTAAAAATAGAATTAAAAAAAACATAAAATACACTAGCGAGAGCCTCCAACTATAACTCTAGTGTTACTCATTAATTAATTTTTGATCAACCAATATCGGAGTAATATCATAGGGAAGATCAAAACAGGACAAAAAAAAAAAATTGAAAAATGATGAACTTCAACTAAAAGAACTTTAAATTTGTACTGACAAAGCTTAATTAACCTGGATTTAAGATAGAGAAATACTTTAATCACAAACAAATTTTATAAAAATAAACTTACAAACTTATATTATTACGTAGTTTGATGGCGCAGTATATTAGATTGTAAAACTTCTTTTATTCATGTAAAGTAGATTATATATATTACATATTATATGAAGTCATGCATGCTAGTTTGTGAGTTTATTTTTATATAGAATTTCTTTGTATTAATTCATGTACTCCAACTAAAAGTACACACCTAGCGGCTTATTAATTTTCTTTGATGAGCCTCTAATTGATTTAGTAAAATAAATACTCTTCAAATGTAAAAAAGGCGTGATACATAGAAACAATTAAACAAAGGGCAATTTTATTAGTGACATTAATGTGGATTGTTGACACGTATTAATCTTGTCTATATCGTCACCAACATATAGTCAAAAGTGTAACGTGGCATGGAAATAATGGATAGTGGCCATATTTAATTTTCATACACACACATATATATGTGTGTGTGTGTCATGTGTGTGTGTGTGGGGCCTCGCACATCACTTAAGGTTTCCAATTTGATAATAATAATATTAAGAATACCTGTATATACGTACCATGCATGCATGCATGTTTGGTGTTTGTAAATTAAGGTTGTTTCTAATTTAGATGTTTATACAAAACGAACATCGCGCATGATATGCGAATACATAAAAAGGTTTCTGATTGATCTAAAAATGATTGGCACTTGAACTACAAGCTGCAAATTAAGGATGTTTAGACGTTAATGCAGGTTGTTTTTTGTTGTCTCCCGTGCATATATAACATGAGATGGTCAAATATTGCTGCCCCCAGTTTTGTAGAGATATATATATATATATATATATATAAAAGAAGGAAAAAAAGAAAATGAGAGAGAATCATCACGGGGCACCGAAATCCATCAATGTCATGATTTGCATGGACAGACCACGTACAGACCAACAACTAACTATGTGATGTGATCAGAGCAATAATGTGAAGTCTATGGTCTGTTCCATGTATATATATATATATAATAGGATTCTCTATACATATTCATTCATGTCTACCCAAAATTACATGATTAAGGGAAATATATAAAGAAAATGCTTGATATCATGTTAATGTGATACTCCATTCTTATAAGTAATAATTGTATGTAGTGTATATGATCTTATATTTTTTGAGAATGTGAAGTTTTTATTCTTTATAATATTTCAATGAGGTTATAATTGTATCATCGATTAGTCATTTCAATGACATGAAGAAAAAAAATCCAATACTGTAAAAAATAAACCTAAAGAGAGAAGATGTAGAGACGAAGATGAAGAGAAGAGAGAAGACGTAAAGAAGATAAAAGATGAAAAGAGAAAGAAAGAGTTTAGCTTTAAAGAGAGAAGACATAAGAGAATATGCAAAAAATGAAAGAGAAGACGGAAAGAAAACGTAATAAGATCAAGTAAAATAGGAGCATAAATGAAAAAAATAGAAAAAAAATGTTAAACACATATTACTATTCATTCATGATCATCTCAGATAGCCACTTTTAAGATATAAAGGATATATATATATCCATGCTATCTCGAACATCTAAAGAATATGACTCCCATGCAATGATATATCTATATATATCTATCTATATATATTAATGCTCATCAATCCGTTTTTATATATCAAACTTCCCACATACAATTAACATTGGACAGTCAGTTGTGACATCGCCAACATTCTCTCTAACTATCTCCTAATATATAGCACTCACTCTAGTCTTTGCTAAACGTACGACTACGTAGTACGTACTGCTTGACTAAGACCTCTTGATCAAGGTCGGGTAATAACTACTCAGAGACAACAATAAATATTATAGAGTTCTGTTTAATTAAATGTAAAATTTAATAAATTTTATTAAAATAGGACTGTATTAGATTAGTCAAATAGATAAATGTAAAACTTTGAATTATAGTAAATATATAAGTTTATTCAAATTTAAAGGTCTACTATTCATTCATCAAATCTATTTTTTATTCACTTTTAATCTCCAAACGTCTTTTTTATTAACGTTTAATCTCCAACCGTGTTGTTATAATAATGTAAGAATCAAATTAAATTATTAATCAACATATGATTAGTGTAATTGTAAAATATAAAAAAAAATAAAAATATTTTTATTAAAAAAATAATATTATATTATTATTTTGATGAATTCAATAGCTAATTCAATGTGGAGTTATAGCTAGGAAAGTTTTGGATTTATAGAAATCATGTACTTTTCATCAAACTTTAGAAATAATTTTGATGAAGCTAATGGCTTCATCAAAAGCCTAGCCAAATGTAAAATATGATGAATTTCATTAAAAGATAGCTGCATTTGATTAGTCAAAGAAATAAATATGAAATTTTGAGCTACAATAAATGTATAGGTTTCTTCAAATTTGAAGAGCTATTGTTCACTAATCAAATCCATTTTTTATTTACTTTTAATCTCCAATGGTAATTTTTATTCACGTTTAATCTCTAATTGTCTTGTAATAATAATGTAAGAATCAAATTAAATTATTAATTAACATATGATTAGTGTAATTATAAAATATGAAAAAAAAAATATTATTATTAAAAAAATAATATTATATTATTATTTTGATGAATTGAATAGCTAATTCAATTTAGAGTTATGGATAAGAAAGTTTTAGATATATGGAAAATATGTACTTTTCATCAAAATTTAAAGATAAATTTGATAAATCCAATGCCAATGCTAAAATCTTTACAAACTCATCATTTTGCTTTTGTCTGTGCCTAATTTTATTTTTTGTTATTTCCTCTCGAGTGTTGTAATATATATATATATATATATATATATATATATATACACACATATATATTGTGGCAATAAGTAGGAGAGGTTTCTTTGTCAATTGTCAATTTTGGTGGGGAGATCAGGAGATTGAGGAAAATGCTTTCAAATTAGTGTAGAAGTGGTGGTGGTCCCAAGTTGTGAGCACTGGAGTTTACAGTACTTTGATATTCTTTCCAAACTATTCAAAAATGGAGAAAGTGATATGAATGATAGGGAATATTTGTGTTGGGAGTTAAGATTGATCATGTGCTGAATGGCTGTGATTGTGTTGTTACACTATTTTAGAATAGCATTCACCTTTTTCTTTTTAGTCCATGGAGATTGCTTATCATGTAATTATACCTTAACTTGTAGCAAAATTTTCCTGATCAATTCTCTTAGAGAAACACTTTAACTACAAAGAGATTATACAAAAATAATAAATCTACCGACTGATGTGAGTTGACGTGGTACATTAATTAGATTCATGTAAAGCTACTTTTATCATCATTTCTTGTAATTTGATGATCACCAAACTATCAAATTAATTAGTTGATACTTTTGATAGTTTGGTGGTTCATGTGTTATAAACCACAATAACACATTGGGTTAACTCATGTCATCATGCATATTTGATGTGATGCTAAGATGTAAAGAGATTAATAAAAATTAATTTTATATTTAAGCAAACTCTCAAAAATCCAAACTACAATAATAGAATGAGCATATTTAAAAAATTACAAGTCAAAATTGGATAAAAATATATAGCATTTTCGAGGGGAAAAATTAAAGTCCCATTTGAATAGTGAAAATGTTTAATTTCATCTCATCTCATTATTATAATTTTTTCAAATTTTCATACAAAATATAATAAACAATTTAATTTTTTCAAATCTCAAAAGAATAATAATATTAAAAAATAATGTTCTAACAATATTTTATTTAACTTTAAACTTTCATCTCAACTCATCTAATCTCAACTCACGTAAACGTTTTTCAGGCCATGTATGCGATTTAGAAAATTCATGCAGGCAATGAATCCCAACCTACAATATGCCATTTAGCATGAGTTTAAACAAGCTGCAATTTTTGACCATATGTCCAAATTAAGAAATTAAGAAAGTTAAATGTAGACAATATCATGAATAGAAAAAAAAAAAAAAAAAAATCAATTGGGCATTGGGCATAAAGTTGAAGACTTAAGCTGTTCTTTGCTTCTGAATTTGATGGCTTCAGGAAATTACAGTTTACTCCAAGGGATGAGAATCTTTCTACTCAGGTTATGCAATGTATTGAGAAGGAACAATCTGTACATGATTGTTGATGTTAATGTAATGAAAAGGAAGGATGTTTTATTTTTTATTTAAAAAAAAAATTGTAAACTAATTTTTTCATATACCAAATGCATTATTGATGGACTATTTTCACAAATTTCTTTTTTCTAAAAATCACACTTCTAAAAAATTTTAGAACAAAATGCAGGACCCTTTCAAATTTCAAATAGTACTTGAAAACTTTCAAGGAATGCCAAATCCGAGATTTGTCTTCTATGACTAATTAGTGAATAAAACTCCAAAAGCCTAAGTTCTTGCCCTTTCCCAAACCCAAGCCCATTTTAATGGATACTAGGCCATCCCAATATATCAGCCCTACGGGGCTTGAGATTCACACGTATTCTGCCCCCACAAGTCCACGATAGACGTCGCTG
Source organism: Juglans regia (assembly GCF_001411555.2). Lineage (NCBI taxonomy): Eukaryota > Viridiplantae > Streptophyta > Magnoliopsida > Fagales > Juglandaceae > Juglans > Juglans regia. Next base: position 1,495,227 of record NC_049906.1, on the reverse strand, counting down.
AACATGTACTGTACCGAAGGTGGAAAAAAAATGGAAAATGAAAAACTAGTAAACGGATAAAAGAAGCCGGGAAAAGGCGGAAGAGCCTGGGAGAAAAATCAGTTCCGAACTCCGAGCTTTATGAAACAGAGAGTGCTCATGAGGTGCTCGGGATAACAAGATGACAATTCTACTTCAACCTTGTAAGTCCCTTTCTTCCCCGAACTATAGTTTACCGGTAAACAGTTTCACGGCTGTATGCAACACTGTCCAAAACAAAGCATATCCAAGCATACCGAAATGGCCAGCTCTAAAACCATCCAAATTTCACTCCTTTTCCACTTTAGGGCCCCTTCAAAATCTGGGATTTACTAATCATTCTCCAAGCCGGAGAGGTACCCGTGTTGCTTTTTGTTCTAGGAATGAGGTTTTTGATGGTTTTTCAAGTACCCAGGTACCCCAAAAGCCCGAGAGTAAAGATGGTAAAGGGAATGAAGAGCTTGAATTGCTAAATAAGCCTTCCCCAATACCTATAGATAATGGGGTTTCCTCTGAATTAGACAAGGAATGTGAAAAACCTGGTAAAGAGGAGGCCTTAGAGCCTTTTTTGAAGTTTTTCAAGGGAAGAGATGATGAGGCTGAAGTGAAAGAAGAGGCAGGTGTGTTAGAGGAGAAATTTGATGTGGATGATAAATATGAGGAGGCTAATAAGGTCGGGGTTGAGTACTATGAGCCCAAACCCGGTGATTTTGTTGTGGGGGTGGTAGTTTCTGGTAATGAGAATAAGCTTGATTTGAATGTGGGAGCAGACTTGCTGGGTACAATGTTGACAAAGGAGGTGCTCCCCTTGTATGACAAGGAGATGGAATACTTGTTATGTGATATGGATAGGGATGCCAATGAGTTTATGGTTCGCGGGAAGATGGGCATTGTGAAGAATAATGAAGCATTGGGCAGGGGATCAGCGCCGGGAAGACCTGTTGTGGAGACTGGAACTGTTTTATTTGCAGAGGTTCTTGGGAGAACTCTTAGTGGTAGGCCATTGCTTTCAACTAGACGATTCTTCCGGCGGATTTCTTGGCACCGAGTGAGGCAGGTTCTTTTCTAGCTTTTTACTTTTCTATTTAGTTGATATGGAAACTTTCATGCAGAATCTAGAGCTTGGCACGTGACTGCAATTTGGGATTTTCTTTGTAAATATGTTGTGCTATATTTTCGAAACACTATAATAGCCTTTTGAAGATGTTACTCCGAGAAAAATTAAAAAATATGAACCTGATGTTTATGATCTACAAAATAACCCAAGATTGATTTCACACTAAAGCTATAATTTTCATCTTCTTTGCAATGTTGTTGCTGCCAATGTAAGCTCCTACTTCATTTTGTAATCTGTCATAAGAAAAATCAATTTTACAATGAGAATAAAATCTTTTGGTTTCTATTGAACAGATAAAACAACTCAATGAACCTATCGAGGTGAAAATAACAGAGTGGAATACGGGGGGCCTTCTTACAAGAATTGAGGTTTGTTCGTTAATTGCATGTGATTTGTGTGTATGTGCCAATGCATTGTATTGGTGTCTATAACTTTTGACGATTACTTCTCAGGGATTACGAGCTTTTCTTCCCAAAGCTGAGTTATTGAATAGAGTTAACAACTTCTCTGAGTTGAAAGAAAATGTGAGTAGTCTTTCCAGGATATCATTTTTTTTTTCTCAGTTAAGATATCAACTTATTAGATCATGGTTTGTGCTTTCTCTGTGCATGATGCCTTCAGCCCCTCAATCAATTAGTATATCATGTATAATAGGCAGAAATAAAAAGAACAGAAAAAGTACTGGATGTTGACACCTTGATTTTACAAAAACAAAGTTTGGGAGCTTCCTATGTACTCCTGCTATTCTCTTTTTGTGTCTATATTCAGTTATGTACAATGCTATCCTTGTATGCTTCTTTACAAAATTGGCTTCTGGCTGGTGTAGGTTGGACGGCAGATATATGTGCAGATTACTCGTATAGATGAGACTAAAAATGACCTAATATTGAGTGAGAGGGAAGCTTGGGTTAGTTTTTCTTATAGCATTTGGTGTGGTCTTGCTCTTTTTGTTGCTTGCAAAGACCTTTTCTGCGTATTTCTTGTTTGACTTTCTCTCTTTCGCTATTATTTAAAAAGGTCTAACTTCATGCATAATTTGCAGGAAAAATTATACCTTAGTGAGGGAACGCTTTTAGAAGGAACTGTTAAAAAAATCTTCCCGTATGGAGCTCAAATAAGGATAGGCGAAACTAACAGAAGGTAAGGAATGATTTGCATTGGAAACATATCCTGGAAGTAAGTTGGATATGTATATCCCTTGTTTTTCTGTGTTGAAAGAAATAAGATTCTGTGGGGAGAGTGTGGGTTAGAGCACCAAGACAGGGAGATAAATAAAAAGTTTGTGTGGAGTTTCCAACGAATTTAAACATAAATGTGTAAAAAATTAAACAAATATATGTAAACACTAGGTTTTGAAAATGAAAAAAAAAAAGAAAAGAAAGTTATCAAGGTTCTGAGAACTGAATAGAGTGGGTGGTTTTTGTTATGTCCTAGCTGGCATACTTCTCATACAATTAGGACATCGTGGTGATTGGTGAATAAAGTTGCTGATTCCAGTACAATTAAGAACACCATGAAAGTGTATCGGAAGCCATGTTAAGTTAGTCATATAGCCGAATTCTTATTTCCTCTGTGTTACTGTCTTAAAACTCAGTTTAATTATATAAAAAAAAAATAATTATAAAAAAGAAAAAAAACTCAGTTTAATTATGTCTTTTTTTGATAAAGTGAGGTTTATGAGTATATTACTTGGGTTGCACATTTTGTGCTTTTTTTGAAATTTTATTGAACATCAAAATGTTGTAGTGCAGTTGTTATTTTCATGGTTTTTTTTTCGCGTTCAGTTGGATCTTAGAAAAAGGAAAAACTTTTGGATGACAAAAGGACCTGGAAAGTATAATTTTCAAACTGAGAGAAAGATAAAGGTGAAAAAAAAGCGAGAGAATTCTTTTATGAGCTGTCTGGTAGGCTGTCTTTGGTGGTTCAACTTTCATGCATATCATTCCTGTAGGTTGGTACAAGGTTTCATCAGTGAGCGTATGACAGCCCACAGTGGTGTAAATTAGGTGTGATCCAAATTGGTGGCTTAATGCTTCAGTTTATAGTTTTTACAAAAAAACATGGCACTAAGGTTTATCTTTCAAAAGTTTTTTTGGGCTCAAATAAGTAGAAGGTAGAGTTGCATTTTCTGGAAGCAGGGGAATTAGCAATTTTCCTGTTTATAATGGTGGGTTTTGAACCTTCAACCAGCATTCGCCCCATGCATCGGGCATTGGATCAAGATCAACTGCTTCTTAAGCTTTTTTATTTGGCTTTCAAATTTACTATTGAAAAGGAAGGGATGTTGGGCGAGGTGATGGCTCTCTTTCAAGATATGCATCTCGAACCAGGTCTCCAACCGGCACTTAAATTGGCCCTGCACTGGGGGTGCCCCTCCCCGGTCTCAAGAACTCGAGTGGTCTTTATAGGTACTGGTTGGGGATGGCATAGTGGTCCTAGGATAAGTGTATAAACCGGATGTTCTACGTTTAAAACTCCGCATCCATTGTTGGGGCCATCGGACTGGAGGAATTTCTCCTTGAATTACTCAAGATGCACTTGTGGCAAACTCTTGTCAAGTACTTGTGTAACCCTGGGATTAGTTGGGACTTTGTTTCTGGATACCAAGTGCCAATAAAAAAAAAAATAATGGTGGGTTTTGTTCCAATGAGTGTAGATATAGAATGGAGGGGTTAACTTTTGCAAACTTACTAGTTTCCTTGCTTAAGCTAACCCCTAGGGATTTTGTTCAAACTACCAAAACTGAGGAGCTCAGGTGAGAAGCAATGCTATAGAAGCGCAGATCAAGAGTTACTTGGCTAACAATGAAGGATCTTCATACAAAATATTTTTACTTATCGACCATCGTCTGTTGACCGCGTAATTCCATTGAATTTCTAAAAACCACAGATGGGGTTTGGCTGAATTCAAGAGAGGATATTGGGAATAATATATATGGTTGAGCACTTTAAACAGATATACTCCTCCACCAACCCCCAATTTCCACAGGACCTCCAGGGAAAAATTACACCAGTAATCACGCAGGAGATATGGGGTTTGACACATTACACATTGAAACTACTAAAAACTGACATATAACACTCTCCAATTATGAAATGGATAAAAAAGTAGGTGAAAATAGGTGATGTAGCACAATTTTGATGGTTGGATCTTAATGGAGAGTGCACATTGTAACTTTTTGGTAGTTTGAGAGTGTAGTGTCACTGCCTTGGTGGTTTGGGATCAAAGTTTAAAACACTTGTTCGTTGAAGAGTGACCAGTGCATTTTCTCTTGTTGTGTTTATCAATTATTGAGAATTGTCCTAAGCTTTCTCCACATTTCACAGTGGGTTACTGCATATTTCAAACATCACCCGTGGTCGAATTACTTCTGTCAGCGACTTACTTGCAGTTGATGAGAAGGTTAAAGTTCTTGTTGCAAAGTCGATGTTTCCTGACAAAATATCTCTAAGGTAATTAAAATTAAGTTGCAGGTTGGAAACCCATGCATGTTTGATGCACTGGCATAATTATTTACTTTTTCACTTGCTTTCTAAAACTTACTTTTTATTAGCATTGTAAGTGGTCTAAATCCTTAGTATTATTAATTTTCAGCCGTGATCCCCTGCCTTCCTGTTGGCTTAATTGCATGCTCCCTTTCCAGTAGACAATTAGCTGTATTTATATCAACAGTACCTGTATTTATATCTACAGTAGACAACTACTTCTACCACGTTGCACTTCCTAGTATTTGCTCAATATATCCAGCATCATACTAATACCGATAATTGTGATATAGGAATGTTGAGTGGCGCTTTAGGGGTATCTAGTTGCGGCATTGAGTTTTGGTGAACTAGGCTAGAAATTAATATCACAACTGTCCTTATAATATTTATCTACCAGTTTTGGTCTTCTGAAGTTCATTGTTTGTCGCTTTGCAATTTCATTTATAATTTTTATGGTCACCGAGTTTACCTATGATTTTGAAAAGCATGGAGTTCCTGAAAATTTCAAGACAAGTTACCTGATGAAAGTTTAATGCCTTTTAGTGCTGGCCTCCATAACTCATTGCATTCTAATGAACAAGTTAATGCCCTTTTTTCCGTTCTCTTATAAATTCTTCTGATAGGAAATTTGTGTGGCTTGCAGTATTGCTGACCTTGAAAGTGAGCCCGGGCTTTTTGTATCAAACAAGGAGGTGCAATATTGTTATTATTTTTCTCAGAATTGAAATTTCTTCAGTGGCCTGTATAGTGTATATTGCTTCTATCCAGTTTCTTGAATTGAGAAAATTCTTCCTTTTTGCAGAAAGTATTTGCTGAAGCTGCAGTGATGGCAAAGAAGTATAGGGAAAAGCTACCTGCCGGTTTAGCCCCTTATAAGTCAGAACTTTCTCCAACCAATGCTTTACCATTTGACAATGAAGCAAGTATGTATGCAAATTGGAAGTGGTTCAAGTTTGAAAGAGAAGATAATCCAGCTCCTTAAGGTTTCCATGCGACATGATCAAATTGTAAAAGGCCGTGGGCTTGACATGACACCTAGCTACACTCCCCACCGTGAAACGTGAAAAAAGGGAATAACTTTCAATTGGTCATTTTCTCCTTTTGGGTTCACAACATCAGGTCATTTGGCAGGTATGCAATTAGACCACAAGCCATGTGAAATCTTGGGATGTTCTGAGTGTCAAATTGGTTTTTCCTCCTATTAATCCCTACAAATGTGTAATATGATGTGTTAAAATATACTCTCAACTGCATGTTGTACCAAACTTTCTGGTTACTGTTGTTTTTGTTTTCCCAATGGAAATGAATGATTCATCCTCTTTTGATTCAGTTTGTTGCTGAAAAATTTCATCAGCAATATACAGTGAAAAGAATGCATTTTTTGTGCTCAAACAATGTATGATTTTTTTCAAGCTTTTTACTTGAATTAGGTTCTACATATTCTTTTGAACACGTACAGAATTTCTTTTTCACCCTTATCAACTTGGGATGGGGCTATGTCGAACTGAAATTATTGTTTGATATATTTTTTTCTGCTGATCTTCAAGAGTATTTACAGTCAAGTCCGTTGCTATGCATTTATTATGCATATGGAAACAAGTCAGCAACGGTTTCTTTGTAGCTCTACACAATGGAGATGAAAAATACAGTAGTTTACTGTCATTCAAGGGCAAATGGTGCGTAAATATGATTTCTACATGCATCAGTTCAATCAAATCCTTTGATTTAAGCCAAACGAAGGACTCACTAATGCTTTATATTTTTAAGAGAGCATATTTTGCAATATATCCACCCAAATTTCAAATAATTATGATGCATATTCTCTATTAAAATCTAATAGTCCAGATTATTTTGTCACATTTTCTTGACTATGGTGGTGGTCTGTCTCTCCATAGAGGGACAGAGTCCATCAATCTCCCTCTCTCTCTCTCTCCTAACAATATATAGCTGGTTTCAATTATGTGCAAGCTAGATAAGGGATTTTTTATGCATTAGCTACTATTCACTCTCATACCCCACACCTATAGTTTTTTCAGGTGTTTTTCATAGGGTATGATGGTGTTTTTCATAGAGTGTAGGGTGGTAAATAGTGACTGATGTGAAGAATTTTTCAATTAAATATATATCTTAGAAGATCAATACTTCCTTTTTTCAAATGAAGTGTGTATTATCATAGTTTGTTATTATTTAGCTTATGAGGAGGATATCATTAATAACTCTTGAGATGTTTATCTTTGGTCATAATTAATGAGCCGTTGAAAAATTAGGGAAAATGTCTTCATGCCCTGCAAACAATCTTCTATCATCTTGACTCCAAAGCAGGATTCCGGGGAGATCATTGCCTTCTAGTTTGGAATCTAATTGGCAGAAACCTTTGTTTGAGTCCTTCACGTACCAACTGATCATCCCTACATATCCTTTCCATCTGCTATCAGACATTTAATAATAACTAGGCCACGCCGTGGCGGCTCAACTCTAGTTTAGAGGCAATGGCACCTCTCTCTTCTTTTTCTTCCTCTCTTTTGTCATCTTCGTGTTTTCTTATGCATTAGTGCTTGAAAATGTCTTTGTTTAATCCAGAAATATCAATTAGTCTTGTAAAGATCATAGGTAGAATCCAAGTCAAGTTGGCACAATATTGTAACAACATATATATATATATATATATATATATATAGGGTTTGGGGCTCTATGAACATAGTCTAAAGACATAATATATATATATATATATATATATATATATATATATGGTAATACGTATAATCTGCGATACGGTAGCATGACTGCAAAATCTCAGAGCAAATGTGCAATACTTTAATTCTTAACTTCTTCATTTACTTGGGATATTACTCAACAATTGCAAGAGATCAGATTTGCATATTTATCTCTGACTAGCTTGTCTTGTGATGATCTGTTTTGATTGTTTCTTCCAGTGGCATGTAGAACTAATTAGAAAGAATTATCGTGGCAATGGAAATCATGCAGGTTTCAACCTCATTCTTTACTAAAAAGTACCAACACATGATAATATTATCAGTGCTTCATGATCTCCTTGATTACACAGAATCTTCACTGCATGTTTGACTCCAAATGCAGGTTTCTCTATCTTTATAAATGACAAACAAACAGTGTCTCTATCATTGTCCTCTGCAAACAACGTGCTAAAGTTAGCTCATGCAGCTGTATTTTATACGCTGTGGGCTAAGCTGCGCCTGATGAAGATAATAATTGCTCCATACATATCTAGTACTGCATGCACTGTAAAGTGCAGAGCTAACTGCATACTTATGTCCGAGGTAGCACTTGATTGCATTGTTGCAAGGCTCAGTTGAGTTTAGTCTAATTTTTAGTTAAATTTAACATTTAAATATTCAATTTTTAAATTACTAAACTCATCTCAACTTAAAACCTCATTACATATGGAATCCACAATTTTTTTCAACGTAACACATATTTATACGTGAGACTTATAACCTTTTTTAATTTTTTATAAAAATATTAAACTCATCTTAACATTCAAACACATTTTAAACTTAATTTAAATGAATCCCATATCATTCTCTATATTACTTGATTGACTACTATTTATAAATAATTGAAATCAGCTCAACATCGCAGCCGCTTAAATTCAGCTCCTTAGCTCCCTGATCTTAATCTTTTGGCCTGATCACCAATGAAAGCATGCCAAGTATCTAACTTAATTTAGAGAGAAAGAGGCATGACAAGAGACAAATATATATTGCAGAGTTGAATCCCAAGAAACCTGGTATTGATGAGATATTAATATAATCGAAAGCATAATTATTGTAGATGCAGTAAGCAGTAAGCAGTAAGCAGTAAGCAGTAAGCAGACAAGTAGCGTTGCAATAACGTAAACTTTAATAGGGAGCCCTATTATACGAGTCTTGCCCCCCTGCTTTGACAGTGGGACTATGATCTGGACGGCTAACTGGACCTCTCTACCTACCATTATCTGATCATAGTACTCTCTTTTAAAAACTAGCTAGTCGGTCTGATACAGCTGTAAGTCGAATTCATGATCAAGTTCGTCACACTATAAATAAACTATATATATATATATATATATATATATATACGTATAACTTTGTGGATGTTTGTTTATCAATGCAGCAAAAACGCATGCGAGCGGGCTACGTTACTAGGCACATTGCTGGTTGATATATGAAACTATATACATATATAATTATAATATTAATGCATGCAGGAGTTAATGCAGGATATACGTTAACCTTAAGAAATGCAAAACCATGATCTTCTTTTCTGCAAATATCTGTACATTATGATCTGATTTTGATTTGAGATCACCTCATCGTTTGCATGACAGCTTGGTACTTAAAAACAAGTGATAGGGGTTGATTGTATTGATTTTTTAAGAAAATATATATCATATGGATGGTTATAAAGTTGGTTCACTTGTAACAGTGGAACATGCATTTTCTTGACCCAATTTGGTCCTCTCTCTCTCTCTCTGTGGTTCATTTTATGATGATCAAGCTTATGCAGAATGTAGTATTTCCATGAAACCCCTTCGTATGCTATACGCATGTTATGATCAGTGTCGGGAGATTCTTGTTGCCTCAGTATTTGGCTTCAAGTTTTGAAACGAGGAAAGTAGAGTCCAATCATATCATGGAGCACAGAAATATATATATATATATATATATATATAAGTAATGTTATATATAGTCGTGAAATGTGTAAGAGTCGTGTAGTCGTTTTAAAAAAGAGTAGGGTCTATTATTATAAAATTATTTTTTTTCATATAAATTTTATATTTATTCATTTTTTTTAAAATGATTACGCAGCGCTTGTACTGTCACAATTCAACTATCATTTCTCTATATATATGTGTGTATATATATATATATATATATATCATATCATCCTTGGATTACTTAAAACCATGGATGAATTCAAAGAAACTAGCAAGTTATTTCCTGGTACAACTATTTAACTTGGTCTAAAAATACGCACATGCATTATTATATGAGTTCCAGTAATGTTATATAATGTATTCTTTTTCTATTTTAATCATATTAAGTAGTATGTGATATATTTATTATTATTAAATAATAAATAATTATATAATAAATTATCATTTAATGGTAATAAATTAGTCACATTTTATTTAGTGAGATGTTAGTATGATATATAGAATTTTTCTATTTTAAAATACCTATTAAACTGAAATTTCACAGGGGTAAAAAAGGTATTTTAGAAAAAAAAAAAAAAAAATAGCTGATCAATTTGATCACAACCTTGAGCGTTCAAATCAATGCCAAGAATGAGCAATTTTGTGACATTAATGAGAGAAGTGTCTCGTGGTGCTAAACTGTTAGAATACAGTCAAAACCTAAATTAAAGCCCTATATATAAAAATGAAAACCCTAATCGTTACTTGTGCCCTAAATTATTCAAGAAACATTTAAAACCCTCTCTATCTCTGATCTCTCATCATGTGACTCTAAACATTTTCTTTTGCCCCACTCCCCAAACAAACCCACCTTCTTCCTCGGTAACCAAAGTCACCCATCTCTGCTTTAAACTTCACCTTACCACATGAGTAATCAGGCAGTAAAAACATAAAAGATAAGCATGTTACCAGTTATATATAATATGAGTAATTTTACATATAATCTCGTAAAGTGTGTAAATATCACGTAATCGTTTTGAAAAAAAAGTGAAGTCTATTATTAAAAAATTAATTTTTTTTATGTGAATTCTATATTTTATTTATTTTTTTAAAATAATTACATAATAATTACACAATTCAAAATTTCAAATATATTTTCTCATATAATATATACACATTTTGGCTTACAACCAGATGCTCCAATTAAAACTCTCTCTATATGCACGCCACCCTTGAACCCTAACCCTTTATAATAACTCTGAGGCCATGTTTGAGGGAGCATAGTTTATGCCAGAAAAAGGACATTTAAATTGGTTTTGCTTACTCCCAAGTCTCCAACCCTAGCTTTAACCTTTCACAATCCCCCAAGCTGCCTCACTGCTATATTATCATCAAAGTTTTCCTCCTCCCTAGGCAGTACTTAGGCAAAGTAGACACTAGCTAGACAGACACACTCACTTTTCCACCACCTCCATCTCCATGGACATGGAGCTCTGAATCCTTTGGTACTGTCAAGCTCAATTTCAAGAAAAATCTGACCCAAGTACTCCTTGTCGTTTCATCAGATCAGAGTAATTTGCGTTTTCTTGGATTTAGAACTTACAATTTTAATGTATAGGCATCTGATGAACCTCTCATTATTGATAAATACACATATATATATATATATATTTGGTGATATATAAGACCTAATCATTTAACTAAAAATTAATAATTGAATTACCTTAAAATTTTCGAGAATTAATCTTATAAATTTGTCTAGGTATTGTTTAAACATGTTGGTAAATGAATTCAAGTCTCAGCTAATAGCTATGCTGCAAAATGTATCCAGTTCAGAGAGATATTTACACTGGGTTTGGATTACATGCATTCATGATATAAGAACTTGGAGTATATATGCATTTTATTTTTTTTGGAAAGAAAGTTGGGTCCCCCAATACCATAATTGAGGGACTTCACTGGTTATATATACCGACAAAGTACATGAGCAAGGAGGAAAGTAATATGAGCACCTCCACTACAAACAGTCAACACTAAACCCCACAAAAATCAAAGGGTTTCACCGTTCATTCCTTATCCAGTGGATGAAAAGAACAATTCGGGTCAGCCAGCAAAAACCCAGTGGCGCCCAAATCATTGCACCAAGACAAAATGTTGATATTTCAACTGACTTCAAAAACTCACTGACAGATACAAAACCAGGAGTCCCTGTAACTCAAACCAACACTGTCGCCGCCAACAACACCACACTGAAATCATCATTTATGCACTGTTATGGCCACATTGGTGGAGTTAGCAGGTGCTCGAATAGCTTGGCCTTGAGCTTTCACCACCACCACTACTAGTTCAAGCATGTACTATAGCCACTACTGGCAATACAACCTGCCTCGGAGCTGGCAACACTAGGAACGATGGGCATTTTCCGGTAAGAAAGATAGCAGTGAAGCACTCTTCACCCATCATACTTCGATTGTGTTCAACCATATCTTCCACCATAAAGACGCATGAAGATGATATATTTTTTGTTCACATGCATGGGTTCAACACCTTGGAGTGGAGTATAAGCATCCTCAACGCCACTGACCTCCATCACATACACATTCTCTCCTTGAGTGGACTTTTACCACACCACCACCACCGCAGAAACCAGTTCTCCACCAACCTAGTTTCTTCACCCTGATATAGCACCAATCACCCAGCCATTTTCCATGTCCCAAATGAGAAATACGGTCCATTTTGTTACATTTTCCCTGTTCTTCTTCTACCTAACCCTGACCAAAATATTGATGGTTACTTCCCTCTCACCTGATGGACAGGCCCTTCTCTCCCTCCTTTCTGCTGCTGACCCTTCTGCCAAATCTTCCTCCTCCATTCTTTCCACATGGAACCCATCAAGCCCAACCCCATGTACCTGGCAAGGCATCACATGCTCCCCACAAAACAGAGTCATCTCCCTCTCTCTGCCCAACACATTCCTCAATCTTTCCTCTCTACCCCAACAGCTCTCCTTCCTATCATCTCTACAGCTTCTCAACCTCTCCTCCACCAATGTCTCCGGCACCATACCCCCCTCCTTTGGCCAACTCACTCATCTTCGCCTCTTTGACCTCTCATCCAATTCTCTCTCGGGTCCCATTCCTCCAGAACTCGGCACTCTCTCTCTCCTACAGTTCCTTTTCTTGAACTCCAACAGACTGTCTGGTAGGATACCTCAACAACTTGCTAACCTTACCTCGCTTGAAGTTCTTTGTCTCCAAGACAATCTCCTGAATGGGTCAATACCATCACAACTAGGCTCTTTGATTTCTCTCCAACAGTTTCGAGTAGGGGGTAACCCGTATCTAACTGGAGTGATTCCTATTCAATTAGGACTACTCACCAATCTCACTACATTTGGTGCCGCGGCCACTGGTCTTTCCGGTGTGATACCGCCTACATTTGGGAACTTGATCAATCTGCAAACGCTGGCACTTTACGATACTGATGTATTTGGTTCTATACCATCTGAAATTGGGCTGTGTTCGGAACTAAGGAACTTGTATTTGCACATGAACAAGCTCACTGGTTCAATCCCTCCTCAACTGGGTAAGTTGCAAAAGCTCACTAGCTTGCTTCTTTGGGGCAATGCACTAACTGGACCAATCCCAGCCGCGCTTTCCAATTGTTCATCGCTTGTGATATTTGATGCCTCTGCCAATGAGCTTTCTGGAGAAATCCCCGGTGACTTGGGGAAACTAATGGTTCTTGAACAGCTTCATCTGTCAGACAATGCACTGACTGGAAAAATTCCATCGCGGTTATGCAATTGCACAAGCCTCACAGCTATTCAGCTCGATAAGAATCAGCTATCAGGGGACATTCCATTGCAGGTTGGTAACTTAAAATTCTTGCAAAGTTTTTTCTTGTGGGGAAATTTGGTGACGGGAACCGTACCATACTCATTTGGGAACTGCACAGAACTCTATGCGCTTGACCTTTCGAGGAACAAGCTTACAGGGTCTATCCCAGAAGAGATTTTCAGTTTGAAGAAGCTGAGCAAGCTTCTACTTCTAGGGAACTCTTTATCAGGAGGGTTGCCTCGAAGTGTTGCCAATTGTACGTCTTTAGTGAGGTTGAGGCTTGGGGAGAACCAGCTTTCAGGTCAGATTCCTAGGGAGATAGGACAACTGCAAAATCTTGTCTTTCTTGACTTGTTCATGAACCAATTCTCTGGTGTCCTTCCGATTGAGATTGCTAACATTATGGTTCTTGAGCTGTTTGATGTGCACAATAACCACATTACTGGGGAAATCCCATCTCAGCTTGGTGAGCTTGTGAATTTAGAGTTGCTTGATCTCAGCAGAAACAGCTTCACGGGAGAAATTCCTTGGAGCTTTGGTAACTTCAGTTACTTGAACAAGCTAATTCTCAGCAATAATCTCCTGACAGGTTCAATTCCGACGTCCATAAGGAACTTGCAGAAACTAACTTTACTTGATTTGAGCTACAACAGCCTTTCTGGTGCAATTCCACCTGAAATTGGTTATGTAAAAAGCTTGACAATCAGTTTGGACTTGAGCTCCAATGGTTTGACAGGGGAAATACCTGAGACAATGGCCAGTTTGACACAGTTACAATCACTTGATCTTTCCCATAATATGCTTTATGGGAAAATAAAGGTTTTGGGCTCCTTAACTAGTCTAACCTCCCTTAACATTTCCTACAACAATTTCTCTGGTACTATCCCGGTGACACCATTCTTCAGAACCCTATCTTTGAACTCATACCTTGAGAACCCAAAACTTTGTGAGTCCATCGATGGGTCTACGTGTTCTAAAAGTCTGATCAGGAGAAATGGATTAAAATCTTCCAAGACTGTGGCTTTGATTTCCGTTATTCTTGCTTCAGTAACCATTCTAGTTCTTGCATCCTGGATTCTAGTAATGCGTAATCACAAGTATATGGTGGAAAAATCTTCAGGAACATCCCCTTCTTCATCAGGGGCTGAAGATTTCTCTTATCCATGGACTTTCATCCCGTTTCAAAAGCTCAACTTCAGCATTGATAACATCCTCGACTGCCTGAAAGATGAAAATGTTATTGGAAAAGGTTGTTCTGGGGTTGTCTATAGGGCGGAAATGCCCAGTGGTGAGTTGATTGCTGTAAAAAAGCTCTGGAAAAGTAAAAAGGATGAAGAACCAGTGGACTCTTTTGCTGCAGAAATTCAAATTCTTGGACACATTCGGCATAGGAACATTGTGAAGCTGCTAGGTTACTGTTCTAATAGGAGCGTCAAGCTACTTCTCTACAACTACATTTCAAATGGTAACTTACAGCAGCTGTTACAGGGGAATAGAAACTTGGATTGGGAAACTAGGTACAAGATTGCAGTTGGGTCAGCTCAGGGTCTTGCTTATCTTCATCATGATTGTGTGCCAGCAATTCTTCACAGAGATGTTAAGTGCAATAATATACTTCTAGATTCCAAGTTTCAAGCTTATCTGGCAGATTTTGGCCTCGCGAAATTGATGAACTCTCCAAATTACAATCATGCAATGTCAAGAGTAGCTGGGTCTTATGGTTATATTGCCCCAGGCAAGTATTCTTGATATTCACTCTCTCTTACATCTGTAATGCTTGCCTTACATTATAATCTACAACCATTTGTCCTTGTTTAGATTTTTTTTTGAATCGCTAATCTGGTAAGATTACTGTACCATCATGCACGTCTTAAGATATTATATCTATCTTGTTCAACTTTGATCATCCGATTTCATAGAAAATTCCTTGTTTCTTTTAGGTTTTGGAGGTCAATTTTTCCCATACCATGGGATATCTTATGTGACCCAAAACACATTTAGCGCAGAACTAATCTTGTATGTCATTTGGAAAGAAGAAAGACATCATAGACCCTTCACAGCAGTGTTAGAGATTTATCTTTTATTTGGTGAATTTCCGATTTAATTCCTAATGATATTTCAATGTTCAATGCAGAATATGGATACACCATGAACATAACAGAGAAGAGTGATGTCTACAGCTATGGTGTGGTGCTGCTGGAAATTTTAAGTGGACGTAGTGCAGTTGAGAGCCGATTGGGTGATGGACTCCATATTGTTGAGTGGGTGAAAAAGAAGATGGGAAGCTTTGAGCCAGCCATATCGGTACTAGATACAAAGCTGCATGGCTTACCAGATCAAATGGTGCAAGAGATGCTTCAAACACTTGGAATTGCAATGTTTTGTGTAAACTCTTCACCAGCAGAACGGCCAACCATGAAGGAAGTGGTGGCACTATTAATGGAGGTGAAGAGCCCACCTGAGGAATGGGGAAAGACTTCTCAACCTCTAATAAAGCAGTCCTCAAATCAAAGTTGATTTTTCCTCTTTTTTTGGTTCAATTCCGTCCAAGGGTATCAATGATTGAATCTCTTTCGTATCCCAAGAAAAGAAAAAATGAGTGATGTTATTGTGCGAAATGAGGAGGCAGCATGGGTTAGTGATGTTTGGGGTCTATTCTATTGAGTTTGGATGGTCTTGGGATTGTACAGTTCAGCAAACATGAAGGTGGTTTATTTTGTTTCATGTCACACATCCTGTTCTCTTAAAATCTTCATAATCAGTCTCTAATGTGCAATTTTCCTGGCATTTCTATATGCCTATCCCACCAACTTGATCTTAACTGCTAAGTATTTGACTGAATTTCCATTTAATTTGTACAATTTGAATGTCCAATCCAATTTTTCTAAGGTTCCCTGAATTTCTGCCCAAATTTGGCCTAGTCTACTTTGGTGCTTTCTGGAAATATAAAAAAAATTATCATTTTCTCAGTGTGGAAACCATTTTTTTTTTTTACCAAAATTCAGACAAAAGCCTGGCTCTATTTGAATCGACTTCAATTTAACCACACCAAGCATACTGGGCAACACCTTCGTGTTTTATGTAGGCACTGTTCTGCAGGATTTAAGGGAACAGAGAAAAAGGCCATGTCTCCCTTCCCCCTTCACCACATGCCTTGCCCTCTTGGCCAGAGAGTAGATGATATCATGGCACAAAAAGCTAAAGCTAAAAGCAAGAAAACATTCAACTTGTTCTTGAGCCTCCCAATAATGAGTGTCCCCAAAAGGAGTAGTTGTAAAGGGGAAGGCCTAGACATCTCACTTATTCTAGAAAGGAACCTTGTCCTGTCCTTAGCAAAGCAGTCTCATCCCCTGCATCAAGTGTCTCACTTTTCGCATTCTGTGCTCTATTTCTAGTCCGAAAGAGAAAAAAACTCGAGTCTTTGTATAAATTCTATGTCCTAGAGCAGTCTCATCCTCTGCATCCTGTGTCTCTCTTTTCTCAAAATGCCAAAAGAAACCGATTAAAAAGGAGAAAAAAAACATTTCTTATCAAGCTTCCTTTTCATAATTATACCTTTACATAAAGCCATAGCATCTCACTTTCCAACGTTCTTCTCATAGGCTTTGTTTTCCCAAGAAAATTAGCTTTTTCCCCGCAAAACATGGAAGTAGAAATCAGAAAATGGGGAATTTATCCATACGGATAATTTTTAACAATCAATATCTATCTACAGGATGTTTTTCACTTCAGGGCATGTAATCTGTTCTTTTCTTTATGATCGTCTCTGTTATACATCCATTTTTCAATCCATTTTGAGGACCGAGACAACAGCATTGCATCTAAAGAATGCCCAATGTAGATGACCCTTCCAAAAACATTCCTATCGTAGCATTCACTACCTCAACAGAATTTCTCCCAAGCTATACAACCATTAATAACCAGGACCTAAAAAAGAATACAATGCATATACATAACAAAAGGTCACCTTTTCATATTACTGTGTGTTTTTCCAAATCATGATGTAGCATTCTGAAAGTACTTTAAGATTGTATCATAACTTGGAATTTCTCAACAACGAGTCGAGGTCTATTGATGCAACTTCAGGGACCTACATGAGGCCCTTATTATTTCAGAAATGTCACCTAACCCACAAAGGAAAGTGGGTGTCAAAGTCAATTAATAAGTTATATCAGGATAGAATACTAAAATTCAATGTTTACATATCAAGTGCTGATTAAACATTCATTTTGGTTTGCAAAAGAACATTGTAGTAGAAGTTGCATTATCTTTAAACAAAGGAAACGTTTGTTTAAAAGTTTGTAAAAGTTACATGGTAGTAAAAGTTACATCAGATAGAGCAGTGGTCAGAGATCACCAAAACCATACAACTTGGTCAAAAGTCTAAAGCTACAATCTTAACGAATCTTCCTAATCCAAACAACCCCATTTTGGCCAACATGAAGATTACATAAACCCTTTCTCTCACTATCTCAGGCATAACCCACCATCAGACTTTTCCCCCCATGGCTCGCCAGCTTCTATTGATGCATACTCTTCCAAGCACATTTCAACTCTGCATAGCAGCGATGACTCTTCTTGTGTGTGCCATTGCTCTGCTCATGTGTGCTTCTCATTCACGTAAATGGCGTAGTCGTTGGGTTGCATGCTATGTTCCCGACAGCGATGACCCTGTAATAGAGCTCAACACCGAAGCAACAATCCGAACATCAAACGGCGGAGAAAGCATGTTTAGTGGAGAGTTCTCGGTCTGGAAGAAGAACATACTTATGGGAGGGAAGTGCCAGCTACCAGATTTTTCTGGTGTCATAATTTATGATTCTAATGGGAATGTAGTCCCTGCCCAAGCTCCTCGCCCTTTACTCACCTGGAAGTAATAGGGATATGTAAAATGCAATTCCTGCGGTAAAATGGAAATGGAACCTATGTTCCATGTTGTTTTGAAGCTTCCTTCTATGCAAAACTGGGTGTTTGTAACATGTTTCAGGATAGAAATAAACTTGATCTAAACTTCACATGCAAGTTTGCATTTTGTATATGGCCTTGCATCCTTTAGATACGATGGATTATTCTGATTACCTCCTAATAAATGAAACTGATGCCTTCTCTAAAAAGAATGATTCTTCAACAAGATAATGGAAGAACAGGTTGATTTGAATACTGAAAATCCCACAACTAATCTCATCAGCTGGGACACTTCATATGCAGAAAAGGAAAAGACATTCAAGGAACAGTAATATTGTACTTAATGTACAGGAAAAAACATTGTATTTATATAGTGGCCATATTTCTGTACTTCTGCTGCTGTAAGCAGTAAGCATTCCTGAACTTCAGTGCAACAATAAATATTTTCAAGCAACTATTGAATAATATCAAAACTCCAACTGTATTTGGCCATCATCTAAAAATGTGAAATTATTTTGGTTCATCTTGTCGAATAAGATGATTCAGAAAATATCACTGAGACACTTAAAGTCTGATAAATTGTATATTTTCTGCTCCCTATATAATCACTTGTAACATTCAGGCTTCAAGACACCAACATAAGGCAGGTTCCTATATAACTCTGCAAAGTCCATTCCATAACCAACTACAAAATAATCTGGGCACTGCAAAAAAAAAAAAAAATATTCAGATCAGTTTGCTTACTTTGCTAGGCAATCAGACCATGGAATTCAAGAATAATACTTACGTTTATGGCAATTAATACAATGCAAAAGTTGCAACAAACGTGCAGCCAAAATCAAATATTTTTTCAGAGTATGCTATCTACAGTCACTAAAACTTCATTACTCTGATTATTGGGGTTCCGCAACAAAAATTAGCAATTATCAAGTGCCGCTAACTAATGAGAGAGTCATCTTGTTCATTTCCAAGATTTTGAATCCAGGGTCCAAGATTCTAAAAGAGGCATCAAATTCGAAATGTCAGTCATTAAACATGCAATGCATTGTTTCCATGGAAGCAGATCACTGCACCTACAATCACTATCATTCCCATTATTAAAAATTGAGTTATATGAGAATTGTCTACAAAAGGGAGCCGCTGACTAGAAACATTTTTTTTATTATTATAGGTCGACCAGAAACATGAAAAATGGAACCACTCATTAAACTGCATTTTATTCAGTCACTAATGTGGTTGCTGTATTATCATCCATATGCATCAAACCACACTCACTCCTGTTTATTCAATGCAAGTATTCCTCTAGTAAGCAACTACTCATAATTCTTCGTGAGTTCTTAAGTAACCTCAAGAGTTAGGTTCCTTGATCTTCCTCTATTCTTCATTTTATTTCAGTTTACACATCTTGGGACCTCTATCTTTCAAACATGTTAGTATCCCATTTATCAACTACTAAGTGAGTAATGATAAAAAAACCTACTGAGCAAGTCCCCAGTAGGCTCAAAACCTCAACAATATCATGTTCTTCCTATAACTCCTCTATTATATATTAACAATTTCCAATTTAACAAAGACCACTCATTTATTTAACCCAATTCTCCATTTTAATCAGAAATCACCCAAATAATACAATCTTGCGTTATTGAGATCGTTACCTCAAAACCCCGGTAAAACTTCCCTTCACCCACGAGCTGAAAATGAACCTTTCTTCTTGTTGGTTTGTCAAGTAAGGCACACACTGATACAGAGGATGCTCCTTTTGATTCCAAATACGCAATCAGACAGGATAGAGTGTTTCCCGTGTCAACAATGTCCTCAACCTGAGACAACAAGTTCAGTTCTACACATAATACTCCTCTTAAATATCAGACATTCGTTTTAGATTCGACATATCATTGTGAAACAAGTAAATTACGAATTTTCTTTCAATTTAAACGAACAGAAAGATTAGTAAAAAATTATAATTTCAAATAATATAATTTTAAAATAAAACGAATTTCTTGCTTGCTAATTGCTATACTAGAGAGAGAGAGAGAGAGAGAGTAGTGGTACCAGAATGACGTGCTTGCCCTTGACATCAACCTTCAAGTCGAGAGAGAGTTTGGGGACACCGCTGGAGAGGGTGCCGCAGCCGTAGGATTCGGCGCGAACGAAATCGACGGAAATGGGAAGTTGGATGTTCCTGACCAGGTCGGCCAAGAAGATGAAGGCGCCGGTGGCGACGCCAACAAGGACTGGTGAATCTGCGGCGCCGAAATCGGTAGAGATTTCGGAGGCGAGCTCGGTGACTCGGCAGGAGATTTCGTCCTTGGTCCATAGGATTGTCTCTATGTGAGAGTGCAACGACGCCATTTTTGTTCTTCTGGGTTACGCCTTTTGGATTTCGGCTTTTTAGATGGTGGGCATCGGAATTACAAGTACGTGATTTTTGATCCGACGGCAGTGATTTTTTAACGAAAAATTCTATTTACCAGCTTATTATATTCTTATTCTTATTTTTTATCTTTTTATTTTTTAACAGTATTTTTATTTATAAATTAGTAAAACAATTTGGAAATTGATAAATTTCTTTATACCAATTATTAATATGAAAAAATAATTAACAATTAAACTTTTTATTTTTATTTTTTATGTTAGAGAGGGGGCCCTTCAGACCCATCCTACAGAGTAAATCTCGATCTCGTGTATCGTATTTTCAAAATTTTTTTTTATATAAAATTAATTAAATCACTGATTTTTCATCAAAAAATATAATTCCAAAGATTGTGACAAAAAGATTGTGAAGAGTACTTGCTATACCAATTAAACTTGATAAAGCAATTTAAATAATTACCTAAAATGATAAAAGTTTATGTTTTAAATTTGTTTATACCAATTTAAACAAATTGGCAAGTATGTATTAAACTAGTTTCTATTTCATGTTTTTTCATTGCATTATTGTGGCATTTGGGTTTTGTTGGGCTCCATCTCCTCTAATTTTTTTTTTAATGCATATTTTCCTAAAAGAAAAGTCAAAGTACAAAACACAAGCAGTACATATTTTTACAATTTTATAATAAATAATTGGAAGTGTCTCCTTTTTTAAAAAAAGTGCAATTAAAAAGAAACAATATCCCCATTTTGACAATTGGTTTTTGTGCTTTTATTTTTTGAATTGAGAATTTTTAAGATTTTCCTATTTACTATTTAGATTGAAAAATAGAAAGAGTTCCTGAAGTCTACAGCATTAAATGCTGTATTTAATGCTATTTACCAATTGCATTAAATACAATGAATCTCCATACTCCAAATTATATGAGGTGTTTTGATAAATAAAAATATTATAGAAAATCCCGAATCTCTCTTTTAAGATTTTGACTTCTTTCTTCTTCTTTTTTATAGACCAATTTTCTTATAGTGAATGTTGCAAGCCTCTGAACATTGCCAATAATTCAATCTCAAAAGGGTCACACACTTCATTTTCTTTTTTGATTTATGTCATTATCACATCCTCTTTGTGATCTCTTAAAATAGCTCTCACTCTTACTATATGTTGATCTTGAAATATTGCTCTATCAACATTAAGTTTAAAAGTACCTTCATTAGTTATATATATATATATATATATATATATATATATCTATCATTCTACTCTATTATAATAAGTGGCTATCTAATTGTAAATAATGATTTTTGTTGTTTTTCATTAACTTTTTTTTTATTTTTCCGTTAAGTCTTGTTTTACCAAAAAGCTCTTAAAATCATTGACTATTTGATGTATATCTCCATTGTAAAATTTAATGAAGGATCCTGTTTTACCAAAAAGTCCTTAAGATCATTGACTATTTGACGTGTAGCTCACTTGTAAAATTTAATAAAGGATCATGTTTTATCAATAGGCCTTTAATATTAAAATTAATAATATTTTATTATTATATAGAGAGTAAATAGATAATCCAATATAGATACAGACCAATGTTCATACTTTACTGAAATTTAGATTTTTTTAATATTTATTTTTTGTCTTTCTTTAACCTTATATTTTATTTTCTCAGACAAATAAGTTACTGTTTTTTTCATTTTTATTTATTTAAATCATTATGTCAGGTGCACCCCAGAGTTAACACACCCGGGACCATTCCCTAGTGTGTGTGTGTATATATATATATATATATATATTTAGGGGTTGGTGGAAGTGATAAAAGTTTTGATCTTGGTGGTGTGCTCCCTCTAAATCTAAGATTTGAATCTTCTTGAGTGCAAACAGCTAGTTCTAGTGACCATTGGACTAAGAGTACTTTCCCTTGAATTAATTGATGTGAACTTATGAGAAACTCATTATCGAGAGCTTGTTGGAATTAGTCGGGATTAAGTTCTTGGACATTCGGTGCCAATAAAAAAAAATATTAATAATATTATCTTATCATGTTATGTGATTATATATTTCAATCAATATTTATTTTACCTTTAAAAATAATAGATACATAGATTAACAAATAGTATGATATCGATAAAATAAGACCATAATATATAACATTATTTTGATAAAAATGAAAGATCATTTGACAGCATATATGAACACTTTGTCATGCATGCAAACAAACGAAGAAAAAGTGGGGCCAAAAATAATTCTTAAATCGCCACAACTTTGGGACACAAAGTACATTGGTCGAAACGGTCGCGTCAACGTCATCACCCCCACACGTTCGTTTTCTTAAACGCTACCAACTCCAAACGAACCGTTTCGATTCGACACTCCCCCTGCCCCGCTCTCGCTCTCGCTCTCGCTGCCTCTATAAAATGTAAGCCTTCACCACCTTTCTTCCCCCTCTGAGCCCTCTCCCTCCCTCTAATTTTTCGGAGAAAATTAAAAACCAAAAAACAAAAAAAAAAAAAAAAGGAAAATCCTTCCTTCATATATTCGATCACAGACCCTATCCCTAAGGGCTATCCTTTTCTCTTTTTTCTGGCTTTTGTTTCTGTTTTTTCACTTGAAAGTTCTCGATTTATTTTCCAAAAGTTTTTTTTTTCGAAATTCTTTTCTGAGATACCAATGGCGGCGGCGATATCGGCTCAGACAGCTCCGGCGTCAGTGACTTCTCAGCATGTGGCGACGGGGTCGGAGGTGGCGACTGTGGCGCTCGCAAACCCGTCGCTGTATGTGGGGGATCTCGACCCGAGCGTGGACGAGGGGCAGCTCCTCGATGTGTTCGGCCAGGTGGCTCAGGTCGTGTCCATTAGGGTTTGCAGGGATCAGACTCGGAGGTCCTCTCTCGGCTACGCTTATGTCAATTACGCCAACGCTCAGGACGGTACGTACTACGACGCTATTCGATGAGCCGTTGGTCGCCATTGTTTTCCGACTCAATTGTTTTGCTCTCAATTGCAATGTTCATATAATTATGTGTGTTCATGTATATGTAGACGACTAGACGTAGATATAGACACGCATACATAGAGAAGAGAACGTATACGCATGTGCGTATGTGCATGAGTGTTTGTGGATTTTTCTTTTCTGCTCTGTGTTTGAGTGTGTCTTTGCTCGTGCGGGGGACAGCTCCTTATGATTTAGGGCCTTTAATGTCAATGAATGGTTTTGTGTTCTTGAAATTTTTTTCCCTCCCGTTGTAGGTATATTTATTGCAAGCATGCCATCTGAGCATAGTGCCATGGCCTTGATCACTGTTTGTTTTTATTTTGTAAATTTGGAGTTCCTGTGTGTTTGGGTAAAGTCACTCTTTTTGGGATATTCCATGATTGCATCGTTTAAGTGTGATTTTTACTTGTAAAAAAAAAAGAGTGATTTTAGGAGAATGATGGTTTTAGTCTTGTGAAGAAAACTCCTCTCTCTCTCTCTCTCTCTGGGGGTTGGGAGGATATTCTTTATTTTTGGGGATAGGGTTCTGGATCATATGAATTTTATATTCTTGTATGGTTTTGTTGTTATTTTTTTTAGGTATATTTATAGCAAGTATCTGAGCAGATTGCGTGTGGCCTCAATTGCAATTTTTTTTTGGTTGTGTAAATTTCAGTTTTTGTGTCCATGTAAAGTCACTTTTGTGGGTATATTCCATGTTTGTGTCATTTTAAGAGGATGATGGTTTTAGTCCTACGAAGAAGATTCTCTCTCTCTCTCTCTCTCTGGAGGTGGGACTGAGGAGGCTATTTTGTATTTTCTGGGGATGGGTTCAGGATGATATAAATATTATATGTTTGTGATTTGTTTTAAATGAGTAGTTAATTTGTGTCTGCTTTGGTTTCTGCTGAAAATTAAGAAAGGGAAAGACATATAATACATTTTTGGAAGTTCTTTATGAGTACTTTACTTAGCTGGTTCTCTGCTATTGTACTCAAGGGTGGGGCTGTAAACGTGTTCCTGTCTTCGTTATTTTAAAGCTTTAGCATGTAATTAGGTGTTTCTTTTGTATACTTCCTGTGTACTCGGGCTTCGCCTATTACATTGTGCCTAATAAAATTCTAACTTATCAAAAAAAAATATAATACATTTTTTGTTTTAATAGCTTTCTTATGACCAAGAACTCTTTAGAAGAATTTTATTCTGTAAACATGTTGATATTCTGGTCTGGACCTCTCTTAGAAATGACCCTAAGATTGTGAAAATTAAAAACGGAATATGTATATACATAGTATTTGTGAGCTTTGGAATGACCTTCTGAGATCCTATGATGGTGATATTAGCACTCTATGTTCACTTTGTTTTCTGTAGTAATTTCGGTCAAGTGCCAACATTCCCCATTTCCTATTACTTCTGCAATTGTGAAACAGACTTATTTGACCACTGAGCTTGTGAATTTCCAATGTGATGTGAGCAAAGTATCATGTGCCCTCTTTTAGAATATGCATATAAAAACATTTATCTATGTATAATTATCTACATATGTGTATTCATGTATGTTATATGATTAAATATATTTAAATTATATTTTTATGTGTAGTGAAAACCTGTAGAGTTGTTTGAGTTACGAAAAGTTAGGAGTTATATTATTTTCTACTTTAACTGTTTCTTTTTTCAACAATCAATTTTTTCTAGTGGTTATTTTCTCCCTTTTTCCTTTGTCCATTTAATTATTCTGATATGCATTTGAAAAAAGAGAGTCAGCGAGTATGTACTTGTTTTGTTCCTCTTTATTGTTTTTAAAATTGACTTTTTGGCCAAGCTTTGTGTTGATAAGTATCTACTTAAATTGCAGCTGCCCTTGCTATGGGGGTTTTGAATTATACTCCTATAAATGGGAAACCTATCAGGATTATGTATTCTCATCGAGATCCTAGTATTCGGAAAAGTGGATATGCCAATGTTTTCATTAAGAACCTGGACACATCAATAGATAACAAGGCATTGCATGAAACTTTTGCTGCCTTTGGGACTGTCCTTTCTTCCAAGGTGGTCGTTGACAGCAATGGTCAGTCGAGGGGTCATGGATATGTACAGTTTGAAAATGAGGAATCAGCACAAAATGCAATCAAACAATTGAATGGCATGCTGATAAATGATAAAAAGGTTTACGTTGGACTTTTTGTTCGACGTCAAGAAAGGTCTCAAGCAAATGGATCGCCAAAGTTTACTAATGTTTATGTGAAAAATCTGCCTGAAAAAACTACTGATGAAGACCTCAAGAAACTTTTTGGCACCTATGGTACAATCACCAGTGCAGTTGTTATGACGGACTCAAATGGGAAGTCCAGATGTTTTGGTTTTGTAAACTTCCAGAGCCCAGAAGCTGCTGCTGCAGCAGTTGATAAGTTGAATGGGGTTGCGGCCATTGATGACAATGTTTTATTTGTAGGGAGGGCTCAGAGTAAAGCAGAAAGGGAGGCAGAATTGAAGGCCAAATTTGAACAGGAAAGAATTAGTAGATATGAAAAATTACAAGGTGCTAATTTGTATCTGAAAAATCTTGACGACAGCGTCAATGATGACAAGCTGAAGGAGTTATTCTCTGAGTTTGGAACAATAACGTCATGCAAGGTATATATACTCTGCTTCAAGTGGAGTAATTTTTCCCTTCTTTCTTTGCCGGTCCTTAGTGGGACATGTCTATGAGTCAATTATAATAATTGTTTTGAAGTAGTGACCTTTAGTTTGGCTATGTTTTTGTACGATTCTTGTAGATCATGCTTGGTCCACAAGGTCAGAGCAAAGGATCTGGCTTTGTGGCGTTTTCTACACCAGAAGAAGCTGCTAAAGCTGTAAGATAGTAATTCTTTGTTCTAGGGCCACTTGGCAGACCCTGCATTTACACATTTTGCTCATCCATTTTTCTCTCATGCATGCTTGAATATTTTCGTCGTTGTTCAGCTGGATGAAATGAATGGAAAGATAATTGGACGGAAACCTCTGTATGTTGCTGTTGCCCAGCGGAAAGAAGAGAGAAAGGCTCGGCTCCAGGTGATTTATCTTTATGCATTTTGATTGTCATATGGGAAACCTAGTTCTTCATTTTGAAATTGCAGCTGTTTCCTCTTAATTTTGTGGAAACATTTGATTTTAATGTTTTTAGTGAGGGTCTTTACCAATCTAGTTTAGTTATTAGCTGAAATAGTGCCTACTTTTGCAGTTAATGTCTAGAAGCTTTTTGTTGTTATTATGACACAAGTAGCGCTGGACTTACTGGAATCTTTTAGCACTTGTGAAAATTATGTTTGTAATCTCTTTAGCATTTTCTTCTGAAAAATAGAAAAAGTATAAGAAAAGAAAAAAGGAACATGTGAGAAAATGGCATTAGTGCCTGCAAGATGGTAATTTAGATAGCCTTCTTGTTATATTTCAAGTGTGTGTGTATGTGTTTCTTTGTAAATGTCAAATGCCAAGTTGTTAGTGCTGCATAGATTTAAGGAGTGAAGATATTTTTCCCAAACTTTTGGATCATGTTTTGGATGAGGACAGATACTTGCTAAATCAACAAATTTGAATTTTTAGTTTTTGAATTGAAATTATTATGCGATTGTTTTTTCAAAGCTATCCCACCGGCAAAAGTTTTCCTATTTATTTCGGCATGTTTTGCTCTTTACGTGCTTACAAATTATTTTCTCTGTAGGAATTTGTTTCTTCTGAACTCCCATGTTGAATGTTTGTAGTTACAAATTTGTAATGTTCTTGAAACTTTTAAATTCTGCTTGGCATTGTGCCTCATATGGCCAAAACCTTAAAAATGGGAGGGTAGGTCATAAAGTGCATGACCCAACTAATGGGTGTTGTGTGAACTAGAAAAAAGGTGGGGAACAGCAATTTTCCTACCATTTTTTATCATGATGGGTAGAAGTTGGTGCCATTGCTTATATTCTCATTCTGTCAAATGTGTCAAACCTGATGGGCAATAATCTGTTTATCCGACCTCTAGGCACATTTTTCTCAAATCCAAGCCCATGGTGGGATGGCTCCGTTGCCTTCGGGAATTCCTGGATTTCATCCTGGGGCGCCAAGATTTGCTTCACAGCAGTTGTATTTTGGTCAAGGTAATCCTGGTCTGATACCCCCTCAGCCTGCGGGTTACGGCTTCCAACAGCAACTTTTACCTGGAATGCGACCGGGTGTTTCTCCAAACTTCATTATGCCATACCACCTTCAGCGGCAAGGACAACCAGGGCAGCGGATGGGTGTGAGGCGAGGTGGAAACCTTCTACCGCAGCAGGTGATATGACTAATTTTTTCCATTTTCATTATTCCCTCATTATTTGGGTTCAACAAATTGTATAGTTATTCATGTAATTTAAGGGTAACATTAATGCTGTCGCCATTATGAGCAAACAATTTATTTTCATTCAAATACCAAAACTTTTCAACTGGGGCTTTGAGATTGCATGACTCTCTGACTATATTACATGGATGACTACAGGTATTAAATGACTTGATTATGATTCTTGACTCAATTTATTATTTAATTGAACTTTTCCCGATCAACTATTTTGTGGGTTCATTATTTTATTGCCCAGATTTTCTGTTATGTACTTTTTGTTGTTTTGCATATAAGTTTTAACTTGCTATTATGTCTTGGTGATGTTGTAGTCCAGGATAAATAGATTATGCCATAGGCTAGTTTTTAGAAGCTTTATGGTGTAATAATTCATTGTTCATCGCTGATATTATTCATTCACATCTCAAATTCAGTTAATGCATCGTAACTCTCACCAAGGCCCTAGATATATGGGAAATTCTCGAAATGGCATGGATGCATCTGTGGTTCCTCAAGGTGTTGTGGGTCCAGTGATGCCAGTGCCTTTTGATGGTTCGGGGATGCCAGTGACTTCTACTGATATCCAAAGACCTGGACGAGTGCATATCTCAGCACTTTTATCAGCGTTGGCTTCTGCTACCCCAGAGAATCAGCGAGCAGTATGTTATTTTTCTCTTCCTTGTATTTAATTTTGTATAGTTCCTAGGTATTAGGATTTGCCCTTTCTTTTGGTTAAGAGATCTTGAGAATCCAATGATTTTTCATCTTAAGCAACACTGAGAGAGATTGATTAGTCACTCTATAGAAAAAGGCCATAATGGTCCGATATCCAAACAAGGTTATCTCTGAGGAAATGGTTATTTCTAGATCGGGCACAACAAATAAGATATTAAACTAGATTGAGTTTTGATATTGAAATCACTTAAGAGAGAATATTAGCAATAATCTGTGGAAAGCAATTGGTGTACTTAATGTTTCTTGAAAAATCACAGATGCTCGGTGAACAACTTTATCCCCATGTGGAGAAGCTCGAGTCCAATAATGCCTCAAAGGTGACTGGGATGTTGCTGGAGATGGACCAATCTGAGGTAATCCATCTCCTTGAATCTCCAGATGCTTTGAAACAGAAGGTGGCCGAGGCAATGGAAGTCCTCCTTAAAGCTGCATCAGAGTCTGGTGTTAGTGATCAGCTAGGCTCTTTGGCTGAATGATTGAAGCAAAATGGAATTTTTTTTTTCCTGTTTGTGAGCCCATATTTTACAGGGCTGAATGAGGTTTCAATTGTTTCTGGGATTGTCTCCAAAATTACTGCTTTATTTTGTGGGGTTACATTTGGCAACTTGATTGAAGGCATCTTAAGGCTACAGATTGGAGTGGAGAGTATTTAAGGGCCTGGTCTTATTAGGATTTGTCAGCATTGTCCTGTTTACTTAGATTATTATCATTATTATTCTTGTTATGAACTTATAGGAATTAAGTTGGGATTTTGGTAGACCTTTTTTTTAATCTCTTTGCTTTGTCATTTGTATTAGTGAACCTATTTATTTAAATCTACATCTCCATTTGGTTTAAGAACTGTGTGATGAACACTCAATAGTATCTGCATTAAGTGTATGAATAAATCTGCAGTTTAGCTGCATAGCCAGGCCCTGGCCCCTACCAGGGACAATTTTTTTGTTTTCCTTCATAATATGAAATCAGGGTGGACATCAACTGCCATCGATTTTGGTTGTTCATCTAGAAAGGGGTAGATACAATGGAGGAAGAAGCACAAGATGGGCGATTAAACAGAGCTTCAGCACATGAAATCAGGGTGGACATCATCTTCTACTCTTTGATCGTGGGTTATGGTCTCCAACTCCAAGATATCATCGCTCCATTGACTTCCATGATGTTCTTCTATATTCGTACCACTGGCGAGTTCCAATTTGGTGTCATCGTGGGTTGTCATGTAGTCGTTCCATTTGGAAACTCGCGCAGCAGTTGCCATCGGCAGCTGAACCTTTCTCCTTGGCTTGTCTTCATCCTGTCTCATGTACTCATTCCCCTTAGAAGAGCTACTGGCAGTCATCCTTGGCCGACAACTCAGCTCTTTGTCTGCAATTCGTAGAAAATTAGTTCACACGTCCTAAAAGTTGTTTATACATCTTAGCTTAAAAGAAATGATTCATGTAGTGCACTGCGTATATCCTTGAATTTCATCAGTGTTCTGCTAGTAATTGAAATGACAAGAGTGATGATATCAATGAATCACAAAATTTTAAGTTTAGCTAAGAAAAAAATAAGCTTAAAATGACCTTGGGAGATAAATCTTTTGCTGCTGGAATTTCTCTTCGAGAAAACCGGCTTGTAAAGCACATCGCTTTCTCCTTCTCCAGCATCAACCACTACAAAGGAGTTCTTTAATTTTGGTTTCTTGAACATTCCCTCCGGCAACTCTGTCACGATCTTTGGCTCAAAACCACCACCTGTACAATTCCTCCCCCCAAAAGAAAAGTTTTTACCAATTTTATTTTCAAATAATTTCGCAAAAATAGTACAAATAAATTGAAGTACCTAATTCTTCTTCTGTTGCTTCTAATTCTCCTTCGATGCGATCGTCGCGCTCCGAGTCAAGATACTCGCTCCAATTGCTTCGTCTCTTCCTGTGACCGCACGGAGATCCGTCGTTGGTAATATCTTCTTCTTCGACTTGTTGCGATTCCGGAAGAGGAGTTCCGTGGAGGTTAGTTGGTTGGTGATCGGAGAACTTGCGGGACATGTTGAAGGTCTGGACGAAGTGGCGAAGGTCCTTGGCCATGAAACCCTGGGCGAACACCTTCCGGATGGACTGCCTCTGGTTGCACACCACGCACGTCCACTTGTTAACGATCTTGCTCTTCTTCTTGTGCTGCTGCTTCACCTGAGAGAAATTCCATCAATTGTCAATCCTAGTTATATCCTATATAGATATCTTGATCTAGAGACACAGATGCAGAAAGTTGCCTGCATTGTGGAGCATTGGCAGCATTGAACCGCAATGAAGATCGTCGACATAGCTAGCCTAGATGAGCGCTCTCTCTCTCTCTCTCTCTCTCTCTGGTTTGCGTTTGTAATCTGCAAATGGTTTTTTGGATTTTGCCGCCAAATCTTGAGGATTTGAAATCGAGGGTGGGTTAGTCAGAGGAACCAGTTCCAACTTCCAATTATCCACGTGATGCAGCTTCCAGATTCAATTATTCAAATTCCGACCCAACCAGAATTATTATTATTAATTTACCTACGTGGGCTTGTCGTTGTCCAACGGCCCAAGCCGAACCCAACAATTCCCTTAAGTAGGTTTATTTTGATAACTCAGGTATTATTCCGACAATATTTATTATTATTTATTATTTTATAATTATTTTTTATCTATTTTTTATTAACAGAATATCTCAAAATACATCACTACTCAAATACAATCTAAAATTTCAACCTTATTTCTTGCACGTTTTATATGTGTGTCCACAAATTATAATTTATCGTTGAGAATTGTTACAGATACAAAGTGATTACATAAAAGTAAATTCATAAATTGACGTAATATCATGTGATGTGTTAGATCTATTTTACATTAAAAGTAATTTTATAATATGACATACTGCATCAAGTTACATCAGTTTATTAATTTTCTTTTGTGTAATTATTTTGTGACTAAAGTATTTCTCTTTATCATTTTCTAACTAAAATTGTATTATAGGAAACTATCATGATACGAATCCGGCTAACAAGTGCCTTAAAAACGAAATTTTCAACTATTTTCCTTTTCGTTACTTCAACTCTCCCAAAACTTTGGCATTTCAAATTTAAAAAAAAAATTAAACTGCGTCGTTATTTATGGATCGAGAATACCGATGTCGCACGTACATTTTAAATTATTGTCTATTTAAGTAGTAAATACAATCATATGAAGTCGCGCGCCTAAAATATATTACATCAACAAATACACGATAAACAAGAGAGAAAATTGGAAACTTGGTTGACCCTCCACCTAAATTAATCTTACAACAAGCATTCTAGGCCAATGACATTGGAACAACCATTCAACATGATCACCACAACTAACGATTCAAGGCCTACGTACAACTAGTCTGAGGAGACCTTCATATATATATACATATATATATAGATATGTCGTTATACTAACACAGTTCAGGTACCAAAGCAGGGGTTTGGGATGGCTTTGCCTTCAGGGCTTCTTGGGCTTCTGCTTCTTCTTCTCCACGGGATGCTCTTTGGTTTGGCTCAAGGCGACGTCCATTTTTACGACTTTGTCGTAACTCTCTCTCTCTCTCTCTCTCATTTTGTTGGCGTTTAATTTTGGGAACCCCTGGAATGACCAGTACTACCATTAATTGTGGCATTCTAGCTTGCATTGGCTATGGCCCTTATTTCAAGTACTTAGATTGTGTTTGGATGTTGAAGTGAGTTGAGTTGAGATGATAAAATATTGTTAGAATATTATTTTTTAATATTATTATTATTATTTTAGACGTGAGAAATGCCTTTAATTTGAAACACAAAAACTAATAAGGGAAGGGGACAATGTTGATGATTCATGGACATTATTCCCACTGAAATTCGTCTTGCATGCCTTAAATAGAGTACTTTTATAAGTTCTTTGTGATCTGCCTCATTGAACTTCCTTTGAAGTCCAATATCCATTTTGCTTTTTTGGTTAATTTTTTGTTCGTTTAAATCATCATGTACTTGTAGCTGAGGGAGACCAACTTTACAAGGCTGTGCAGCAGCAAGAACATGTTGGTTGTAAATGAAAGTTTGCCAGGCCCTGTGATTCGTGTCACGAAAGGGGATACTGTATTTGTAAACGTCCACAATCAAGGAGACTATGGTGTTACTATTCATTGGTAATGAGTACTCTCTCTCTCTCTCACTCATTGGAAAGGAACATAATCATGCATGATAGATACGTACGCATGTATGTGTATAATCATCCATCATGAGATAGTT
The DNA here is from genome assembly GCF_001411555.2 of Juglans regia. Lineage (NCBI taxonomy): Eukaryota > Viridiplantae > Streptophyta > Magnoliopsida > Fagales > Juglandaceae > Juglans > Juglans regia. The sequence continues at coordinate 1,462,546 of NC_049906.1, read as the reverse complement.
AATATATAAAATAAATAATAAAAATCTATTTTTTTTTATCGTAAGTTTAAATTTTTGAGATAAGTGATGATTATTTTACGGAAAATATTCATGTCTTCACATTATAATGATCATTCTATGCATTTATTGATCTATATGTGTATTTACTTCTTTGTTTGTATCTGTACAAATGCATCATGTGCATGTATCACAAATGCTTCAAACACCAAATAAACCCAAAATGTTTCTATTTTATTTTTGAAATAATAATTAATTGCACTAAAATGATATTGAGGAGTACTGTTAGGCCGGGATCAAATAAACTAGCTATATAGTAAAAGGAGAAGTTTGTCCGACAATGTGGTTTCTCTCTTTCTTAGTATTATATAGTGAAGATACTATTTACACCAGAACCAATGGCCAGGCGACACGACCCCCCCAATATTTGTCCATTAATATAACAACACTTGAAAATTCGTGAGATATTTTGACTATTAGGTCTAACTGTAATTCATGTATGTCGTTGCTTTTTAAGAAAAGTAATTACTTTGAAACTTGAAGCAACAAAGTAGGAGGCGACCCTAATTATAAAATTAAAAGCAATTTCCTGCATGCATGCACAACTTTCTAGTATTGTTTTTTTTTTCTTTTTCGACCAAGATGGGAATTATTTATGAATAATATATGTCGCACTTTAATTCTATTTTAATCATACTAAATAATATGTGATACATTAATCACCATTAAATGATAAAAAAATATGTAATAAATAATAATTTAATTGTATTAATTAATGTACCACATCATATATATAACTTAGTAGAATGAAAGTGAAATAGTAGTATGGTGTATATAATTTTTCATTATTTATTGATATGAACACCATATATAGCCAAAATAAAAGCCTCATGACCTTTTATATATATATATATATATATATATATATATATATACTTACCCTTGGAGTGCAGTACTATATATATAGCTAGGCCAAAACAAAGAAATATCAGATTATAAAATAATTAAACTGGCCGATCGATCTAGCTAGCGTGATTGCCAATAAATAAGATTAATATTGTTAAATGAGATAATTCAAATTTGATAGGCATGGAGTGCATCAACCGAGGAATCCATGGTCGGATGGTCCCGAGTACATTACACAGTGCCCTATAGAGGCAGGATCAAACTTCACATATGAGGTCATATTTTCGGATGAGGAAGGAACCCTTTGGTGGCACGCCCACAGTGACTGGACACGAGCTGGCGTCCATGGTGCTATTGTTGTTATGCCCAACAACGACACCGGTTTTCCATTTCCCCAGCCTGATGGAGAAGAAATTCTCGTACTCGGTATGTATGTATATATGCAAAATATTAATTCTTACAAATTATTAATAATAATGTTCCTAGCTAGAAATAATATTGTTCAAAGTAGTAGTACTTAAGAAGTTCTAAAGTCACGCTAGCTTTGAGTTATTCTAATCTGTGTTCTGATCCTGATCATGAGTCATGCACGCACGTACTTACATCGATCAGTCCGTTGGATTTAGAAAGATCTTCAGCTAATATTACCTTGGGATGCATATATGCACCCTTCCGAGACATATACAACATATAGCTACCGACCTTGATGTATTAATGCAGGATCTTGGTATAAAGGTGACGTAAATGCGGAAGTTGCTGAGGACCTCGAAGATGGTTCCGACACTCCTCGCTCAGATTCTTATATCATCAATGGACAACCTGGTGATCTCCTCCCTTGCTCTGCCGGTACGTGGATTCAATACACACTTAAGAGTAAAGATATATCATCGTGTTACTTTTGTTTAAGAAGTTTAATTTCTTTCTGCAATAGTTAAGTCGTTGCATGTGGTGTGTGCGCGCGCATATGTTTTAAGAGAAGATGGGATCATTTCAGTTGATCTATGTCGTAATGTGTCGGATTGGTTTTAGTACCATATTCATGTGTGTGACAGATACGATGCATGCAGTTGAAAGTATTTGAAAGAGTACTGTCCAGTCTCACATTGATTATTTACTGAATGCAGTTTACACCTTGTGAGTATGGAGGAGAGAGAACACGAATATATATATATATATATATATATATATGTATGTATAGAAGAATGATTGTCAAGCATCTTTTATTAATGCGTGCAGTATTCATTGATCATTGTTGTGTTGCAGAAAATACATACAGGTGGCAAGTGGATTATGGGAAGACGTACCTTCTTCGGTTAGTCAATGCAGCCATGAACGCAGAGCTCTATTTTGCGATTGCTCAACATGTTCTCACCGTGGTAGGATTGGATGGATCATACCTTAAACCTGTTGTCACCGAATATGTGATGATCTCCCCAGGACAGACCATGGACATTTTGGTGACAGCAAACCAGACACGTCTCGGCCGCTATTACATGGCTGCCAGACAGTTTGATAGTGTTAGGCCGGATGACACAGACTATGACCAAACAAATGTCACAGCAATTCTTGAATATAGAGGCAATTACACTCCAACATCTACACCCATTTTTCCTAGCAGTCTTCCAACCTACGAGGACATCAAGTCTGCAATCTACTTCACAGATCGTCTTAGGAGTTTAGCTGATCAAGACCACCCGGTTAATGTCCCCAAAAACATAACCACCATGATGTATATTTCAGTTGCCATGAACAGCATTACGTTTGACTATGAGGGAACCTCTAGAAGTTCTCTTTCTTCGAGCTTAAACAACGTCAGTTGGGTTAACCCCACCACAGATGTACTACTGGCCTACTACAGGTAATTTGTTTTTCCCAAATCAACTTTCTCTTGATATTCATTATATACGTTCAAAGAAGAAATAACTTCAGCATACCAACATGAGTGGTTTGTTGAAAATTTCTCTAATGTCAATAGGTGATGTTTGTATTTGAAGTGAGTTTCTGTAATAATATTGTATTCAACTGATGATCATCATCAATATAATATATATATAATTTTGAAACAAGAGCTAGTGCCTTAATTTGTTTGAAATTTGATGAACTACATGTATGAAATTAAGATGTTCGAACTCAGGATTTTACTTTTAATAGAACGTTAAGCTGATGGAAGAGATGAATTTAATCATTTAGTTTATATCCTAACACCACTTAAGCATATCTTCATGCCAAAACCTTTAATAAATGAGCGCAGGAACATGAGTGGATTTTACACCACAGATTTTCCAGACTTTCCGCCAACTTTATACAACTTCACGGCTGACACCGCTCCTGATTATACAACTGACACCTCACAAGGAACGAGGGTGAAGGTGCTTGATTACAATGAAGAGGTGGAGATAGTGTTTCAGGGTACTACTGTGCTTGATGCATCGGAGGATCATCCAATGCACCTTCATGGCTACACCTTTTACGTGGTTGGCTCAGGAGCTGGCAACTTCGATAATGAGACTGACCCTGCAAATAGCTACAATTTGGTCGATCCGCCTAAAATGAATACCGTTTCCCTGCCCAAGAGAGGATGGGTTGCCCTGAGATTCAAAGCTAGTAATCCAGGTACATATATTCTAATTCCAAACTACATTGCAATGGTAGTACTGCATTTTCAAGAGCTGAGATTGACCAAATTACCATACAAAAAAGAAATTAAAGGAAAAACATAGGAATTATTAAAGATAATAAGTATGGATCATCAAAATGAGTATATATAGTTTTCTCTTAAATTGATTAAAGAATTAGTTTGATTCTTTTTAATGGAAAAATTGTTTCAGGAGTATGGCTATGGCATTGCCATTTGGATCGACATCTAAGTTGGGGAATGAACACTGTCTTCATAGTGAAAAATGGCAACACTCCTGAGACGAGCATCCGCGAACCCCCTACTTACATGCCTTCTTGTGAGGCTTCATCGCCCATTAGGCTTCTAAATTTTGACGACTCGAACGAGCGAGAATAAGTTAGTTTGATGTGATTAAGTAGTAGTTAATTATATGTAAGTACTATTAATTGGTTTAAGACTACTACGTACGTTAATATTAATGCATGCATGCATGGTTACTTTTTATATATATTAAGAGCAGGCAAGATAGACGTGATCTGGTTTTAAATTTTAACGTTAATGTTCATAGAGTCATGTTCATATGATTAATTAAAAAAATAATCTCAAAACTTTGATAGGAAAATTTAGGTCATGTTTATATAAAGGGCTAGCTAGAAAAAAAGAGAGAAGAAGAAGAAGAAGAAATTTGTAATCTACAGTACCACAGCACTGCTCAATAAGAATTGATGGTGATCTGTTGTGAAGGTTTTCTGGCATGGGTTGAAAAAAAAAAAACTCAAAAACCAAGTTTATATAAAACCAAATATTATATAAAACCTATAATATTAGAGCATGAGACAACACTAGACCACATCAAATTAAGCTAAATATGCAAAGAGAAAAGGATCTGTGATCAACAAGAGAACCAGATCGATCGTTAGTACTTGTGTTGGAACTTTAGACAGATGCTTGCCACATGTGGCGGCTAGCTCCTCTTAATTGCTGCATGGGCGGCTAGCTCCTCTTAAGAATAGAACTGTACAAAAGGACTCAAGGAGGAAGTACATCTCAAGCTAACCATACATGAAAAGAATAGAACTGTATGTACATTACTGGAAAGCTGATTACAAAATGGTTAGCTATAGATGGCACTGCCATTTGGCAGCTAAGCTGGGGTATGAACACTGCCTTTATGGTAAGAGCTAGAAATGGTGGCTAGCCAGCTGCTACATCTATTACATCATCATGTTTCATTTCTGTCTTTCCATATCTTGCAGCTAGGAGTTGGCAATATTTTACTAAGCATAAATAAAATTTGAAAAACATTCATAGGGAGACTGGCGAAAAGAGTACATACCTCTTATCTTGAAGGTTGCTTTTATGAAACCACAGGACAAGGAAAAAATATAATAAAATTGTCACAACCATCATCATTCAATGCATGCCAGCAACAGAAAGTAGTTCCACCCCAAAATTTAGATTGACAATCTCATTACCAGAAAATGAAACATTCAGTTCCTGATCTATGCTTAGAACAACTCGTGGTGAACCAATCCAAGATAGGTTTCTACAAGACCACAAAAAGGTATACCTTTTTTTCTTGAAATGGACATATATCACAGTCGAGCATGGACTTGCAAGAACTCAGTATACAATTGGGTGTACCCAAAAACAAAATGAAAAAATGAGATAAATCACAAGAACCAAAAGAAAAATATTGAAAACAACAAAATATTGGATCCATCTAATTATATATGTGAGATGTCAGGATCAGCAGGCACATGTGCCTATATCATGCATACCATCAACTTTTTTTTAGATGTTTGTATTTCAATTCTTGGATCAACAATCATAGCAGGTTGGGTCACAATTTTATCCTTAAAAAAAACAAGCAGATAACATACATCAGAAGAATAGTCTCTTACAAGTAATTGCAATATGTTATATAAATAATAATAATAGGAAAAAAAATAAATGCCATGATGGACATTCATCCCCTCTTGAGGATTGTTCTTGTTAATCACATAGCTCAAATATTGAAAGAAGGGAAAAAGATCATACTTCCGATACCTAGAGAATCTTCTTCCATCGAATTATCACCTCCCAAATACAAATGGTCTCTCCAGTCCAAATCTAAGCCTTCTGTTTGTGCTAGCTGTTTGTTCCCCACATGAAAAGTTCAAAGAAAAGAAAGGTGGAGTGTTTGCTAGAGCTATTTCAGAATTGCATTCAAGTTCATGACATCTCTCGCACATTTGGTTAATTTGCTGAAACAAATATTATTTACTTCTGAGGAACAATTAATCGCTTATTATAGGTGATACGCTAAACAATGCGGTTTTAGAGTAATGATACAAAAGAGTGTCAAAGAAGATGATAGAAATATCAGATACTTCACGCTTAGTTGTGCTCGTGGTGGCAAGGCACAGAATTGGACGTCAAATTTCTCCAAGCCACGTCCAATAACAAAGAAGGATTTTAAGGTAAGGATAAATGCTATAAAAATTGATGGGATGTTGCGGGTGACAAAGATTCATAATACACACAATCATGACCTAAGTTCACAAAAATCAAAGTTCTTTGGATGCAATAAAGAAGTGAGTGACTCATTAAAGAGAGTGTTAGATAAAAATGACCAGGTTGACATCCAAATGAATAAGAGTTTCAACTCTCTTGTGGTTAATCCGGGTGAGTTAGAGAACCTGCCATTTTTAGAGAAAGGTTGTCGAAATTACATTGACAAGACATGACACTTACAACTTGGGAAATGTGGAACTAGAGCGCTTCGTGAATATTTTGCTAGGATGCAATGCAAGAATGATGATTTTTTTTCACTAGTGGATTTAAATGATGATGACAAGTTGATGAATGTTTTTTGGGCGGATGCACGAAGTAGGGAAGCTTATTAATATTTTGGTGATATCATAACATTCGACACCACATATTTGACAAATAGATATGGGATGTCTTTTGCATCGTTCTTGGGTAGGTGTAAACCACCATAGCTAGTCAATTCTTTTGGGAGCAGATTTGATTTTTAGTAAGGATACAAAGACTTTTATATGGATATTCCAAACTTGGTTGTATTGTATGGATGGTAAAGTTCCAAAGGCTATTATCATAGATCAAGATAAAGTAATGAAAAATGCGATTGCTACTGTCTTTTTAGATAGCCGACATAGATTTTGTTTATGGCACATACTAAAGATAATTTTATTTTGTTGAAAAGTTAAAGGAAAGTAGTATCAGGAGTTCAAGAAGATTCAATATTATGTTGAAGATGTTGTTGTTACATGTTAGGAGTTCAAGAAGAACTATTGTATTATTAAAGAAAACTGTTGTTTATTTGGTTATTTGGTTAATTAGCCTGAAACTGATGTTCCCTTGAATTTGAAGTATCAGATATGCATGAGAATTGTTGTAATTATGGAAAATTACAATTATGGACAGATTTTGACTTTTTGTAATTTTGGATAGTTTGTGCCTGTAATTCAATACAGATTTTGACTTGTTGTAATTATGGACAGGTTTTGGTTATTGTAATTCACAAGCAGATCTAGGGATGATGTTGTAATCCTAGACATATTTTGGTTATTGTAAATATGGATAGATTTATAGTAGAAGTTTTATTTACTTAATGGGTAATAAGATACATTTCAAAAAGACATTCGCTAGATGAACATTTAGTTAAAATGTAGTTGTCCACGTTTCAAAAAAGACATTTGCTGGATGAAGGGTTACATTCCAAATTGTCTTATAAACATTATAACATTACAACATCTTGGTCAACATTCACAAAAGATAATTACAAATGACCTAATAACCATATCATAGCATTGACCAACATACATTATTGTATCTCAGATACAGAATAATTCTAGCACAAATCACAACTTATACTTCTTCTCCATAGTTTTAAGTTTGGCTTGTTCAGTCATTACACGTTCAACATTTATCCTGTCGTTCCTTCATTAAGCTAACTCCAAAGAAATCTTATAGCAAGTGTTTTGTTCCATTTCAAGATCAATTCATTCAAAAAATAGACATTGTTTATTGATCTTATAGTTTGGATAATTGTAAAATTTTCTGTCAAAACTATTAGGCTTGCCAGAAATGTTTAGCTTGGATGGAATCTCATAGTTGCAAAATGGTCTCTCCAAACCAACATAGTCATTTGCTCTTACAGTTGAAGAACTTGAACCAGAATGAGTTTTTGTGCTTTTCATATTGCTTATGCCTAGTTGTGGAACTGCCACAACAATATAAAGAAAAAAATTTGTAAGTGAATAACATGGTGTAGACTTTTAAGAATAGACTTTAAGTAGCAACAACTATGGTATAAATCTTATGATTTGTATAATAACATGCTGAATTTACTCTGATACATATTAAATTTATTTCTTAAACGCTTTTCAGTAGCAAAATATAAAAAGATGGAGTGACTCTCAAATTAACAATTATGTTCTGGCCGGCCTGCATAATTAAATCACAAGGAACTTGAATTCTGGTCTACATAATTAAATCATGAGAAGCTTGACGAATCTAACAATTACAAGAAGATTCTATTATGAGCTAGAATATGATCGGTTGATTATCTTATCATCTTATAATATTGCATGCTAGTTTGTAAATCATCCACTACCACTACTAGTTTAATTAATCAGCCAATCAAACATGCATTCCAGTTAATTATGTGCTTGTTATTGTTTATGCAATAGATGAAATTTGAGTAAAATGGAATAAATACAAATACTAGTTCATTGTAAAATGAACATCACATCTTTCCATATTTCCTGCACTAAATCTAGTAAAATATGTACTAACCCATAGGGAGAAACAAATGGCTAAGAATCCACTTACATAGGCACCCCAAAATTGATAGGTGTTTTTATTCGCACCATAGGCACCCAAAAATAATCCACTTACATATAAGAAATGGCTAAGAAAGCAGTTGTAAAGAGGACAAATGTAGAGGTCATACAGAGAGGGACCAGAGCTTTATTCACACATAAACAATAAAATTTGACTAAAATTCATGTGTGTGCTTGTTATTGTTTATGCCATGGTTGAAATTCGAGTAATCTGGTAAAATCAACCATATTAATCAAATCAATTCCGTGACCATCTCTCCCAAATTTAGTAGTCTATAAAAATCATAGTTCATCACTAAATCACACAAAGAAAAAAGTAGGATTATAAAGTAGACTAGACAAAAGAGCCATTGATTCAAAGTAGACCACCTAAAGATTCAAAATTCTCAAAGATTAAAATTAGAACAGGAAATTTGATTTAGCTACAAAAAAATTGACCATAACATTCCAAATTGAAACTGGAGTTAGTCTTAACTCACCTCTGATTAAGTAGGATTTTGAGCTTGACCTATGGAGGCGTCAACGGATTGAGACGAGGTAGGGCAATGGTAGCGACGGGGAAGGGGAGGGGGAAGTTGGAACCACCGTAACGGCAGGTAACGGGAGGGAGAACCACCATAGGTGACTTGAAAGGGGAGGGGGAATTGACATAGCGAAGGGGATGGGGGAAACCATAGCGACTGGGATAAGGGGACATTTTAGCAATGCGGAACCCTAGCGACGACGACGGGGAAAGGGAATGAAGGGGAAGGGAGAGGGGGAACCCTAGCTAGGAATGTGAATGGAAAAGCTGATCAACACTAACTCCCTATCAAAACGTGTATTTTGATGAGTTTTGCTACACAACCTCCACCACACTCCACACTCCACACTTTTTTAAATTTTTTAAATTTTTAATATTTTTTTTGAGTTTATTCTTTTTAAATTATTTCAAATTTTTTATTCATTATTCATATAATAAATATTTAATAAAAGAAAAAAATAATAAAAATTAAAAATAATGTGGAGTGTGAAGGTTGTGTGAATAGTAGGAGATTGAGTAGATTTTTTGTATTTTGATTAACACCTAAGCGCACTAACTAGTCCATTTCTTTAAACTTTCCACCTTTTATTTCTTTGTTTTTTTTTTCCCGCCGACACGCTTGATTCCGTTTCATTTAAGGTCAGAGCTCCTAAATGCGTCATTTCACTAAACCATCGTGGCCATCCATGTCGATTAGTGCGCGACATCTGCAATATTTTGATTGCAAATAGACTCTTTCTGTCATAATTCAGAACAAGACAAACTTAATTAAGTTAATTTAACCTTACAACTTTAGAGTTGTTGATATACGTTGGAGGCCCTAGCATTAGATACTCTTGAATCCACATACATGTGCATGCATCTACGAATAGAAATGTTACAGTTTAAAAAAGATTAAAGTTTTAAACTATAACACACCTAACATGACTTAATATGATATATCATATTCATTTTATAATTTAAATACTTTTATAACATAACGTATCGCATCATTTAAGAATTTATTTTTGTAACATCTAAAACATTTCTAATGTTGGAATTGTAAAAATGATTTAATTCAAAAAATGGTAGGAAGTCTGGTTTTTTCAAGTGTTTTCGAACCCCAAACGCCGTCGTTTTCTTCGACGCGGCATTTTGTTTCACCCTCGACTCGAGGCCGCCGGTAACAGTTGCATTCGCATCGGGCGAGTTTCGCAGAGAACCAATAGCAAATTCAACCATGTCGAATGAAGTGAGGGATCCTCTCCTGCCCGATAGAAATCTCATCTCCAGTCTTCAATCCCTGGTAGACTCTCTCCAAAACAGAGTTAAGGTACTCTCTCTCTTTCTCTGTGTGCCTTCTACTTGGACTAGTTTGGTTGCCGTGTCGATAAACTGGTTGAGAAAATAAGAAGGAACTGTTTTGATTATCATCCCAGAACTGCTTTCATTCTTCTACGAGCTGGAATTTTGAAAACGTAGTATTTGCTTTCACAAGCAAGTGACAATGCCCTCGGAACTGAACTTCATAAAATCTATTTTCATTTCAGTTTTAGGAAAATTAATTGAACTAGAAGCCTTGAAAGTCTCTCTGGAGCTGAGTGAAACAAAAACTCGAATCATTGAATTTCTTTTTTCTGTCTTCGATAATCTAAGCAACGAAACAAAATGTTAAATCCTTATTGCCTTGTTACTGCGGATTTTTTCTTTATATGCTTTTACTTACCAATTTGGAAATCATAAATTAGGAATTAGAGGAAGAGAATGCAAAGCTATCGTCTCGACTTTCAAGTTGTTGCTGTCATAAGGTTTGCCAGTCTAAACTTTTAGTATTTTGGTTCTTATGTTGTATTTCCCTTTAGCGCATCTGAAGCTGAGCATGTGCACTGGAACTTACCAAGTAATTATTATGCAGATAGAGGAAGCATTTGACAGAGTTGTTGTAGATTGTAATGGTCTTCTTGCTGAAGGAAGGGAATCAAAAACAGGTGGTAAAGCGACCACAAAGAAGAAAGTAGTAGAGAAAATTTCAGGTATTGTCTCTATCGATCCATTGATTTAAAAATATTGCTTGTATCCATTGTGACTTAGATTTTCTGTAACCAGCAGAAAGATGTGATTAGAAAAGAGAGTTTAACACTTGAACCACAAAATGGATAGAATGCCATTTGATTCTCTTAATTAAAAGAAACAATTCTACCTTGATGAATACTGATTACGATATGAAATTTGGTTGAGTGTAACCTTTGGGTACAGGTTCTAACACACGGACCATAAATCACCATTGCAAGAGATATGTTGCTCTGAAAATCATGTACTTCGGGAAAAGGTACAATGCTTACTCATGTTATTTTTTTTATGAATGGGGGAAGAAAAATGAAAATGTTATCATGGAAATACTGCTGGATTATTGTTGAACTGACTATTATGTGTAGTTTATTCTCCAAGTGCACTAATAATAACATAGAAGTTGTATTTCTAAACAATATTCCGTATCTTTAGGTTTTAGGGTTTTAAACTTGCTAGCTGGGTAAAGGCAAAAAGGTTTGGCTTTAACTAAAGCATATTCCTCTTTTGTGCAGCGTCTTCTTCATTGTGAATTTTCATCATAATCATAATTGTTAGGTTAGAAATACTCAGTCTTTGTTATGGCAGTGGACTATATATTCAAATGTAACTTATGTGCTACTTTACAGGTTCTATGGTTTTGCTTCAGAGGCACAAATGGATCCAACTATTGAGGTATAGTTTTCATTTTTACTTTTATTATTTGCATGTTCAGAGTTATGAACTAGTAATGCACAAACGACATAAATGAATAGATAATGTTAGTTTGAAATTATTGATGAGCAAAATCTTCTCTAGAAAATTTTTAATTTTTAATTAAGGTCTTCATAGCCTGACTGGTCTTAAGTGATGCAATTGAATGTAAAAGATTGATATTTTTGCATACTTAGTCATACAATTATTGTTACCTTGTCCATGTGCCATATTGTTGAGCATCCAGATAATATAAACAGCGGAACATTTGTGATTGAGCTAGTTTTATCATTTAATTACTTCATGGGTTGAAAGTTTCAAGATGATCATTAACCCTGCATAATCGCGCATTTGGATGGCTTTCAAATCTTTGAAAGCCAGTTGAGGTTGCTAAAAGAATTGAGAGGATTTGTAGGAATTTCCTGTGGGATGTTAATGGGGAGGAAAGAAAGTTTGATTTAGTGAGTTGGAATAAGGTTTGTCTTCCGGTTTCCCGTGGAGGGTTGGGAGTGCGAAATTTAAGACTTCTCAATAAAGCTCTCATTGGAAAATGGCTTTGGAGGTATCATAATGAGAGTAATGCATTTTGGAGAAATATTGTGGATGTTAAACATAGGAGGATGTGGGGGAGTTGGTGTACGAATGAAGTAAGAGGGACGTTTGGGGTGGGTTTGTGGAAGTCTATTCGGCTGGGATGGGGGGACTTTGTTAAGAATGATAAATTCAAGGGATGGGGCAAAGATCTATTTTTGGCATGACACTTGGTGTGGAGATTCACCTCTTAAGGTTGTTTTCCCTAGTCTCTTCAGGATTGCTAGAGATAAAGGGGCCGCAGTGGCTGATTCCTATAACTTTTCTAACAATATGATTTGTTGGATTGTGGAATTTCCTAGAGATGTGCAGGATTGGGAAGTTTATGAAGTTTCAGAATTATTAGGAAGATTATAAGAGATGAAGCTTGATCAGAACAGGGAGGACAGTTTGCTGTGGGTGCATACAGTTAATTCCAGATTTTCAGTGAGTTCTTTTTACAAGGCATTAACCAGTCATTGGGTCAAAGATTGTGGAAATGTATTTGGAGAGCCAAGGTGCCTAGTAAGGTTGCTTTCTTCTGCTGGCTGGTGTCTCTTGGGAAAATACTAACCATTGATAACTTGAGGAAGAGAGGTTTTCAGGTGGCTGAATGGTGTTTTATGTGTAAGGAGGATGATGAATCTATTGATCATCTTTTCCTTCATTGTGAAGTGGCGACATTGTTGTGGAATGAGATTTTTGCAAAGGTTGGCATTTTCTGGGTGATGCCTATGTATGTGGTGGATTTCTTTGCATGATGGCCAGGTATTGAGGGGAGAAGTAACAACACTGCTGTGATGAAGATGATCCCCCTGTGCTTACTTTGGTGTTTATGGTTAGAAAGGAACGGGAGGTGCTTTGATAATTGTGAACATTCTATAGGGGAACTTAGGGGGTTTTTCCTTAGTACTTTAAGCTTTTGGGTGAAGAATCTTGTAAGGAATGGGAATGATTGTAACGTTTTGCTTTAGTTGTTTTCTGCTTTAGCTTGTAAGTAGGTGTTCTCGTTTGTATACATCCTGTGTATTTGGGCTATGCTTATTTACTTGGATTAAAATTTCTCTTATTAATTATAAAAAAAAATGAATGGTCCATTAATACTTGAAAAAAGGGAGATATAGGTCTATAAAATATATACACCTAATTGCATAAGAAGATCAGTTAGTGTCACACTTTAACTTCTTTCTGGTATCAAATTATTTCAGTCAGAAATTTTCAGTGCTTTTGAGAAAACAAGGCTACTAGTTGGTGACAAGAAGGAGTTACAGTACTCGAGGTGTGGTAGGACAGATAAGGGAGTTTCCTCAGTTGGACAAGTAAGTTTGTGCAAAAAGATTATTTTCTGTGTATTTTGCTGAGATATTATAGGATTTCTCAAGTTGTTATAATCATTCAAGTATTTTTGTTTATTTTTTATGCTTTGGAAAAGGCTTTCCTTGACCTTGGTCGGTCCTACTGATGACAGTACTGCCGCTCATATTTACTCCTTTCATCCTCTGTTTATGACAAAAAGTTCTGCAATCTCCTTTACTCTGTTGGATACTTGGGTGTCCATTTCTATGCAGATAAGTTGCTTGAGCACCAAATAAACATTTGAACGAATAGGCCTTTATTTTACACTGAAAATTTCAGTATGTTGATTTTGTGACACCACTTTTCATTATGAACTTTGGTACTTGTCAGAAAGAAAAATCATTATGAACTTTGGTGTTCAAAATAGAACAAATGTAAGAACTGAATGATGTCATTTCCATGGAGTCCCAAATCCAAATGCTATGCTAGTGGACAGAGCTTCTGATGCTGTCATCCTACTTAAATCTATAAACCGTGAACATGTTTTTCATGGTTGATTTTATTATACTAGTATTCTGTAACATTCTTCACTACTCTGTTATGTGAATGATTGAGAAGATGGCAACTGCTCAATGCCAGGTGATTGCTCTCCTTTTACGATCAAGCCTCAAGGAAACTGATGCAAGCAATGAAAACTCTGAAAAAATTGTTTTCAAAGAGCAACATGGTGAGCCAAACTATCCTTTTTTGTTATCCTTTCACAATGTTGCTTCTGGTGGGTGAAATCTTGCTTTCTTTAAATGATAAATGGCATCTTGTTTTCAATGATAAATTCATTGGAGATATGGGTGGATATTTGTTTTTGGTTCCCACACCAGAAGGTGGGTTGGGGGGGCGGCGAGAAAACCAAGAATCAGGGAGTGTAGCCTAAAAAAGTCAGCTAACTGAGAATGCTAGCTGATCTATGACCAGCCTTGCTTGTCTGAGTTAATCTCTTAATTGAAGGGTGTTACCCTGAATTTTTATATATATATATATATATATAGGTAATCAAAGATATTGTATTCATAGAAATGGGCAAAACTCACATACACGGGAAGTATACATGAAAAAACGCCTAGCTAGAGGTTACAATAGAAAGAAAGAGATCATGGACACTAAGTCCGTTACCAACTATCGCCCTTGTCCATAGGAACAATGAGTTAAAAAAGAAAACTTTAAGTTCATCCATTGTTTTCTCTTGATCATCAAAACATCTAGCATTTCTCGCCCTCCAAATACACCAACACATGCATATTGGTACCAATCTCCAAATTGCCGCTACCTGAGAGTCTCCGTATAGTCCTCTCCAGCTTGCGAGGAAATCCACCAATCTACAAGGCATAACCCAAGACAATCTGACTCTTGAGAAAAAATCATCCCATAAAACCTTGGCCACCTCGCAGTGTAAAAGCAGATGATCAACTAACTCCCCATGCTTCTTACACATACAACACCAATCTAGGACAATAACCTGTCGTTTCCTCAAATTATCTACGGTGAGAATCTTGTCCAAAGATGCTGTCAGACAAAGAAAGCTGCTTTTGAATGAGCTTTCGTCTTCCATATGCTCTTCCACGGGAACATAGATATTCCGGAGTTCGTGAGCTTTTGATAAAAAGAACTGACAGAGAAGATACCTTTCTTAGAATAGTTCCAATGCATCTTGTCTCCAGAGCCCCCTGGAATACTTGCAGAATATAATGCCGCAAAGAACTCCATAATAGACTCCAACTCCCAATCATGGGCTTTCCTAATGAAATCAATATTCCATTGAGGGTTGCCTTTTAAAAAGACCAAAAGGTCGGCAATCGATGCCTCCTTTGCTTTAGCAAGCGCAAAGATGGCAGGGAAGGTATCTCGTAGACAATGGTTACCACCCATATATCAAACAAAAAACGGACACGCGAACCATCTCCTACAACAAAATGTTCATGTCGTCGGAAGGTCCCCCAAAGGCTCCTTATGTTTTTCCACAAACCCACTCTATAAGTGCCTCGTACCTCGTTCAAGCACCATCCTCCCCAAACTTCCCCAAACTGAGAATCTATAACAGACTTCAATAAGACCTCCCTTTCATTTTGGTACCTCCACAACCACTTATCCAAAAGAGCTTGATTGAATTTTATCAAGTGGCGAATCCCCAACCCTTCCCCAGAGATTGGGGTACAAACTGTTGACCAATTAACAAGGTGGAATTTGAACTTTTCTCCCAATCCACTCCATAGGAAATCCCTTTGTAGCTTCTCAATGCGGATAGCCATCTTTGTGGGGAGCGGGAACAAAGACAAAAAATAGGTGGGTAGGTTAGAAAGAGTGCTTTTAATCAAAGTCACCCTACCACCTTTCGACAAGTATAGCCTCTTCGAAGCAGTCAATCTGCGCTCCACCCTTTTGACTACATCATTTCAAATCCTTTCAGATTTAAAAGAGGCCCCCAACGGTAGGCCAAGATACTTCATAGGAAGAAGATACCTTGCATCCCAAGGTAGTAGCTAAAATCTCCACATCAGGGACAGCCCCCACTGTCACTATTTTCGACTTTGCTAGGTTAATACTCAAACCTGACACAACAACAAAACAAATGAGTAGTGTCCTCAAGTCTTGGACTTGACCATGTTGTGCACCACAAAAGATAAGCGTGTCATTGGAAAATAACAAGTGAGACATGTTGAGATTGCCATTCCCCACCGAAAAACCATGGAGTAATCCACCATCCACTAGGCCCTCAATCATCTTGCTGAGAGCTTCCATGACAAATAAGAAAATAAGAGGAGAAAGTGGATCTTCCTGTCTCAGGCCACGAGAGGAGTTGAAGAAACCCACTAGTGATCCATTTACCAAGATAGAAAAACGAGTTGAAGAGATACAAAATTCTACCCATTTCTGCCATTTCCCTCCAAAACCACATCTTCCAAGTAAGTAAAGAAGGAACTTTCAATTAACATGATCATATGCTTTCTCCATGTCTAAGTTACAAAGTAGCCCGCGTTCTCTAGACTTCAATCGGCCATCCAAGACTTCATTTGCTATAAGAACCGAGTCAAGAATTTGTCTACCCTTGACAAAAGTATTTTGCGGCTTCGAGATTAGTTTTTTCACTACCGAGCTTAGTCTATTAGCTAATACTTTGGATAGAATCTTATACATCCCATTCACAAGATTAATGGGGCGATAGTCTCTCACATCCCTAGACCCCACCTTTTTAGGAATGAGGGCTAAAAATGTAGCACTCAGACTCTTTTCAAATCTAGTATTAGAATGAAATTCATGAAAAACTTGCATAATATCTTCCTTGACCACCTCCCAACAAACTTGAAAGAAACCCAAAGTAAACCCATCCGGACCGGGAGCTTTATCACTTGCCATACCTCTGATAACATTGCTCACTTCCTTTTTTGTAAATGGCCTTTCTAACCACCCTACACTCTGTTGGTTTAAAGTGGAAAAAGACAAACCATCCACTCTCGGTCTCCAATTATGTTCTTTAGATAAGAGTTGTTGATGGTATTGTTCAATGTGATTTTTTTTTATAGATAAAAAATATTTTTTAAAAAAGCGTATTGATTTGGTTGATGAGAGGTAATGCTATTTATTAGCCTAAGCTAGTAATTCAATCAGTTCATAATGATCTCTGTAAAGATTCCATCACTGCGACTCTGTGGTTCACCAGTACTACTAAAACATCTCATTCTTATGCTACTCTTACAAGATGCATATGATCTAGCATGTAAAGAATTTAAATTATGGCTGGAACTTTATAAACTTCTTTCTTTCTTTCATCTTAACTGTGGTATTATTTTTTTTCAATTTTTTAAATCTTTTCTACAGAACAAGAAATAGATTATGTAGGGGTGCTGAATCGAGTCCTTCCTGATGATATTCGAGTTTTAGGCTGGTGTCCAGTTCCAGTTGGCTTCAGTGCAAGGTTTGTATACCTTCATGGAAACGGTCTCCCTGGCTTTTTATTGTGTAGGTGTACAATAAATTTCCTAGTTTGCAAAAGGAGTCTGTTCATTTTATTGTGTTCCTTATTTAAAGTGAACTATAGTTAGTACAGCAAAAATCAAGGGCATGTTTGAAGGCCATCCTAGCTGATGAGAGGAATCGGCCATGTCATCTTCTGGCCAGTAAGAATCTTTGTGAATCAGCTTAATTAATAAGACATTCTGAATGCGGTCTGCTGTGCAGTGAGCTAGAGATCGGGATTGAGTCCCATTACTTTTTTTTTATAAGTAAAAATAAATTGAGTCCCGTTCCTTTCCTTTTAGGGAGGAATCTGGATTTTGCCCTATCGTTCTTATAATTAGCTGCCTCCTTGATGACAGTATGGACTCCTGGGTCCACAGGCAATATGGATTCTTAAGTGGGTCATATGTGAGAAGTGATGCCTCAATTATTGTTGATGTGATGAGCCATTTTTCACTTTATGGTGTTTGAAACCAAGAGCTTGTAGCACATGTTTATATTATTTATGGATGTAGAGTTCCTCAGTTGCAAAAGCATAAGTGTTGCTTTATTTGCAATTCACAATGGTTTTTGGGTTCATTTGGTGGCTACCTATAAAAACTGCTTTTCTAGTCACACTATATTCACCTTCTTATTTGTTAAAATAATCTGTTTTCTTTTCCTTGCAGGTTTAGTTGTTTGAGCAGGGAGTATAAATATTTCTTTTGGAGGGAGAACCTGAATTTCTTGGTATGCAGATTAGGTTTGCAATATGTTGTGACTTGAATTTGGTACTACTCATAGAACTGAGAAATTTCCTTCTCTTTGGTCCATGTTTGAACAGGCTATGGAGGAGGCAGGAAAAAAGTTTCTTGGGGAACACGACTTCAGAAATTTTTGTAAAATGGATGCAGTAAATGTGCACAACTATAAGCGGAATATCACACTGTTCGAAATTTGTCCTTCTGATGTGAGGTAATCATTGGTAGAGAAATCTTCTTAGCCATTTTATGTTTTTTGAATTGGTTACTTTACATTTTCTTTCCCTGATAGATGAAACTGGGTTCTATTATGATGGCTATTGCTATACAACCATGCTTGTAAGAAGGGGTAGTCTTTTCAAGGCAATAGGAGTACAGAGATGTAGGGCAACCTATGTATCATGCAGTTTATAGCTGTCATAACAAGGTTGTGGCTTGTGGTTTTAAAGAAAACTGGATGTTTGAAATTTCCTGGTTGCAACAAATTAGGCTTCCAATGTTGGTTTGCAAGGGTTCTTTTCATGAGAAGGTTGAGAATTATCTAGGGCTCAAGGGTTCGAAAGGTATAAAAGAGGGGATGTGGTTTAGAGATGAAAAGGAAGAAAATGGTTGATGTACGAAGTGGTGCAAACAGTTGGTGTGAACAATATCTGAGAGAATTGAAAAGAAGAAAGATAAGGAAAGAGAGACCACAGTAGAGCATGAATGCCTTTCATAACTCAACATTCTCAGCCTTTTTATTTTACTCTTAGTAGAGTTTTCTGAATCCCTGCAGGTATGATGGCAATCAACTTTGGGCATTTAAAATTAAAGGTAGTGCTTTCTTGTGGCACCAAGTCCGTTGCATGGTTGCTGTACTATTAATGATCGGCCAAGGTCTTGAATCCCCTGATGTACGTACCATACATACCAGATTGGTGGCCAGCATTAATGGTTGGCCAATACTCGACACTTATCTTTCAAGGCATGTGCACACACCTTCAATTTTTAATGAATTGCATCTATCTTACTGTAAAACTTATCTGGCTGAATTTTATCCAACAATGCACTTGAATCAACTAGGCCCTAGTCCCAACTGATTAAGATCCACTACATGGGTCTTTTTATGCCACTCTGCCCTGCCTTGTGTCATGTTTCTAGTTACCTCTCTTCATGTCTTTCCTTGTAATTTGTAACTTCTACTCGTGTCTTTTTTTGGCTTTGTTCTTTCTGCTCTTTCTGCAACCTCTTGGAAGTTGTCACTCTGTTCCAAGGATAAGACCCAGCTTCTTGCTTATGACCACTATTTGCAGCACTTCTGAACTGAGCCTCAATGGATAAAGGAGCTTAGATTTGGTCTCCTCTCGGAAGTTGTCACTCTGTTCCATCTTTTTGTTTTACAATCAGAAAGAAACTCAGTTTAAATGCTTAAATATGTAGGTGATAGATACATTATTGGATACTGAGAAGACACCAAGGAAACCTCAGTATACCATGGCTCCAGAGCTTCCATTGGTTCTTCATTCCTGTGAATTTGAGAGTATCGAGTTTATTTGTTCAGCAGGTATTTACAAAGTATGAATGTAGACTGTGTACAATGCACTTGATTCCTCTTAGAAAACTCTACATATTGCATATCTGTAGCAGTCGGGCACTTCTGTTACATCTCTTTTATTCCTTTATCATTTATCATGTACTTTCCTACATTTGTGAATTTTGTTTTGTTTTATTGTTTGAGTTGCTATTCTCTGTAGATGCCGGACAAGCCCTGCGTATGCATTTGGCAAATCAATGTCGCAATTACCAGCTCCAGGCCGCAATATTTAATGATGCTCTGCTTAGCTGTTTGCCGATATCAAGCGGTGAAAAGAAATATTATTCACTCCATTACCACGAGGCACCATTACTTTCTACTGTTTACTTATGTATCTGTATTGCTGAGACTGCCCTTTGTGCTTTCAGGTCAGAGATCATTAAAGGGAACAACCAAGAAAAAAGCTTCCCATATTCCGCTTATGTCACGGCCAACTGAGCGTCAGTTACATTGTCCCTTAACCATTCACAATTTTTGGCTTGGAATTGTTTATTTCTAATATGGTTGAATGGTCAATGTCTCCCCCCCCACCCCAAATTAAAATGTCAGTCTTGATAAGATAATTTATTCATCTATCATGTTTGACTTTTGCTCTCATTGAGATTCTGGGTTATTTAAATAATATGCTCAATTTCTTCAATTCGACTCTTCCGGCTTTACATGAAAGATGATGTGCAATGTGAGAGCCACGAATTCACATGGAATCAAAACAAAACATCAGCTCTAGCTTTATCAGTTCCATATAATTATTGGCCATTTTTATTTGCATCTTTCACTTTGTAGTTAGTCCTTACTAGTTCTTTTATCACCCGTGCTTTGAGATATGGTTGAAATTTCTGGCGTCCGCTGATATATGATAAGTGTTTAAAAGTCTGCAGATACTATTTCTATTTTCCTTCTAAATCAATTATCTGCCAAATTCTTATTGACATGGTGTGTTTTCTCCCTAACACTTCTTGAACAAATTGCAGCATCATATGAAGAACGACGTCTGAAATTGAACTCCAAAACATATGGTCTATCAAAATCCTCTTGAAGAGTATGCACTGCCATGCAGATCAACCATGCTTTATGGCAGCGTAAGGTTATTTTTGCAAGTGATGTAATTTTCAAGCAATGAATTTTAGTAGTTGGCAGCTGATGTTCTTCAATAGGAGAAAATATTTATCCTTACAAGGTACGTTTCTCCTCTCATATGCTGGTCGGCAATTTGTTTTCATCTCTTCAGGCCCTTTTAAGTATAAGGGTAATGTTATATACAGTCTTGGAGTGTGCAGTCTCCGCGCATAGTCCATTTGAAAAAAAGTGAGGACTACAATTAAAAATACAATTTTTTTGTGGGTCCAGATTTATTCACTTTTCTCAAGAAGAGTACATGCGCGTGGATTGCACACTCCAGGACTACTGCAAATATCATCTCTCTTTAAAATAAAAAAGAGAATCTTTGTTATTGGATTTCACAAGATCTGAGGCTGTTTTTATCCTAACAGCCACAGGCCAATACATTCCCAATCCCCAATCATTTTACCAGCTATTTGGTACCGTGTGTGTCCCATTATGCAAGATCACTACACAGACAAAAGCTATTTCCCAAACATTTTGCTCGGCTATGTAATGTGTATTTGTATTGCCTTCAAATCCACCCCTAATTGCCAATCATGGCTTTGGAAAAAGTAGAAGCACAAGGTCCCAAACATCATCCTTTTCTATACGGCCCTCTCCTCGTTGGGGTCAATGAGAGGCAATGAGTGGAGATAACATGCATGCATCACAAAACATTACGCTCCAACTAATTCCGAATATTGTATGCCATACAAATGATGACTGTGAGGTGCCTCACGATGCACTAGGCCCCACACAATGTTTTTGGCTTAAAGCAAGCTGTAGATTCTCTTCAATGGGATGTTTTGAATTCTTGCAACTGTGGGTAATCCCTTTCATAAAAGTGGTGTACGGTTATTATTGGGAAAAATATACTTTTATCCTTATATTATCATGAATTTTACTCTTTATATCTAAACTATGAAAATTATCATGCTACAACCCAAACAATTTTAAGCATTAATTTGGATGGAAAATAAGTGACGCAATATAATCTTAATAGTTAAATTATCTTGATAATTAAATCGTAATAGAAGGTGCAAATTGCCGATTACATAGTTGTATAAATGGTTGTAAAAATGATTGTCCGTGTATTATTATTCATTTGAAGCTTGTGAAGGTATTAACTATTGAAACATGGTGCTATCTATGCACTTCTTTTCTCAGCAAAAAAAAATGGGAAGCTCATTTAGGCACAAAGAGCGAGAGGCATGAATGAATCTACAAACTTAGCCTACCAAAATCCATAGGAGGTTATATATAATATTACCATATTGTACATATATGTATATACTAGTAAGGGCACAACCGACAACATGCACTGCACGTATGCCCAATTGAAAAAAAAAAATAAATAAATAAAATTGAGAATAAATGACAAATGAAAGAGTTAGTAAAAAAGTTCAAACAAATTTAAAACGAGTCATAAATTTATAGAAGTTAAAGTAAACCTAATAAAAATTGAGAAATGCTTTGGATCCTGAATTCAGGACCTAAAAAGTGTTCCGAATGACTTTTTTTTTTTTTTTTTTTACTTAGTGATTAATAAATTATTTTTTAATGATGTTGTGAATTTTTTATTTTTTAAAAAATGTTTATGATAATTAAAAAAATACATAAAAATAAAAAGAAAAGAAAAATAAAAAAACTAAATGCACTGTTCGGTAGTCTAATTCGGGACTTTTTTTGGTTGCTCTAGCAGAACTCATAAAAATTAACAAAAGTGGTAGATTTATATGTTCTATTTAGGCATGTAATAATAACTATTTATCTACAAAATGGTAAATTCTATATTTATGATTTTTTTATATACTCAGCAGGGTGGCGTTACGTAATATAATTCCAAAATAGGGGGACAGTGGGTTCCCGCGAGGGAAAC
The DNA here is from genome assembly GCF_001411555.2 of Juglans regia. Taxonomy (NCBI): domain Eukaryota; kingdom Viridiplantae; phylum Streptophyta; class Magnoliopsida; order Fagales; family Juglandaceae; genus Juglans; species Juglans regia. Next base: position 1,439,747 of record NC_049906.1, on the reverse strand, counting down.
TCGGATCAAACAAGGCGGAGGGAGCCTTTTCTCTCTCACGCACAGGGTCGACAGAAATCTACAAGGCTAAAGATAGAGGGTCCATTCCATTTTCTATTTCTTTTCTTTTTTTCATTTCATCTTCTTCTTCTTCCAGTAGCTGTGCAAATCTTACGGACAAAGAGAGAAAGAAAAATGGAGGCGGCCATGGGATTGATGAGAAGAATCCCTCCAAAGCACACCGACACTGCTCTCTCTGCACTCCTCAGCCTCTTGCCCCACCACTCCTCCGATCTCCTCTCTCAAGTCGATCAGCCCCTCCAGGTCTCCCCCCCTCTCTCTTACACACATTCCAGTACATGCATACACGTGTCTGTATTTATCTATCGGAGGATTCTTTTTATTGAATTTAGGTTTTTCTTTTTGGTTTGGTTTGAATTTCGATTGGTTGGGTCGGTTGCTGTTGACCGATACTTGCGTTTCTGAAACTGTTAGTTTTTTTTTTTTGGAGCATGAACAAAGGATTGTTGTGTTTTCGTTAGGGTTTGGGGTCGTTTTCTTTGTTAATCCGTGGTTGGTTTATGAGATAATGGAGGAGCTGGAGATCAAATTTGGATTTTGTTATATGTACGTGGGTTTTAATTGGTTCGAGATTATTTAGAAATCTGCTCCTTTTGCAGCTTGGCTTTTGGGAAAGGTTAATGTTTTTTTTATCAGTACACAATAATTTTTTTATCAGTGCGTCTGTGCACGAGTGCAAGTGCTTGTTTCTATCCAATAGCTTCAGTGTTGCTATTGCTATGGTTTACATCTGTATCTTTTGATCCGGAAGATATGTGCTCCATAATTGAGAAGTCTTCAATTGAGAGAAATAATACTTGTTCTTTCGGGCTTTTGCATTGCATTGTTTTCCATAATTGAAATTTTGCTCTTCCGTCCCCCCTTTTTTCAATTGTCCCTATATCAAAGTATATGATGTACCATGCTAACTTGCCACGAACAACTTGATTGGAGCCAGTTTTTGATGATAATGTATCGACTTCCTCATCTATGAGTATTTCCTAACCCATTGCTTCTTTTGGAAATTGTTTTTGTAATACAGGTTTTATGCGATATAGAGAGTGGTAAGGAGTTTATTCTGTGTGAATACAACAGAGATGCTGACTCTTATAGGTAGATGCTCTAGTGCTTGTACTTTTAAAAAGTTCTGGTGTAGGTTATAGCATAGTAGATTAGTAATCTGGATCTGCATACAGGACTGTATCTGCTTGCATGCTATTGGAATTTTAAAGATGTATGCCCTTAATTTGTGGATTTGGATATTTGGCGTGCAGGGCAATGTAAAAATCCATTGAAAGGAGTTGCATGGTTTTCACTGAGAGAAGCACGTTATTGAATTCTAGTCTAAAGCACTTGTTACTACCGGAACTTTTTTTTCTATGCATGTGTACCTTTTTGGTTCTTATGTGCATACAATCAATATGATAGATTTATTTGCGTAGAAGCTATTTAAAGTGGATGTGCTTATTGTATTTCAACTATATGCATTGACCGGTCCTTTGAACCTTTGATTGAAGTATGAAACTGCTCTCTTGTGCTCTGGTAACCAGGCATGTCAGATACTCAGCAAACCTTGCTTTTTAAGTATTTTACATATTCTGTTGTGGGGAATAGCTTTCATATCAGTTAATTGGTTAGCTGGTTTTACCCCCTTAATTATGTGTAATCTATTGGGAATCTGCTTTACCAGAAGACCCAAAAAATGCTCCTAAGGATTTTTTTTTTTTTTTTTTTTCTGTTTCTTCATTTCCATGTAGATCACCCTGGACAAATAAATACCATCCACTTTTGGAGGATGGGGCACTCCCATCACTGGAGTTGAGGAAACTTGAAGTTGAAGCGAACGACATCTTTGCAATTTATCGTGACCAGTGAGGTCCTTTACTTACACCTCGTCCTTGAGTTTCTTTTTTATTTGATTTATGTGTTTGAAAAAACTTCTTCTTGGTAACCTCTCCATTTGTTTTTTTTCAATTTTAAACAAAACTATATTCAGGTGTATCTTCTATACAATTTCTTATGTGCAAATTTTCTTGTTTGCTTAACTACTGCATCTGAAAAATCTTGTAGTCTGGTTAACCAATAATTTGGTAGGTATTATGAAGGTGGGATTTCATCAGTTTATATGTGGGAAGATGATAATGAAGGTTTTGTAGCATGCTTTCTAATAAAGAAAGGTAATCTTTTTACCTGGGCTGGCAGTCAGCAGACTTTGTATCTTTTACTGATTTGCTACTATTTTTGTGGTGCAGATGGCTCAAAGACTGGGCAGGGTCGAAGGGGTTACTTGCAGGAGGGAGCATGGGATGCTATACATGTCATTGAGGTGAAGTTCATTTTCCATTGACTGCAGTGTAGATGTGGGGATGCCCATGTAGGATGTCCTTGTAATTTTCCCTCCGTCTCCTTTCCCTCCTCATTGTATATTTTTGTGTCATTCGTTCCAATAGTCAGGCTGAGTCTCATTCTTATCTAGGTGGGGCCAGAGGATGAAGGAATGGCTCATTACCGTTTAACCAGTACTGTGATGCTATCTTTGACTACGGATAATGAGTCATCAGGCACATTTAGCTTGTCTGGATCAATTAGACGACAGGTACTTTATTCTATTTTATATTGAGGAGTTCAACCTTTACCTCAGAGTTTACATGCTGAAACATTTCTTTGGAAGCCTGCTAAAGCCAAATGCAAGAGAAATGCACCTTTATGCCTATGGATAAGTGATTGCACATTTCTTTTATTCCATTTGCCGGTAATCTGATCCTAAGATGAGAAAAACCATTCTATGCATGGAGTCAAAATCAGTCGGTTGCAACAGTGGTTCCAGGAGGGGGATCAGCATTATCTCCCATCTAATAAGTACTCCTGCTAGCTCAGATGGTAAAGGTGGACTAGTGTTGGGGAAGATTCCGGGCCCAAATAAAGGGTTTGGTAAAGAAGTTTACTGTCACAATAATTCCTCAAAGTTTTGCACTTTGACAATTGGCATGCTCTCCCATAATGAGCCTTTCTGTTCAATAATGAGGATATAAAATGCCATTTTTTGAGTAACGGGAATCACCATTGAGAAGACTAAAGTTTAGTAGATCTGTTTCTCCTTATAGGAAGGCCTCTTTCCACATTTCTTTTGCCACCCACATACCAAGAGGGGAAAGGTGGAGTGGGGGACCATAGGGAACCCTCCATATAAAAATTGAAAAACCTGAAAGAGCCTTAGCATGATCAATTTGTTTTTAGTCTTATTTAAAGTTTAGCAGCTTTTACTCTCTGAAATCTATGACTCAAAATGTTAATATCTGACCTTTTTGTGTGTGCGACTATCCTTACGTGTACAAATATACAAGTAGTTTTCAAGTGTCTTGGAATCTATCTACTTTGGGAGGGGTACATTTATTTATTTGTTTTTTGTTTTTTTTCTATCCATTTATCTTCTAGATGGATATGAATCTCTCAGTTGCAGAAGGCCATATTTGTAACATGGGAAGGATGATAGAAGAAATGGAGAGTAAGTTGAGGAATTCACTGGATCAGGTAACGTCAGTCCTTTTAAATATTTTCTGAGTTTTGCTCTGGATATTGATATACAGATCTGAACATATATTCAATGATAATATTTTTCATTACTGTGCCCTGTAGTTCTTGAAGGTCTTAATGTGTTTGAATTATTAAATACTACTAGGAAACATGAAATAATTTATTGGGTCAATGAGTCCCACAATCCACATATTGCAGGTATATTTTGGGAAGACAAAAGAGATGGTTTGCACCTTACGACCACCATCTGAAATTGTGATGAGACTGCCTGATTGCTGATGCAGAGGATTCTACGGCATGGACCATTGGGATAGTGAAAATTCTTTATATTTCCCAAACTTGCTTAGTAGTTTGTTTTTCCTAGCAATGATTATGTAGTTCATACATGTTTTATTTATTTTGAGTATTATTTTAGATAAATTTGTGCAGCATTCTTAAACCTGTAGTAGACTTTAAAAAAAAAAAAAGGTTTGGAATTGGTGCTGCGTGATTGAGAGAAGATTGACGCTCATTGAATTGGAAACTCCTTCGGAATTTTGTTTCTTCTTTTAATTTCTTCATCATTATAAAGTGACAGAAGATGGAAAAAATTACTTGATCCTATAGAGGGGTCGCCCTTTTGTTGTCCTCTGCTCAAGACGTGCGCACGCTTTGGGTTCTACAGCCGAAGTTCTTTTGATGACTACTTTCGTTGGACGTAAACGTGAAAGTCGGCGACCTTGATGTTGTGGAGAAGGTTTTCTTGATAAAATGGGTGTCAGAGAGGTTGCCTCATGAAAATGACGGGTTGGCTCAGGAAGTAAACCCAGTGAAATTGTAGCTTTCTTAAACAAAATGAGGGTGGAGGGTTCAAACTTCGAAGCCAAATAAAACCACTATTCTCGGATCTCTCTCTCTCTCTCTCTCTCTCTCTCAAGATGTTTGAAACAAACGAAAGTCGAAAAGATTCACCGGTATGTCATGGGAGGGAAGAGAAGTTAGGCATGAGCATCCAAGTTTGTAAAGCACTTAATTGGTAAAAGCGTGTATGATGCTTAAGAACAGGCACTTTAGAAAGTGCCTAGTTATTCATACAGATTATCACGAGCACGGGGTTTGCCAGTTGGCATGCAAAGCGATTGAAACGAGGCACTTGAGCCTTTTGAACAAGCATTCAGATGCCCTGCAATCTGAACAAGATTGAGGAGAGAGGAGTTTGTGGGGTCCACTGTTATACAAAATAGCTATTATATGAATTTAACTTTGACTATTCACATCAAATCTCCAAATTGGATTATTCATTTATTCATTATATAGTAATGAGTAATTAATAATTTTGAAAATTTTTTAATTTTTTAATTTTGAATTTATTTTATTTTATCATATATATTAATTAGTAATTGTATTCTAATTATATTTTTTCAATTGTCATTTAAAATGGAGAGATAAATAATTGATATTAAAAGGAGAGAGAAAGAAATAATATAAAAGGGATTTGATAAATGAATAGTGTGTTTCAAATTTAGAAATTAGTTTAGACTTTACTGTAGCTATATTCTAAATATTTAGAATATAGCTAATTCAATGTGAGGGATTTTATGACCTAATAGCTAAATTTTCATTGGATTTAACTTTTAGCTAATCTAATGAGAATGCTCTAAGTGATGAACGAGATCACTATTTCGACACCTAAACTTCTAATTTTTTTTAAGAAAATGTTAAATGTCCTTGTAAAAAATTTACTTTTCTAAATATCAGTTATTAATTTATTAATATGTTAAAAATCATTGAATCTGAAATTCAAAATTTGAACTTAAAAAAAAAGTTACGAAATGAGTTTTGTAAGTCAAATTCTTAAGGAACTAATTGGTAAGTGCCACTTAACTTATTAATTTCATATGTCAAAAGTGCGTTTGGATGCTGAGGTGATATGAGCCTATCTCAAATATTTTCGTACGATAGGCTCTACTCAGAATCCAAATGCACAAAATTATATTCATAAGAACTGATCTCAAGTTATCTAATGGTTTCATCACCGTTTAGAGTTAAATTTAGTCATGGTACATATGAAAAGGCTACCAGCAAGATTTATGGAATTAATCTTGTTGAATGCTAATTTTATATTATAAAAGTGAAGTTAAATGTATTAAGTCATATCCCATTTTAAAGGTTGGATAAAATGAAAACTTTGATGCTTTTGAAAGGAGAAGGATTTTTCCACTTCTCATTCCTCAACATTGGCATCAGGAAGTACTTTCTTTTTCTTTTTTTATCGAAGCTAAATTTGGTTGATAAGGTTAAGACCCAAAGGGTAAGACCGTAAGAGTGTGTGTGTGTGTATTACAGGAGATGATGAGATGGCATTGACATGGAATAAATTCTTTTCCACATGGTGGGAAAACAAGAAGAAAACATTAGTCCAACTGGGGAATTATTCCCAGAATTCAAGCTGTTGAGCATTTCACATTACAAATTCATAACTTGCAAATGATTTCTAGCCCCCAAAAAGCAACATACAAGCCCAAGTACACCAATCTCAATAGTCCTGAAGATCCTAATTGATGCATAATGAGGAAACAAAGTATGGTACACAAATAGACACCTCAAAATAACACAATTACAATTCATAAGAGAGGTTGGTGAGGCAACAACAAACGAGCGAACACATTTTCAAGCAATCAAAAAAGGAATGAACTCAAATCAACTGTTGCTAGATGCCTGCAATATAGCTTCAAATCAATGAATAATGACTATTTCACCTTCACCATAAATAGCACAGCTATCTTGACCAAAAAAGGTCTCCATCCGGGTGAGAGCTCGAAGTAACACACAGAAATTGTTAGTGAACATCTAGTCTTTCATTGGCCTTGCCTCAAGACCCCCTTCAGGTCGCTTTACTAGATTGTAAGGCATGTAGGTTCCAAGTAGTTTATCCCATATGGGAAAGAAAGGCTGAGAATAGTTATACTTCAAGCCTTGAAGTTGATGATGGATGTCATGATAAGCACTGTTGTTTTGGAAGATAATATGTAATATATTGCCAGGCAACCAAAGGCCACAGTGATCATCAACAGTTTTAACCACAGCGAAGCAGAAGAAAATTACAGCTGTTCGTGCAGTCATTCCAGAGACCAGAAAAGAGATGGCCCCGCCCAAAGTGTCAAGCAAGAGACCTTCAAGCGGATGATTATAAAGGGCCCCAATTGCATAGGGGACAACCAGCCTGTGATGCTGAGAGTGGACATGGCGGTACAGAAACTTGTTCTGATGCATGTAACGATGCACAAAGTACTGCCATGTGTCCATGACAAACATTGCAACAGCAATCTGCACAATTTGGACAGGAATGGAGGGCTGAATCGTGATCCCTGATGCATTTGCCTTTGAGGTCAACTGTAGCAAAGATGCTAAGAGCATTAGTCAAATTTAAGAAAGTAAATATACAAAAAGGGGAACTAGTACTAACGACAAAAACGTTCAAAGTCTTTTGTTGAGACACTTCTATAAATCTAAGTGATATTAAGCCTATAAATGCCAGTTAATATACGAAAAAAATTAAAGGTACCAACTCTCAGTGTCAAAAGAAAAAACAGAGAACCATCTCAAATCACATCAAGATTAAGCCATCCATGTGATCTCCACAATGCCCATGTCAACCTTTTTTTTTTGGATAACTAATGCCCATCTTGACTGTAAAAGCATATCAGACCTCTCCACCTATGGCACTAAATGGTAAGATACATCTGTCTGGTCAGCATCTTGCCTTAAGGATCTAATTGACAAGCTAGACTTCTCCTCCATCAACCAATCTAACCTAGAACCCCAAAGACTCTAAAGTCTAACCTCAATTATTTTAAGCGTCATGCTTCTGTGGCATTGTTCACAACTTCCCCAATTGGCTTACTCTACACATAGTTGACCCCAAAAGCCATAATCATTACTTGTACCCCACTTTGCCTCAACGATTATGCTAAAATGTCCTTAAAGCCTACATGGTAAATATACTGTATTTTGTGGAATTAACTATTCCCTTTTCTTTTCTTTTATGAAGAAATGGAATTGTATTGAATCTAGATAGTCTTCTTTTTCACGAGGTACACCTTTTCAAGGCTAGATCCAACATATTTACCATATTATCCAGCGTTTCCCTACATCAATTGCTGTTGGGAAGAACATAGTATTACAGGTTCCTTCGGAAATTTTTTTTCCTCCCAACCATTGAATAGAATGTTCACTACAGTCCAGGGAGCCAGAAATTAAAATAGATCCTGAAGTATAAAGCTTCCTTTGAGATTTTGAGTCAGCATAATGACGCTGATCAGTTGAAAGAAGTAGAAACTATGAAGTCTATGATTAACAATGTAGGGACATTAAGCAACTCTAAATAAACATGCTGGCCACTTCTCTGGGCAAGAAAACTACTGAAATTACCTTAAGTGACAGATGGAACTTATCTCGATCTAAGTTCAGCTCCAATGTCCCCAACACTGCTATATCCATTCAATTTTCACAGAAAATGGAACCGATTATACCTGTTTACCATCTATACTAATAGTGGTTCAATGCATCAAGATACTGTCTTAAGCAGGAATCTTGGTCTTAACTTTACCACATGCACAAGTCCAATCATAAGAAAAGCAAAGTTTTTCAATGCAAGAGGAGAGATAATTTGGCATCACCAAGCAAATTCTCAATGCCCATTTCCTTTGAAAAAAACACTTATTTCCGCAGGAACGACAATTATTTTAGTAGGCGACAGACACTGAGTGTTCTATTAGTGCCATATCAGGAAAAGTAGTGAAGAAATTCTCCTTCAAGGTTGAGCCACACCCAAAGGCAAATTATGCGATATGGATCATGAGTTACAAAGGGAAAACTCAAGGAGACTATAAATTCGAACTAGACACTGCTTAAGAATTACAATATACTCAAACGTTGGCATGAATTTTTTAGCATGCCCAACTCTCTAAGACAAGCATATGCATAATCTCATGTTATACATATATATGTATTCACACATTATTTTAGGACAAAATATCATAGCCGTGACCTCAATTTAGTACATAGAGTGTAGACTGCATGCAAAGAAGTGATGTCTAATCCAACAATGAATTTGGCAAAGAAGAGGTCCCATATGAATTCATTAGTGGCTTAAAATTACACAGCTCAGCGATTCCAGTTCTCTTAGGCAACCTATTACAAAAACTGTCATATCTATACTCGCTTTGAGAGGTAAGGCAAATAATAGGCTCTAGCATATGTGAATTCCAAAGGGGAGATCTCAAACCAAGCATATATTTTTTCCCATTTTCATATCTCTAAAGAAGGAAGTAATTCTTCATTTTTTGTTAGATGGTAACTAGTGATGACAACAATGGAAAGGATGACAATGGCGTGGATGATAAAATGATAATAATTATATTAACTAAAGAAGAATACAGCAAATAACCCAAACATGTTAATACAGAGCAAGAGATAAAAAAGATGATACCGAGAACTAAGATTCCAAAACAGATTGCTAAGTCCTTTATACCATACATGAAAATTTCAGCAAGCAATCACGCATGTTCTATTCATTTAAACATAAAAGGAGCCACATTTTCGAAGAGAGTCCTACAAACACCACATCCTGCAAAGAGAAACAAATAAATAGAATGAGCTCAACAACTAACCAGGAAGAGCGCCTGAGCCACGGTCGCCTGGACGAGCTGCTGAAGCAAGACGCCCTTAACCACGGACGAGAGCGGCACCGAGTTCTTCAATTCCTCCTCTTTCTTTGTATGCAAACGGTAGTTGTCCAAAGTCGGCAGCAGCTGATAAAACCCCGCGTACAACCAGTACACCACGATTGGGGCAAACGTGCCCATCGCCTCGTCGCTCACATATCCTTCCCAGAAAACCATGGCCGATTCTCGGATTCACAAGCGAAGCAGGTAAAATTCAAGCTTAAATTAACTCAAGGAATCTGAATCCTAAGATACATTACAGCTCAAGATCTAGAATTTCACCTGCTTCTCGAAACCCTGTAACCGAACGGAAAAAGAAAATTACATAGCGCAATTAAAATATCCAAAATTAATATGATTAGTTCTCGAGAAAACGGAGGGAAATAAAGTACAACTGTGATTTTGAATATTATGCTGTACAAATTTTCAAAAAGAGAAGAAGGAATGCGCAATGAAATGCCACTTGAGTTTGGCCCGAAGCCCAAAAGAAATTGCATTAGCATATTTGACGATGTAGAACCAAAATTTCAAAATTTTCTTTTTTCTAGCCCTATCGTTTTCTCGGTAACCAAACGAAAGGCAAATCAAATTTTATGACAAAATAATATACAGCAAAAGCAACCCAACCTATAAACCACGTAGTGACTTACCGAGACCCGGGTCGATGAAAATGCTGTTATCCTCTGAAGTCTGAAGTTTGTACGCGAAGGTACAAATGCGTTTGTTTCGGATTCAGATCTAGGACTGAATTGGAATAAACGGTCGAAAATGCTGGCCACAAGGGTGATAGTCCGATTTTAAAAAATAAAAAGTTTAGCTTTTTCCAAAATGGGAGACGAGAAAAATGAATAGTTCGTTCTTTCTTATGGATCGCAAAGTCTAGTATATGTTTGAAAAAAGGATTCTAAGACCCTTTATCTTATATTGTATTAATCCCTTTCCAACCAAAAAAGAAAAAGAAAAAATATGTCCGAGTTGTCAAGCTTACTTCCAATAGTAATATACTAATTTTTCTAAAATTGACCATGAATGAGATTCCTCGACTGTTCATCCCACCTTGAGCCACCAATTCATTGGGAAAAGAAAACAATGAATTTTGAGCCACTACTTCATCAATTTGAACCCACTACTTTGATGATTTTCTGTCTTGAGATGACATGATTCAACTGATATTTTCATGGTTTATTATAAAAAATAAAAATTAAGGGTTAGGTTGTGAGTTCTAATCTCCAACCCTCTTATAACAAATAGAAAAAAATGAAGTATTATGAGATTATGTCGAATAAAAGAAAATCACTTCAAAAAGTACATATCTTGATTTCACAATTTAGTAAGATGAATGACTTGTCGAAATTGAAAGATAAGATGAGATAAATTGAGATGATTTATAAATAATAATAAAATTTATGAGTTGAAATTTATGAATAATAATAAATAATAGTGAGATGAGATTGATATGTAGCCTCGGATAGTAAGAGCATTAGTGTGGTTTTTAATTACTAGTCAATGCAGAGGATACACTCTCTGCACTGGTAATATAACTAAATTTGGGTTTGTAAGAGAAGACTATAAATTCCATAAACAGCATGTATATGATGGCAAAGTGAGAATGACAGCATATCTGCTTTGTGAGGGAGAAGAAAAGAGCTTGAACAACAAGGTGATGAAGGGAAAGTGAAGAGCTGAGAGATGAGAGGGTTTGTTATGGTAAAAAGAGGAATCCAACATTTACACTGAAAAATCTTATGTCTTGTAGGTCAGTTTCTTTACGTGTTTGTGCTTCTACATATCTTGAAGATGTGTTGTGTTTTGAATTTATGAGATATAGTTTTGTATTTGATTTTTTTTTTCTTTTAATAATGCATTATGCAAAGAAAAATGATATTTTTAGACTTAGAATATGTAATTTTTGTGCAATTCCGTTGAAAAAAATAGATAAATCTGAATCCACATAAAAAAAATTTTTTTTTAGTAATAAATTCCATTTTTATTTTTTATAAAGGATTGCATAGCTTATAACCTTGTACACCCTAGAACTTAGCATTACTTACTTCATCATGCCATTAGATCATTCGAAGACTTTATAATTCCGCTCTAGGACTTGTATCTAGTGGAATTCTTCAATTTCAAATCACTTTCCTCTATAAATATAAATGGTAATCAAAGAGAGTTACCAAAATTAAATTTTAGAACGCCAAAGTACTCTGTTGTCTCTGTGAACTGCATTGATTTTGATCCGGAATGATGCCAACCTCTTGTTGGGTGGGCTGCTAGGTTCTTATCGGCTCGCCTTCTTCTTCATTACATCATTCTCATTAGCTTGGTCAAAATTAAAAGATAACTAAAATTTAGATAATTTATATCAAAAAAACTCTACATTAAATTGACCATCTCTAAAATAATTTGGATTTTAGTTACAGTGCTTCATCAAATATAGCTAACTACAATTATTTCATCAAATATTAAAATATTAATTTCTCACTCCAAGCAAATAAATTAAATTAATTAAGATATAATTAACATTTAATATTTAGAGTATAATTATTATTAACATTTAATTGGTAGAACTACAAAATGTGATAAAAATAAATTTAATTAATTAATTATTAAAATAATAATATTTTATTATTATATAGAGAGTAAATAGATAATCTAATATGAAGATTGAATTTAAATAGAATAGATAAATATAAATTTACGTGATATTAGTTAAAATTTGAAGATATATTTGACTAATCGAAAATCCACTTAGAATTGTTCATGAAAAGAATGATAGCCCCGTCTTTTATACTTCTCTCCATGCGGCCATGTCGTTTAAACAGTTCACCCAACAACTCAAGACCAAGCAAAGATTGCAAGTCTTTGACAAACACAAAACATAGAATTTTATTTGGAGCAATTCTTTAATAAAATAATGAGATTTATTATGCATTAGCTACTATTTATTCTCACACCTTAAACTTATAGTTTTTTATAAGGTGTGAGAGTGTATTTCATAAAGTATATGAGTGTTTTTCATAAAGTGTGTGGTGAGGTATGGGGTGGTGAATAATAACTGTTGAGAATTTTTTTTTTTTTTTTTTTAAACCTATTTGGATCTACTCATCTTAAGATGTAGTGAGGCCAAGTTAAAGAGCAATTACATTGTTTAACAGTCAGAGCCATATAAACGTGCATTTAAACTTGTGATGTGTATGAATCCAACGTAAATTTAAACATGAATGTATAAAAGATAAAAAATCATAAAAGATTCTAAAAAAGATTGCTAGTATTTCATTATTCTGTAGCAAAATCTTAGCCTCTTACTTCAACATTCAATTTTAAGTTTAATTTGAAATTAGTTTTTATTAGAATTAATCTGTTAGACTAGAGACATATATCTTTTGATAGAAATTCAATGATTTTTTTTATTCATATACTTAAACCCAGTACAAATCCACAAATTTTCTTTGAAACCAAACACATCAATGTAAATTTTTCCTATAAAATAAGGAGTTTAAAGCATGGTCCTAAAAGAGTAAAAGGTAGTTAGGACTTGTACAAAAATTAGTTAGGACTTGTACAAAAATTCGTCTCTCTTTTTCTCTCTAGAGAAAATGAGGTGATGTGGGGTCCATCAAGATTCTAATTGAATTTTGGAGGTGGTGGTACGGTGGGGATAGCAGTACGTTGGTTGGTACAAAAACAAGGAGGTGGTTACTGGAAACCACGGCAGGGAAGAGGAATTTACGATGGTGAAACAGAATGGATGAACTGGAAAACAAATGGGAGAAGCTCAGATTAACGGAGGAGGAAGCTTTGAACATTGATTTCGGGGATGATATTGGGTATGAAAACTTGGATAGGTTGCACTGTAAGGAAGAACTAAGCTTGGTAGGGAAGATATGGGTAGGAAGAAGCATTAACCAAGCTGTGGTTGAATCAACTATGGCAAAGGTATGGAGAATCAGCAAACGAGCCAAGTTTAAGGGGGTAGGTGACAATATCTACATGATGGTTTTTGCAAACCATGCAGACAAGCAGTGTATACTGGAGGGGAGACCTTGGCTTTTTGACAACCAATTGTTCGTGATAATGCAGTATGATGGTTTCACACCTCCATCAAAAATAAATTTCAGGAGTGAATGCTTTTGAATCCAGATGCATGAGCTACCATTGGTATGCATGAACAAGGTGAGAGGGGAGATCATAGGAGGTACAGTTGGTAGAGTCAAGGAAGTTGACACTCAAAAGGATGGTTGTGGCTGGGGGGAGTACTTGAGGGTTTTGATTGAAGTAGATTTGGAGAAGCCACTGGCGAGGGGGAGATATATTACAGTTAGAGGTAAGGATTTATGGACTCATTTTAAATATGAGAAGTTACCTCATATCTGTTTTAGTTGTGGGTGTATTCTACATGGGGAACAAGGGTGTATAGGGAAGGGTGAGGGAGAGGCTCAATATGGTGTTTGGATGAGAGCAGGGTTTAAGGGAAAAAAGAGAGAGGGAGGGAGTAGCTCTTTCGGGTTTCAAAGAAAACAGATGGAGAACACAGTTGGAGTAGGTAGGGAGAACATTTTAAATATTGTTTTAAGACAAGAGGCTAGGGAGGAACAGGGAGATACTGAGATAGGAGTGCAGGAGGGTGAGAAATGTGAGAAGGTGGTAGAGAGTAGGAAAGGAAAAGAAGATGGTGAGGAAAAAGAAGGCCTGTTAAAAGAAGTGGAGGGTAATAAAAATGAGAAAAATACAGGGAAGGATAAAGAATTGAAGCAGGTGGATAGTGAGAGGGGTTGTGAGGTAGAGATACTGAGTGGAAGGAAACTAAGTGGGGCTTGGAAGAGAAGGGTTAGAGAGAAGGGAAATGGTGGCAGTTTGAAAGAGAAGAGTTGTTTGGATAAAAGGAATGAGAGAGAGGAGAATGGTGAGGAGAAGCTGGTGGAGTTTTATAAAAAAGCTAGAGGTAACAGCAATGGTGAGGAGGCTGGGAACATGTTTATTGAGGTGGAGGCTGCTAAGCAGCCCCACCAATCCTCATGAAAACTTTAAGTTGGAACTACCGAGAGCTTGGGAACCCTCGGACAGTTCAAGACCTTTGCCTCATGGTGAAGGATAAGAGACCCAATGTAGTGTTTCTGATGGAAACAAAAATGAGGAGTGATAAGAGTGACAGAATTAAAAGAAGATTGAATTGTGATGGTTGTTTTATGGTTGAACCTGTGAGAATGAAGGGGGGGTTTAATGTTTCTTTGGGATTATTCAATGGAGGTTGAAATCCTGAATTATTCCCAAAGGCATATAAGTGCTTGGATTACAAGTGAGGGAGGAAAGAAGGAGAGATGATTATTAACAGGTTTTTATGGGAATCCAAAGACCAACATGAGGGAAGAATCTTGGCAACTTTTGGGTTCTTTGAAGCCAATAGCCAGTTGTGGGTGGTGGGAGATTTCAATGAAATACTAACACGATGAAAATGGGGAGGTAGATCTAGACCTGAAAAACAAATGTCAAGATTTAGAGAAGTGTTGGAGGAACGAGGATTATTTCATTATTTCATTCCCTGCTTTCCACATGAATAGCTTAACCTTCCCTAGAACCTTTTGTAACGCTCGTCCTTGTAGTGAGACCTTTTACAAAATATTTTTATAAAAGGACGACGGAAATTACCGTCCTATTTAAAAATTTTCACTTGCATACCCAGGGTGTAAGACTCTACGTTTATAAATTAAAATGTGTTTTGACAATAAAATAGGTTTACAGCGGAAAACATAAATTTTGAAATAAAAAGGCCTCTCGTACATTTAAAACTCGTGCCTAGACTTCCGTGCTCTTCCCCATGGGCCATGTCCGTCCTGATCATACAGTTCCTGTGGGGGGAAGGGACATGCATAAAAACTAAAAGGAGTCGAAGACTCGTAAGCATTACTTCATACAGTTAAAATATAATAATATAGGTTTTCATTCATGCATTCATCATTCGTACATACTATTACGTGCATGCATACGTGTCATACATGCATTCATTTGAAAATGTCATTGGACGGGATTTTTCTCTTTTAAGCATGGGCATCCTTTTCATAAAACGTTTCTCCCGTCAGTGCCTTCATTTTTTCAAGAGTTCGTGTATGTTTACGTGCTTACGTGCGTTCTTTTGAAAACTTCACTGGACAAGATTTTTCCTTTTAAAAGGCTTTCCTTTTTTTAAAACGTGTCCCCCGTCAGTGCCTTCATTTCTTAAAGGTTCATGCATTCGTGCGTTCATACATACATGCATACATCCATTCATGCTTATCACTTTCATAGGCCAGTACACACTGTTATGCCCCGTGTCGTGTGTTTGGGGTTAGTGGTCTTCCTTTGGACTCGGATTTCGCTCGTGGCCACGTGTTGGGAATCCATTTCATAGGGGGCAGCACTGGGTGCATTTCCAGTACTACTTACCCGGTATTGCAATTTGCCCATTCATTGGTACCATTTTTATTCATTCATGTGGCCATTACGTATCTTCATACATTTCATACTTTCGTTCCTTTCTTTCTTGCTTTTTATTCATTCATTCATTCGTTCATGTCAGCTCGAAAGAGTTGGAGCTTTCATTCAGTTCATTCTTTCCTTTAACAGTCATTTCATGAGAAAACATTTCTTTTCATGGGAAAACATTTCTTTTCATGGGAAAACATCGTTTAGGGCGTAGGCTCGAAAATCGTCTTTTCTTTTTTCAGTTCATTTCAATCCTATCATTTCTTTAACAGTTCGTTCGTGGAAAACTTCATTTAAGAACATACATGGGCTTAAACGTCAGCTTTCGTGGCATCCATAAGCATCACCTTGAACGTTGTCAATCATGGCATCCACAAGCATCACCTCGTGGCGCACATGAAAGCGTCGGTTCGTAGGATCCATAAAAGCATCCGTTGTCATGCATTTCATGCATTTTCATCAGTTTATGGATTTTCTTAGAAAATACATACAATAGATACAGCGTATATTCATCCATTTACATGCGTACAATTAATACTTTGATTGCGTAAACAGGGGCTTCCAAGGAGGGGTCGTACATACTTATACATTTGAACACTTAGCATTTTCTTTTGTAAAACGTCTTTAGTCTTTTCTTAAAGTATCATAAAGGAAAAGCTTTCGTTTTCATTTTTTTTTTATCTTATAAAGACTCTAGAAGAGTATGAACGTAACACTTACTTGGACTCCATGCCACTTGCATATCATGCAGTCCATTCATGTGCTTGTCAGATGGCAACCTACATGCATACACATAACCTTAACGTCATTCTCTATCTAATGCATAAGCAACTTAAACTACAAATAGAACTACACATCACTTAGAACACTCTCCTTCTATCCCGTGCACTTATGTGCCCTTTACTATGTTAAACCCTTCGGAGACCACTTACAGTCACCACATCTTCCAACTCAAAGTCTTGCCTCGAGTGCTCATCCATTAAAGTGAACCTATGATTCACCTTAGGATTAAGACACTAAGACATTCGTCTTATTCTTCTTACAACCACATTCCGACGCATGATTCCGACCGATGGAATCACACATCCCAATCCTAGATAATGCACATGTCACTACCTTCATGCATCTTAGCCCACACTAAATCCTCATTCCCATCCATACAAGTCACACAGCTCTAAGCCAACTCTGAAGCTTAGCAACGTGCAACTATGCTCATGACAGATTACCCATTACATATGGTGAATCCGTCCGACACATATGCCTACCCAGATTACACATGTACCTTACCCCTTTATCACCTAAGATCAACATATAACATGTTGATCACCTGCTCGTAGGGACAAGGGTCATACTTCGATACCAACCTTCTCTTAACCCGGCTAGCATGACTCTTCATGCTACCCGTCCCTTTTCACAGTTCATCCCAACACTTAACACGACAAAATTCCATTCACAACTATGCCTTATGTCATGTCATGTAGCTCGAGATTGCTTCCAAGCTACATCATGACCTTGTCACATCACCTGATATCCCGTTACATAATTTCTATGCCAACTCCTAACCCATCACGAGTACGGTTCCTCACGTACTCCTGTCACATCGTGACATCTCGTCACGTTTTCATTACGCTATTTCTACACTTTAACACTTCATCCAACATA
Source organism: Juglans regia (assembly GCF_001411555.2). Classification (NCBI taxonomy): domain Eukaryota; kingdom Viridiplantae; phylum Streptophyta; class Magnoliopsida; order Fagales; family Juglandaceae; genus Juglans; species Juglans regia. The sequence goes on along the minus strand of NC_049906.1, from coordinate 1,422,348 downwards.
AGTATGACTTCCAATAACTACGTCACTTCGTGACGTTGCTCAGTCATGCTTCCGCTGTACTCTTACACTTGTTCCACTACTTTGCCCATCACAAGCATGATTGTCAGTAGTCATGTCACTTCGTGACATTCCTCAGTCATGCTTCCGCTACGCACTCTTATACTTGTTCTGCCATTTCACGCATATTCCTAGCCATAAGTCCATCATGGTGACACTTGCCACCTCAGACTACAGGCTATGCCATAACTATTTCGGGACACTGTTCCACAATTCCCGACACTATCCATCACGTTCCACGCCCATCAATCACATAACCATCCTTATCTCTACGACACGCCACACGGAGTGTCGCTGCCACGTGGAGTACACTCCATATATACTCCCTTCACATACGCCACATCACCATTATGGCATACCCGCTATATGATGCATCACTCCATCACATGGAGTACACTTCACGTATAATCCATTTACATATGCTACATCACCATTATGGCATATCCGCCACATGGTGTATCACTCCGCCATACGGAGTACATTCTACATGTACTCCCTTCATACACATCACGCCACATCACCATTATGGCGTACCCACCATATGGTGCATCACTATATCACATAGAGTATACTCATCGTGTACTCCCTTCATACACACTACGCCACATTACCATTATGGCATACTCGCCATATGGTACATTCATATACCACATGGAGTACACTCCTCATATACTCCATTTATACACACTATGACACATCACCATTATGGCATAATCCGCCATATGGTGCATCACTCCATCACCTGGAGTATACTCCACGTGTACTCCTTTTACACGTACTACGCTACTGAGTACACTCCACTCGTACTCATCCCGTTCCACAATACACCAGGAGGATATATTTTACATATACTCTTATTGTCTCACATTACGCCACACACAAAGTAAACCCAGCGTGTACTATTCTCATTCCATCTGCCACGTTATCAATACAGCACATATTCCCCAACCACACTACATGGCACAGTCCACAACACTTCCCATTTACACCCAACATATCACAGCGCACTACACGGCACAATGCACCTTCATACAACACAGATATGCCCAACACTTCACTACACAGAATGCCCAACACTTCGTTACATAGCACCACATCACAATATCACAACTCCACAATACCAATAGCACATTCCACAACCTAGTTAACTAATCAATATATAACATAAATACGAGGGATAGAGAGTTATACAATCGACGGGATAACCCGTGCATTGCTCGTTGACTGTCACAGTCGAAGACATCAGAAGGGTGGTACATGGTAGCTAAACCGCGTACGTTGACTGTTTAGGCATTTGAATAGCTAGTTGTAGTCTTGGAAGGGCTCGTGGTGGCCTTGTGATGGTGGCAAGGAGCATAACACGGTGGATCTAGCCGTGTATAGTGGCAGTCAGCCACGCGCAGTGGCTGTCCATCACGTGCAGTGGTTACCCACCACATAAAGTGGTGGTTTGGACCTAAGGTTGGGCTGAGGGGTTGCTGGTGGAGCTCGTGGTGGCGTCGAGATGGCGCCATGGTGGTTCATGACGGCGGATCTGGCCACACGGTGAAGGAGAAGCCGTGGGAGAGTGAGAGAGAGTGTGCGTGCATGGGTGGTAGATCGGGGCTATGGGCGGTTGGGTTGGCTTGGTGGGGCCTGAGGAGGCTGGACGTGGTGGTCACCTGTCGTGGGTGGCGGTGCAAGGTGTGCAACCCGTGCGTGTGAAGAGAGGGAGAAGCTGTGAGGTGGAGGGAGGGCTTCTGGCCTCGGGTCACATGGAGGAGGAAGGGGAAGGGGAAGGGGAAGGGGAGAGGAGGTCCATGGCATCGCTTGGTGGTCGTGGGTGCTGCGTACGGCGGCGCTAGAGGCCATGCACAGTGAAGCCGTGCGTGGGTCTCCTTGTGCGTGCGTGTGTGCGACGGAGAGGGAAGATGACTGCATGGGAGGTGTTGAGTTCACTGGGGAGTGGTGGCCGGTGGCAGAGGGAGCTGCCGAGGGAGTGGTGGCTTCGGAAGGACGGCGCACGGCGGCGCTACGCGCACCAAGCCCATTCGGGCTGTGCACTTCTGAAATGGAGAAAGGGAGAGCATGAGAGAGAGGGGCTGGGCTGGTTGAGCTCGCCAGCGTGAGGTGGAGCTGGTGGTGGCGGTGGTGAGGGCTGGCGACGCACGACGGTGCCGGGCTGTGCAATGGAGGCTTCGGCGTGGGAGACGCAGCTTACAGTGTACGCTTGAGGGAGAGGGAGGAGAGAGAGGGCTACGGGGAAAAATGAGGGAGACAGAGAGGGGGGTCTGGGTATTTAACCTAGTCCCTTCATCTGGGGATCCACGTAATGATCTAACGGTGGATCTCAAACACTGATTCAAAATGCATTAACTATTAACTTAATTAAAAATGCTTAGAGGAATTAAGGTAGAATATTATTTTAAACTAACTTTAGTTTATAAAATAATATTCCTTCATTATTAATAAAATGATGAAGTCTCATTTAACATATTAAAGAGAATAAAATCATTTAATTAATAAAAGCTCTCAACATAATTTAAATCTTATAATATCTTAAATAATTGAAATCATTTTAATAATAATATTAAAATGATTTCCGACGATTATAATATTTTTGGAACTTTTCAAAAATATTATGATTGTTGTATTTAAGATCAATCTTAATTCAATAATACTAGAAATACTCCTTATAAATATTTTCAGCATATTTAAAACACTGGGCGTGCCCTAGAAGTCACACGATATCTTTTGAGACACGCCATCATGGTTCAACACGCATAACGTGGCTCGCAATCGCTAGTGAGAAGGGCAGATGATCACATAATCTCTGCTTTCGGGATTTGCTTATGTCATAAAGACGAAACATACGTCAGAAAGAAGAAGCGTACATAAGAATGAAGGAGCAGGGTATTACACCTTTAGTTCCCACATGTCTTTCCACCTTCTATCCACTTCTCTTCCCCTAGAAGTTTCACCTCTTTTTGCTCTTTTGCTGTCAAACTCCAATATATAGGCACTCTTCACAGAAAATTGCCCTTTCTCATCATAGCTCCAAACAAGTTTATCTTCAACTTCCATTCTACTTAGAGGGATGCTACTAATTACCTCAGCTTCTGCTTTGTTAAAAATTCTTTTGATTAACAGGTCATCCCACTCTCCACAACCTTTCATGAGTTCACATACCTTAGCCTCTTTATCCAAGATGGAAACAGGTGATTGAATACTGAAAGTTGAAGAAGAAGGTACCCATTTTTGTCCCCAAATCTTGATGTTCTTTCCATTTCTCACCCTCCACCTCAATCCCTTTCTCAGTAGATATATTGCATTCCAAACACTTCTTCATATCAATGAAGGGCAATGACCCAGTTTAGCTTATAAGAATGATGATGATATGAAATATTTCTCTCGAAAAATCTTGGCTACCAAGCTACTAGGATTTTGGATTAACCTCCATCCCTATTTGGCTAGTAAAGCCAGATTAAAACAATCAAAATCTCTAAAACCAAGGCCTCCTCAATCTTTCTGATCTCCCATTTTCTCCCAACTGCACCAATGAACACAGTTTGTTTTCTGACTATTTCCCCAGCAGAATTTTGCTAGCATCATGTTAAGTTCATTACAAAAACTTTTTAGTAGTTTGAAAACACTCATAGCATAAGTAGGTAAAGTTTGGAGTACTACCTTAACAAGAATTTATTTCCCAGCTGCAAATAGAAAAATGTTTTTCTAATTATTGATTTTCTTCCAAACCCTTTCTTTAATACTCCTAAACGTATTATACTTGGACTTCCCAACTAAAGGGGGTAGCCCCAGATATTTCTCATAGCTACCTCTCATTACTTCACCCCCTAGCTCCTTAATCCTCCGTTTTACCTCCTTTCTCGTATTGGAACTAAAAAATGCTGTTGTTTTGTCTTTGTTTAGAAACTGACCAGAAGCCCTTTCATAGATCATCAACAACTTTTGAAATCTAAACCATTCCTCCTCCTTAGCCCTTCCAAATAAAAGACAATTATCAGCAAAAAATAAATGGTTCACTCGAGTTCCTCCTCTTGCCACAGTTACACCCCTTGTATCTCTTTTAGAATCTGAGCTATTGAGCAAAGAGCTTAAACCTTCAACACAGAGGATGAAAAGATAAGGAGACAGTGGGTCTCCTTGTCTCAAACCTCTTTGAGGAAATATTCTTTTACCTGGTCTCTCATTGATGAGCACTGAGTAACTCATTGTTTTGATACAACTCATAACCAAGTCTATCCACTTCTTACACAGTCCCAATTTAATCATAACTTCCTCCAAGTAAATCCATTCAATTCTATCATAAGCATTCGACATGTCGAGCTTGATAACCATACTCCCTTCTCTACCTTTCTACCTTGCCTTCATAGTATGCAACACCTCATAAGCCACCATTATATTATCAGTAATTAACCTCCCCAGGATAAAAGCACTCTGGTTAGGAGATACCATGTATTCCAGAACTTTTTTAAATTTGTTAGCTAGGACTTTTGACATTATCTTATAAGCCACATTACATAAACTTATAGGTCTAAAATCACTAGCTAATCTAGGTTCCTTCACCTTGGGGATAAGAGCAATGTAAGTGTAATTCACCAAAGAGTTCTTGGAGTTACCATTCAGCCATGTCAAAACAGTTTTACACACATCATCTCCCACTATGTGCCAATGTTTTTGATAGAAGCAAGCTCCAAATCCGTCTCGGCCAGGTGATTTCAAAGGTGCCATCTGGTTTATTGCTTCCTCAACCTCAACTCTTGTAAAAGTTCTGGTTAAGTTTACATTCATCTCATTTGAAACTCGTGGCACCAAGTTCTTCAAGCAATCTATAATCTCAACCTTACTAGGTCCTGAAGAAGTAAACAACTTCTTAAAATATCCATTTAAAGCCCCCTCCAGTTCAATTGGACTCGATAACCTTCTATCCTCCTCATCATAGAGAACTTTTATAGCATTCTTTCTTCTTCTTTGATTAGCACAATTGTGAAAGAACTTTGTATTTCTGTCACTTAGCTGGTACCAGATCAGTTTTGCTCTTTGTTTCCATTTCAAGTCTTCTTTCTCGAGCATCTCCCCAATCTCTCTTTGTATTCTTTTAATCTCTTCTATATTATGCATTCCTTCCATTTCTTGTAAATGTTTCAATCTTTCTGATTTTTCTCTCAGAGACTTCCCCTTCTCACCATCTCACCATCTCGCTGTTTACTCCATCTCATCAATGCTCCCTTACTTTCTTCCAGCAAACAATTCAGCCTCTTTACATTGCCCCTCTGCCATACCTTTTTAATCACCTCCTCACATTCCTCTTCAAGAGCCCATTTTGCTTCATATCTAAAAATCCTGTGATTCTTCCACTCTTGATTCTCTAACTGGTTCATAAATAGCAGTAGAGGTCTGTTGTCAAAACTTCTATCTACAAGAACTCATCCTCATGCTTATTGCTCCACAAAAGTGGAGTTTGAATGAAGATGATCTGCTTTCTTTGTGGGAGATGTTGGTTGACAAGGTGGGTAAGACTGAGATGGGAGATATAGCTTCTGTCATGAGATGTATATGGCAAAGGAGGAATGAATTCATCTTTGAAGGAATCTTCAAAAGCCCACGTCAAGTGTTAAGGACTGCTAAGGAAGGACTTAATGAGTTTCTTTTGGCACAACAGAAAAGTATTGTTAGAGCTGGCAACAGTATAGAAATAAGGAACCAAGTATGGAAGAAACCATGAGAGAGTTTTGTTAAGGCCAACTAGGATGCTGCAGTGGATTAAAAAGAAAGGAAGATGGAAATCGGGATTATCATCAGAGATGAAGATGGGGAAGTTTTGGTTGTAGTTGAGGCCAACAGAGAAATGTAGATCAACCAGAAGTTGCTGAAAGCTATGCCTTGTGGAAGGCGATGGAAGTAGACTTGAATATGGAAAGAGTGATCTTTGAAGGTGATGCCCAGCTGATAGTCAAGGCAGTTAATAACCAGGAAAAAGATAGGTCTATATTTGGGAGTATCGTGGAAGCTAGCAAGAAGTTAATCAGATCATGAAAAGATTGGAGTGTTGAATTCGTGTACAAGAATGCAAACGAGGCAGCACATACTTTAGCAAATGAAGCATTACGTTTAGACACAAAAATTGTGTGGATAGAGGAGACACTAAATTGTATTAGAAATATTACTGAGAAAGAGAGAACTTGTAAGGAGGGATCTTGTTTATATCAATAAAGATTATAGAGGTTATTCAAAGAATAAAAAATGAAAGAGTAAAAGGTGTTGTGTGTCGGTAAATAAGGCTGCGTTTGGGTAACGAAAATACCTCATCACTTTTCAAGTATTCTCGTACTATTAGAAATACTCTACATGTCAAACAACTTAAAATACTCTCAATAGGACCCACAAACTCACTTCAATCTCTACTCATAACTATTCACAAACATTCTATAATATTTATTATTATATATAAATAAAAATAAAATCAAATCACTATAATATATAATAAAAAATAAAATCACTATAATATATAATAAAAAATAAAATCACTATAATATTTATCACTATTATATATAAATAAAAAATAAAATCACTATAATATATAATAAAAAATAAAATCATTATAATATTTATCACTATTATATATAAATAAAAAAATAAAATCATTATAATATATAAATAAAACATAAAATCACTATAACATATAAATAAAAAATAAAATGACTATTATATATAAATAAAAAATAAAATCACTATTATATATAAATAAAAAATAAAATCACTATAATATATAAATAAAAAATAAAATCACTATAATATTTATTACTATTATATATATGAAAATAAAATTATTATAATATTTATCACTATTATATATAAATTAAAAATAAAATCATCATAATATTTATCATTATTATATATAAAAATAAAATAAAATCACTATAATATTTATTAATATTAAAAAATCACTATAATAAAATCACTATAATATTTATAAGATCCACATATTTTTCAGTTATATATCTAAAAGTCAATAACTTAATATATTTCACACATCTAAACAACTCAAAATACTTTTAATAAAACTTACAATCTCATTCTAATCTCTATTCATAATTATTCATAAATATTTTTAACAGATCTTAAATATTCTCACTGTCCAAACGTTCCTAAGTACTAAAACCCAGCGTCCAGAACACTCTCACGCACAGTCGCACGAAGAACCAATGCTCCTCAACCCACCAAAATCAATCCAGAAAAAAAAGTAATTTTTCCAAATGACTTGCGTTACAAGGAAACTTCCGAGTCCCCTTCACATAAGAATACGCCCGCCAGAGCACCACCACAACTCCCATATCACTTTCTTCTTTGACCAAGCCACCACTCCCAGTCTCCCTCTCCCTCTCCCTCTCTCTCTCTCTCTCTCTCTCTCTCTCTCTCTCATCCGAAATCCTATTATGTAGAATTTGTTTCTCTTTTTCGAGATCCCAATTCTCATTCCTTCCAGAAATACGATAAAGATCCTTTTTTTTTTTGTTAAAGGTTTTGCTTTGGGTACCTGTTTAAGTAGCGAGGGTTTTTGTTTTCTGGGAAGCGATGAAGATGCTATCGGAGTCGTGTTTGAGGGACGATGTGTGGCCTCCGGGGTTTCGGTTTCACCCAACGGACGAGGAGCTTGTCCTGTACTATCTGAAGAGGAAGATCTGTGGAAGAAGGCTCAAGCTCGATATCATCGCCGCAATAGATGTCTACAAGTGGGACCCTGAGGAACTGCCTGGTATCGCTTCTGTTTTTCTGTTTTCTGTAATCTTGTTGGGGGGTTTTTGGGATTTTTTGAAACGTTGACTTGGTATGTTGCAGAATTGGATCTTTTTTTGGGTTTTATTTTTAATTTTTTGTGTGCGTTTTGGATTGCGTTTGGTGCGATTGGACCGTGTGGATTATTGGATTCGAGTCAAGGTCTTGTTTGGTTTGATTGATTGGGCTTGATGAGTTAGGGTCGATGGAGGTGAGTTGGGGTTTCGGTCAAAGCTTCGCATTGGTTTTAATAATTTTTGTAAAACTGGTTCGCTGCTTAGAATTTATCTGGGTTCAATTTTGAAGCTTGGTTTTGGTTGGGTTTCGTTCGAAGTTTCGTTGGTTTATTGGTTTTGGTTTGACACGAATGTTGTTTGGTTGACTATATCTTGTTTTCCTGGTTTTGTTATGCAATTATTTCTTTTTAGTTTGCTTATATCTGATACTAATCCTAATAAATCAATTAAAACTTTTCCTGGATTGTTAGCAAATATCTGATTCGGGCTGATCTATATCTGTGTTTTGGCTGTTTGACATTATGTATCGATTGGTTTGCAACTAGGGTTTGAAGTCGTTAGTGGGGTTGTATTTATTTATTATTATTATTATTATTATTATTATTATTATTATTATTATTACTGTTTTGCAGCTAAATGTAGAAAATTTAATTCATTGTTAGGATTAGTATCAGAAGGGGTTTGTTGATAAATTTGTCTTGGGGGTGCTATAGTCTTGCTTACCGTGGCAACATCTTGTTTTTTTACCAGAATTCGTTTAGATACATCGAGTTACTCTTTGGTTCTTTTTTTGGGTGTACTATAATATTGTTTTTTAATAAGAGTAACGCTGGGCGTGCCGCTAGGCAAAACTCATTTATTTTATATTTTTCTTTTTTTCTTTTCACATTTTTGTAACATCTTTAAACATTTCTAAAAAATAAAAAAACATATATCAATTACACTCGTTTGTTTTTAGAAAACTTCTCAACTCATCTCATCTCTTCTAATCATTACAACTTTTCCAAATTTCTATACAAAATAAAATAAACAATTCAATTTTGTTAAATTTCAAAACAGAAATAATATTAAAAAAATATATTCTAACAATATTTTATTCAACTTTTTTCTCAACTCATCTCATCTGTGAAAACAAACGAGGCTAAATATAGTCACTTCCTTAATCAGTAAGTAAAAAAGAAAATTAAAAAAATTAAATACATGAGCAGTCAAAATGAGAAGGCAAATTATCATTATTCTTTTAATAAATAGAATAACCTAGGCTCGGTTTTAAAATAATTTGATTTAGGTTATCTAGATAGTCAATGCAAGGGAATTGGTGAGGTTTACAGGTATTTTGTTTTTTGTTTTTATGTCTGTAATTGTTGATTCTTGAATCTACTTTTTCAAGATCCTAGAAAGTGGACTTGAAAGTTCTAGACGGAAGTTATCTTTGTTGGGTTTAACTACTTTCTAGCTTTGTCTCTTTGGGTTGATTGAATTTCAGGTTTCTGATTGAACATGATTTGCAGGGCAATGTAAACTGAAAACTGGAGATAGGCAGTGGTTCTTTTTCAGTCCAAGAGATAGAAAGTATCCAAATGGAGGAAGGTCAAATAGGGCAACCAGACATGGATATTGGAAAGCAACAGGAAAGGATCGTAACATTACATGCAACTCTCGGACAGTTGGAGTGAAGAAGACCCTAGTTTTCTATGGAGGGCGTGCACCTAATGGGGAGCGCACCGACTGGGTGATGCATGAGTATACCGTGGATGAGGAGGAGCTTAAGAGATGCCAGAATGTACAGGTATTACCTTGAGTGACATAACCTTAGCAAGTTTCTACTCTTTGACTGCTGTTAACTGAAATTGGATGCTTTCTATATTTCAGGAGTATTATGCACTCTACAAGCTTTATAAAAAAAGTGGACCTGGTCCTAAAAATGGTGAGCAATATGGGGCGCCATTTAAGGAAGAAGAATGGGCTGATGATGACTGCCCAGATTTTAACAACTCTGCTGCTACTGCTAGGGATATCTCAGTAAAGCAACTAAACGAGGTTAATTCTGTCACTGATGTGAGAGTCAATAATCAAGTCCAGCTTACATTTGACGAAATTGAGGAGATTATGAAGCAAATTGAAGATGAGACTGAGTTCCACCCGCCACAAATCAATGATCATGCTCACACCCTATCCCAGGTATATGCTCTGCCGTCCTTTCTCTTTCGACATTCTCTCTTTGCTGTAGCTGTATTCTTCATTATAATTTTTTTCCCTCTGGATTTTTATTCAAAGGTGACATCACTGCTTGTTATAATCATTGTATTCTGACGTGGAATATTTTCACAACTAGGTGAACTGCGTCTGATTTTTCAGAAATAAAGGTCTAGAAGTAAATGTATCTGTGCAGCCTGCTTGGTATCAGCAAATTGTGTAATTTTTACACACTAGTAGTATTCATTGCCCCCATTTACAAACAAAGTATTTATTAACTCCTAGAGAAACCTGCCTAATAGAGTTTTTGAGCAAGAAACATCATACTTTGTTATGTTCCTTCTTGCATTTTGTTGTATTCTGTGGCAACTGGTCTCGAGGAAATGGCATTTAACAACACAACACACACACACAATGAACTAGTCGTGGGGTTAGGTAAAATTTTGTGTGAATTGTATCATTTCACTGTATTGCCTGAGCTAATGTGTTGTGGAACACATACTGATTTTTATGATTTCATTATATAGGTTGGCGAAGAAGAAACACTGAGTGCTATGGTGGATCCATCCTCCAGGGAAGTTATAACTCCTCCTGAACATAGCAGAGCATTGCACCCAAGTGGTCAGCTGTACGATATCCAGGCCAGCTTTGGCTACTCACAGTCAGCTACTTCTCAATTGCAATTGCAAGAGACATCGGAGGTTACATCAGCTCCTATTCTTCAACAAGATGAACCTCTCTTAAATAATCTGGAGGAATTTCTGGAAATTGATGATCTCAGTGGTCCCCAACCTCGTTTTGAGTCTTTTGACAACAAAGCTATGGAGAACTTCCTGTTTGAGGAGGCTGATGGATTGAGCGAGTTTGACCTGTTCTATGATGCGCCCATGCTTATTCATGAAATGGGGCCATTTAATCAGGAAATAGTTGCAGATCCATATATAAATATCATGGAGAATAACACAATAAACCAATCTGATTTTCAGCTTCAATACAATCTAGAAGGCACTGGTCAGATTGACAATCAGCCATGGACACATGATCAAAGAAGAAACTTCCTTACTTATGCAGAATCAACTCTGGGTTCCTTTTCTCTACCACCCTCTGGTAAGTAAACATGAAGGGATTGAGTGCCTGCACTTTTTTGCTTGGCTATCAATTTTCCTTTTCTTACGGAACTGTCTTTGATTTGGATAAAGTTGCTGGCTTCATTTGCCCATCCAAGCAGAGCTCTTGTTCAGATGCCATCATACGCATGGCAAGAAACTGATGTGAAATAGCGAGCCAGCTTCAAGGGCTCTTCTAAACAAGTATTTTTGTTGTGCATCATAAACCTAACGAGTAGAAAAAGATTAACTTTTTCTATTTCCTTTTGGGGAAAAAAAATTGAAGTTTAAGCATGTTTTAAGGGATGTGTCTGTTATGATTTAGACATCTGTTAATATTGTGATTTTCGGTCTTGTTTAGGCGTTGCGCATGAATCTACAAACATTCCTACTCAAGAAAATCAAAATCAAATAGGCTATGAGGATGGTGGTGCTGCTAGTCGGTTCTCTTCTGCACTGTGGGCATTTGTGGAGTCAATACCTACTACTCCTGCATCAGCTGCAGATAATACTTTGGTAAATCGGGCTTTCAACCGAATGTCTAGCTTTAGTCGGGTTAGAGTGAATCTCAAAAACACAAATGTTTCTGCTGGAAGTGGTGCTGAAACTATAAGAACAGGTAATAGCAAGGGATTGTTGTACATTTCAGTTATTGGAGTGGTCTGTGCCATTTTGTGGGCGCTGATTAGTACTGTGAGAGTGCTGGGGGCACGTATATCCTCCTGAATATATATAATAACATGAAGTTTTCTGCTGTATTTATTCCAAATATCGCTGGAATTAGTAGAAATGCTCAACATGTTAACTGAGGAGTTCATATCTCTGTGAATTTCTAATGTAAAGGGTGCAGTTTTTCTTACAATGTTGGAAGGAAATATATCTAAAATTTTTGTGGAAATCTCATTTCTCGTTCCCAAACCATCATACATTCTTTTTTGGATTTCATCTCAAAACTAACAAAATTATTGATCTACTCTTCAAATTATCATGTTTTTGTAAATTTACCGTCCAAGCTACTAAAATCCTCAACTATTCCACCGTTTTTTATTTATTTTATACCCTACATCCCAGAAGGACAGCGGATACTTGTGGTCACCCAGTTTTCTTCTCTTTTGTTACTTTTCACATTGTCTTTGTTATTTATTACTTATAATTTCTAGTAATTTTATTCTAGTTTCCTAACTACCTGGTTTTGTTTTTACAGTGAAGATATTTTATCAATTTATTTGAAGAAAATCTAGGATTTTACGGGGGTTTGGATTGAAAAAATGTGGTGATATATAGGGGTACAACTACAAGTTATTTGTTTTAGAAATCTTGATGCAATTTGAAAAATAAAACGCTAAAATGACTTTTTTTTTTTAAGAGAGAATCTTTTGAGCGGTAAGTCTGATGTTGGGCTAAAAGCAGCCTCCAATAGACCAAGGTCATGTAGCCCACCCATTACACGAGGAATGGGACGCACTACACCGAAGCAGAATGATTTCACCTCGAAAACAACTTCAGATCCTCACCCTCGTCTGAATCGTCTCTCTCAATTTCTACTAGGTCATCTCTCTCTCTTGAAGCAAACTTCAATTCCTCACCCTCCTCTCTCTCTCTCTCTCTCTCTCTCTCTCTCTCATCAAATCCGCAAATATTTGACTGGGCAAAAACAATCCCTCTTGCTCACCCTCATCGAAAACTTCAGTTCCTCACCCTCCTCCCTCGCCCTCATCTGAGTCGTCTCTCTCTCTCATCAAAGGGCAATCCCTCTTGCTCGTCTCTGTCTCCGTCTCTGTTATGAACCTACTAGGTAGAATTTACCCTTAAAAATTAACTTACAAGGAAATGGTGCTTAGGGGCTTATAAACTATCAACCAATCTCATACTTAGTCGATGTGGGATCGTAACAACCACCACGCTCTGCACACGGGCTGTCTGTGCGTTAGGTCTTTTCCTAGCTTCGGGCGAACACTGCCATGCCGGCATCATCCCTTGTGCCGCACAATTACAACCGTCGCAACATGACCTTAGACGTGGGGTGGCTCTGATACCATTTGTTATGATCCCACTAGGTAGAACTCACCTTTGAAAACTAGCTTACAAGGGAATGGTGCCTAGGGGCTTATAAACCATCAACCAATCACATATTTAGTCGATGTGGGATCGTAGCAGTCTCTCATCAAATCCGCCGCCATGAAAATGCGGTGAACGCATCGACATCGACGTCATCAACTTCCCTCCCCCCTCAATGCCATGAACTTTAGATTGGGTGTCGACGCCGCGTTCTATGGTCATTGACACCGGATTCCCAGATCCCATCGAAGCCAGCCTTGGTGGTACGTTTTGCCATGGATTTTCTTCGCTTTAATTTTACCCTAGAACTCTAGAAATTTCATCGGATTTTTTATCTATCATGGGTTTCGGTTTGGACTGTGTGTTGGTTTTTAATTCTGCTTGTTTTTGGTGTGGAGGGAAGTGACCTTGGATTATTGCTTGAAATCGGCTTGGATGAAATAACCCTGATGTATGGTGTGTGTTATGAACCTTCTTAAAAATCTAGTTCTAATATGGAATGTAGATGCAATATTGTATTAAGGGAACCAACGAAATGTAATGAAAGAATTCGGTAATGAAATAAGATCAAGGCAGAGAATGTGTTTGATAAATTTCCTCAAAGACTCATACGTGTTTTAAGTTTTTATCTATCATGGGTTTCGGTTTGGACTATGTTTTGAGTTTCTGTTTCAATGGTAAAAGGAAATTAAGACTATGTTTTGAGAATATTTGTAACATGCTTATAACATTTTTTATCTATATTTCAGTAAATGAATAGTTCAAGTTCTAATTCCAATTCAAGTTCTTGGACTGCAAGAAGGAAAGACGTGGCTAGTTTTGAGAGACCTTTTTACTACTGTGGCATTACATCGAAGCTACACATTTCTGGCAAAGATACTAGTTTTGGTAGAAGATTTTATAATTGTCCCAACTATAAGAGCAACAAACAATATGGCTTTTTTGAATGGATTGATCTTCAAATTGAACAAAACACATGCTGCAAAATGACGTTGGAGTTAGCTCAACGAAGAAACGATAGGATACATGATGAACATGTAAAGATCGAACAAGCCAAATTACAAGCCATGGAGAAGAAGTATAAGGGAGCCTTGAAAGCATTGTTCTTGTCATGGCTGCTTTTTATTGTGATTTTTACTGTAAGTTTTATGTATTTGAGAAAAAATAATGTATGTCAATCATTGCTAAGACTCATGTAATCATTAAGTTACTTTTTTTAATGTTTAGAGCACTTTTGACGTAGTCATTGCTATAAGTTGTAATGTTTTTAACAATGGAGATGTCGTTTTCTAGCTCCACAAGTTGAATGCATTTTCTATTGTGATGCCAATTTCTAGCTCATTGGAAGACAATGGCAATCTCTTTTGCAATTCATTTGACAGGTGCCTTTCTGCTATGTGTTTGTAATGAATTATAAGTAATATTTCTATTTTATTTTCTGGTGTTTGTGTTTATGTGCATGTGTATGTTGTTTACGAGGGCAAAGGCCAATGTTAACTGATCCCATCCCCAAAAACAAAAGGTATACTAAGGTTTAAAATGCATGAAAACCAGTGAGTGAGTTTACTATATTTACCTGTGTTTTCAAACATTATATGAATCCTTAGTGCTTTCTATTTGCTATGATTGATATTTCGGAATGAAGATTTGTTCCATACTAATGAAATAAAACAAGGTTCAAAACCTTTACTTATAATTCAGTGGAAAATAGAACACCTAATACAAATAAAGATTTCAATGAACTTGGAGGGCGAATTATGCATCATCTGGTCACATAATTGGCATACAGTTTTTACTAACAACAAAAAAACATTACCTAGTCAATAAATGCTCCTTATCAATATCACCACATCCCTACCAAATGAAGTTCCAAATCCACTCCATGTAATCTATTAAAGAAAATATAGCCTAGTCATTGCTAAAAAGTTACATGAAATCTCATTCACTACACAATATAAAAAATATAAAATTGAATTCATTCTATAAAAATACCAAGTTTCCTAAAATCACCAATAAGTTATATAAAATCTCATTCACTCCACAATATCACAAAATAAGTTGACAAGCAATACCTTCTTCTTCATTCACTATAACATAAGCCAAAACTCATCCAGAATGCAAGAGCTTCACCATTTCACCCCAATGATCATTCACTGTAACATAAAAATAAAATCAATTATAGTTGTTAAAAAATTATTATTGTAACATAAAAATGAAGTCAATACAAATATCACATAAAATGTACATCTAAAGTAAAACTAAAGATCTAAGTTCTGAGATATGTTGTCAGTCGCATGCTCAAAATCCCTACAACAAAACACAAGAAATAAGTTCTTAGATTAAAATGTATAAAACTAAAAAAAATTGTATTGATTGTATACCTCATTGAAGGACAGTTATTCTTAGCATATCTATCGTTCTTGCAAATGTTACAATGTCTTTTCTTTACTGGTTAAGTCTCTTTTGGTCATCCTTTTGTTGGCACCCGTGAAGGATTTTGTATTGTTTGTGAAAAATTTGATACAATCTGACTTCTGAACATTGCAGAATCATTGGTTGACTGATCTCCACCTTCTAAATTTTTTCCTGAATATCTTCAATTAAAAGCAACTTTTTGTGAACCTTGTCTAAGGCAAGAGAGAGGAGGTTGAATTTTTGTATTGACTGTGACCCAAGTTCTGAAATCTCGTAAAATTGCATCATTAACTTACTCTTTCTCATAGTAGGATCATCTTGTGTTGTTACATGTGCTTTAGAAGTTGGTATTTCGAGAATGCCTCAACTCTTAGCATTGACTGTTATTCTCTTTAGAATATAATGTTGTAGCAATATATCTAACTTGGATTTCTTGCCAAAAACATATAGAGTATGCCTATAAATAATTCTCATAAACTCATACATGTGGCATGTGCATGTCGCATTATCTTGTCTACTCTCTAATGTCACATAATAGATAAGGGTTTCTTTGCCACGAGGTGTCACTCCATATGTCTTAATTTCACCATCCCTTTGAAATTTGGTTGACTTGTATCGTTGGCTATTGAAAAACTCATCTTAAAAAATTATAAAAGACTTCCTCGTATAGACTAAGGTTGCCTCTTCTTCAATTTTATGACACGTTTTCAATATTGCTCGCATAGATTTTGTTCGCATATCATTTTCTTTCTCTTTAAATTAATGTGCATCTAAGACTTTCTCATATTGATGCACAAAGTCACTCAACATAGTGCTTGAATGAACATAATCATTAAAAAACTTGTTCATGCTTTCACTCATTCGAGTTGTTGACATTCCAGCACAAAATGTGCGTCACAAGTAAGCTGGAACCCACATATCTCGTCGGTTGTAAAGATTTTGCAGCCAAGTGTTATCTACTAGCCCATACTTGACCAATATTGAACTTCATTATTCTTCAACTCATCAGCTGTGATCATGTGATGGATACAATGATGAAAATATTTTTGAAAATTTGTTATATACATGAGCTAAATGTTCTGGAAAGTTTTGTAAAATATGCCACTAGCACAACATATGAGTTGTATTTGGGAGTACCTCAGCAATGGCCTTTGCCATCGCCTTGTCGTTATCAGTAATTATAGTTTCAGGAGCCTTCTCAAGCATTGCCTTTTGCCATGTTCTCAATAATCATGTTTCTGCTGTTTCATTAACCAATAAGACACAACCAAACATTATGGTTTGGTGGTGATGGTTAACTCCAGAAAATGACATAAATGACATCCTATAGATGTTTGTTAAATATGTGGCATCAAAAGTCACAATATCCCAAAAGTATTGGTATGCAACCCTTAACCTTGCATCTGTCCAAAAACAACTTCTCATACACTCATTCTCATCAACTTGCATGGAGTACACAAATCAAGATTTTTTACATTGTCTATCAAGAAAGTAAGCATATAACCTTTGTGTATCTCACTCTTCAAATAATTTTCTTCTTTTGTTTCACAAGAAATTTTCCACATTCTTGCCAATGCAACCAACGTTAAAGTCACCACCTAATTCTTTACTTAGCACTGACATTATCTTCCTTGTCGGTACACCAAACTCATTCAAAATGAGAATAAGCTTCTTTTGAGCTTGTGTCACTCCTCTATATCCATGGAGCAAACTAGTACTTCTTGGTGTGAGTAGCTCATGGTTATGTTCACTCACAAATTTGGATATTGTCCACTGTTCACCGTCTTTCCTTATTGACATTATTGCTTTACATCCAATTTTTGTCTAAGTAGGTTCGGGAATTGTTCGTTCCTTTTGTTTGTTACTTTCATGCCGAAATCATTTTCTTGAGCAAACATAGTCTATCGCAATTAGTTTTTTCTCTTCTTTTGACAATCTCGTATGGTTGGTTCGCATTAAAAAACATCTTCATTTTACATATGCTTTGTAAAATGCATGAACGTCTTTTATGTTATCAAATGTCATACCAATAAATGGCTCTTCAAGACCACTATTGGGAAAGGAAATCACATTCACATTACTTTCTTCTTTCACAATTTCAGTCTCATTTTCATCACGTTCTTCTTCCACAATTTCATCCTCAACACCTACATCTCCAACTTCTGGATAATTTCTACTCATCGTTATCCCAATTTCATCACTATCCCAACTCGATATACGATCCTTCAATACAAATTAAAATTACTTTCAATACTTGCCAACCATTCTAATTTTATTAATTGTGATATGATGCTTTTCTAATATAGTCGTAATGTTTTAGTTCTATTCAAAGCAATTCAAAGAATTGTCTTTCAGGCTTGTATGAAATTCAAGCTCCACAATTCAACAAAAGCAATAATTACTGGTAAAATACACTATCAAAGAACTTCAATTTTTTCAGGTGATTTCCAAAAAATGAGACAAAAAAATGGCACCAGGTTTTGCAGTTTTTTGTACCTCTGGCACAAGTTTAAAGATGACACAGACAAAAAAAAAAAAATGTGACTCTAATCAAATTTAAGCATGAATGTACTGAAGAATATATAAACCTCATCACTATAAACAACTTCCCTGGACTCATTTTGGGAAAAGGTTAAACAATGCATCTTCAAAAAAACAAACCATGGAGGACAACGGTGGTGCTTGCGTCAGACTGCGTGGTGGCTGACTGCCCTGCGTGAAACTGGTTGGCTTTGGATTGGGTGGCTGTGTCGGGCTGCCTGGCGTCGGACTGGTTGGTGGCGGTGGGCTAGTTGGTGGTGGCGACTGGTGGAGAAATTCTGGTGGGTAAGACACAGCGGGTGTGTACGATGGCTTTTGGTTTGTGGATAAGGCTCTGCGTTGGGCTATTGGTGAAATGTTAGAGTGACAAAATGTTTAGGGTATTTTAGAAAAAAATCTGATGGAATGGTCCTTATAGAACTTTTTACTACATTACTGATGTGACAGTTGTCTATTGGATGCTGGTTTTACCTAAAAAATAGATGATACCGCTCCAAAGTGAAACTGTTTTTTAATGTCAAAAGTATGTATAACTAGAAACGGGTTGTAGATTGTTGCTCCTGCCAAAACAAAAATAAAGACATGAGTTTTATTTTGATTATTCATCCTCACCACCGATCATATCTATATGGATTTTAGATAAGGGTACTGCTACACCCACTGAGAGTGTGTCTAAAAAAAAGTCACTTGTAGTGCAATTTTTTTAAACCCTTTAAACATTTAAAAAAAATAAAAAAACTCATTAAAAAAAATACTTCCTTAACTATTAAATAAAAAAAAAACAATCGATAGATTTTATCGGTGATATTTCTCGGTGGGAATATGTAACCTATTATTGTATTGTGAGGTGACAAGAGTATTGTGGGATGCGATCTTTAGAAGAGTCGGCGTCGCTTGGGTAATGCCATTGAGGGTGGTAGATTTATTGGCCTGTTGGAAAAAGGTTCAAAGCTGTCCTCAAGTGACAGTAGTGTGGAAGATGATTCTGTTGTGCATCATGTGGTGTATTTGGTTGGAAAGAAATGAACGGTGCTTTGAAGATAGGGAGCGTACAATGGCAGAACTTCAGAATTTTTTTGTACACACTTTAATGCTTTGGTTTTCAGCCCTTGTGCTTAATGGATACAATGCTCATGACTTATTGTCCTTAATCAATCGATCTTAGAATTTATTTAGGTGCTCTTTTGTATACCTCATGTGTACACGGGTTATGCCTATTTCATTCGTATCAATAAAATTTACTCTTATTAAAAAAAAATTATACAAAGCACAAAAACTGGGAGTAAGCAACATATGCTGGCGAAGAACATAGAAAAAGAACACACATCATGATGAAAGAATGCAAAATTAATATTTTATTTATTGACCTAAAATAGGTGTGTGTGTGTGCGCGCGCGCATGCGTGTATATATATATATATATAATGCCTCTTCGTACTCGAGAGGATGGGTATTTTTTTTTCTTTTTTTTTTTTCAATGAGGATGGGTATTGAATACAAGGAACTCAAATTCGACTATTTATAAATTAGCTCGTTTGGATACAAAAGCACTCTCAACCCATCTAATCTCATCTCATCTCATCTCATCTCATCATTATAATTTTTTCAAATTTCCATACAAAATATAATTAACAATTCAACTTTTACAAATCTCAAAACAATAATAATATTAAAAAATAAAATTCTAACAATATTTTATTGAACTCATTTTAAACTATCTCATCGCATTTAATTCCACTATCCAAACGAGCCCTAAATGTTGTGACTAAATTAATATTTCTTTTTTTTTTCTTAAGTAACTTCATTTATAAAAACAAGAGTTTAATACAGAAAACTAACATATATGACAAGAGTTTAAAAAAAAAATTAATATTTCAATTAATTGGATCAACATATTTTACAATTCATAAGATATAAAGCATGACAATGATTTCTTTTTTCCTAAGCAAGTTTCATTGAAATAAACTGGAAATACATAGTCTAGTTACATATTACACAAGATCAGAACTAGTGGGAGGGTTCTTCCCACTATGGAAATCTAACAAGCATTGAGGGATGCTAATGAGGGGTATGCTTCCATAAAGGTTATTTGAGGCCACCCATTTCGCAATGTTATGCGCATATCGATTTTTAGATCGATAAAATTTTTTAACTTGCCACTCTTCAAAGCTGCTTAATAGATGGTTAATGTCATTGATGATGGAATTCATTTTCCAGCCTATGGGCTGTTTTGCTATTGATATTGTCATAACTACTTGCTTTGAGTCCCCTCGGATGAGGATCTTTCCCAAGTTCCGTGCTTTGGCTTCATGGATGGCTGTGAGTGCTGTAGTGGCTTCTCCAATGTTTGAGTTATTACTTTGAAGAAAGGTTGTTTAGACAAACACTGGAGTCCCATTTTCAGACTTGCAAATTGCTGCTGTACTGCCATGACTTCGGACTACTACATCGAAATCCAGTGTATGAAATTCGTCTATAGGCTACAGGGTTATGAGTTATTCCTGATGATGTTTAACTTTCCAAGCATTTGCATGCTCTTTGAATGTTTGTGAGACTTTGGTTATGAACATTTCAATGGAAGGGCTATTGAGTTGTGAATGACTTGGTTTCTTAAGAACCATAGATTGTCCATTGCCAGAGTCGCAAAGAGTTGGAATTGTTGAGCTTCTTGTTCTTGGATGGTCAGTTCTGTTTCTGGGTTAATGATGATTTTGATCCAAGCGGTCATGGGTTGTTGGGCAAAAAGGGCTGTGTTAACGGGCCAATTTGATTGTCTCCACAGAATTTTTGAGAATTGGCAGTTTAGGAACAAATGAGTAAGATTCTCCTCTTCAGTATTGCATAGAGGATAGAGGGTTTTGGTCTGTTTCAAGGGTTAAGAATCTGTTTAAGTTTACTCTGGTGGGCAATATGTTATGAATGATTTCCTAGAGAAAGAGTTTTAGTCTATCTTGCATTTTTAATTTCCAGAGTTTCTTCCATATATCACCAGTGTTTGGAACTTGGTTGTTTCTTTGATTGTTCACCAATGCTGCATAAGCTGATTTTACCGAGGAATTTTTAATTTTTTGGTGTATCCATTTGATCTTATCCTCTATGACTGTGTAGTTGTAGTTTGAGAGGGAAAATTGTTAGATTTCGTTGATTGTTTCTATAGAGAAAAGAGCCTAGAGGAGAATTGAGTTCCACCTTCTTGGTTGTTCTAGGGTCAATTCAACAACTTTCAGATTTTGTTCCATGATTGGGTTGTTCGGATTTGTTGTGGTCTGAAATTTTGAAGTGTGGGAATCCAAGGGTCAAGCCAAATCTTGGATGTGGTGCCATTGTTTATTTGGTAGCAGACATTATTTTTATCAGGTCTCTTTGTTTTAGTAGTCATTTCCAAAACCACAAGTCTGTTGGTTTGGTATTGTGTTCAAAGAAAGTGCTGCTTTTCAGATATTTATTAGGAGGAGTGTCTTCCACAGGCTTGCAGATGGAGATCCAAGACTGTAACACCCCGTATTTTAATGTATTTTTAATTGAAAGATTATTTGTTATTAATTTAAAAATTTATTCTCTTATTTTAAAATTGGTTGGTTTTTTTAGTGGATTTATTTTTATGATTTTAATTTTGTGAAAATGATTTTGAAGTGCTTTCTTATAATTGATTATTGTAATACATTTAAATTATTTTTCATATTTAATTAACTTATTGTTGGGTTTAATTATTTATTTTCATTTTAATCATTACGTTTGAATTATTTTATTTTACTTGCTGTTTAAAATCGTTTCCGTTGGATCATTTTTGTGATTCAAGATATGAGGATTGGACCTCATTTCTTTCCCTACATTTTCTCTTTCCTTTTTTCTTTTTCTTCTTTTCTTCTTTTCCTTTCTTTCTTTTTCTTTTTCTTCCCTGGCTTCTCCCGCGCGCTACCTCTCTCTTTTCTCTCCCGTGCGTCAATCTCTTCTCCCCCAGCCCCGCCGCCTAGCGTCGCCGTGTGCGACACCGCCCACCCCTTCAGCTTCCCCACCGGCCGACGACCCCACCCCTCCATTTCCAGCCCTCCTCGCGCCGCCGTTAACCACCACGAGCTTCACCAAGCCGCGGCACTCTTTGCGCCTCCGTCGCGCCACCTCCGGCCACCATCTTTTCACCACATCATTCTCGACCTCCTAGCAATCCAATGGACCCAACCCCACCTCCGATCTGTCACCGGTGAAGCCCCACCATCAATCTTTCCGTTTTGGATATTTTAGCCTTCGACCGCCCTCTACGTCGCCACCCACTGCCAATCACCATCACCACTAGTTTCACCGACATCTCTAAGCCCTACCCTATCAATCTTGGGTCTTTATTTACACCTGTTCAAAAGTGGATTTTTATGACCCACGGCCACAGTGCATTTGGCACTATTTTGTTGCTGCGTTGCCGCTTCTAGCATCTCCGTGATCTTTCAAAAATTATATTATAGCATTGTAAATATTTTCCCAAAGAACTTTTGAGATTTAAATGTATTTCTACGCTAATTCATATTTACTGTGAATTGGTTGGTTGTGCCGGACTGAGTCCGAGGAGTAAGGGGGTTGGTTGAATTGGATGATGAAGTTGTTTGTGTGAGATTGGTTTATGCTATGAAATTTGTTGGCTGTTCCGGGTTTAAATACTGGTGTTTTGAGTTTGACGTTGTTCATGGTGAATATTGGTGATTTTTAAGAAGTGATGATATATTTTGGGATTATAAGGGTTTTAAGTTTTGAGATATTCAAATAGGTTATTTTAAAAGTTTAGGCTTAAATATCGAAAGTCGTGATTGATTGAAAACTTACGAAAATTATGTGATTATTTTTATAGGTGACGATTTATATTCGACTCGACATTTTTGTGAAAAATTCTGAAAAGCTAAATTGTTCAGGTAAGCGAGGTTCCTATGCTAGGTTTTATACAAGTTAATAAGACTGAGGTTGACTTTATAAAAATTTGCATATTTTGTGATGTAATGGGAACTTGGGAAAAACAAAGACCAACCTCGGTCGCTTATCTGCATTATTCATCAAATCTTTATGAAAAATGAAAAATATGTTCTGACATGCATTGTGTAGACATGAGCTAAATTCTATCATGTGTTTTCTGAAATCTGAAAAAGTGAGCGATATTGAGAATATGGAAAATTGTGCATTTATTTAGAAAGATGTTCTGGCTTTTGTTGTCAGTGTGTGTAAACTATCTGATTCTGTTTTGGTACTCTGTATTATTTTGATATAACATCTGAAAACCTTTGGCATGGTGTACTGGTATTTGTATCTGACTCTGTCTCTGCTTTGTTCTGCTCTGTTTGGGTTGGTACCAACTTCTCTGTTTCTGAGTGCACCCATTTTGGAAACAAAGTGATTTTATTGTGGTCTTTCCTGTGTGCACACTCGGGGCTCCGAGAAGAATAAATGAAAGATTTCACCTCTGTCTCTGCCTGGTTTGGCCACCGGGGTTAGTACAACCTTACAACGGGGGTGAAACATAGTCTCTGCTCTGTGTGATGCTCTGTTTTGATCTGATGATGATACTCAGTTTATGTTATGTCAAAGTATTACGGGTTTTACTTGTCTTAAAACTATCGCTCTGTTACTTTTGAAAATATGTTCTGTTATGTATTATAATTCTGGAAAATATTTTGTTTTGCATGCTATACTTTGTAAATGCTCATGTTTGCACGCTAGCATATGTCCTCTACTTACTGAGTTGTTGATAACTCACCCCCTATCTTCATAATATTTTTCAGATGATGTGGAGAGTCTAACTGAGGACCTGGATTAGATTGGTGAGCATGATTAAGCTGATGAGAGGATGTTAGAAGAAGGAATTTTGATTTCCTTTAGTTTTAATGTCTTTTAAATCTAATTATATCTTGAGCTTGGGTTTAGTAAGACTTATGAAAGTATTAGTTTGGTTTGTTATGACTACCGAGAGATTTTGGACTCCTTAGTTTATTTTGCTACTGTAATGACTTTGTAGAGTTTTCAATGTGGTTATTTAGAGTATATGAGATTGAGTTTTGCTAATAAAGTTTTGGAGTTTTATTTTAGTTGTGTTGGAAAACATGTTCTTAAGTGACAGGTAGTAATTCTCCAGGCCAACCGGGTTTGGGGTGTTACAAAGACTTTGGTGCATAAGTTTTAGAAATTTGATCTTTTGTGCCCCACCAGAATCTTCGAAACATAGTATCCATTCTGTTTGAGACAGATTTTGGCATCCACATTGTGGTCATTGCATAAGAAGGGATAGTGCTAGCAATTTTTCTGATCAGAGTGGTTCTCCCTGCTTGAGAGAGGAGTTGTGTTTTCCAACCTTGCATTCTATTTTGAATCTTTTCAAGTATGTCCTTAAAAATATTTAGCTTTGATGGTCCAATGTAGAGAGGGAGACCAAGGTATCTGAGCTTTGGAGGTGATTCTTTAAGCTAAGTATCTCTTTTATTTCTCTTTTGTTTCCAGTGGGGGTGTTGTTGCTTAAGTGAATTGAAGACTTTCCTTTGTTGATTTTTTGCCCAACCGGTAGGAGTATGTGTCTAGGCAGCAAGCAAATGTTTGGGTTGCTTGATTTGTTGCCTTTCCAAAAAGTATGAGATCATTAGCAAAGAGAATGTGTGATAAAGTTGGGCTTCTTCTTAATGGATATATGTTTTCCAAGTTCTTTTTAGTCTATTCTCTAAGAATCAATCTCAAGAGTGTTTCACTTCCTAGAATGGAAATGAAAGGTGACAATGAGTTTCCTTGTCTCAGACCTCTTGAAGGATGAAAAAAGTTAGTGGGGGTTCCATTGATGAGTATGGAGTAAGATACTGTTGTGATACATTCCTTTATCCAACTTATCCAGGTCTGGTTGAAACCAAGGACTTTGAAAATGTTAAGGAGGAAAGGTCATTCCATGAAGTTGAAGACTTTTTCCATATCAATTTTTATAGCCATGATACCCATCTTGCCTCTTTTTTTTCAAGTGGTGAAAGACTTCTTGTGCCAAAATGGTGTTCTCATGAATTAATCTACCTGACACAAATGTTCTCTGGTAAAGGGAGATGAGACTTGGAAGTAGAGTCCTAAGTTTGTTGGCCAATATTTTTGCAATGATTTTATAACAGACATTGGAGAGACTGATTGGCCGATATTGATGAACTGCATTTGGATTTTCAATTTTGGGAACAAGTGATATGTTTGTGTGGTTTATCCCTTTCAGTATTTTCCCATTAGTGAAGAACTTTTTTATAGCAGCTTGCATGTCATCTCTTGTAAGTGTCCAATGGTGCTTATAGAAGAGGCCAGTGAAACCATCTGGTCCAGGAGCTTTTGTTGAAGGTATATGTTTGATTGTTTCCAGAATTTCCTCATCAATTGGAATCTTGCAAAGGTTTTTCATTTTGCAATTCAGAAATTTTATTAGGAAAGTGTTTCAAGTTCCTCTGTGATCTCTGGATTTGAAGTTTTGTACATTTTTTGGAAGTGATCTTGGAATTTTGAAATGATGATGGTTGGATTTGAGGTCCATTGCCTATCCTCAATTATGAGATTGTCAATGTTGTTAATCTTGTGCCTTATGGAGGTAGAGGTATGGAAATATTTGGTGTTAAGGTCAGTTGTGGTTAACCATGTTATATGTGATTTTTGCCCCCATAAAGACTCCTCTCTTCTGAGTTGTTCCATAAGGTTCTCTTTTATATCTTCTTCCATTTTGGTTTAGGTTTGAGTGGGTAGATTAGTTTGAATGTCACGAGTGTATTGTTGAGATTTTTTATGATTGTTTGGATGTGACCAAAGCTAGTGACATTCCAATGTTTCAAGGCTTGTTTTGTTGCTTTTAATTTTCAGGTTAGGATGTATGCTGGTGTACCAGTAAATTATTGGTTTTGCCAAGCCTTTTTAACAACCTCAAAGCTAGAATGATCTCTTGTCCAAAACTCCTCAAATAAAGGATTTTTTTTTTCCTTTGTGGCTATTTGTTGTATCCAAGAGGATGGAGGAGTGGTCTGAAGAGATTCTGGGGAGATTTTTAATGATTGCATCAGGAAAGAGGTTGTTCCAATGAACATTTGCAACTCCACAATCAAGCTTCTCTTTGATGTTATGATGACCATGCCTGTTATTAGACCAAGTGAAATTGGGACCTGTTTGTTTAATATCTATTAGGCCTTGTTGGTCCATATAAAGCTGAAGATCTTTCGGTTTGGAGGGAGTTGCAAATGGTCTACCCCCACTTTTTTCAGATTGTTTGAAGATAGTGTTGAAGTCTCCAATTGTTATTGAAGGGCCCGGGTAGGCTTCAATGATTGTCTTGAGGAGGTTCCAGAAATGTGATTTTTTATTGTTTTTTGCTGGATAGTAAACTAAGATCAAGAGCTAGTGGTTACTGATCTGTGTTCAGATTCTGTTCTGGATAGTTGCAGTTCTTTTATGGATTCGACTTTCACATTACTGACTTAGCTAAACAACCTTAAAGGACTTCTAGATAAACTCAATATTGTTAAAGATAAAGTAAACAATTGTTTTCCATTCATTCAAATTCAAACTTATAATGATAAGATAAACTTTATCATTTAGTCATCTAATCCTAGCCAACTTTAGCATTTACAGTTGGGAATGTAAATAGGAAGGTGTTTTGGTCGATGTCTTCAATGGTTAGCCCCGGATGAAGCTCCAAATTGCTTTTATTGTCGTATGGAATGTAAACTTGTTTAGAGGCTTTGATTAAACAAGCTTACCAATAAGAGCATGGCTTGATATTTTCTCCGCTGCTTCAGTTGCTGGCTCTAGAATAATGTATTCCCAGGAAAGTGTAACAAGCTGGACCATTCTTACCGTTGGGGATTACCAGGGCGTCACCAATGGGGAAGAAGGGAGGTTGAGGATCGGGATGGTAGAAGAAAGGGGAAAATGAATCCTAGGGCTCGACGGCTGAAGATGAAGGAAGAAAGGCCATGGGCCAATTTACTGGGCTTATTTTAATTGTTTCACTTGTAGTCTTTAATTGCATTGGTTGTTTGTCTTTTATTAGAGTCTGTAAGGCCTCTGGCCCACGAGTCGGCTTATAAGCCCATTTTAGATATGTCTGTTATTTCCTTAAGTGCTACGCACAATGCATGTTAGATTTTCTCTAGAGTTTGTTATGTCAGATATAAGGAATTGTAGTGGGAGGAATCAGTATCGAATATCAATACAGAATCAATTCTCTCAAACTCTCTCTTCTCTCATCTTCTTTGGAGGTGCTCACCCTCGAAGTGGGTAAAATTCTGAATCGTTCTAACAGGCGTGTAACAGTTGGTATCAGAGCCAGGTTATTCCTTGGCATTGGCTAAACCACCATGGCTGAAGGAACTCGCATCAATCAGTTGCAGGAAAGTCTGAGTGGGCTGAAGAAGTCTACTGAATCACAGCTGCAAACATTGGAAACAGAGGTATTAGCTTTGAAACGACAATCAGATGCTGTGGTGCACCAGTTAGCAGCATTAACAGTTGAAATACAGAAGAAAAATGCAGAAAATCCTAATAGAGAGGAGTCCTCATCGGGGATGAATCGCAACAGGCAGGAAGGATTTGGAGAGGTGAATGGGGAGATAGTAGCCAGATCTGTCAGAATCAGTTTTCCTTCTTTTCAAGGAGAGGATCCTCTGGGGTGGCTCTATAAGGTAAATCAATTTTTCTTATTCTATAATACACCTCCTCACCACAAAGTACGGCTAGCTTCCTTTCACATGGAAGGAAAAGCTATGGTATGGTTTCAGGAGATTGAGAGTACTGGAACTTTCATTGATTGGGAGGGTTTTGTAAGGGTTTTTTTGGCTAGATTTGGTCCAAACTCATATGATGACCCTATGGAGACCTTAACTAGACTAAGACAAACCGGTTCAGTGGAGGAGTATAAGGTGGAGTTTGAGGCAATTTCCAACAGACTACGTAGGCTGTCAGATTCTCACAAACTTAGTTGTTTTCTAAGTGGCCTAAAGGATGAAATTAGGTTTCAAGTGAGAATGTTCAATCCTCCAGATCTGTTAGCTGCTTTTAGTTTGGCTAAGTTACAAGAGGAGCATTTGAAGTCTAGCAAAAAAGGGGTAAAAAACTTCCTTACTACCAACACAGAATCGGGTATCCATAGAGGGCAGGGAAATTACCAAGGAATCGGTGGAGGTAAGGCAATAGTTCCAGTGCAGAAAATAAATGCTGGACAAATGAAAGAAAGAAGGGACAAGGGCCTATGTTACTATTGTGATTCCAAGTGGAATCCTGGCCACAAATGCAAAAACCCCAAACTATTTTTAATAGAAGAAGTGGAGGAAGAGGAAGGGGGGATGTTTGAAAGTAGGCCCCAAATGGTAATGGTGCAAGAAGGTGAGGAAGAAATGGTGAGAGTGGAAGAGCCCTTAAAACCAGAGATATCCCTGCATGCATTGATAGGGTCCAGTAACCCGCGAACCATGAGGGTTATGGGCAGAGTGAATGGACAGGGAATAGTGATTCTAATAGACTCGGGAAGTACCCACAATTTCTTAGACAGTGGGGTGGCCAGAAGGGTGAAACTACCTATATGTGCAGACAAAAAGGTTAAAGTGAGAGTGGCCAATGGTGACCAAGTGGTCAGTGAAGGGTTGGGCAAAAATGTTAAAGTGTTGGTCCAGGGAAATGCATTCACTATTGATTTATTTGTAATGGAGCTAGTGGGGTGCCATATGGTGTTGGGTATACAATGGTTGCAATCCTTGGGAACAATAACTTGGAATTTTAAGAAACTTACCATGAGATTTCTGGGGCAAGGGCAGGAAGTGATGCTTCAAGGGCTGATTTCCTCTCAGTTTATTGAAGAAGGATCCTATAACAAAATCAGCAATTTAGAAAAAAAAGGGGTGATACTGCAGATGATTAACCAGGAAGATAAGGAGGAAGAACAGAACATGTCACAAAATATGAGGGCAGTTCTGGAACAGTTTAGTGATGTGTTCCAGGAACCCAAGGGTTTACCACCCATTAGAACTCATGATCATGCAATCAACTTGCTGCCTGGTGCTAAACCTGTGTCTGTCAGACCATACAGGTATCATTTTTTCCAAAAGGATGAGATTGAAAAGATAGTCAAGGAGTTACTTGGGACAGGGGTCATAAAGCCTAGTCACAGCCCTTATTCTTCACCAGTCCTTTTGGTGAGAAAAGCTGATGGCTCATGGCGCATGTGTGTTGACTACAGGGCACTAAACCAAGTTACTGAGAAAGACAGATTTCCTATCCCTATGGTGGAGGAACTACTTGATGAATTAAGCGGGGCTCAGATTTTTTCAAAATTAGACCTCAGATCGGGGTACCACCAGATCAGAGTTAGACCCCAAGATGTGCCTAAAACTGCCTTTCGTACCCACGAAGGCCATTATGAATTTCTGGTCATGCCCTTTGGGTTGACCAATGCTCCTTCAACATTTCAAAGCTTGATGAATGAGGTCTTTAGGCCTTTTTTAAGAAGGTTTATTTTGGTGTTCTTTGACGACATCTTGGTATACAGTAGAGGGGAAGAAGAGCATCTAGAGCATCTAAAACTCACACTGAGTGTGCTCAGGAAACACACCTTGTTTGCTAAGGAATCCAAATGTAAGTTTGGCTGTTCAGAAGTAGGGTACTTGGGCCACGTCATATCTGGCCAAGGAGTCAAGGCAGATTATGAAAAAATTAAAGCTATGCTGGAATGGCCTAGACCGAGAAACATAAAGGGACTACGAGGATTTTTGGGGCTGACTGGTTATTATAGAAGGTTTATAAAAAACTATGGGGTTATTGCTGCTGCCCTAACTGCCTTATTAAAAAAAAAAAATTTAGCTGGAATGAAGAAGCTGAGAAGGCATTTGAGGAATTAAAAAAGGCAGTAACTCAGCCTCCAGTTCTGACTTTACCAGATTTTTCTCAACCCTTCGTGGTAGAGTGTGATGCCTCGGGAAGAGGAGTAGGGGCAGTGTTGATGCAAAAAGGAAGGCCAGTGTCATTTTTCAGTCAAGCTCTTAAGGGAAAAACACTACTTCTGTCCACTTATGAGAAGGAGCTGTATGCCCTCATTGCAGCAGTCCAAAAGTGGAGACCATATTTACTTGGTAGACCCTTTGTAGTGAGAACTGACCACCACAGCCTGAAGTACCTGTTGGACCAGAAAATTGGCACTCCAATGCAGCAGAAGTGGCTGAGTAAGTTACTTGGGTACGATTTGTTAGTTGAGTATAAAAAGGGCCCTGAAAACAAGGTTGCTGATGCCTTGTCCAGGGTAGAGGGAGAAGAGCAGATGTCCTTGGCACTCATTTCAGTACCATCCTTGGAGTGGTTAGAGGAGCTAAAAAAGGGAATTGAAGGGGACTCGGATCTAAAGGCTTTAATGTTGAAATGTCAAAATCAGGAGTTATCCCCTCACTATTCGATAAGAGAAGGAATATTATATTACAAGGGAAGGATTTATGTGGCTAATTCCTTAGACCTCAGAAAAAAGGTTTTACACTTCCTTCATAATAGTTCGTGGGGGGGGTCACTCAGGGGGAGACAAGACCATTTTAAGGGCTCAGAAGGATTTCTTTTGGCCAGGGATGAAGGCGGAGGTTCGAGGCCACATCAGAAGCTGTGAGATCTGTCAACAACAAAAATCAGAACATGCTCTTCCTAGTGGGCTTTTACAGCCATTACCAGTTCCTTCAAAACCATGGTCTCACATCACCATGGATTTTATCGAAGGACTACCAGTTTCAAATGGGTTTAGTACCTTGTGGGTGGTTGTGGACAGGCTAACTAAATACAGTCACTTCATAGCATTGGGACATCCCTACACAGCTAAGTCCATAGCCCAGCTTTTCATCAAGCACATTTTTAAACTTCATGGACTTCCTCAATCCATAGTGTCTGACAGGGATAGCACCTTCACAAGCTCTTTTTGGAAGGAATTGTTCAAGGCTCAAGGTGTTCAGCTCGAGTTCAGTACAGCATACCACCCTCAGACTGATGGACAGTCTGAGGCAGTGAACAAGTGCCTCGAAACTTACTTGAGATGTTTTGTGGGGGATCGGCCAAAAGATTGGGTTCGATGGGTTCCATTGGCAGAATGGTGGTACAATACAACTCACCATTCAGCTACCAAGATCACACCCTTCGAAGGATTGTATAGGTACCCTCCACCTAGGCTGAGTTCCTACATACCAGGAACTACTAGGGTTGAGGCAGTGGACATGGAATTGAAAACCAGAGAGCAGATTTCTACTTTACTACGAGAGAACATAATCAAAGCCCAAGACAGGATGGCAAGATATGCTAATATGAAGCGAAAGGAACAAACTTTTAAAGTTGGTGATGAAGTTTACCTAAAGCTACAGCCTTACAGACAGACTTCGGTCTCACAGCGCCGAAATTTGAAGCTAGCTCGCCGGTATTATGGACCATTTGAGGTACTGCAACGTGTCGGAAAGGTGGCTTACAGGCTGAAATTGCCCCCAACGTCGCAAGTTCATCCTGTTTTCCACATTTCACAGTTGAAAAAGAGGCTGGGAGACGGTATTGTTC
Organism: Juglans regia; assembly: GCF_001411555.2. Lineage (NCBI taxonomy): Eukaryota > Viridiplantae > Streptophyta > Magnoliopsida > Fagales > Juglandaceae > Juglans > Juglans regia. The sequence goes on along the minus strand of NC_049906.1, from coordinate 1,390,647 downwards.
CTACAACTTCACTGCCTCCAACAGATCAGCAAGGAGCTTTACAGCCAGACCCAGCGGAAGTCTTGGCCAGGAGGGTCCGACCACTCAACAACCGTCCGATAACAGAGCTTTTGATTAGGTGGCAGGGGCAAGGATCAGAAGATGCAACTTGGGAAGGGTATTACCGTTTGAAAAATGCCTACCCACACCTTGTGGGCAAGGTGTTTTAAGGGGGAAGTACTGTAACAAGCTGGACCATTCTTACCGTTGGGGATTACCAGGGCGTCACCAATGGGGAAGAAGGGAGGTTGAGGATCGGGATGGTAGAAGAAAGGGGAAAATGAATCCTAGGGCTCGACGGCTGAAGATGAAGGAAGAAAGGCCATGGGCCAATTTACTGGGCTTATTTTAATTGTTTCACTTGTAGTCTTTAATTGCATTGGTTGTTTGTCTTTTATTAGAGTCTGTAAGGCCTCTGGCCCACGAGTCGGCTTATAAGCCCATTTTAGATATGTCTGTTATTTCCTTAAGTGCTACGCACAATGCATGTTAGATTTTCTCTAGAGTTTGTTATGTCAGATATAAGGAATTGTAGTGGGAGGAATCAGTATCGAATATCAATACAGAATCAATTCTCTCAAACTCTCTCTTCTCTCATCTTCTCTGGAGGTGCTCACCCTCGAAGTGGGTAAAATTCTGAATCGTTCTAACAGGCGTGTAACAGAAAGTGCTTCAGTTTGAGATATGAGAGAGTCAATGTCTGGTTCTGCTTCTGGTTCTGGTTCTAGTTCTGCTTCTTCATCTTTTGTTTTCTGTGGTGATGTTGCTGGGGAGGGTTGCGAGTTTAATCAAAGTGAGAATTGTGGAGCTTTGGTTGTTTGAGATTTGGTAGGATTGACTTTTGGTCTGGGGAGTCTTGGTGGGTTACAAGGATGGTTAGGAAGGAACTACTGAGAGATGGAAGAAACGCTCATCAGGGAAGAGAGCTGGAAGACGGTTGGTTTGTCTTTGTTTGTCTACACATGAGAAGGATCATATGTAATTCTGTCTCTAAAATTTTTTCTTCCAATAAATATTCATCATATTATATTGTCCGAAAATATTATTTGGGGTAATTATATTGGATGAATTTAGATCACAAGGATTTTTACTAACATTTAATAAAAAAAATCAAACTTGTTGAAAATTTTATTATAATAATCTTTTATTGATAAGTCATATATAACTCATAGAAGCAACATTCTTGTACTTATTAATTATGGATTAGGATGAAGAATAATCGTGAAAAAAAAATTAGGAGACTCTCTCTCTCTCTCTGACGGTCTCACCCTGTAGGCGTCGAGCCTCGGCCCATGATCTTCATCACTCTACCCAGCTTCTCTTCTTTCTGCCTTCTCAAACATGTAAAACAGATTTCAACCTTTTGATTCGTAGATATACAGCAACTCAAAGTTAGTCTCAAACGCTGGCTGGAACTTATACACATTCATGAATATTTGTTAGAAGCACAAGTAGTGCTAAACAAGTAGCAGTATTAGAAGAAGAAGAAGAAGAAGAAGAAGAAGAAGCATGCTTAGCAGGAATAAGGTGAAGCCTTCTTCTTCTGCTGTTGATTCATGGCCTCTTCTCAGCATCGTCGCGTTTTTGGTCCTCTCTCTCTCTCTTCTACTTCTCCTTTATTGATTAGTTATAATTTTAAAAGCTTTATTCATGTTCCGTTTGGTTTTCAAGAAACCGCCGAAAAAAAAGATCTTGGAATATTTAAACAGCGACTCAATTCAAAATGACTTTCAAGATTTAACATTTTTAGTATTTTTTATTCTGCTTTGGCGGCAGTTGAATGGGATTGAGTAAAATTGAGGTTTTGGGGGTTTTTTTGATCGATTAGTTGTTTTGGGATTTCTTTAACAGTTGGGAATATACCATATGACGCAACTGGGGAACGGCTTATAGATATCTGCCGGGAGGTTGGTCCAGTTGTGTCTTTCAGTTCAGTTAAAAAAACCGTAAACTTCATGTATTTGGTTATAATTCAAAATTTCTGTGATCCCTTTGGGAAGCTGAGTAATTTTCCGAGGTGAGGCTTCGTAGAAATTGTAATCTTTAGCTACCAAATTACAAGTGCACTTAAAAAAAAAAAAAAAAGTTTCTGCCACGTGATGCAATCAATTGTTCTGCTTTTCTAATCGGGCAACTTATTTAGCTTTGGTTAATTGGTTTATTATTAAAACAATAGCATCGGTTCAAAAAGTTAATTATTTTTGTTTCTGCTTAAATTTGGCATAAATTACAGTAATAAGGAAGAGTCATACTTTATCTGAAACCAATTAAACTTTATAGGTGGGTTGAAAGAAAAATCGATCCTCTTTGTGGGGTTCGAGGGAGTTATGTCATTTCAACAACAGATGATTACTCGTGAATTCAGTCTAAAACTTGCAAGTTTCATCTAGTTTAGATTTAGGAACCTGTATATACTCATAAATATTAAGATGGTGTAGATGCTTCCAAGAACAAGACAATTACAGTTTGTGACTGATTGTATCACATTGTATGTGGGCAGAGTGTATTTGGGTGGCTTGGTTTAGGGTGTACTATGGGTTGGCTGCAAAGGCTTGGGAGCTAGAATCTGATTTACTGCAATGCCAAAACGGACACATAGCTACACTAGAATGTATGATATTGCTCGAAATGAGGTCCTCCTTATATGTTTAAATTCTATGGTAGAATATCTGCTGCTAGAGACAGAGTTCTAGCTGAAATGAAACCTCCTTCCCGGCAAGTACAGGGCAGAGGACATGGTCTCAGGTTTAAAATCCACTGTATGTGAGTATTACCATAGCAATGTTATGATGCTCTCATAAATGGGCCTATTCTGTCATAAATCATTCCTTATACTATGTTTCCTAGAGTTGTTACCCATCAACTTTATTGTCCTCACCTTTGCTATCCTCATTTTATGGACACATTTCTGGATTGCCAACATTCAGAACCACGAAGCATACCTGACCTAAACTTTCCCTGAGGAAGTTTTTGTGTGTAAATTATGGTGAATTAGAGGAAAAAAAGATCCGTACACTCGCTCTCCATACACTCAAAACTCCGATGATGAAAAGTGTTCATTTTTCTTTCTGGTGATGTTTTGGTGCTTGCCACGATGAGTTATTGATTGAGTTTAGAGTAGCAATGGGTCATTCGAAACTTGTAGTTATTGAGTCTAAGGCGTTTGAGGTTTTAAGGGTGGTAGACATGTGCTTATAACCGAGAGAGACTGGAAAGTGGTGAAAGAGATAAGCTTGGGGTTAGGCACGGCACAATGGTTCACTAGAGCACTGGAGGATTGTTTGAAGGCTGGGAGAAAGGAGTTTTATTCTGCTCATCGGGAAGGAGGCAGGGGTTACATTGTGCAATGATGTTCTAGCTCCCAGGGTTGTTATATGGCTTTGGTAGTATGGTGGAGGTGGGCATCAGAGCTTCATCTTTATTCTAGAGGATAGGGATGGCAGGAACTGGAGGAAGCTGGCAGAGGTATTGAGGGAGGTTGGAAGAGGTCCTGATCTTCCGATACGGCCACCGACAATGCTAGCTCCGCAGCAACCCCTTGCTAGGTCGTATCGGGAGGCTCTTCAACAACCCAAAGAAAGTGTTAGGGTGGGAGCTAGCTTTGACACTTCGGCCTGCTCAAGAGGAGTTGTAGATTTGCTAAGGAAAGGTAGTGCCTCCATTTCTGTAGGTGTACAGAGCCTTGAGGGAGATGGCAGGGGTGCTGTTGGTCTAAATATGGAAATGGAGGATCGTGTGTTGTTGGATTTGAAGAGCCAGCTAGACGTTATGCAGGATAAAGTTAATTGGCTTATAAAGCGGGCAAAGGAGAAAAAAGGGGTGGGCTTGGGCTTGGGCCTGGGCTGTGGATTGAGTGAAGAAATCATAAGGGAGCTTCAAGTGGTCATGCACCGATGGGCCAGTCTAGTGGGCCTCAGAATGTGAAGGTTCCTGCACCCATGGGCAGTATAAGTGTTGAAGGGCTGAAGGGAAAGAATAAACTGGATGGGCCGGGTTTGTGCAAAAGCTCGAGATGGGCATGGAAAGAAACGGGGCGACGAATCCCCGATACCAGTGTTTTAAATTTCATACCGTACCGGCCAGTACAGCCGAAATTTTTCGTTTCGGCCGTCCGGCCGGTACAGGTACTATATCTATTCCGTACCGGCTAAAATACCGGCCGGTACCGGCCATACCGGACTAAATTTCGGCCTGTACCGGCCAAAATCCGGCCGATATTTCGGCCTGTGTGTGTGTGTGTTTTTTTTTTTCGTTTTTTCAAACTACAAACTTATTTTTTAACCTCTAATTCAGACTAGGCTATTTATAATTTTTATATATATGTATTTATATATAATTTATTTATATATAGACTATTATTTGGAATATAATTTATATATATATTTATATATATAATTTATTTATATATCGACTATCCCGAAACGTTATCCCGAAACGGTACCGGTACCGAAATATTTCGTTACAGTGCTTTGACCGGTAGGACGTTCGGTACGGTATTCAAAACATTGCCCGATACCCTAAATCCCTAAATATTGGGCTTGTTGAAAAGATCCGTTTTGGAGCCGAATCTTGGGTCAAGTGCTCCTGATCTGGTATAGAAAAATTTGGTGGTCCCTGAAGACATAGTTGGTGGTCCGGTGGTGGCTCTTCAAGCGCCGGAAGTTGAAGAGGGGGAAATTATGGAGAATGACGCAGGAGGTAAAGGGCTGGAACACTGTCCCCCTGTTGAAGAAAGATATTTGTTGCACAGGGCGAGCCTCAAAACACGTCGGCCAGTCTTGGGCTACCACAGAACTCGCCGCCACGCTAGGGGCAGGCTCAGATCATGCCGATGGAGGGAGAGTTGTCGTTTGTGGTTGAAGATATTGTATTTTTGGAGAGTGGGAATGAGATGGAGAAGGGGGAGGTGTAAGGGGAAGGATCTTTGATCCTTTTTGAGCCTTTTAGAATAGAGGGTGAGAAGCCTTCAAGGGAGGACCCTTCTCCAATAAGTATTATGCCTCCTCTTACAGAATTACAGAGTTGTGTGGGGATTTAGTGTGAGGGCTATGCAGATCAATTTAAGGAACTGTTAATAGCCATTGAGGGAGGCCGTTACAAATAGGGAGCAGGGTAAAAAAGAAATAGGAAGTTGAAGCGGCTAAATTGGTCTATCAACTATGATGGCAAGGAGGGGAGTGCAAGCCGTGGTAGGAACAAAGGGAGGGTTGGAATAGTTGATAAATGAAGCCCAAAATTTTGATTTGGAATGTTGGGGGGTTGAATGAGATCTACAAATGCCTCCAAATAAGATCTTTGTTAAGACAATGGAAGACGGACATTATTTGCAGGAAACTAAGTTGAAGCTTATCACAAGAAGAACTATATGGAGTATATGGAGCTACCAGTATGTAGGATGGTCATACTTGCCTTCGAAAGGGGCTTTGGGTGGAGTTTTTGTTATGTGGGATAAAAGAGTGGTGGAGAACATTGATGAATTTGTGGGAGAATATTCGGTGGGGTGTTCTTTTAAAAATTTTGAAGATGGTTTTGTATGGGCCTTTGCTGGGGTTTATGGCCCTAATTTGGATTGCGAGCGGCGGTTGCTTTGGGATGAGATTGCAGGCTTATGTACTTGGTTGGAGGTTCCATGGTGTATTGGTGGAGATTTTAATGAGACAAGATTTCCCAGCGAAAGATCGGGGGAGGGGCGGCAAAACCATGCTATACTGGAATTCTCGGATCCATATTCGAGCTGGAACTCATGGACTTACCTCTCATTGGAGGTGAATATACTTGGTCTAATAACCAAGCCTGGTCAAGACTGGACAGATTCCTCATATCTCCTTCATAGGAGATGCAATTTCCAGATTTATGTCAGAAAATACTTCTTCGGTTATGCTCTAACCACTTTCCCATAATGTTAGACTGTGGAAGAATTCCAGGGGGTAGAAGGCCTTTCAAATTTGAGAATATGTGGTTAAAAAAGGAGGGGTTTGTGGAATTGGTTAGGTAATGGTGGAACTCATATCAATTATAGGGTAATCTAAGCAAGGTATTGGCTGGAAAATTGAAAGCTTTGAAGATGGATTTGGATTTGAAGACATGGAATGAACAGGTATTTGGTAATGTAGCATTACAGAAGAAGAATCTCCTCCAAGAATTACAAAGCTTGGAGGGTATAGAAGATGAGAACGATCGCAAAGGTCAAGTAGTCTCAAAGTTAGAAAGGTTGATTCTAATGGTGGAGATTTCGTGGAGGCAAAAGTTAAGGGCATTGTGGCTTAGGGAGGGGGACAAATGTACAAAGTTTTTTCATCGAGTTGCAAACTCACATAGGAGGTTTAATGCCATAGAGTCCATGACCATAGATGGTGGTTTATCTTCAGATCAAGCAGTAATAAATGATCATGTTGTTGGACATTTTGAACAATTGTTGTTGGAACCTTATGCATGGAGGCCTACAGTAGATGGTCTAGCATTTGAGGTCATTGATCAAAATAGTATGGCTTGGTTGGAGAGACCATTTGAAGAGGAAAATGTACGACTAATAATCAGAAAAATGAATAAAGATAAAGCTCCGGGTTCGGATGGTTTTACTATGACATTTTTTTGACTTGTTGGGAGGTGGTGAGAGAGGATGCCATGCAGGTTTTTCAGGAATTTTTCTCTTTTGGAAAATTTGAGAAAAATTTAAATGCTACTTTTATTGCACTTGTCCCTAAAAAGGTTGGTGCAATAGAGGTGCAAGATTTCAGGCCTATTAGTCTTGTGGGCAGCGTGTACAAGATACTCTCCAAAGTACTTGGCAATAGGATGAGTACAGTCATGGATAAGATTATTTCTAAGTCTCAAAATGCCTTTGTGAGACGTAGACAAATATTGGATTTGGTTCTTATAGCTAATGAGTGTTTGGACAGCAGGCTTAAGTTGGGAGTACTGGGTATTTTATGTAAACTGGACATGGAGAAGGCCTATGACCACATCAACTGGAATTTTCTGATCTATTTGTTGCGTCGATATGGATTTGGGGAAAGATGGAAGGGGTGGATGAGGCATTGTGTGTCAACGGCTCGCTTCTCGATTTTGGTAAATGGTGATCCTGTGGATTTCTTTAATAGTTCGTGGGGGCTATGACAAGGCGATCTACTATCACCACTCTTATTTGTCCTTGTGATGGAGGCTCTAAGTAGAATGGTGTCGGCTGCCGTAAAGGGTGGTTTTTTTTCCAGGATTTTCAGCAGGGGCTATCCACCAGGGCTCCACCATTATTTCTCATATCTTGTTTGTAGATGATACGTTACTGTTTTGTGAGGATAATGCTGAACATATTCAATCTTTGAAGGCTATCTTACTTTGTTTTGAAGCGGTATCCGGGCTAAAGATAAATCTTACTATAATGGAGATGGTTGCGGTGGGTGATGTAAGAACTATTAGGGGGCTGGCCAACATATTGGGATATGTGATCTCTTCGCTGCCATTGAAGTACCTTGGTCTCCCGTTGGGAGCATCTTTTAAAGCTAAGACAATTTGGGAGGAGGTGTTAGAGAAATTAGAGTGTAGGCTGGCCGGGTGGAAAATGTTGTACTTATCGAAAAGGCCGGGTGGAAAATGTTGTACTTATCGAAAAGGGGGCGGACCACACTTATTAAGAGCACTTTATCCAACCTTTCCACATATTTCTTGTCTCTATTTTCCCTTTCAGCAAGCATTGCATATAGGATTGAGAAACTCTAACGTGATTTTCTTTGGAGTGAACTAGGTGATGAGTTTAAATTTCATCTAGTTGGATGGGATAAAGTGTGTACTCCTATGAGAGATGGTGGTTTGAGGGTCCGTAATGTGAACGTATCTAATAAGGCTCTATTAGGTAAATGGTTGTGGCTTTATAATCACGAGATGGAAGCCTTATGGAAATGGGTGATTGATGCGAAGTATAAAAGTGCAAGGGGGGGCTGGTGTTCTAATGAGGGTAGGGGGGCATATGGTGTGGGGTTACGGAAGTATATATGGAAAGGTTGGGGGGCTTTTTCTAGTAATACTAGACTGTGTTTGGGGGATGGTAGTAGAATCAGCTTTCGGCATGATGTGTGGGTGGGAGATACGGCTCTTAAGGTTGTTTATCCCAATATTTTCAGAATTGTACGAGAAAAAGAAGTTATGGTGGTTGACTTGAGGGCAATTAGTCATGATTCATAGGAGTGGAACATCAACCTCACTAGGTAGGTACATGATTGGGAAGTGAGTGCTCTGGTGGATTTTTTTAACCTGCTATATAACACCACTTCTGTCGTTACAGCTGAAGACAAGATGGAATGGAGACCTTCTAGGAAAAGGAAAATTTCGATATGCTCTTTCTATGACACACTTACAGTTCAACCTAGGCCCAATTTTCCTTGGAAGAACATATGGAGGAGTAAAGCACCTCCCAAGGTTGCATTCTTTGTTTGGACAGCAGCTTTAGGAAAGATTCTAACCATTGATAATCTAAGAAGGCGTGGACTTATAATTACGGACGGGTGCTGTATGTGCAGAAATAGTGGTGAAACGGTGGACCATTTACTCTTACATTGTGACTTTGCCCGGGACATATGGAATTATTTCTTCAGAAGTATGTGATTAGCATGGGTAATGCTGGGAATGGTGGTTGAACTACTAGCTAGCTGGAGAGGGATCACAGGGACACTACAGATTGCAGCTGTGTGGAAGATGGCTCCCATTTGTATTCTTTGGTGTATTTGGAGCGAAAGAAATGATAGACATTTTGAGGATCATGAACTTTCCTCGAAGGAGTTTAGGAGTTTTTTTCTGGAAGACTTTATTTATGTGGGCCATTGCTTTAGATTTAAATGGTCTCAACTTCCATGATTTTCTTGTAACAGTTTCTAGTTCTTAAATCGGTGTACTCATATTTATACTTCCAGTGTACCTTGGCTATGCCTATCTTTATATCAATGAAACTTCTTCTTACTTATAAAAAAAATAAAAAATTTTATGGTGAATCAGCATCATGGAATTTGATTTTGAAAGTTTTTGAGTATGTATCTAAGTGATAAGAGGTACCTGGTTGGACTGAATGATTTGTTTTTTTATGTTAATCTTGTGGTTGTGTGTTGTAGTCCCGGGTATCTCAGCAATGTAATAACATTGACCATCAGGAGCCTTATGCGAAGTTGTTCCTTTTCAATTGATCTCAAACTAATATGCTAAATTTGAAGTACTGGCATTATTGGAATAAAAAAATGTTATTAAAATCTGCTTTTAGCTCACTTATTTTTACCCAGTAGTGAATAGTAGTAATTTGTATGCTTAAAGCAATTTTGTTTTCTTTCAGATTAGTAATTGATAGAGAAACTGGGAAACCAAAAGGTTATGGTTTCTGTGAGTATAAGGATGAAGAGACGGCTTTAAGTGCGCATTGTAATCTTCAGGGTTATGAGATCAATGGCCAGCAATTACGGGTTGATTTTGCTGAAAATGACAAAGGTGCTGACAGAAATCAGGAGCAGGTGAGATATTGAATGTAAATATATGATGCTTACAATTCTCGTTCTTGTTTACTGATCTTATAGCAGCAATAATTGCCTTTCCTTCTCTTGCATGGCCGTGGAGGACCTGGACTTGCTGCTAATGTTGGTTAGTTTCGTTCTTTCAACTTTTCTGTGTTTTGAGTTGTTGCTATTCATGTTCGTTTTTCTTATGGACACATGAAAGACTCTCAGAAGCAGTTATAGCCAACTCATGATCCAAGGGGAGTCTGTTCCTCATCAGCCAATTGGTCTCCATATAGCTAACTGCAACAGCTGTCATTGCAGGAACTCTAGGTGGTGCTAAGGCTGGTATACAGTCAAATCCAAATAGTTTGTGCAACCATTCAGCATCAGCCAATGATCCTTTAACTCTTCGTCTTGCCACAATGTCTAGGAGTCAGCTGAATGAAATATTGTCTGAGCTGAAAGTAAGCATTTCAATGAATGCTCTCTCACTTTGCTGGATAGCATTTAACTCTTATGTTTGTTATTTATTGTATTTGTTCCAGTGACAGGTAATGGCTACAGAAACCAAGGAACTAGCTCACCGGCTATTGCTTGCAAGACCACAGTTGCCAAAGGCTCTTTTTCAGGTATTTATTCAGTTTTGTTCTTTTTTTGTGTGTAACAGGAGTTGGTTATGTAATTCCAAAGGTCTTGTATCACTCTATTTTTCTTGTTTATTCTATTAGTTCATCAAGATATTTATATATTTTGAAAACAGTAGCTTCTTTGTCTGTTTTGTGCATGATTCTATATTTATGTGTTCATGCAATGTAAGTTTCTCATCCTAAAAGGGTCCTGTGAAAGAATAGATGATATAGAGTTTTGTGTTTTCTGGTTTCCATTTTCTAACAGTTTCTATCTATACCTATGAACTTTAATTTTCTTATATACTTTATTTATATGTTCTCTCCGTTTTCTGCAGCCTTGCCATCATTGTTTTTGCCTGCATAATTGAAAGCCAAGAATGTATTATTTAATTTTCTTGTTTATATTCTGTGGGAGATGTTCCATCCGTATTTACATTTCTTTTATATTTTTTTACTAGTAATCAAGAATTTTTTTTGTTGATGAAAACATTAGGAATAGCCCATGTACATAGGACGAATAGAGAAGATACTTTTAAGCAGGATTAACTACCTATACAAGAAAATCATGAACGCTTAGTCCCTTAAAACCTATCGCAGTTTCGCAAGGGAACAAAGTGTTGAAAGAGAAGGCTTTAAGTTCATCCATTGTCCACTCGCGATCTTCGAAGCTTCTATTATTCATTTGCCTCCAAATACACCACAATAGGTATATGGGAGCCATCTTCCATAATGGTGCAATTTGTGGATTGCTTTCTAAGCCCCTCCAGCTAGCTAGAAAGTCAAACAATCTTCTAGTATCACCCCATGCTAAACCCTCTATCAAAGAAATCATTCCGTAAGATCCGGTCTACCTTGCAAGGTAGTAGTAGATGATCTATGGTTTTCCCTTTCTTTTTGTACATACAACAGGTTAACACAATGATCCATTGTTTCCTTAGGTTCAATGGTAATGTCTTGCCTAAGGAAGTAGTCCATACATTTCTTATATCTTTGGGGACCAGTTCCAAGAAATTTTGTTTTAGTACTAAATGAGGAGATGAGTATCGAAATTATAGTCTTAAAATGCCATTAGGAATTAATCAAATGACCCCTGAAGCTTCGGAAAACTGATTTAAATTCTCAAAGCAAATCTGCATTGATAAATTAGAGGAAGATCAATTTGCCTCTTATCAGGTTTTGAGCATCTCTTCAAATCTCTGTAGTCATCTCTGCGAAACCTCATATGAGAGCAAACAAATGCCTCAAACACAGCTCTCATTGACTCTTTGAAGAACATAGAGTTCTTTCATTCCATGCGGTATTTGATAATTTTCAATTCCTTAGGAGATGATATCCTCATCTCTCTTCGTTGATTCTCAAGTCAAGAGCAAACACTCATTTCATTCATTGTGCATGTATGCAGAGCTTTGAAATTTTCTAGAATTTAGGTGAATTACTCCCATTTTCTCTTTCATATTTCTTGTAATTAAGAAGATGGATGCTATTTGCCTGTTCTGCCTATGAGATTCCATGCTTTCTCTTATATACAATCTAGGGTTAATGTATCCATGTCTTATTTACTTGTGCTTGGGTTCTGATAGGTTATGTATTGTTTTTGCAATAAAAAATTATCTTTATCTTTATTTTTATTAAAAAATACGTGCAGGCACAGATAATGCTAGGAATGGTGACTCCCCAATTGGTTGGTTTCATACTTGAGCTTGCTTCATTCCTTGCTCAGGCTTGTAGTCTCTTCAGGTCAATCCACTCAGCCTCCATTGCATGATAGCCAGCAGGGCCAGCCACCAGCAGTGCAAACTCTTCCTGGGCTACCCGTCCTGCATCAAACAAGATGCAGTCTGGGTTGATAGCCAAAGTGCAAGAAAATAAAGTTGCTGGAGTGCCTCAAAATTATTTGGTTCGCAGCCAATTTTCTGCATTCCCACAACCTCAAAACCAGTTTCCACAACCTACAACCAACCATATCGTACAGCAGGCCATGATTTCTGCACAGTTTACAGTCTCAGTATTTCCTGTTGTATTACCCCCATCTTTGGTCAGTTTATCCTCTAGACCACAAATACTAGCAGCAAATTCCTCTTCTTTGAACCATCATATACAGCCCCCTTCGCTACAATGCAGTGGACAGGTTGGGGCTGCCAGTTTATGACCTAGCTTTCATATGGTTAATCCAGATGTTGCCATACAGCCTTCTCTTTTATCACATCCTCCCTTATCGGATGCAGGCTTTCAGGTACCGAGCTTTTCTATCTTTTTGTTTTTAAATAATTGACGAGGTTAAATAGTTCCGTTGTATAAATTACATAGCACTTAGCAGCTAGAAACTGCCCCCCCCCTCCCTTTCCCCTAAGATGGTTGCAGTTATTTTTCCTAATATAATTGTGTTTTCTCTGACTTTACTTCAATAGCCTGTCCCCTCGATATCATTAGGTACTTTGCAGGCAATTAACAAGGATGCTGATATATATCTGCTCAAGTTCCTGATAGTGGAACTCGGGTCCACAGAAGTAATGCAAATTCTAATTCTCCTTCAGGGAGCATTTTTCAAGATTCATCAGAACCAACCCTCAAAAGCTGATGAAATTGGATGAAAGAAGGATCACCTCTTTCTCACAGGAAGTTTGAATGCAACCAACGTCAATGGATCTGGACCATCTCAAGTTTTTGGAGCTGGCTCATTGCCTATGAATCCAGTTACAAAATCAGAAGGGAAATATACTGAGAAACGAATTTACGAGGTAAGAAGTTTCTGTTGGTGCATCTGAATTGATCACAACCATATGTTTTTAAGCAATCAGTTTGTTTTGCATGCATTCACTGATTTTCTAGGCATAAAGATTTTTGTATTTCATTTCTGTCATCTACCATTTTGGTGAAATTTTAGGCCGACTTTATTTGGACACCTTTAGCAATATAGTGGTGATGTAAAGTATTAAAAGCTTTCGGACGAATGGTGCTCCTCAATTGTGGCTGCCTGCTCTTTGCTGTTAGTTTATCTTTTCAGTCGTGTTCTTGATGTGTGCAGATGAAAAGCAAGAAAAATATAGCTGATACAGAACGTATTTTCTGGTGGGAGGGGATGATTACTTTGGACCATAATATTTCCGAGCACTAAAATCAATGTTCAGCCTTCTAGAGTGTTAACCATTGACTTATAAAAAAAGAATATTAAACATCGATCGTCAGTATAAAGTGAGTAAATAGTTGGAGATCGTTTTCTCAAAGTTTGTGTTGAATTAAAATAATTCTACTGGAAGAAATAATTTTATGGCTCTGACCCTAGTAAGTCAGCATCTACTTTATCTTGCACAGGAAGACCTTTTTATGTTGATTAGGGTAAAATACTGAGAGACTATGCTGATTTTGGTTGCTTGCATTCATCCCTCCTGGTTCCAATTGCAACCATCAAACCTGTAACTTAGTTAAAAATACCAATAGGTCTGCATCGTTGACGTTTTTTGAAGTAACTTGGTCATATGGTAGTCACATGAACTGTTAGCAAGTGTTCAGAGCTTATAATGGGGTTTTTTAGGACTTAAAAAGCATTTTTTTCTCAGGTGCTGGCTTGCCATGTCCGATTATTGTATCCAGTGCTTCTTTTAATTGAAAAGCCCGAAAATCAATACGCCTTTCTAGTAAATTATGCCGTGTTGAAGTTCTGTCTGCATATCAACCACAGACATTCACATTTTTGCCCATAATGTGTACCTATTGCAATATTATGATGTTTTTGTTTGGCATAGCTTTCTCATATTGGGAATTTTTAACATCCCAATTGTTTTATGTAAGTGTTAAAAGTCCAGGTGTGAAGGAGAGAGTATTTTTCTACTATTTCTGATACTTTTTTCTGTAAATTATTAGTGATTTTGAGATAGTATTAATTCATATCATGTTGGACTGAAATAATGCTCCTGCTCTCTGACTGTGTTATCATATTCGCCAGTCACAGCTTCCACCTGAGGTGGAGTCTGTCTTACTGCAACAGAAGCTGACACCAGAGCAGCTGAGTTCATTGCCTCCAGAACAGCAACGAGAAGTTATTCGACTCCAACAGGTTCTTCGGAAAGATCCAATTCAGCCGTCTTAGGGGAGGGAGTGACACATAAATGGGTCATCAATGCAGCAAGCCTGTCTTGGCAGATTGCATGAAAGACGAGCTTGCTGTCCATTCAATCGATTTCTAATTGCCTGTAAAATTATTGCTCTCGAGGGATCATGTGTGAGCGTCCATTCGCATAAAGTTTAGGGGGCTGCGATTAACATGCCTGCAAAAGAATAGTTAGAAGATAATAAAATGTCTTGTCTAATCTTCCTGTTGTCGTCGATCCAAAATGTTGGTTGCAGTTGCTTCGATTCACTTTTTCATTGCTTCATTTGTTTTTATTGTTGTGAAAACACCACACCCACACATAAGGAGACAAACAGTGAAATAAATGCGAAAACACAGGAATCAAGCACACAAATACGACATTCAATATTTAACGTGGTTCAACAATGTGCCTACGTTTACAAAGCTGTAGGAGACTTTATTTCAGAGGAAATCACCAATCCCACATAATGAGTTACAAGAGCTTCATTTTACTCACATAAATCTCAACTCTCTCTAGGGCTTTTTCTCTCTCATAATATTGCTCTACACTATTTTTGTTCCTCTCAGTTCAATATGATACCTTATGAACAGAAACATGATATGAATATAACAAACGGCGCTGTAAATTTTAATTTGGCAAAACCAGGCAGTTAACATCGTATTTCGCATGTACTTGGGCTAAGTTTTGATAACTCAGGTATTTAGAAACGGGCTTGCAAAAGATAAAAGGGGAAGACAACTAGGGGAGGGTTGCATTGAGGTTGGGGAATCTCCGATGCCAAAGTTTGTAAATAAGTGAAAATAGTCTAGGAATCAGAGAGAGTTTTCTCATACCTGGGACTTGCTGTTTATACCATAAGCTTGGGGGGACATATCATGTCTGCTCTCATGAAGTTCACATCTTTCGTACTCTTCCCTGTGTCATAGTCTTTTAATGCGATGTGGCTTTGCGACGACATCATAAATAGGGGTGCAATTTGGTCTGGTCCGATCCGGGGGGTAATGGACCGGACCGAACATCCCTAGTGACCGGACCGGACCGGTAGCTATCGGTCCGTTCGGTCTAGCCCAATTATTTTTTTATTCTTTTGTTTTAAATAAAATAATAAAAAATTATTTAAACTACTAAATTAAAATTAAATGAATTATTAATGTAGATTATGTAACTAATTTAATAAAAAAATATTTATATGGTTAATGATAATAAATTAGTTAAAAATTATGTTATTAACTTATATAATTACTATATGATTAGTTTATTGATATTATACATTAGTTAATGATTTTTAAGTAGTTAATTGATAGAATATTAATTTGTCAATAACATATTTAAAATTTTATATTTTTAGTGGTGATAAGTTAGATGAGAATTACTTTATAAATTATACAATTATTATATAAATAATATATATAAAACAATATTTTGTTTTAATTCAGTTCGGTCCAGGGTGGGAAACCCCTAAACCGGGATCGGACCGGACCAACTTCTATCCTCTATTTATTGGACCAGAATCAGACCAGACCAACTTCGGTTTAGTCCGGTCTGGCCGGTTTCTTCGGTCTGGACCGATCGACTAACACCTGTAATCATAAATGTGGCATGTAGCCCGGGTAGTGGTGCCATTAATGTGACGTGATTTTCTGATTTCCTTCTCCTAGACAGTATCCTTGGTGGTTCGTCGTTATCCTTCCTATCAGAAGATCGAGGGTCCCCCGTACATTACGCACATTATGCGAACGAGCACTTGAGAGTTGGACACTACTAGAGGTGCCTTTAGATCGACGAGTCTCATCCCTTGCAGCACATTCCCTCCTACATGTTGCGTCTAGAGGACCCTATCCACAGGCCGGGTTGGAGACTTTGTTCATTCTAGACTAGGCCTTTGGTCTTAATTCCTTTAGTTTTTATTCACATGCCCACTAGGTCGGAAAGGGGAGAAAATGCCTTACACCTGAGTTTTTCGCTCGAGCGGGTGTTAAGCAGGCCGCAAACGAACAGTCAATCCAATATTGACTTGAGCGGTTTGTTGAGCGAACCTTGTCCGAAGTTTGTTTGAACTAACCATCAAGCACACCTCGGGCAAACTTACTGCCTGAGGTTCGCTCGAGCACCTTGTTGAGTGAGAGCTGAGTAAATTTTCAACTTGAAGTCTTCTCAGCTCAAAAACAACCAGACTCTATAACCCAACATTATTTCTCCACCCTTTGAAAGGGTGACATTACCTGCATGCATGGCTTTATGAAGACTTGTCTAGAGATGATAGAAGCTTGGCCTAACATGGATGATTCAACCCCATCTATGTCTAGCAGTCTTGCATGTTTGGACTCATTTGTTTTCCCCTTTGGAAGGGCTTGGTATTCTTGCGAAAACAAACTTCTCAAAGGACTGTGTCAATGCATTTATCAAGATGTGCAACATTTATTAAACACGGAGGAGTCCTACAATCATAAAGAGATTATACAAAAGTAATTCTACAAGTTGATGTAGTTTCATGTGATTGTCAGATCTACATTATAATAAAAGTAATTTTACAATCTAACGAACCACATCAAACCATATCATTTTGTAAGATTACTTTTATGTAATCCTTCTGTGACTAGATTATTTCTCTTAAACACCATTCATGATTTTCACCTGCTTTAACGTGACAGTGATTTGCCACCTCCAAAAGCGTTCGTGCATTGGTTCATTCTACAATATTTATTAAACATTTTAAGCATTAAAATCCGAACAAGAATTGTATATATTTTCTTTCTTCTATTTTTCTTGAAATATGTTTTATTGAGATACTATAGATAATTAAAAATAACTTTGGATAGGAGGATAATTTTCTTTTTATGCCCATATGTGCATACAGTATGTGTCTGATAGATTATGTAATGTTTCTATCAATAATTTTTGCTGTTGGAGAGTTTAGACCAATAAGTTTATGTAATGTATTTTATAAATTTATTGCAAAAACACTTGCTAATAGATTAAAGGTGGTTTTACCTGAAGTCATTTCTCAAAGCCAAAGTGCTTTCATAGCTGGAAGATTGATTACTGATAATGTTATCATTACTTATGAGGACTTACACTCTATGAAACATAGACAAAAAGGAAAGAATGGAAATATGACAGTCAAGTTGGATATGTCCAAAGCTTATGATAGGGTGGAATGAAGGTTTTTAAGGGCTGTTAAGCAGAAACTTGGATTCCATGAAAATTGGGTCGAGTTGATTATGCAGTGTGTGTGTTCAGTTCAATATGCAGTACTTGTAAATGGTCAACCAGGGAACATAATTATTTCAACAAGAGGACTTAGGCAAGGAGATCCATTGTCTCTTTACCTATTTCTTTTGTGTGCAAAGGGCCTAAGTTCTTTAATTAAGCATGCAGAGAAGACTGGTTTGGTGAAGGGTGTTAAAGTAGCAAGGGGTGGAACAACTATTAGTCATTTAATGTTTGCTAACGATTGCATTCTTTTTCCAAAATAGATGAGTGGCGACAGTTAGAGAGAATTTTGGATTCTTATGAAGTTGCTTCTGGACAGAAATTGAACAAACAGAAAACCTTTTCAGTTCTAGTACCCCTCAGCAAACAAGAAACAGTTTAGTAGAAGTGATAGGAGTAAGGAGTTGTGGTGATTTTGACAAGTACTTGGGTCTACCTAATGTTGTGGGTAGATCTAAGTATATATCTTTTCGTGAAATTAGAGAAAGGGTTTGGGCAAGAATTAGCAACTGGAAGAATAGTTTCTTAACATAAGCAGGAAATGAAGTTCTGATAAAAGTTGTTTTACAAGCTCTCTCAACATATGTTATGGGTGTTTTTAAGTTGCCTAAACTGTTATGCAAAGAAATTTCTTCTTTAATACCAAAGTTCTGGTGGGGACATTTGAAGAATGACAACAAGATTCATTGGAGGAAATAGAGTGGCATGAGCAGATCAAAAAATGAAGGGGAGTTGGGGTTTTGAGATATTGATTGTTTTAACAAGACAATGCTAGCAAAACAAGTTTGGAGACTACTAATCAAGCATGAATCTTTAGTTGCTACTGTTATGAAAGAGAAATATTACAGACATTGCTCTATTATGGATGCAAAGCTTGGTAGAGGGCCCTCATTTATATGGAGGAGTTTGTGAGAGTCTAGAGATGTGGTTAGAGAAGGGATGAGATGGAGAGTGAGTAATGGAAAGAAGATAAAGATATGGGTTGATAAATGGATGGCAACTCTTTCATCATACATGGTTCAATCTCCTGTTTCAACTTTAGGAAGGGAAGCAACTGTGGCTGAGCTAATTGATGAGGACACTGGGTGTTGGAATTATGATTTGGTTAGGGAGACTTTTAATAGAGAAGAAGCTGCAATTGTTTATACTATACTTGTGAGTAGAATGAGTTTGGAGGATAAACTTTATTGGGGACTTGCTAAGAATGGACTCTTTTCTGTTAAGAGTGATTATTATATTGCGATTGAGGTTTTAAAAGACAGTATGGAGGGGAGCAATCTGCTAGAAATGGGGTAAATTAGGTATGAAAGCAAATGTGGGAGCTTAATATACCTAATTATATTAAGGTATTTGTATGGCGAGCTCTAACTAATTCTCTGCCTACTAAGGGTAATCTACTAAGAAGGAAGATTACAGAATCTGGTTAATGTCCAATATGTGAGCAACTAGAGGAAACAAGTGAACATGTGTTATGGAGCTGTGTGGCAACCTCTTATGTATGGTTTGAAAAAATGAGTAAAGCACATAAACTGATCTGCAGAGAAGAAGATTTTCTTGATACATGGACTGAATTATCTCAGAAGTGGTAGAAGAGTGAATTAGAAGGCATGGCTTTTATTTTCAGAAAGGTATGGCGGAGAAGGAATAATTGGATCTTTGAGAATTCCTTTCAGAGTCCAATTAAAGTGATTGATGCTGCTATGACCGATGAGGATGAGTATATTCTGGCTAAGGGTGCAGACATATATGAAATTTCTGGTTCAGCCCCTGTGAATCGAAATGTTATGTGGCAAGCTCCAACACAATTATCTTACAAGATGAATTGGAATGCTGGGTTTGAGGAATATACTCTAAAAATGGGGGCTAGTAATATAATCAGGGATTGTGCAGGAGAGGTTATGGTTGCTCTGTGTATGCCTGGGAAAGCTGTTAAGGATGTTGTGGTAGCTGAAGCAAATGCACTTTGGAGAGTTATTCTGTTATGTGAGAAAATTCGTATTGAGGCAACTATCTTGGAAGGGGATGCTACGAAAGTAATCAAGGAAGTGCAAGCCAAAAAAGAGAATTGTGCATGGTATGGACAAGTAATTGAAGATATAAAGCTGAAGTGTCGGTATGGACAGAAATGACTACTGCAATACACCCATAGAGAGAGTAATGTGGTATCTCATAAATTTGCTATGCAATGTGAGAATGAGGTGGTATAATTAAAGGACTGTCTAGATTGGTTTAAACCTCGTATCTAACTAAAAAAACTTTATATCTCTTCTTAGAATGAGAATATGGAATATGTTATTATTTAAAAAAAAAACAAATGTATGGGCCTGATAGCGATAGGCAAGTCCAGCGGTCCCAAAATATATTTGGCTATGCTTTGGAATGTGAAAGTTTACGTACTGCACGGTGAGAAATACATATATTTGATTTGATTAGGAGAGCACGTGATGTGTTTGCATGAATGAGTTATATACCTACTCTCCATCCTATCAACACCTACCACACCATCCTCTTTCCTCGATTACTGTACAGACAGTCATATGCCATTTCTTCCTTGAAATGTTTTAGTCAATATTTTATAAGGGTTGTCTGATTGAGATATTCTATCAATTTATTTTATTTTATTTTTATTTTTATTTTTATATTAAATAAAATAAATATTTTAATTTTTTTAAATCTTAAAATAAAAATAATATTTTTTTTTTAATTTTCAAATTTTTTTTTTCACTGCCTTGTCTTATATTAACAAGCCAACCATGCATAGTTCTCCACGCTTCATGGCCCACTTTGCTATTATCTCTTCCGACATCTTTGCATGGAGGACAGATCGTGAAGTAGTGCTCTAACGAAACAAACCAAAAATCCTTCTCGACAGACCTTAGCAGACCACCTTGCCAGAGCAAGAAAAAAACTCCTCACCGGAGTTAGGAGATTTCAACTTAACTTTCATTTGATCTCATCTTATCTTACTATATATTCAAACCTCACCTAAGTCTAAATTTATAAATTGGAGTAATTTGATGTGTTATATCAAACTGTAAAATTGTTTATATTATGAAATAAATTTAACTTATCACATGAAATCATATCAATTTATAAATTTAATTTTATTAAATCTCTTTGTAACGGTAACACATCTTATCTCTTAATAAATTCAGACCTATGTATTAATTTGTGTAGAAATTGCAAATATTCTGGACAAGGATTGCAGATAATTATCCTAGTTCGAGTTTATGATATATATATATATATATATACACACACAACTTATGACCCTGTTGAAGCTTTGACCATGAAATTATTTTTCTATTTTTTTTCTAATCAAATCAAACAATTCAACTTGATGCCTCGTAGGGGTGGGTGAAATTTGAATTAGGTTTTTAGTTTGAAAAAAAAAAAAACAAGAACTTTATCGTATATTAATATTTGCTATAAGTACACAAGTACTTTTTCCTTGGCTCCCCAAGGCTCTAATATATAAATATGGTCTCTAGTTTGTATATCTATCTTAATCTTTGACATTTTTGTTCTTTGTTCTTGTCCACAATTCAAACCTAGTCCGGGGCAATGCTCTTAAATGACAGTATTAAGAGCATTGGCATTGGACTCATCAAATGAGTCCAATCTTCAAAATTTGATGATTTTAGCTTTAAACTCCTGGCATTGGATTCATCATATGCTCAAATGTCAAGTTTTGAGCTACAGTAGATTTCTCTTCATCTTCAAATTTGAAGACTCACTATTCACACTCTATAATCATTATTTTATTTATTTAAATTAGTGTTTCCCAATTTTGAGCCACAATATATTTAAGTTGAGAAACAATAATTTAAATATCAAATTAAATTATTAATTAACATATAGTTAGTGTAATTGTAAAATATAAAAAAAATAAATTAAAATATTATTATTAACAAAATAATATTATATTATTATTTTGATGAATCTAATAGCTAATCCAATGTAGGGTTTTAGATAGAGAAGTTTTAGATTTAT
The DNA here is from genome assembly GCF_001411555.2 of Juglans regia. Taxonomy (NCBI): domain Eukaryota; kingdom Viridiplantae; phylum Streptophyta; class Magnoliopsida; order Fagales; family Juglandaceae; genus Juglans; species Juglans regia. Next base: position 1,369,209 of record NC_049906.1, on the reverse strand, counting down.
GAAAAACATGTACTTTTCATCAAATTTTGAAGATGAAAATGATGAACCCAATGCTAATGCTCTAAAGGGTGACTTGTAAATTGTCAATAATTTTTTAATAGATCTTTCTTATTTATTATCAAATTAGAATTTGGGTACACTTAAAATGTTATGGTAGCTACACTTTTTTCTTTTCTTATTTTATTTCAAGAAATTAAATTAGAATATTATATTCAAAATAAATTGTTTCTCTTTAAAGTTTGTAATTATATATGTAAAACATATTGAACAAAAAAAAGTTGGCCTTCGTTTGAATAGTGAGATGAGATGAGATGATTCGTAAATAATAATGAAATAATTTGTGAATAGTAATGAAATGATTTAAGTTAATATTTTTTATGGGATTTTAGGAAATATGAGAGATAAAAGTGGATAAAAATGTTATAAAGTTAAAATATTATTAGAATATTATTTTTGTTTTAAAATTAGAAAAAATTAAATTATTTTTTATATTTCGTTTAAAAGTTTAGAAAAATTATAATGATTAGATGAAAAATTTAAAGATTTGAAATTAAAAAAATATTTATATTTGCAATGTTTAATTAAATATTAAAATGTGATGAAATGAGAAGATTTTACTATTTAAATCTGACCTTATTCTCAATATTATAAGCTACCAAACCCCAGCCATCATGTAAGCAAGAGTATGATCAATCTCCGCGCGCGTACGTAGCCCGGTGCTTACCAACCTCCGCGAGAGTACTGTGGTTGACGGTGCGTTGGATCAAGTACATCCGTGGTTGGTGGCATGCTTGTTTTTTGGGTTGGTGAGCCGGCTAGCTAGCTCCTGATCTCCTTTGTCCCCCCATTATCTAATATCCTCCACTTGTTTGACAAAAGTTATAATGCACCCCCGTCTCCTTCATCTGAGTCCTTGTCCTACCGAATACATGTTGTGACTTGTGAGATCAATGATTTACGTACCTTTCAGTAAATACGAGAGAATATGATCTATTTGTTTGCATGTGACCTGTTTGTTAATAGTACTGAAAGATTGTAATATTTATGGCCAGTCGTGATCTCCTTCCTGCTAATCTTTGGCATGCATGCCAAATACTCTCCAGAGATTGTAAGTAGATCATTAAATCAAGTGCAAGCTGGACAAGTAGTGACAATGATTTACTTCGAGTAACGCCGAAAAAATCTATTTATAGGTTTGCTTGTTGGCACTTCCAATACATTAATTAAAGATAGTGTGAAAGAATTCGCATCAATATTTAGCTTTAAAAAGTATTGAAATTTTGATTTTTGTTGTAATAGTAATATATGAGAAATGATACTTGCAGTGGTCTATAAGCGCCGTGCAGTCACTTTAAAAAAAAGTGAATAAATATGAGACCCATATGAAAAGAAATTAATTTTTTAATAGTGGACTCTATTTTTTTTCAAAGTGACTACAAGATATTTACGCTTTTTATGACTATATGTAGCATTGCTCGTAATATATAAATATATATATATATATATATGTCTCAGAGCAAGTGATTATGTGTTTAGATATTGATTTGACAGTCATAAAACTAGTATTTACGACAAAATGAAAATATATTATTTTGGAAGGAAATAGTTATTTTAGTAAGAAATAATTGGTCACAAATAAGTAATTTTTTTATAATGTACTCTTTTTTTTTAGAAAAAATAATTAAATATTTGTCAAACATCACGGCAAAAACAAGATCAAGACATAATTATGGAAGACATGTTTAAAAGGTGATTCTTTATATATTGCTAAGATTTTTATTATATTTGAATATTAATTATTGTTTATTATACTCGTTATTTCTTTTACATCTTTGTTTGGATATCAAACTTTCTGCATGCAGGAAAATGTGAACCATTTTTATAAAACCCATCCCCCACCTTTTGGAAGCCAATTAATTACTTCCAATAATCGATCAAACAGTTCGATGTGAGCAAATGATTATGGTACGTAGTATCCATAAGCCATATTCATGAGAATTTCAATAAAAGATGGTCAAGACATGACTCTCTCCAACATTAAAATATTAAAATTATTCTCCCATTTTCTCCATTGAATTCCTCAAATATCTTCTGTGGTTGGTGATCAACTCTGATGATTATTTTCATGCAAGTAAGTAGAGACTTGCTGTTTTCTTGTAGTATTGAACATGCAAAACAAAACAAACGTTTTGAACTTAATTAAAAAGAGGGTAAAAATAATTATAAGTTGATTAGTAGTACTCTGGTAGAAAAATTTGGAGAATGTTTTCAACAGAGAAACAGTACCCTACCCACAAAGTGATTATATAAAGTAATCTCACAAATTGATGTGGCTTTATATAGTTTGTCAAATTGTAAAACTATTTTTATTGTAAAACAGGTATGATGGATCACATGAAATCACGTCGATCAATTTGTGAATTTACTTTTATGTAATTCATTTATAGTTGTAGCACTCCTATTTTCAACGTGGGAACTAGCAATAAAATTAAATTAATGATATGTATGCGAAGAAATGGTTAGCTCTCTCTCTCTCTCTATATATATATATATATTATATGTGTGATCAAAGAAAGAGTATTTGAGGATATTTTAAAATAGTCCACATGATCTCTATGAAGTAATATTTATTCCTTTCTCGTTTACATGAATATCAAAAGCCTATGAAGAAAGAATTAATTAATTACTTACCAATAAACCTTTTTAATCTTGAATTGAATTGATTAAAACCGTAAACATGCATATATACTTGAGATGATAATTATAGGGTTAAAATATGTTTCGCGCTAGTCCTTTAGATTGATCCATGGCAAAAACTAGAGAAAGAGCTTCTACATAAATGTTGGAGCCCCAAACAAATGTACATACTCATAATTATATAAAATGAATCGAGCAATGCTACTTATCTTAAATTTTTTTATCATCTTCATCCACACTTTTTGATGCGACACAATTTAAGTGACTTCATATCTGAACTACGATAGTAATCTAATATGTGTTACATGATAACTAGAGTTACTGTGGATGATAAGATCTAAGGTGTGGGTTGGATTGAGGAATGAGATAATTTCATCTCATCTCACTCTGTATGGAGAAACCAATCACAATCCAAACAATTATCGCATGCTGATTTGAAAATGGTTTTTGATAGCTTTGTAGGACGAAAAAGTTTTAAATAGTAACTTTTCATAAGAACAATAGAAAACGAGAAAAACATTCAACTTTTCTTTTAAATCAGCAACAGGACAAAAACACAATTCATGCCTTCAGTTTTTCCAACAAATAAATATATTTATAAATAAAACAAAATCATTATAAATACTATGCAATCATTTGTAGAACTCACATCTATCTCTTTTCCAATAACTTAAAACCATCTCATCTCACTTCCAATCTAAACACATAAAATTTTTAAAAATTATTTTAATTCATCTTAACTCACAAATTTTACTATTATTTACAAATCATCTCAACTCATATTTCAATCCAAACGGGACCTTAAGACTAAAAATGACATTTCTCAATAAAATTTTCGTTTTACAATTGTGACCACAAAGCGGGAGTAGCGTGAGCGAGTTTTGGAGGAGCGAATTAGTTGATTATTCAGTCTTAAGCAAAACTCGTGTCATGATTGCGACTTCTAGTATGGTTTAATTGGAGCATTGATATCAACAATCAAATATTGTTGAAGACTTGATCAAGCTTCGATTTTCTTGCAGATTATTGTTACTATGTGTTTGCTAGTGATTTGTTAATCCAATACATATCAAATAATATTACATACAGTTATGAAATACGTAAATATAACGTAATCATTTTAAAAAATAATAAGATCTATTATTAAAAAAATTAATTTTTTTAATATAAATCTTATATTTATTCATTTTTTTAAAAAAAAATTACACGACAACACATTTTCTCCTTCATAATATTGGGTTTGCATTTGTTAAGTAGTAAAGGTGTTAATATCAGAAGGTGAGGGTGATTGCGTAATTTCAATCCATATTGCCACCCAAATGAATTATTCTATATTTTTTCCTCTCCTCTTCGTTCACCACCATACTCGCTAGTCGCTCCCCTGTCTCTCTGTTATCATGCGCACCTCCTCCTCCTTTCTGGTACGACATTTTCGTTTCTACTGCTTTTTATCTGTCTCCTCATTGTCTTTCAGCTTGTTTGTTTCTTATGAAACTTTGCTTTTTGAGATGAGAAAGAAACTTACTCTGCTTTACCTCTCTGTTTGGTTCCTTGGAAATCCAGGGAGTAAACTCGGCAGAAGACTGAAGCCTTGTAGTGATAGCATGTTATATTGGAAGTGGTGACAGTTTGTGCATTCGGTTCTCCTTTTGCCCCGCGCTTTTAAAGGCCTTCTCTTATTTCTCGCATCTCTTTTAAGTTTTTTGTCTGTTCTGGATGATTGAAGTTTTGGATCCTGATTAGCGAGGATTCCTGAGTTTCTTTTAATCAGAGACGGGCGTTTTGAATATAAGGATTTTCGAGGGCATGGAGGTAACATGTGGTGCAGCTTCGCAATTCTCTGCTCTCATGATCGGTTCGAAGAGAATTAGAAGGAAGCCGAATATGGCCGTGGTGCCGTTGAATCAGAGAGAGATAAAAGAATGTGTGATAAAAATATGTGATTTGAGCCGGAAAGGCATGTGTAGGCGGCAGAGGAGGTTCGATTTCCGGCTTTCGCACTCTTCTAACCATTCACAAGGTATATATATGTGTGTGCCAGTGCCATCAACAAACTTTAGTATTTACACGCCCTCTAGAGGTTTTAAATGTTGAGACTGATATGTTTTTGTGGTTTCATAGACTTACCTTTTGGAGTTGAGATCATCATTGAATCTAGCTGATCTATTTGATAAAAAGGAAAGACCGAATTTGGCCAATGATTCTTTCAATTCTTTGCAATTTTAGATGTGAAATTTGAGTTTTATTTTTATTTTTTTTTATAGGTAAAAGAAGATTTTATTTGGTCAAGTAAATAGGCAAAGCCTAGAAAGTATACATGGAGAACACCTAATTACAAGTTAGGATCTAGAAATGGAATTTGTATTCAAAAGTAATGAGTTAATGAGTAGATCTTTTTTTTTTTTTTTGAGAATAAAACTAGTTAATGAGTAGATCTTAGATTCATTCTTCTCGCAAAAAATGTACAATGACATCATGTCTTGTTGGACAATGGCAATGCTGAAAACTTAGAAGTGCGTAATTCTGGTTTACTGGCTATTCCTGGAATCGAAGCCTGCATTTAATTTCGTTTTGTATATACGAAGAAGTTCATGCTAATGTCTACCGGATCAAGTTTAATGGATTTTTCGTATGTTTTTTTTTTCGGGTTCCAAAATTCTTATCATTGACTTTTGTGATCATATCGTATTTGTTTTGTTGCTATTACAGTGTTGGAATCTGGAAATCTTTGTGCAGCTTTTAACGAGGACTGGTTGTTAAAGGTATGATATCTTTCCTTATACAGTCTACAGCCCAAAATAGCGCTGCACTATGTATTGTAGTTTTGTGTTCACATATTGCCTTTTGATTCGGTTTTGATGTTTCATCTCTGGTAAAGTCTTTCTGAAACTAAGAGTCTAAGGCTTTATGATTATCTTTTGGTTGACGTTGAACTGCCGATTGGACTCTGATGAAATTGCAGAACAAGGCACAAGAGGTCGCTTCATGCTTAAATGGACGATCAATATTTCTTTTGGGTCAGTTGCTTTTTTAACTCCATCTTTATGATAGCGATACTAGCTATTCTTGAAATTGAATTCTATGGAGTGTAAAACTCAGGAATGATGGGCTCTGGCAAAACAACAGTGGGCCGAGTTCTGTCAGAAGCATTAGGTTATTCCTTTGTTGACAGGTTTGTGATTTGAATATCTCTATATTTTCATGGAACTTGTATGTTTTAATTGGAAAACGATTATGAGGTTGGTTCCCAGGTCATCTGGTGGATCATGTAACAGCTCAAAGAAGTCACATCAGTGGCATATTCGTTAGGCCACCATTTAATGGCCTAGATTTCCCATTTTCCCTCGGGAACATATACGACACCTCTGAGCTGATTACAATGTTAGGGTAGAGAATGAATGGACTCTATTTAACACCCGTGTACTGTTGCATTCAGTATTGTGGGTTGCGAACTCTTCACTAAGAAAGATGTATTGTTGTTTGTGGGTACCAGTGATGCGCATGTGGAACAGGCTATGAGTGGAACTTCTGTGGCACAAATATTTAAACAGCGTGGGGAGAGTTTCTTCAGAGATCACGAGGTCTGTTGGAAAGTACATGTTTATGAACTGCTGAAGCTTCTCTCTCTCTCTCTCTCTATTCCCCTAGATCATCCCAGTGTTTCTTCATTGTCATTGTCATAATCATCATCCTAACACTCCACGATTTACCATTTTCACGATTTGTTTTAGTTCACTTGGTGTTAAGAGATCTCAGTTTTAGTTTACATACCCCTATCCTTCGGCACTTTATTAATTTATTATCAGGATTCAATGAATCAAAATCCATATTGCCTGATGTATATTTGGAATCTTCTAATATCAGTTGCTATCTATTTGTGAAACATCGAATTAGAATAAAAGTTCATGAACTAAATGGTATAAATCTGCTGTTTGTTTGCTCTAGATAAGAGAAAGAGGCACTATAGATACCATGCTACTTTATGCTTAATGGTACAGTGATTAAACCTATCTTTTGGGGCTGCCACTAGATTCATTTCCGTTTGGTTAGTGCCAATACATTTACAAGGGGTTTCTTCATTTTTTAAGTCTCAAATGTAGTTTTGAGCAGGAAAAGAAAAGCTGAAACTTATTTCAAATTACGAGTCACTAGATCCTGGAATGGGGAAACCTGAAAATGTGAAATACGTTGCCTATAGTGGGACTTTGGCAATATTATATTTTAAAGCTTGATATAGCAAGAGGAGCCTCTTATGTAGATATTAAGAAAATCATTTTCCAGTCTCCTATATGTTTATTAAATACCATTAATGCCACTATTATCGCTATAGGTCAATACTTTGCTTATAGGTATAACTCTATCAATAATTATTTTTTCTTTCCTTTTTGTGTTATTTCTATGTTTATGGAAAGAAAAATGAATGGTTTCTCACTTTTCTACAGAGTGAGGCATTGCGGAAATTATCCTTGGTGCCCAGGCAAGTTGTTGCCACTGGAGGTGGTGTAGTTGTTCGCCCTATCAATTGGTATACTGGGGTCATGAATATATATATTCAAATTTACCATCCTCTCTTATTACTTATGACCTTACCATTTATTTCATTTGTATTAAAGAGTTCCTTGACTCTATTTTTTCCAAGGAAATTTATGAGGCAGGGGATCACTGTCTACTTAGATGTACCCCTTGATGCCTTGGCCAGGAGAATTGCTGCAGTGGGAACGGATTCACGCCCTCTTTTGCATTTTGATTCTGGAGATGCTTACACAACGGTGGCTATCACTTACACCAATCTAAAACCCTTTCACTATATTCATATTTTAGAGTTGGTTTAGCAAAATGATTGGATGTGTGACATCCTCAACTTCCCTGCAGGCTTTTGTGGGACTGTTTACTCTTACCAAAAAGAGATCCGAGGCATATGCCGATGCTGATACTACAGTTTCCCTTCTAGGTGTGTCTTCTTATATCCACTAATAAGTTTCCTATCCTCTTTATCTTTTCATTCAGTTGAATGTTGGAAGGCATGGTTGCATCTGTCACTTCCACTAGAACTGGGCTCTCACGTTCTAGTGTTGAGATAATTGGGATATCTGGGGCATGCAAGTTAGTGTTGTGTCATAGCCCACTTGTTTTATTCTCTATACTTCTTTTTGGAAGTCATGAAGCTGCAGTTATATGATACCACAATGTCTTGAACAACATAAAACAAATTTGGAGCTTTTATCAGGATGTTTTCTTCAATCCTTTTGTGTTGGAAATTCGGGTTACGATATTGGTCTGTGCTTTGTATAAATTATGCACTGGACAAGTGCATAATATTTAGGGCAAGCAGGATGCCCTATGTGCATGCATGCCGCTGAGCAATATCTTGGTCACCAATGATATTGACGTATGTTAAATAAAAGGAGTTAAAGCCTTTGATTGAATCAATTCCTTATCAGACAATGTTCTTCTTTCTAGTCTCATGATTATCCTAAATATTGAAAAATTGAATTCGTTTTGTTCTTCAGATCTTGCAGCCAACCTGCATCTTGAAGATGTGTCTGATATCACGCCAACTGCCATAGCAATTGAGGTCCCCCTGAACCCAATTCTGAGTAGCTCATCCCTCACCCCGCCCCCCCGAAACCCCAAGTATATTTATTCCTAAACTAAACTTCTTGTTGAATCTTGGCAGGTACTGGTAGAAATTGAGGAATTTCTACTGGGGGAGAATGGCAGGTCCCTCCGAATGTATCCTTAAATAATCGAATATCATGGTTTTTGTTTTCAAAAGTTTTCACGTGTATCACAAGCAGCGGTTTCTGTACGGTTGATGCAAATAAGAAAAAAAAAACATAAGTTATTCTTTTCATTACATAAAATAATTGTAGTTCTATACTCTTCGGTGAGAAACAAAATTTACAAGCGGTTCAATCGGTAGGGTTGTTGTATCTGATGTACAGATGAAATAAAGGAATCTATGGCAAACATTTCAAGCTTGTGAGATAATAGCAGGTTATAAAGCTGTACTATATGATGAAACGGTACAGCTATAAAGAGATTTTATAAAAATAAACTCACAAATTGATATGGATTCATATGATACGCTTGATCTACTTTACAATAAAAGTAGTTTTACACTTTAACCTGACGCATCAAGCCATGTTAGTTTTTTCTTGTGAGATCTATTTATTGTTAAAGTATTTTTCATTTGTTATTTCCCTCTTAGAGACTTTTGGATCTTGCCAAATAGGCTATACTATACTATTGATATTACAGAAAGCTCGAGTGTTAATTATTTAGGGGGAAAAAAAAAAAACAGCTGAGGTGTTGATCTTTATGGCCTTTATATGTATCGCTTTGACCACCTAACCGAGTCAGGTCAATGTCTAATGGCCCTGAGCTACCACCCCCGATCTCGTAGGTTTCTATCTTCAGTATTTCCAAATTTGACGAAAACAATAATAGGTAATACTACAAACAGTTATACAATGCAAAACATGGCACAATCATTTTAAAAAACAGTAAATTTTTTTTTTTTTTTTTTATGCATTTTTCATATTTACTTATTTTTTTCAAAAAGATTATGCGACGTCTGCATACTTCATTATTACAAATATTATTTCTCTAAAAGAAATAAGTTGAAAACAGCTTCTTTGTGTGGTTTATTTTATTGGTTGCGTAAATATCCTTATTTTACAATATGAATTGTGAAATATATTGTGAAATATGTTGTGTGGATATCATGAGTCATGCTCAAAAGGTCAAAAATAAAAGTGAGACAGTTAGGGCAAGTCTAGCTGCCTGAAGACCCAAATAAAAGTTCGGGGGCAATAGGTTACTTCTCCTTGCATCTTGCAAAAGTGGGGAAAAAAGCAGAGGAGTGGATAGTTTTAGGTTTTGTTTGGATAGAAGAATTTGCAATATTTATTTGGATTTGGATTTCCAACCATGATTTCAAATCCATGATTTTGAAAAACTTAAAGCATGGCTTTGGTGCAAATCCAAATTCAGATCTTAAATATAAACAAAACAAGGGAATTGTATTTGAAACACCCAAATCTAAATCCTTCCCAAACTCATGCATCTACAATGCACAGTAGTGAATTCAAAATCCACCACATCCCAAATAATCTTTACAAGGAGTAAATTCAATTGCGCGCTATAAAGAATTTCTCAGAACCCCCCCTCTCAAGGAATTCCTAACTGGTAGGAAGGATATTCAAAATATGAAACCTTTAGTAAAGGGGGAAAAAGTATATACGTATCTTACCGAACAAAATCTTTCAATCTTTACCAATGCATCTTGTCCTATTCATATCCGGAATGTAAATGTTTCATAAAAACATTCTCCGGATTGTCCTCGCAGCAACACGGGAGCTCAACCGTCCAGCCAGATCAGCAGGTAGACCAAGTAACTGCTGTTGGGATTCAGGTGGGAGCTGCCAAATATAACTCAAATAATCTCTCAAATGCAGTATAGTATGTGTTTGCAACCTACATGCATGTAAATGTCATGTGATATGCATTTTAAGCAGGCACATGCTTGATTCTTACCTCAGAAATAACAGAGAGAATGGGTAGAATTTCTTGAACAGATGCAAATTGATTAAAGACTGATGATGCTTCCTCTGGGTTCAGTTTTTGATTCTTGTCTGGGCTGACACCACCTCCAAGTCCCTACAGAAGGAATTAATGCATTATCGTGACAGTCACTCTATTACAAATTTCAGTATTCAAATTTCTGTGTGTACACCATGTGCTAGATTTACAACACTTCAAATACAGATTGTAAAGATTATCAAACATATGATCCACTTTTTAAAGTAAAGTTCATTAGTCCCTTCTTTTTTTTTATCCTTCCTAGTACAAAATACAAAAGGGCAAGAATGAGAAACACTTTTCTCTGAACTCAACCCTATCTACTAACAGTGGAAACATCTTATGACTGGAATCGTACAATTCCTTTGGAAATTGCTTTCCTGCTTAACAGATTTTCTCACTCACATTCAATTCTTTTACAATTTTATGAAAATAAATGTCTAGGCCTAGTTTGGCTACTGAGGTACCTCATTACTATTCATTATTTTATTATTACTTTTCACTACTATTCAATATTCTATATTATTTTTTCACTATTATTTACAGAATACCTCAAAATACCCACTACTACCCAAACGCAACCTTATATTTCACACTTAAAAGATAAGGTTCACAATTGGCACAAAACTTTAAACGGGACAAACCACTGAAATATTAGGTTTCTGAAGGCCTAAATGAAGGCAAAGTTCCCACAAGTATCGAAATTATGTTGCATCGACTCAAGTTATTTTAGCCACCAAAATATAAAATTGTTAATTCAAACCACTATATAACTTTGTATTTCTGCATTCTTTGTTTGCCACTAGTAATTTTTCAGTTAGTGTACTAGTGATAGTACGTAATAAAAGGGGTGAGGTTGCAAATGAGCAGACGCACTTGCGTGCTGCTCATGAATAGCTTAAGTTTGGACTTGGCTTGGCTCTCCTTGTCTCAGTCACTTATTAACAAGCTAGGTTTAACCTGAAAGTGGGCTTGATTGGTGAACAAGCTCAAGCTTGACCATTTGGCTCAAGTCGAGGGCTCAAAAGCCCAAATATTTATACAAAAGCTAATGCTTGTTTCAATATAATAACAGCATATACAAATAGAAATAACAAGACTGAATAAAGAATTTATTACCCACTAACGCCTATCAAGATTAGCTGAAGGAATCTTTAAAAAGTTCGAAAATTAACAACTTTTGAACTCAGATATAGAGCTCAATTTCAGTTGAATATGTTGATTGAGACACTATAGACCCTCTATGGAAAAGCCACTCCACTAGTTGCCACAAAAAGGCAATGGTGAATGTAACTTTGTATGAACTGTCTAATATGCTTGTGACAGACCAATCTGCAGAAAAGCTACTTCACTAATCGGTGCAGAAAGCACTTTTTATTTATAATAAATTACTAATTTCCAAAACATCAAAGTTGATGGTAACATTAGGTTACTATAAACTTATGGCCTCAAATGTGCATGCACATTGAATTCTCTCTCTCTCTCTCCCTCTCCCCCCTAGTCTTTTAACACTATATAACTGGCCCTTGCAATGTAGAAGCAAAAGCTCTTACCCCGACTGAATTTTCAGTCTGTTGATACCCGGACAACAGCAGCAGAAGACGATGCAAGGTTCTCAAGTTGGCCGTGTCCTCATCAGTCATTGATGAGAGTGGAACGAAAGACATGAAGGGTATAGCTGTAGAGGTTATAGAATTCAGTGTTGCTAGCCCAAGAGCATCCAAACCCTGCAGTTAATTGCTCAAAGTGATTGGACACAAGCATGTAATTAAAAGACAACGAAACAGTTTGTAAGAAATACATGCAAAGTGACCATTCAACAAGTTAGATATCCACGAATTAACCAGCAAAATTCTATAAATGAACCTTTCATTCACGATCACAGCTAATCAACAGAACCATGGGTACTGTCGTACTGACCAGGGCAACATTCTCAGGGATAGACAAGGAATGGGTTAACAAAGATGTTTCCCATCATGTGCAACTGAACTCAACCAACTGTTACATGCTGGCTGAAGGTTTCCACACATGCAAGGCCATCAGAAAAGATAAGGAAACTCCCCACAAAATCTAGTAATTATGTTTATCTATTCTCTGACTACACTGAGAAAATTCTGATAGCTTTCTTTTTCCTTTCCCTTTTTTTCTCTCTTCTTTTTATTCTAGCAAACACAGGGTAGGGTGATGAGTGCTGTCAACAAAATGGGAAGTGTGGAAGGCACATGAATGGATGGTTATTGTATAAAACCTTACCTCTAAAGTATTTGTTACAAATAGCCATCAGTACAGAGAAAAAACATACTTATGAGTCCAAAATCCTACCTTAGCAATTTCTTGAAGAAGCATATCCCTCAAAAAGGCACCCTGAGAACAAAAACAAAAAAAAAAATCTCAAATATTTGCAATGTTCACATGATTCAGCTTAGATTGGAAAATTAAAGAGTACATGCAGATTTGAAATACCTTCTCAGTTAAAGTAAAAGAAAGGACTTGCTTAATAACAACCCTGGAACCAGCTTCCTCTGCTTGTTTTCTGACCAAGGCCTTATCTGTTTTGGCGCGGAGGGACTGCCATAAGAGTTATTTTAGTCTCTGAATAAATTAACCCAATGATACTAAGCTATCGCAGCTGGAAAAGAACCACAATTTTAGGACTTTGTGCCCTACTCGTCTGACATAATATTTAGACAGTGTTAGACACTCTGGGGGATCCAAACGTGTGGGGTTCAAGTCCTGTGAGTGCACATCATGCAAAAATACTGAAAGATTGATGAACTGGTCTAACATGATATTTTTTCATGAGTAATAATTCTTTATTAATAAGCGCCAAAAGGGACTGTTCTCTCCTCTTTTAGAAATTCCTACCACTATTTTTCTTGCAGTGAAGACTGAGCTCAGCCTAGACTGGATCTGTTACACTTGGCAAAGAATGGAGATGGATGACCGGTAGAGTGCTATGCCTGGGGCTCAAAGATGCCAGGTAGGGAGAAAGCAGCTGTTGACTAATAGATTCGTAATGTAACATAATATTAAGATAGTGCTAACATTAGGATTTGAAGCACATCGGTGGGGTTCAAGTCCTGAGAGCAGCAACAATGTTAGACAGTCATGCAAAAATATTGAAGGATAGATGTATTGGTCTCACATGATATTATGACTGTTAAACTCATGGGGTTCCAATCCCAACAATGTTATAGAATCCATATGTTTGCAGGCCATGCAGAAAACATTTCTGTCTCAGCATGAGCGGGATATTTTGGCATACCCAATGTATATATTAATTCACTAAAAATGGCACTGGTTTCAACCATAAAAACTAGATCAGAATTGATTCTTTTAATTCTCTTCAGCAGTCATAGTTTTTTTTATTTGTACTAACATATTCTCTAGTTTACAACTTCAACAACAAGAAATGTACGCATAACTAAAAGGAAATGGAAATTGACTATAATGCAATATTTGTAATATAGCTTCCACAAAAGGTCTGTGTTAAACATAAGATAAACTGACCTAAATGTGATTAAATTTGAGAAAGAACGAGGAGTATGATAGAAAATCTAACCTCTGTTAGCAGAGACTCTAGACGATCAATTCTGAAGACACCATCCTGAGAAGAAATGATTTAGGAATCGGGGTTATGGTTTACAAAGAATGCATAACGTGTTACGTGTATAATGTCTCTTCTGCCAGGGAGAATAAGTGCAGAACCACTAGGCTATTAATAGACTGATGAGAAAAAGTAAAAATAAAATTCAGTTTACCTCATAAAGAAGAGTTTGCAAAGAAGCCTTTAGCTTTGGTGAGCTGTCAGTTAGTACTTTTCTAGCAATCCAAGGGTATGTACTACCCAAGACTTTGTAATCTGGGTCAAAGCCAATTGCAATTCCCTCCAATACAGCAAGGCTGAGAGCAAAAAAATACATTAAACGGCATAAAACAGAATAATAAGAATAATCATGCAAAGGTGGAGCAACCAATGTCATTCAACTACTCATATTAACCTCGAGAACCTTATAAACTTTCACAAACAGTATCGAATATGATGCACAAGAAAGAGATACATAGGATCTCTGCCAAAAAAATATGGCTACCTCCGAATGACAAGAGAAAAATATGAAGGTATTTGAAATTTGAACTTATACCTGCAAAAGAGATATAACAAGAAGGAATAAAAAAAGATCAGTTTAACTAATTGTTGAAGACATGGGCAAGTAACACAATAACTTGAGAGGATGAAACAATGAGCACAGACAAATCAATGTGGCAATCTTAATGAGCACAAACAAAACAATGCATGAGCATAGGTATCCATCCATTCTGCTACATGTTCCAACAAAAGAATGCTCTATGTACTACACAGACATTAATAAACCCTTCATTGTCCATAGAGTAGTCATGCATTTAAGAGATGGCTTGAAAAAGAGAAAAAACCTTAAAATGACAACAAAAGCAGTCTGTTATATGCAATATCTTTGTTGAAATGCAATTTACAGTTTGGGCTCAAAGGGACCTATCCACACAATTCCTTAACAAGTCTGGCAGAACAGTGCGCAGATAATTGAACTTCTGATCAATAAAAGGGCATTATCAAGTTTTACAGCTAAGCTCATATCCAATCCTATATCAAATATAAAAAATTCGAGATGAGATAATTATAAGAGAAAACATTGAACACTCGTGAATTTAATTGAAGCTCATTAGGCATGTATATAATCTCCCAGCTGAGTTGTGCATTCTATAATGTATACACACTGTTACAAGTCCATGATATGGTGCTATTGTGTATATGCATGGACTTCCCATATCATTATACTATACTCAATTAACAGATATGTAGTATTGGGTCTGATATGACATTTCATTCTAGATGTGGTATTTCAGATGTGCCAAATGGAAAAAGGCACCGGATCTATTAGAAACATTCAGCACAATTTATATTGAATAAGGCCCTTTGGAAAGAGTACCAACAACAATTACGCATCTGCAAAACTAATGCATATCCTGGAAATAGATGATAGTGGTAAGACAGCTCCTTACATGGTTGTTCCTAAATTTCCTAACAGGTCTCCAAAGCTAATATTCCGAACTCCTTTAGCAACAGCATTCTGGAATACACCTAAAAACAAAAAATGCACGTGACACTAGAACTCATTAGAATGATCCTCCAGAGAAAGAGGTCAACACCATCAACTCCAATAAATGCAGCTACAGGGACACCTAGGTTCATGCAAATAGAGAGAAAAACCTGTTAAAGCCTTTGTAACAGCATCCCTGTCTGCCGTCGGTGGAAGAAGCCTGTAGAGTTTGTGTTAACCAGCCTTCTAAATACCAACATAATGAGTAATCTCTACTGGAATGACAGAAAATTATGATACCCAAGAGTGACAAAGTCCTTTGACAATGCATCAAAATCACGGTTGACAAGGTGGAGACAGGCTTCAATAAATCCATCACGGAGTTCTTGCTTAAATTCACCCATCATACCAAAATCTGCTCGTGAAAAATGTTACAATTTAACACTTTTTCTTTTGCTACAAGTTGTTCCATATAATCAATAAAATTTAATTCGGCATGTTATATAGCAAAACTATATTTTTACATGGATAGATACATCCAGTGGATATTAAGACAAAAAAAGATGCAATGCAGACAGGCTATGACTGAAAGAGTGAATTAAACACAATAAAGTCTTTGCTGTAACAGTTAGCCTACAATCAGATCATGTAACAAACAAATCAAATTTACTTGAAAGTACAAGAATTAAGCCAAAAACAGCTCGGTTGGGTTATGCTGTATAGATTGGGGATCTCTTGGCATGTTGGAAAGGACAGTTTGCTGTGGAAGCTGATTCTGTTGTGCTTAATGGTGCTTATGGAGAGAAAGGAATGATTGGTACTTTCAGAATTGTGAGAAGATGGGGGCAAAAGTCAATCTCTTCTTTAAAACCATATACAAATGGATGGATGCTCACTGTTTTTTCTCGGTTTTAAGTTTCAGAATTTTCTATTGTTGTTCTGATTTTCTGATTAGGTGTTTTTCTCGTATACTACCATTAACTTATCTTATCTTGTATACACTTGTGTACATAGAAAATACTCTTTTGATTATCAATAAAATTTTCACTTATTTATATTAAAAAAGCACATTAATCCAAAATACAACCAATGCACAGAGAAAATAGCAACCAATCAATCTTCAATTTTTTTATCCACAGTCTATGCCCATGTTGTCCCAATGCACAAAGCAATATACACAAAAAGAAAAATTACAACTTGGTTATGACATCAATTTGAAATTGGTACAGATTGATATCAATGAATGGTAATGTATTGAATGAGCCAACTGAATCGATTGTTAAGTAGAACGCTTGGTGTAAAGGGAAAGAGAGAGTCAATGATTTAGTTATGGACAAAATAACTTGTCTGATTTTATGGACTGAAATGTTCAGACTTGTAACATATACCTAAATAAGCTAGTTTCCCATCATATGTCCGGAGAAGGTTTCCAGGGTGTGGGTCTGCATGATAAAAGCCATATTCCAGAAGTTGATTGAATGAGCAATAGACTCCAACCTATTCAGCAACAAGAAACAGAGATCTGATTTTGGTACAAAAACAACAAAGCTATATAAATATATATATATATATATATATCACAAAGCTACATAGAGTTATTATTTAAGAACCACATCGTTGCAATTAGTTTTAAAAATGACCTCAATCAAGTAAAGATCCTTCACTTCTGACAACTTTCGCCCCTACAAAGCCGAGAAAAGAGAAAAAATCAGCATAGTATCTGGAGTATATGCATAAGCGTTTGTGGAAGCTTATGTTTAGAAAGAAAAAAAGGACTTCTACCAACCCTTGAATGATTTTTGAAGCACATAACCCCCAAATATTATGAAGCTATCAATCAAGGCATGTGCATAAGCGTTTGTGGAAGCTTATGTTTAGAAAGAAAAAAAGGACTTCTACCAACCCTTGAATGATTTTTGAAGCACATAACCCCCAAATATTATGAAGCTATCAATCAAGGCATGCCCTGCTACTCTATGACTGATTAGTTTTCCTGATGAAATGCAAGTAATTTTGACTCCAGTACATTGTTCCAATTCAATATTTGCATAAAAGTAGGGAAGACCAACTTCAAAAGATATCCTCCTTTTTTATTTTTATAATTCGAGGTAGGCAACCAATAAAAAAGAATCCTGACATAGAATGGAACTCTTTTCTAATTGGGGGGCTTATCCAATAAAAAGGCCATGAAAATGTTTTATGATAACCAGCATCAATGGATATACAATCAATCCAATTTTTCACTTCCATGAGCAAACTGAACAAATTGAAATCAATTGTCATTTTGAACAAAATGAGTTTATCACCTTATCACGAAGCATATTAACAGCAACATATGCTAGGTTACATGATTGGTTGGGAGATATTTTCACTAAGGCCTTGAGGAAGAATCATTCTTCATTTCCAGTTCAAGGGGTAGGGTCACAAGAGATATGTATCAATGAAAACAATATAGAGGAGCCAACCACTTTTATTCTATCTTTCAATTGGCTTCTGTTTTCACAAAGAATAAGTTTTAATTTTTTTTTTATTGGTAAACAAATTTTTATTGATCAAAAGAGTACACAAGAGCCCAAGTAAACGGGACATAAGTAAAAAAATTTTGGACAATAAGTTTTAATGAGATTTTCATTACTTAAAAAATCCATAGCGAAAAACCATCTTTGTACAAATAAGACAGGGAAACTGCTGTCCTCCACGTGGAATGGTTAGCATACCCTACATATATACAACACTTACCAACACATACCTAAAGTAGGTGATGTTTAATTAATTTCAAGCTTTTGCGGTACGGCCTCATGAGCACCAAGTGGTACAATATGAAACTTTACAAACAAATAGCAGTTGGAAGCCATCCCAGAATTAGGTGCATAACTTAATAGTGAATAAGAAAACAAAGATGAAAAGCAATACCTCCACCCATTCCATAACAAGGACCTTACGAGTTGTATGCTCCACATACATTTTTGGGACCAAAACATCTGGTAGTGCACCATATAATTGTCTGTTCAAGCATATACCATACTTAAGAGCTTCTATCATGTAAGATTTAATCTAAAATTGATAAATGTAATGCACAAAAACTTAGCAAAATAAAAAATATTCACCGCTAGATACTGGGGTGACTTATAATAACTAGCATACAATTACAATCAAAATTCCTATAACATTAAAAGTAGAAAACATGTCTCGATATCCAAATTGTAAATAATACTTGTTGGTCTCTAGAGTTAGAATATTTTTATCCAGAGACTTAATTTCTCCGATAGGCCATCATCCTGACAACTGAACTACCAAAGATATGGCCAAGGATGAAGAGTGGAATCTGTCTAGTTCTATGAAAACATGCCCGAAGGAAAAAAAGTGCAACTTTTGTAATCATATATTCAATGGCTCCAATCATATAATTACAGCTGGAGCCAGAAAGGAGGCCAACAGGCTATGATTGAATTAAAAAAATATATATTATTAAGAGCCAAAAAAAAAATGAAAAGCGAAGAAAGCTAGAACTCTTTCAGGGTTATTGCTGAAGTACATATCAGTAGCATATAAGATGTCAATAAGCAGAGGCAAATATATTTTTCCAATTGAAGAAAAACTAGAAATAGAGGTCACTTAAGTGCTTAGAGACAAATTGAAACAACAGGTTTAAGGTAATGAAAGAGGCAGAGAAATAAATAAGTGGCTCGTGGCACCGTGGGCACCTCTTTACAAGATTGGCAAGAAAATACATCTGTTCATTGGGGTACAATTTGGATGCAAGATTTTAAGAATTTGCATATTCAGAATGGATGGGCATTTAAAAAAAATTTATATTCAGCATTGGCCATGGTTAAAATGGTACTAATGCTCTAATCCATGTAACTTATCAATAGGTAAATTTGGATGCCCAAATCGATGAAGAATCAAACCTAGATGAAAAAGATTTTATAAGTGGCAAAAGTAATGATGAGGGAATGTCAATACGATTTATACCACCCATAAATGACCATTTCAACAAACTCCAATCAACAACTATGTTCAGATGAAACATTTGATAAAGAAACACATAGAAAGCGCCTTGACAATATCAAGGCTGTAAGCTTATAAGCTTGATTCTTTAATTTATGCATCCATATTAATTAGTTGAAACAGTTGCCGGATACCTCCTTGTACTGAAAACCATATTTACATGAAACATTAAAGGTATCGCTGATCTTACTCAAAAGGATTTTAAATTCACAATAAGTTTTTAACATGGAAAATTTTCGGTCATTAAAATCATGCTCTTACCTAAATTTGAGACCATTGTTTGCTTCTTTCATGTAATCCATCTCCTGCATTCAATGTGATTTACCTGTATTCAATTTGAAGCTCTAAGAATATTCCTCGTGCAAAAAAATATTTTATGAAAAACGTTCCCATTTGCTTTACCAACAGCGGGACTGTGTCAACTATTTACTTTCGCAGTTTCTTCTTTCTCTGTGTGTGTTTTGAGTGTGTGTGTGTGCGCGCGCGCGCGTGCGCATTTAAGCTACCAACAGATGAAATGGACCCATAGAATAAGTGAATGAAGTTAACTTGTCTCTTAAAAAATAAGTATCTGATGACACCTAAGGTGTTCCTTATGCAAATGGACCAATAATTTGGTTCAAACACATACAAAACAAAAAGCAATCTTTTGCATAAGTCTCTAAGAAAAGCACTACGTACATAATCTTTGACCAAGAACGCGACAAAGGTTTTTTGATGTTAAGATTTATGATTCCAGTATTACGAGGTATCTTTCAGTTATGGTATGTAGTAGACTCAGTTAAGCTCTAAGCAAGAAAAACAGCATTTCTTAATGGGCTAGCACTCCTTTCTTACAATCCTCCGTGTCATGATATATACTTGGCTAAATAAAAAAAATAATCATAAAACACTATAAAGATATACCCGAAAAAGACTTGATGCCCATTCATCAACAACTGCCTGCAAATTGAAGGACATGTATCTCAGTTATAACAATCCAGCCCAAGAAGGAAGCATATACAATAGTTTTTTGATAGTTAATCGAAATCAGTACAATATTGCTTCATAAAAGATGCTCTCATAATCAATGGAAATTTCAAAACACTCATAAGACCCATTCAATACAGTTAGCAATATCATAATAAAATAGAAGTCAAGGTTGCTTTAATCCAAGTTTCATGTTGCAGCATACCTGAAGATCTGTGTTCAATTTTCCTGCTTTCCTAAGTAATCCCGCTAGAAAACGCAATATTAGAATGTCTAGGGATATCACAGCTTGAACCCCTGGTCTTTGCACTTTAACAGCGACAACCTCTCCCCTACGACGAAGTCTAGCTTGATAAACCTAATATTTGAGAGAAGAGAGAGACTGAAGAAAGTTTGAATTGTGAGGCTAAATACAAAATCAGAGCTTAATTATGTGAAAGAGACCACCAAAAATGTCCAAGATTGTGAACATGACCAAATACATACCTGCCCAAGGGAGGCTGCAGCTATAGGCTCTGGTGAAATTTCTGAAAAAATGTCATCTAAAGGTAAACCAAGTTCTTGTTCTATTGTGTTGAAAGCAACTTCAGTGGAAAATGGACTAATTTGATCTTGCAACAATGAGAGCTCATCCAAATATGAGGGAGGTATCAAATCCTACCAAAAGATATCATAAATATGATCATCTTAAAAACAGTTACGACATAATGTCTCAAAAGATGCTAGGTTACAAATCTTGAATAAAAGCATTGATTTAGGTTACAAATCACCATCCCCATGCTGGACATAAGCCTTTAGAAGCTGAATATTAGCTTCACTCATTTCTAGCCTACTTGTGCCTTAGTTCATGACATAAGTGTCCTAATCCATCATAATTTCTTTCAAACTTCAGTGATCCAAGGTCTGTGTTAGGCCAACACAACTGATGTATCGCGGTCAAAGAATCATCCACCTATTTGTTTTGTCACAAAATCTTTTTTTTCTTTTTCTTCTCCTTCTTCTTTTTTTTTTTTTTGGTTAAATTGTGGAGTAAAATTTTTATGGGGTTGAAGCTAATTGAAGTAATAGCCCTCAATATTTCTCCCATCATTCCTTTAAAGCTTTGAGAGGAAAATCTAAAATGTTTTTTTTTTTAATAAATTGTGGAGTAAGATTTTTATGGGGTTGAAGCTAATTGAAGCAATAGCCCTCAATATTTCTCCCATCATTCCTTTAAAGCTTTGAGAGGAAAATCTATCATGAAGAAGAAAACATCTTTTGACATCCTACATATTAGAGAGAAGAATATTCTCTATTGCAAATGTTACATCCTTGACTTCAGGCGCATCCAAATAGCATTTCATATGGGGACCTGACACCAAGAAACTATGAGAAACTTGAACAGAACATTTCTATCAACTCTTCAAAGGGAATGCCAAGAACTTTACAAGAACTCAAAAGGGTTCACTGAACTAAAATGGTTTGTATGTGTATAAGTCAAGCCCCAACGTGAAAAAGTAAAATCAACATAATAAATAAGAACCTGCAGAGCTGTGAAGTTCTTTGGTGTTTGTATAAGTATAGTTGAATAATATGACAAAGGCCTTCAAATAAGAAAGCTCCATCACAAATTAAAAAGAACACGCGTGTTTAACATATCATGATAGAAAAGCCTTTGGACTAAAATCTCAAGTAATAGCAGCTAATAATACAGCAAGCAGACCCACTTGCAAGTGCCCTCTAATAGCTAAGAAATGATGAATTTCAGAGATTGATAAAAAGAAAGGGACAGTAGAATGCCCTTGCATGGAGCATATGTCAACTTACAGGTCTGGATGAGATAGCCTGAGCAACTTTGATATATGCCTACAGGGAAAAGGTAATCAAAATAATAAATCATTGGAAGGACACATAATAAGAAGGAAGCAACTAAACAAAACCAAGTCCATGGTATTTTAGATCTTAATAGATGTCAAATGAGTTTTATAACTGTAAATGTATAAAGAATAGAAACGCATAACGTTGATTTTATATCGGTTCTTCCCATTTTTATCAAATTTCATTTATGTATAGCTTAGATTCGCAATCATAAAAGTGCAAAATTTGGAACCTTGGACTAACCTTTAAAGACCGTCTTTCATTTGCGTTAAGAAAGTCTCACTTACAATGAAAACTGAATATTAGGTTTGCTCTATCCGGATTTTGTTTTCTCACTATCCACTGAAAGGGGTCGAAGATATTATATCTAATTATTTTAGGTTAATGAAAATAGAGTCACCAATTATAACCTCAGTAGTTGCGTGAATTTCTTACCATAACGCACCTTAAATAACAATTTGAAATAATCGTGACAGTTAATTAACAAACAAGCTAGTTGAAATATATCACCTACAAAATTTGACAAGGAATTTCAAGCGTTCCATATAAAACTGTAAAAAACACATTGAGAAAAATAAGCAAGACAGAGCAGAGCAAGTTCAGAAGGAGTAAATTTATGTCTAACAACCAAGACGCACCGGACCAAGTTCCACCAGTATTTTCCGAAGCTCTGCGGCCCTAACCTGCATCAGAAAACCATGAAGATTACCGCCAAGGAGCTAGAGGAAAAATGGAAGTACAAACAAATGACCTTAGTTTCAACCGAATTAGACTCGCCTCGAACATCAAGTCGGACTTCTCCATGACCCGGTCGAGGTACCGGAGGGCGAACCATTTTCCGAAAGTGGTCCCAATCTGAAAGAGGCGGCGAAAGAGAACCAGCGGTTTCCTCCTGTAGACCGCGGCAATCTTCGAGACGTTGTAGTCGGCCAAGGAATCAGCCTCGAAGGCGGTGAGCTTGAAGAGGTAACCGGAGCGCTTGGTGAATGCGTCGACGTCACCATTGCCGGCAGCGCATCGGAGTGTACGGCGGGCCACAGTGGTACGATGACGGTGAAGGAAAGTTTTGGATCGGTTGGAAGTGAGAGGATTAATGGCCGGGAAGGAGGGGTGGAGTAGCATTGTTGCTCCAGTATGGTGGGAAAGACGGTAAATTGGCCGTTGCAAACTTGCAAGAAGAAACTGTACCGGTTTTTTTTTCTTCTTTTGGAAAAGAAACGTACAAGCCAACGTCTCTTTTTGTGGTCCTTGTAATTTTTATCCTCCTCCACGTTTTTTCTTTTCTTTTTTTCTCCTCCATTTGTTTTTTTTTAATTGTATTATGACAAATTATATATGTTTACTATTTCATACTTCATATTTTATATAAAAAAAAAACTATCAAATATAAAATGTGGAATGAATAATGGCTCTAACAAAACCCATACAATAATACAAGTTTCAAATGCAAGAATTTTGTAAAGTCCTTTATAAAAAATGATTTCATCATAAAAATTGTAAAAAATTCACTTTTTTTTTTTTTTGAAACTCACTTTTTTATAAAAAATTTGTACAAAATTTATATATTTAGAACTTGTACCTAACGTTACTCTTATATTATATTCATCATTCTTTATTATTTTTTGTTAATTTATTTTAGAAATAATTGTCTCAATCCAAAGAACAATAATTTATTTTAATTGTAAGGCCAATAACAACTAATTCCTTAATTTGAGAAGACACCATAAATAAAGACTTGAATCCATAGTTATATATATACTCAGCCTAATAATAATAATAATAATAAAATTTTTAAGAAAAGTAATAATAATAATAATAGTAGGAGTGAAGAATTTTTTTATCTCCATTTTTCAAGTGAGTTTCAACCTTAACTTTTTAGTTTTCATTTAGAAAATCTCTTTATTGAGAGATCTTTTAAGAGAACTACTACGTTTATACTATTTTTTTACAAAAGGTAATGTTAATGCGTGGAATGGAGGAAGGAATTATCACCAGCTCACGATGATAATTCAGGCGTCAATATGATACTCTTTGTATTTATTTATAAAATAAATAGTAAATAAATATATAAAAATAGATAAAGACAAACACAGAGATTTATGTTGTTCGACATAAAAGTTTACGTCTACGGATTGTTTGGAGGCAAAATCTATTATGATAGATGATTTTACAATCTCTCATGGCCTCACATATCTCTCAATACAATATAGAAATTTGATGAAGTCGCTATGTGTAGTTGAGTTTGTATGTGGAGAGCTTGTGGAGAGTTTCCTCTTTATATAGAGGTCTATTTCTTTAGAGTGATTGAGTCCAATTTACTTTGTGAACTTCTTTCTTTTTAGAAGTCTAAATCAACTTTTTCTAACTTATTTCTTTCTTGCCTTATCTCTTCTCTGTCTTATCTCTTGGCTTTATCTCTTCCCTTATTATTAGTGATAGGATTTTAAAGGGTTGGATCTAGTCAATTTAGTCCCTAACAGGTAAATTACACGCTCACTTGGAAAAAAGTTAAATTAAACTCAAAAGAAAATTGATTGATATGCACATCAACGTGCAAAAATATCACTTTTATAATATCTTTGTATAGAAAAAATAATTATCAGTATAGTTTACAAAAGAATATACCAATCATTCCTGCCAAACGCATGTTACATCAGCCTTCGCTAAAAGGACAAAGCCTTACAAAGAACTAGATCAAGTTAGGCATATAGCACCGACACCTATTGATTACATGGTGAATATATCAAGGGAACATTGGAAATCAAAGCACCATGGTCAAAGCAACTCAGAGCAGCACTTGAGTCGTGTAATAGAATTCCAACACAAGCAATCGGTGGTCGCAGTACTAGAGACACTCATCGGACAGATTGAAGTCAATTAGCAGCACTTCGGCAGCAAGTATGGATGGTATAATATGGTATGATAACATGTATTAGACTTTAAAGTTGTGTTTGGATTCTAAAAGTATTTTATTCATCTGTAAATAGTAATAAAATAATAGTGAATTATTTATAAATAATAGTAAAATAATATGAGAATATCTAAAAATAATTGTATTTCCAAACAAGCCTTGAGTCACAACGCTTGATAAAGAGAATAAGAGACAGATAAACCACGTAACTAGTTATCCTAGTAGCATCTCAGGAATCCCAATCCCCTATAAGACTAATGCTTGGTGGAGATGGCTAGAACCTTTGTAAGGAGATGAACTTGGTTGTTTTTAATATAAAAGTTGCTGTCATACAATAGATTCTCCAAGATCATTCATATTTTTGCAGTATGAAAATTTAATAGACATTGGAGAATACAGATAAGGTGAATGCTTCCATACGTTTGGATGGAAGCTATCCATTGCACAATATTATGCACACATCGATTTTGAGATTGATGGTTTTTTTGCACTTTCCATTCATTAAAGGAACGTAATAGATATTCTATATCTCTTATGATAGACTACGTTGTCCAATCTATTGTATACTTTGGTTGAACAATTGCCTATACTACTAGTTTTGAGTTTCCTTCAATGAGAATTGTTTTCAAATTTCTATTTACTGCTTCTTGGACAGCCATTAACGTTGTTATGGCATCTCCAATATTAGGATTGATACTGTTTATGAAGCTTATGTGAACAAAAAGAGACGTGCCAATGTTCGATCTGCAAACTGCTACTATTGTGCTTCTATGGGGGGGAGTTGCCATCTAGCCTTTTGCTGGTGTATTTTGTGGTCTATGCATTGTTGTTTTCCCTGAAGGTTTTGGAAACTTTTGATACAAACCAATCTGGTGACGGACAATGAGAGTTGTGGTTACCTAGTTAGGCTAGTTTCTTAAAATCCAAATGTTATCCAAGGCTATGGTGGCAAATAACTAGAAAGACTGAATGTCTTCTTCACAATCCAATTGAAGGATGAAGAATGATTAAGATCCAGTTTGAAATAGGTTGTGAAGCAAAGTGAGAGACATTGATGGGCCATTTAGAAAGCCTCCAAAGTATATATCCTAGAAAAAGTACAGTTAAAAAACAAGTGGAAATGATTTTCTTAATTCTTCTATTTGACAAAGTGGAGAGAGAGCACGGTCATCTTCTATGGATGGAATTCTTTTTAGAAGGGATCTAGCTGAGAGAATGTTATTAAAGACCTTCCAAATGGAGAATTTTAATTTATCTTAAAGTTTTAGTCTCCAAAACTTCCTCCATGTTTCAGGTGTATGTTGCATTGGTGTAGAATTATGGAAGTTAAGCAAGACAACATAAGCAGATTTGACAGAGATTCCTAGTAGAATGGTGTCCATTTAAGCCTATGGGTGCGGCTACTCTGCCGCCCCATCTTGACCGCTGGGCTTACCGCCTAGCGTAAAGTAGTTTTTTTTTTTTTTTTTCTTTTCACATTTTTTTAATATATTTAAATATATTTAAAAAATAAAAAAATACATCAATACATTTAAAATCATTTCCTTAATCACTAAGTAAAAAAATAATAATAATAAAAAAATAAAAAAAGACAAGTGGTCAAATAGAGGTGTCAAATAAAGTGGGCATAATAGTGTTTTCCTTAAACCTATATCTAATGGAAGTGTAGTTATAGACTGAGGGCAGGTTTGGGGCACAAGACAAAACACAAAATTCTCATCTCATCTCATCATTACACCTTTTTCAAATCTCCATACAAAATATAATAAACAATTCAAATTTTTCAAATCTCAATACACATTTTTCAAATCCCAAAATAATAATAATATTAAAACATAATATTTTAAACTTCAAAACAAAACACAAAATTCTCATCCCAACCCCCGAACCTGTCCTGAGAGATGAACTTTCAGTATTTCATTGATTGATTTTGAGTAGAATAGAGCCTAAAGAAGAAGAGTGTTCCATCTTCTTGGTTCTTTAAGTATCAATTACTTCGAGACTTTCATGTTTAGGTCAATTATGAGATTGTTTTGACTTGGATGAGCTCTCAAAAGAGGGGATCTAGGGATCTGCCCAAGCACTTGTTGAGATTAGCTAAGATTTCATTATTAATCTGAAACAAATACTAAATTTGATGAAATCTCTCAGTTTTATGAGGCCTTTCCAAAACCAAGAATTAGATGGTTTAGAAGATAATTTCGAGAAATTCAAAAATTTCAGATATTTTTTAGTTAATGAGGAACCATGCAAATTTCAGATATCGAGACAGTTGTGATGTATTTTTCAGTCCAATTAATTCGGAGAAGAAATTATCATTTCAGGAGTTCGAAACCTTTTCTATATCAATTTTTATGGCTATAAAATCTCTCTCTCTTTTTTAGGTGGTAAAAAGCTTTTTGTGGTAGAATAATATTTTCTTGAATTAAAGTGCACACAAAGATGAGATTGAAGATGAATAGTCTTTCACCTGTTAGTCAAGATTATTGCAAGACTAGTCAAGAATTTACAAAATAATGATATATCCGATAAAATTATAGAGT
Organism: Juglans regia; assembly: GCF_001411555.2. Lineage (NCBI taxonomy): Eukaryota > Viridiplantae > Streptophyta > Magnoliopsida > Fagales > Juglandaceae > Juglans > Juglans regia. The sequence continues at coordinate 1,341,562 of NC_049906.1, read as the reverse complement.
TTGGTAAGATTTTTTTTTGGATTCTCTGACAAAAATGAAGGGCCCGGCTTTTGGTTTGTTGCTTGACACTCTTGCCAGCTACCATTCTAAAATAAAATAAATAAATAACACAACAGACAGTACTCTTTCTCCACTATCATCCCAGCTACGACCCAAGTTCTGCTTACACTCCCCCCTCTACGGATGGCTGAAACGCAGGTTCGAATCGGAATACTCGGATGCGCCGAAATAGCCCGAAAGGTCTCGCGGGCCATTTCGCTCGCTCCCAACGCTACAGTCGCCGCCATTGGTAGCCGTTCTCTCGACAAGGCCAAGGCCTTTGCGTCCGCCAACAACTTGCCCCCCGACGCCAAGATCTACGGCTCCTACGAGGCCGTCCTCGACGACCCGAACGTCGACGCCGTATACTTACCCTTACCCACTAGTCTGCACGCCCGGTGGGCCGTCCTGGCCGCCCAGAAGAAGAAGCACGTGTTGCTCGAGAAGCCCGTCGCCCTCAACGCTGCCGAGTTCGACACCATCATCGAGGCTTGCGACTCTAATGGGGTGCAGTTCATGGACGGCACCATGTGGATGCACCACCCTCGGACCGCCAAGATGAGAGAGTTCCTCTCCGATAAACAGCGTTTCGGGCAGCTCAAATTGGTATGAAAGTTCACTTCGGTTTCGCTTCTATTCATTTATGCCCGGTTGGTGAAAGTAACAGTTACTTTCATCTTATTTTACTATTTAAACTACACCTGAGATTACGTTTAAAACATGGAAGCAGCTATTTTACTATTTAAACTACACCTGAGATTACGTTTAAAACATGGAAGCAGCCGAGCTCATCCAAGTTGATCTTAAATTTAAGCCTAACCCAATATTTAAAACGCACAATCCTTAAATTATTAAATATTACTCAACTCAATAAATTAGTACCTATAATTTTTTTTAATTCAATACCTTTTTATACATTAAACTTCTAATATTTTTCAATTTTTTTTATAAATTTATTTAAGTTTATCATAATATTCAAACATATTTAAATTTATCTTAGATGAACCTTACAAAATTCACTTTTAACATCTCAATTCATTACTATTTATAAAAAAAAATAATACTAGAGAAAAATCATTATAGTAATGCACACTTTACACTCACTGCGTGACTGCTTCTAGTTAATTATTTTTAACACTCACTTGAAAATATGTATAGTCTACATGATATCACATCATATATATAAAATAAATACTCTCAATAATAATTTTTATCTATATTTATATTATAAAAAATTCAATTCATTTTATTTCAAATCAACGTACGAACGCAACCTTACTGTTTGTACTATTTTAGGTCTGCCCAGAGTTGCCTTATGAGCGGTAATAGTGTAAATAATATTGAAAGTTATTTAACGATAAAATTATGATGTTTGATTGTTAGTTATTAAGTCTTAATTTGGGTAGTGAAATTATTTCATTTTATTTTATTTAATTATTATAATTTTTTAAATTTTTAAATAAAATATAATAAATCATTTAATTTTTTTAAATTTTAAAATAAAAATAAACTAATAATAATTTATTTAACTTTCATCTTATTTTATTTCAATTTATTATCCAAACAAGGCCTTAGGTACTTTTTAATCTAGTTAAAATAAATAAATTTTAAGAAAAATATCAATTTTGCTCAATCGTGCTTTTTAACATAATAGGGAATATAGTTCTAATTTTAAAAAAAATGAAAATGAATGAAAATATTCGTACAATTTTTTATAATTACAATTTTACCCTTTAAGCTTATCACAAGCATGACACTACCGCAAATCACATTTTATGTTATTTTTACTTCAAAAAGTATTATTTTATATTATTTTCAAACAAATATAATATGTTTACAAGTGTTTAAGATATATAGTTATCAAATAAAAAATAATTTTTTAAAAGTGTTAGAACTAAAAATTATATTACTCAATGCAATTTTTTTAAAAGTGTTAGAACTAAAAATTATATTACTCACCGCAATCTCAAACCTGCACTTAATTTCTCGTTCATTAGTTACGTGAACAATATTTATGTGCTTATAATATATATGTCTTTTTGAATCTATTATATATATATAACAATTAATTTATTCTTTACTTACAGATTACATTCCTCTTCTATTTGTTAAAGTGTGATTTCCTACTTTTAAAAGCATATCCGATATTATCTAGGAAGCATACGATACATTTCAAAGCTACTTACTTTCAAATGTAAGCATACACATGATTTATACTATACAAATTTTATAATTAAGAAATGATATTTGTAGTCGTGAGTGTGCAAGTGATGTACAATCATTTTAAAAAAAATGAATAAATATAAGACTCATATAAAAAAAATTAATTTTTTATGAGTGAACTTCACTCTTTTTCAAAGCGACTGCACGGTATTTATACATTTCACGACTATATGTAATATTACTCTTTATAATTTAACGTAAAATATTAAATCACGACAATTTATAAAAAAAATAATAAAAAAGGCATTGATGTCAGCTGTTTGACAGTAATTTCAGTTTTGAATTGAGAGTTTATTATTGTTCTAAGATAAATGCTAGCTTCTGTTGGCCACAGATAAACAGCTGGTTTACACTTGGCGTCGATCCTGAATTTCTTGAGAAAGACATTCGTGTGAAGCCAGATCTTGACGCGCAAGGTGCTCTTGGAGACGTTGGTTGGTATGCCATCAGGGCAATCCTGTGGGCTGCTGACTATGAGTTGCCAAAAAAAGTAATAGCCTTGCGCGGGCCTGTATTTAATGAAGCAGGAGTGATTATGTCTTGTGGTGCTACTCTATATTGGGAAGATGGGCAAATTGCAAACTTTTACTGCTGTTTCTTGTCACATCTGACTATGGATTTAACAGCTATTGGCACTAAGGGTACTTTACGTCTTCATGATTTTGTTGCCCCTTTTGAAGAGCACGAAGCCTCATTTTATGCCGGGACAGCGTTAGGATTCAATGAGCTCGTGACAGCATGGGCACCACAGCCAAGTGAGCACACTGTCACCACACATCTTCCTCAGGAGGCTCTCATGGTGAGGGAATTTGCCAGTTTGGTAGAAGCCATTAAAGTGAAGGGTTCGAGACCTGAGAAGAAGTGGCCAACCATCAGTAGGAAGACACAACTGGTAATGGATGCAGTCAAGGTATCGATTGAGAGAGGTTTTGAGCCTGTTGAGCTCGGGAGTTGAGCGAAATGTCTTTGCACCGTGTGGTTTCTCATGTTAATTGCTTGTGTAATAAGGCCAATGTCATTGTGCTCATCATGTGTCTATGTATGAATGTTTAATTATCATTTTCCTTCAATAAAAATAACTCCGGTTCGGAACGAACCAGCTAGCTCGAGCTTGGCAGGTTCATTTTCCTTCTTTTATTAGTAAATCAAACCTTATAAATCAAAACAAACTGGATATACCCTACGTACGTGTACGTGGCTAATTAAGCCTGCACGACTCAAGAGGAAAAATGACTGAAATATTTTATAAAATTCCTCCACTAGCAAGGCTGCACGTACGTGAATAAGAGCCTTTTTTTATTATCAATATATAATGCTTCTATGTGCCGTGTTTGACAATAGCATTTAAAATTAACTATTAATTGAAGGATAAGGATCTTAGCGTTTAAATACTGTTGGTATTTAAACGTATCTTATTAGTGACTACTACTGCCTTAAGGTATTGATTACTTGCGAGGACTTGATTGCTTTGAATAAATATATATATATATATATATATATATATAATTCCAAACCAAGTACAGTATTTTTTTCTTGTGCGAAGAGTTGATTTGATTACTAAAATTCAACACATTATATCACGCACTAATATTTAAAAGAGTATTTAATGATCCTTTAAAGCATTCCTTGACAAAAAGATTTTACACGCGTATGTACACTATTAAGTCAAGTCGTCCATGATCTGCCTTACTCGAAATTCAGGGACTGGACCTACATTGATCATGCATGTATCTAGGTTTGTTTTAGGCAGGCTAGATTTAATTTAGAAGATTTGAAATGCCCATTAAAATTAGAAAATAATAATAATAATGAAAATCAGCTCCTTCCTAGGAGAATGTCTAGCACAACGCCCCCATGTTACACTTCCCTATCCAAGGACCACGATCCCAAAAAAAAAATTATGGCTAGCTAGCTATATATTTGAAAATAATCACAAATGAGATTAACCCTCACTTATATATAGCTAGAGCATCAACCTTTGCAATGGGAAATTTGTAAGATATCATGCATTGACTGTATATATCATGGTGGAAACTTCAATATTTAATTGTTTCTTATCAATTTATATATATCTATTGTTAAGGATGTATTTCGCATCTTGCATTGCTTCCCTAGTCATTTAAGGTAAGGAAGCTAGAGGGGCTCGATGTGCCATGATGCCTAAGTCAGTTGTGTGTTTTAGGGTGAGAAAGCTAGATAGATGAACGGAATGAATGTTTGAATTGTACCTGTAGTAGTGTTTTTATACCCTTCTGGATCAGTAGGGCACTGCTCTCCATGTGCCTGGAGTGTCTTCCTCCATGTTGGATAGTGTGCCGTTGCATTTAATGTGGCTACCACTGTCATGATGTCTTAACCCACGCCGAGGCTTTGTGTCTGGGGACGACATCCAATTGCATAGACGTTTGGATTCGAAGATGATTTGAGATGAGTTGAGATGGATTGTGAATAGTAATGAGATGAGTTGTGAATAATAGTGAGATTTATAAGTTAAAGTTGCTGAATAGTAGTGAGATGAGTTGAGATGAGCTGAGATGAGTTGAGATGAGCTGAGATCACTTACGAATCCAAACGAGTCTGTGTCTGTGTCTTGGGATCGTGTTGCATCGCATTTAATGTGGTGCTATTATTAGAGGTGGAGTGGCCTGGGGACATACCCTAGCAGGGACTATCTTGTCCTTTTCCATTTTTATTTGGGCCTCTTCCCTAAAAGTGATAATATGTAACATGACTCGTTAATCCAACACAAGCACGACACGATAATAGCATGTTTGAATTTAGTCTTAACAGATTTGGGTCAAAACTGGTTGACCCATTAAGACACGATTGTTTAATAGGTTAATAACGAGTCAACTTATTTTGACCTGTTAAAAAAGTTAAAATTACAATTATACTTTTATATTTAAAAATAAAATTGTTGAAATTTTAATTTCGATATTTTTATTGTTTAGATTGTAATTTTAAACTTGTAATTATTTATATATTTTTTTATAGATATTGTGATTTTAACATTTATATAAAATTATGCCAAATTTAATTAGGTCAAACGAGTTAATTTCAGGTCTATTCAACCTATTTACATAAACGAGTCGAAACATGTTAGGTTGTGTTAACCTATTTCGTAGTATTTACTAGTGGGTCAAAATGGATCGTGTTGTATCAACACGTTATGTTAAGACTTAGAGATTTTAACACGATAAGCTTAACGAGTCGTGTTCGGGTTGACTCATATAGTATAATATACATGTTTTGATACGACATGAACACAACTCATTAACACTATTTGTCACCCTGAAGTCCTCCCCATCGTCCTGGGCGCCTTTAGACGCTAGGCCTTTACCTTTGGTAATCAGGCTAGGCTCAGCCTGTGAAGAGGCAAACGTGTCCTTCCATCTACATCCATTCCAACACAAGCAAGTAGCAGTTGCAATACTAGAGATTTTGATCCGACATATCGATGTAAATTAGTAGCACTTCGAAAAAAAGCATGGATGGCATGGTATGGCAACATGTCACTCTAAAGCCACACACCCAATAAAGAGAATAAACATAGACAACCAAGCAAAAGTGAATAGACCAAGTGGGCGACAATAAACCACATCAAGATCTCGTCCCTGCCTCCGCCTCCATCAAGACCCCATTTGCCCGCTAGGCAGGCAGGTAGCACATCTTGCCTAAACAAGGCATAAATCACCAAAATCAAGTTAATCAACCCTAGACAAAGACAAATGCCCCAAATCAAACAAAAAATGCTATAGATTGAAACAAACGATGACAGTGCTCACTATAGATCCACTAGCCACGACCAGGCCATACGACCATACGTCTATGTTCATTGTAGACCAATGGCCAAGCCATAAGTAAAAAGGCTCACACGAGACCCACCATTGTGGATTTTTGCCTCACAGCGTTGTGCCTAGGGAAGAACATCAAAAAAGTAAACAAAAAGTAAAAAGAAAGAGAAAGAAAAAGAGGAAGTGGAGGAAGAGGAGGAGAGAGACGGCAGCCGAAAAAGAGTTAGGTTTAGGGTTTTTTTATTTGAGAAATGATATTTGTAGTTATGAATACGTAAGTGTCATGCAATCGCTTTAAAAAAAGTGAATAAATATGAGAACTCATATAAAAAAAAATTAATTTTTTAATAATAGACCCGACTTTTTTTTAAAGAAACTATACGACGTTTACGCATTTCACGACTGTATATAATATTACTCTTTTTTTTTTATACATATATAGATACATGTGTGTGTAATAAAGCCCAATTCGCCTTCCGTCCTCCATCCAGTTGGTTTTAATTCTCAATGAAACCTGCTCACCTGTTCAGGATAATGGGCTGACTATTCGCCAGTTATCCCCTGGCAGGGCAAGCAGGCCGGATTTCGGAGGCTAGCCACCCAAGCCTACACCCCACTCAGCAAGACCTCTTTGTTTGGAAGTTTAACTCATCTCAATTCATCATTATAATTTTTTTAAATTTTAACACAAAATATAATAAATAATTTAATTTTTTTAAATTTTAAAATAATAATAATAATAAATAATAATATTCTAACAATATTTTATCATCTCAATTCAATTCAACTCAATTCAATTTAATATTCAAACATAAGTTCCGGTTTGGATACAAGATACAGATGAATGAAAAGTACCGTATACTAGTTTTTTTTATTTAAAAACGTTATATTTCATATCTAAATTTTAAAAATATTTACTTAAATAAATAAATAGTAATAAACAGTAAATATACTGACCGTAAACGGTACGTGATGGCCAGAACATAAGGATGGAGATCAAGTTGGTTGGTTTAAAATAAAGAAATTGAGGCTTCGTTTGGTTGATTAACTCATCTCAACTCATCATTATAATTTTTTTAAATTTTAACATAAAATATAATAAATAATTTAACTTTTTCAAATACTAAAATAATAATAATATTAAAAAATAATATTTTAATAATATTTTATTATCTTAACTCAATTCAACTCAACTCACTTCAACATTTAAACACAACCACACCGTCCAAAACTCAGTCATTACTCGAATTTTTTCGTTAGAATTGGATTGGAGGATTATACAAAATCATGATATATCTAAATTGGGATAAGAGAAAGACTTTTTGTAAGGCTGTCCTTTTTTTGTTTTTTGTTTTTTTTTTTTGGATTTAACTCTCTAATAGCATTTTCATTTTATTTCCTAAATTTTTCTATAAATTTTAATTAAAAAATATATTTTCTATAATTTTATCTTAAATTTTACTTATCTTAAAAAATTTTTCCAAATCTCATTTCTTATTATTTTTCTATTTTATTTAAACAGTATTCTTCTATTATTTTTTTTATTATTTTTCTCTCACTTCTATTTACAAACTTAATTATTCAATATTTTTTCTTATATTTTGAACTATTACTCTAGTGAATATTTTAATAAAAAATTTAAATTATTTTTTACGGGTATGATAATATTTTTAAAATTAATTTTTTATATTTTATTAATTATTTAAATTATTTTTAAAATTATTATTTAAAACTATAATAAATATAAGTATGAGAGAAAGTGTAGATAATTGAAAGATGAATTTATTTTATTTATTAGAATACAATATTAATAAAAGATGATTTATGAGATAAATAATGATTTCCTATATTTGAAAAATCATTGTTTATCCCCTAAATTAAAATCTTAAAATAGGAAACGAGATTGGAGGAGATTTTTCAACTTTTCTCTAAATTCTTTCTTATAATTTAAGAATAATAGTGAAATAAAGGATGAGATTAGAATGTTCTGAGAAAGACAAAAATGAAAGGTTTGGGACTATCGGTTTGTTGCGAAATTTTGGAATTCTAAAATAAAAATTATAGGATTTTGTTTAAGTCATTATTCACCTCCACCCTCAATATATATGATAATATATATATTTTTTATTAGGTGTAAGCTGTTTTTTATAAGATATAGAGTGTGAAGTAGTACATAATAACTGATGAAAAGAATTATTTAAAATTATAAATAACAAAACGGACGTTTCATTTTCCAGAAAATATTTTTATGATTTCTAAATGTTTCTTTTGAAGGTATTATTCATATATTTTTAATCTTTCTGATCTTTAATGTTTTTAAAGGAAGTAATTATTAATAAAATTATATATATATTTTATTTATTTTTTAGATTAAAAGGGCTTAAAAAATATTTACAAGAAAAAAATTATTTGAGGCATATTTCGAGTTCACATGTTTGTTTAAATAGTAGAATAATATGAAATAATTTTATATAAAAATTAAAAGTTATATAAAAAATTATTATAAAATTATTATTATTTTAAAATTTAAATAGAAGGAAAGACAACCTATTTCTCCCGAGTACTCTCTCTCTCTCAAGCCCGAAAGAAAAGAAAATAATCCTGATCAAGTTTGAGTCCTATGTTAAGCACAAAAATTAAAGAAATGTTTTTTTGAAAAAACTAAAAATGTTTTTGGACATTAATATATTACTGTAACAATTGAATAAACATTTTTTTTAGGTATTATTCCATGTTTAGATTCGAAGTACGGTATCCTTCTACTTATTTTTTACTTTTTTTTTTTAAATATAAAAATAGAAATATTATCTTTAAAAGGAAGAGGAGAGTGAGATGGAGAAAAGAGAATAAAGGAAATGGGAAATGGGAGAGAAGATGGGAGGGCTCGAAAGAGACAGGAAAAATTGAAATAGAAGGAAAGAAACCCTCAATTCACACCCACCGTAACAAATATAAATCTCCTACGTTTCTAGATTTTGTTGGAAGGTGTAAAATCTCCAATCTACACATAATCCGGTTTGAAGCTTTTCGAAGGAATTGAGATAAAACAATTTCAATATCACTGTCCTAGCTGCCCACAGAGCTCTGGTTCCGCTCTTCCCTCTACAGATGGCTGAAACGCAGGTTCGATTCGGAATACTAGGCTGCGCCGATATAGCCCGCAAGGTCTCGCGGGCCATAGCACTAGCTCCAAACGCCACAGTCACCGCCATCGGTAGCCGTTCTCTCGACAAGGCCAAGGCATTCGCGTCCGCCAACAACTTGCCCACCGACGCCAAGATCTACGGCTCCTACGAGGCCGTCCTTGACGACCCGGACGTCGACGCCGTATACGTCCCCTTGCCCACCAGCCTGCACGCCCATTGGGCCGTCCTCGCCGCCCAGAAGAAGAAGCACTTGCTACTCGAGAAGCCCGTCGCCCTTAACGCTGCCGAGTTCGATACCATCATGGAGGCTTGCGAATCTAATGGGGTGCAGTTCATGGATGGCACCATGTGGATGCACCACCCCCGGACCGCCAAGATGAGGGAGTTCCTCTCCGATAAAGAGCGTTTTGGGCAGCTCAAATCGGTATGAAAGTTCACTTCTTTGGGTTTCGCTTCGATTCATTTACGGTTTGTATTGTTTTAGTTTCTCATTTGTCAATTAGGTGAATAATTTTTAAAATTCTGTAAATAATAAATTGTTGCTAAAATAATTGATTCTAAATAATAACTTGACATTCCCTTCTGTCTGTTCCTATCGTTGGTTCTATTTGGAAAATCCAATCTGGTCTATATACGAAAGTGTACTTGATCCGTCAAACAGAACACTTATTAATGGAACAGAAAAACAATCTAGCTACTGTCCTTGAGTGCCGCCTCCTATGGGTCATGGCCATCTGTTCTATTTACTGATGTTCTACAGTCTGTATGTGTGGAACGGAGGTGAAGTATGAGAAAGAGTTTTTGTTTGACTTGAGCGGTTATTCTAGATGGTGGAAAAAAACATATATTCACTTTGTAGACATGGATAAGGAAGTTCATCCCCGCCTCTTCTGGCTCCGTCACTTCTAGAGGAAGGGAAGCCGGTTGACTGATTCCTCGTAAATTTTGGTTGGACTTTTTTATTATTATTAATGTTTCTTGTTCATCTAACAAATGCCTTTAAGGTCTCTTTCACTTTCACAAAATTTTTCATCTCATCACATCACATTTAATCATTACAATTTTTTCAAATTCTCACGCAAAATAAAATAAACAATTCAACTTTTTCAAATCTCAAAACAAAAATAAAAATTAAAAAAATATATTCTAATAATATTTTATTTAACTTTTAACTCTTATATTATCTCATCTACAAAAAATAATGAGGCCTAAGAGATAGCGAGTGCCATGTCTTGGGGCTATCGCAAAAAATGAAGGAGATTAGTATCCCTCCAAGGCATAGAAGCTTTTGCTGCTTATCTCTTTGCATTGGAGCAAAAATGAGAACGTGTTGATTATTTTGTTGATCCCCGTCCTTTATCTATTCACATTGAATTTAAGAAATTAACGTAGCTCTGTCTTTCTCTGTAGTTGTTTGTGTGCATGGTGTAGAGGTTGGGTAATTAGGCCATGCTTTTGTCTGTGGGCTTGTGATGATAATTTCTAAGGACCTATGGATGCTTCCTAATCTCACTATGAGTGGAAGCTTTAGATCTTTTTTTTTTTTTTTTCCCCTTTTCTTGATGGGGTTGTCTGAACGTATCAGGTTTTGATATATGTATATGTATATATATAGAAGAGGCATGAAATTCATTCTTGGGTTATGTAAAGCAGTGATTTGGTTTTCACTATTCATACATATGCTATCCCGTACGTGATCATGCCTGTTACTGAACTTCTAGAACTAGAACTTGGAACTTGCTGACCCAGATGGAACAATTGTGCAGACTTACCTTTATTATCCTTTATTTATATTTTTGGATTGGAACTTTGGTGTTGAGGTTGCTGCAAAGATTTCTGCCTTTGTCCTTGCTGTCGCATGGAAATTTTGGACAGATGGGCAGAGAGCTTGGGTGAGATGTTTGATATCCTTTTATGCATGGGGCTGAGTTTCTGGCCTTCTTGTTGATGCAATTTGCTAGAGAGTTACATACGTAATGTTCTGATGCTGTATTTCACTGGCCACTCTTTCGGAGTAATAATACTATTTCTGATACAATTAAACAAAAAGGTAAAAGAGAGAAACAGAATAAGTTATCAGTATTACTTATAAAAAAAAAGTAGTTTTCACTATTAGCTATACGAAATGGTATATATCATAGTGATTTTATGTGGAAGCAATTTATAAAAGGATGCAAATAAACCTATCAAAATAAAAATTTATCTGAACCCTAAAGGGTTGGCCCAAGTGGTGAGGGCCTTGGTCGTATCACTCCCTTCAAAGTCTAATGTTCAACACCTCATAGGTGCAAACAATCCTTTGGAGCCACACCCCTACCCCCTGGTGAAAAGCTAGCGATTTAACCCGTTGCATGTAGATAAACTTCCGAGGATGCGGTGCACGAGACCGGGATTTACTCTTCAGCCTTGGAGAGGTTCCCCGACATAAAAATAAATAAATAAATAAAAAATCTGATAATAGAATAACATGGTGGGTATATGCTTATAATATATTTGTCCGTTTGAATATATATATAACAATTAATTTATGCTAGCATCGCTTATTGATTCATTTGTCTTATAATTTAATTAAAACATGTTTTGGTTCTTTATTCTTTACTTACAGATTACATTCCTCTTTTATTTGTTAAAATGTGGTTTCCTACTTTTAAAAACATATCCGATATTATTCGGGATGCATATGGATACGTTTCAATGCTAGTTACTTTCAAACGTCAGGTATGTTTGTGAAGTACAGCATGTGTGTTGGATAGCATCTGAGAACTATTGTATTAAATGTGATTGTGGATGATTCATGTAGACATTCCCGTGCTACATATGTGGGAAATAATCAAAAGGCATTAATGCAGCTGTTGACTGTAAGTTCAATTTTGAGTTGAGAGTTTATTGTTGTTCTAAGATAAATGCTTCTGCTGGCCACAGATACACAGCTGCTTTACATTCGCCGTTGATTCTGAATTTCTTAAGAAAGACATTCGTGTCAGGCCAGATCTTGACGCTCATGGTGCTCTTGGAGATGTTGGCTGGTATGCCATCAGGTCAATCCTGTGGGCTGCTGACTATGAGTTGCCAAAAACAGTAACAGCCTTGCGCGGGCCTGTATTTAATGAAGCAGGGGTGATTCTGTCTTGTGGTGGTTCTCTATATTGGGAAGATGGGCAAGTAGCAACCTTTTATTGCTCTTTCTTGTCAAATATGACTATGGATATAACCGCTACTGGGACTAAGGGTACTTTACATGTTCATGATTTTGTTATCCCTTTTCAAGAGCACGAAGCCTCTTTTTCTGCTGGGACAGAGTTAGGATTCAATGACCTCGTGACAGCATGGGTACCACAGCCAAGTAAGCACACTATCACCACACATCTTCCTCAGGAGGTTCTGATGGTGAGGGAATTTGCCAGTTTGGTAGAAGCCATTAAAGTGAAGGGTTCGAGACCTGAGAAGAAGTGGCCAACCATCAGTAGGAAGACACAACTGGTACTGGATGCAGTGAAGGCATCGATTGAGAGAGGTTTTGAGCCTGTTGAGCTCGGGAGTTGAGCGAAATGTCTTTGCACTGTGTGGTTTCTGTTTGAACAGGACCTGCTGTTTCTGTTAATTGCTCGTGTAATAATGCCATTGTCATTGTGCTGTGTCTGTCTACTTGACATCTATATTTCTTTATCTTCTGGTTTATGCTTATTTGTACTGACCGTATTATGCCGTGCTCTCAAGATTACGTTGTGATTGGTTGGATGAATTCATTTTCATGTTATATGAGTAAACATAATTTCATGAACTGAAAACTTGACCGAAATGCCTTTCTTTATGACCCCTAGTTTTCGACATCGATCCAAAACATCCTTTCCGAGATCAGTTCTCCCGGAAGTTGAACTAGGTACAGGTTTGAAGAAATTGACCTTGGCATGCTTCATGTTTCAATAAAACATCTTTTGCTAAACATTTAGGCTGCGTTTGGTTGTAAGATTCAGTTAAGTTCAATCTAATTTTAAGCTGAGTTTAATATTCAAACATTCAATTATCAAATTATTAAATTTATTTCAACTCAAAATTTCTTTACACGTGAGATTCACAACATTTTTCAACTTAACACATCTTTATATGTGAAATTCATAACTTTTTTCAACCTCCTATAAAAAGTATTAAACTCATCCTAACATTCTAACACACTTTAAACTCAAATAATTTTTTTCATTACTTAACTTATTATTATTCATAAAGAACTGAAAAAGCTATTCATCCAAATGCAGCCTTGATAAAAACTAACTAGTGTTCCAAATTAACGAACCAGCTATCTCGAGCTTGGCACTTGGCCGGCTCATTTTCCTTCTTTCACAAGTAAATCAAACATTATAAATCAAAACAAACTGGATATACCCTACGTGCACGTGACTAATTAGCATACGCGACTCAAAAAGAAAAAATGACTGAATTTTATAAAATTCCTCCAGTTCTAGAAAGGCTGCACGTGAATGAGAGTACAAAATGATGAGTAGACAAATAATAAAATAATAATAATAATAATAAATTTACGTATGGTGTGTAGTATAAGAATAATAAATAGAAAGATTGGTCAACTAGATTTACCATCATGCATCCACACATATATCATGGATATTAAACTCCACTCTTGCAATATTCTTCCACAAACAACCCATACATCAACCACCATGCATGGTTAATTTCCAGTACGTACCAACGCATGAGGCTCACATTATCACATACCATCACGTACAATTCTCGTCTTGTCCCACCCAACATGCGACGTTAATATATGTGTCTGATCATCTTCATAAATCTTGTTGCTGAGAAGCAGATCATCATCTTGATCACATGATATATCCTTGGTAAAACACAAATTATAATATGACTTGTGTGGTTCCGACGTCGTCTTGCATTCCTATTTCTGATTTTATTAATATAATCTTATTCAGAAAAGCAAGTTATTGCTTTTAAAAGAAGTAAGATAAATTAGTAAATTATACTTTTCACTTTTCTTTTTTCCTTATAAAAACTTACAATTTTTTTATGCAAATATTTATGAGTGAGCTTAAATTAAGCTTAATTAATAGAGTTCAAACATCTTATCATTCTTACCATTAATCCAAAATAATTGATTCAATATTTGTTTTCCCTACTCGATTACAACTCATGTAATGAAAATCTCAATAAATTAAACCGTACTGCATGCACCTTCCTTTACAAGTCTCCTACATTTTGACCATTGGGTGTTTAGATATTAGACTTAACTTAAAATTAGATTGAACTGAGTTGATCTCAGTACGTTCCAACATCCAAACGAGGCTTAAACATTACTCAACTCAAAACCTCTTTACATATAAGATTTATAACCTTTTTCAACTCAACATCTTTTTACATACGAGATCCACAACATTTTTTAACTTTTCATAAACACATTTAAATTCATCTTAACATCCAAATACATCTAAACTCATCTTAACATCCAAACACATCTAAACTCATTTTAGGTGAGTCTCACAAAACTCATTCCACTATCTTAACTCACTGCTATTCATAAAGAACTCAATTCATCTCAACTCACTGCATCTTCAACTGGAGGAGATTCATCCAATAATTGTTTTTTGAGTTGATTTTTGGATTTTGGTAAAATTTTAATATTACTCTCGTTGGAATGGTCAAAGTCAAACTTAAGTTTTAGCTAATATAATATAAATTTATCTTTGCCTATTTCATTCACATCCAATCTCAATATTGGATTATCTATTTTTTTTTATTAATAATAAAATAATATTAATTTAATTCTTTTAATTTTTAATTTATTTAATTTTATCATATTTTTCCATACTACCAATTATATGTTAATTAGTAAATATTATAACCCTCGAAAAACTTCAAGCACCAAAAAAACCCAAGCCAACATTATAACTACATTATATAAAATTCAGCATCACTCTTCCCAAATCAAGTATATCTTATACTAAAAACTTATGAAACCAAAATAATAATAAAATATTATTCATTCAATAATAACTTTTTTTTCTAAATTATTTTTATTATTAATTTTTCTTCTAAATTAAGGGTTAGAGGGAAATATTAATATTTTACCATTAATTGAAAAAGATAACATAACGTATACAAGCTATGCGAGACACTCTACTGGAAAAGAATACATAATATACCCAAGAAAATAAATTTATTCTTTTTTATTATGGTACATTGACTATCAAATTTGAATTAAAGAATTAATTTACTGTAAAAAAAATTCATTCACTTTTATATTTGTATAATTTAATGCACATATTTTAAAATTCTATTAGTCAAACATTCTATTAAATTTATATAAATGAGAGTGATGTAGTTTATCAGTTGTTATAGAATAGCTAGTCTTCTGCTCAGAACAAATTCCGAGAGCAAGAAGAGCACACAGCTTGTGCCCACGAATGTCGGATCCTTGACTCCAAATACGAGGAACCGATAAAGGTTGCCACATCGATGCTTGCGTGTGTGAGGGCGGCCAGCAAGGAAACTCCCCTTGCTTGGACCCTTCTTCGAGGTCCTACTCACGTTCATATTCCATGCATGTGTGGCTGCACACTTTCCTAGTGCACAAGAATCCACACGTGTGGATTCATCCTTTCTTTCTTTCTTTCTTGAAGTCCAATCTTCCATGCGTGCTTCCAGTGGCGTCTTATTTCCTAATCATCAACGCATGGAAAGTTCAAACATCTCGATTGTATACATTTAATTTGGACAAATGAATTGTACACCTTTTAAATAGATAAATGATGCCCAATCACTTTGTAATAAAGTGAATCCCACCTCAAAAAGTATAAAAACAGTTATCATATTTTAATAGGACATTTTTTTTTTTATAAAAAGATTTACGTAAAACTTATCTATTTAAAATTTATAATTAGCATTATTCTAAATTGAGCATTGCTATTCATAAGCACATACATCACACACCAAATTTTTTTTATTTTTTAAAAATTTTTTTAAAGTTTTTTTTGGTTTTATTATTCTTAAAATAATTGAATTATTCTACTCATAATCCATATACCACATATTTGATAAGAGAATAAAATTAAATAAATTATAAAAATGATGGTATGTGGTGTATGAGACTTAGGAATAGAATTTTTCTTCTAAATTTTGTGACTCATAATCAACTGTACCTTCATTTTTCGAATCTATCCCCTCAACTCTCTCAAGGGACTTCCTAAATATAAGGGGAATGATAGCATGGGATAATTAATAATATAAAAAAAGAAAATTCTATATATCACACTATAATTTCACTATATAAGATATGATATATTTATCACTATTAGATGATTTTTTATTAGATGATTTTTTATTATTTAATTGTGATAAATATGTCACATTTTAGATAACGAGATAAAAATAGATTGAGAGTATGGTGTATAACATTACATTATAAGAAATGATATTTACAATATTAAAGTGTGCAAATCTCGCGCACTAGCTTCTTTTAAAAAAAATCAATAAATTTAAAATTCACATGAAAAAATAATTTTTTTAATAATAAATCTTATTTTTATTTAAAAAGAGTACGTGGAGATTGAGCATCCTAAAAATTGTATCTAGAATTATGGTAATAATATCTAAAAATGTGTTTTCTTGTGGAAGAGTTGATATGATTACTAAAATCCAACACATTATATAAAGCACTAATTAAAAAAATTAATTTATGTTCCCTTAACCAATGTTCTTTAGAGCGTTCCTAAATAAAAGTTTTTGCAAGCATGACTATAAGGAAGCGTTTGATTACAGAGTGATTTCAGATGATCTAACTTGATTTGAGAATATTGATATTGTTTTGTAGATCTTTTTGAATGTATTCAAATATATGAAATATGTTGATATATATTTAACTTTTTATAAAAAGTTAAAAATGTAGTGAGTTCTATTAATAAATGGTTTGAAATAAATTGAGATGAATTTGACACTCAAATATAATCTGTCTGGTTTATTTTTATAATATATCTTATTTTATTTGATCATTATAATTTTTTCACTTTCAAAAAAATATAAAAAAATAATTTAAAATTTTTAAATAATAATAAAATTAAAAAAATTTATTTTAATAATATTTTATTTAATTTTTAATTTTTTTTTTTATCTTAACTAATTTCATCTCTCGCAAAAACAGGCTCTATTAATGAACTGTCGTCCATGATCTATCTTACTTGAAAGTCGTCCATGACCTGTCTTACTTGAAATTCGTGGCCTGGACCTACATTGATCATGTATGATCTAGGTTTGTTCTAGGCTGGTTAGGTTTAATCTCGAAGATTTGAAATGCCTATTAAAATTAGAATAAATGTCATTATGAAAATGATCAGCTACTGCCTAGGAGAATGTTATTCCGAGCACAACGCCACACGTTACACTTCCCAATATAAGGGCCACAATCTCAAATAATCTCAAATAAGATTGTAAATAAACTAATTTATTTGATAGATAGCTTGTTATTCATTCGGTTAAATTTGAATTGTAAAAAATAACTCGTTCATAAAAATAGATACCTATTTGATTAGTAAATAATATATAATAGATAAGACTCAACTCGACTTGATTAAAATTCGATAAGACCCGCTCATTTATACTCAAATCGTCTCATTAGCTCGATTCGATTAAAGCTTATTCATATATTAATAAATATATACATACACCTATGTATATACACACACGCACACACACATATATATGTATTA
This sequence comes from Juglans regia, assembly GCF_001411555.2. Lineage (NCBI taxonomy): Eukaryota > Viridiplantae > Streptophyta > Magnoliopsida > Fagales > Juglandaceae > Juglans > Juglans regia. The sequence goes on along the minus strand of NC_049906.1, from coordinate 1,323,637 downwards.
ATTAATAATATAAGCATAACACTTTTATAATTCAATATATAATATGTAAATTAATTACTTTTATCTATATATTGAATATACCTCTTAATTATATTTTATAATTATACAATAATTAGTCGATAAGATTTAATAATTTCATATATATACTAATATGTGAGAACTATATATGAAATAGATATATGCTATCAGATTATATGTATGTATTAATAATATATGTAGATATATAATATATTATTATTATAAAAATATATCAACTAGTTAGATATTAATTATTTATAAATTTTTAAAATCTTATAATTTAACAAAGGTTACTTGTTAGTTGTATAAATTTAATATTAAAATTTATTTATTTATTTAATTTATTAATTATTAAATCTTATTTAAAAAATAAAAAATAAAAAATTCGAACTCGATCTCCGCTAATTTCTAATAAGTTGCACGAGGTTAATTTGTAAGATATGGATTGCATGTATATATCCCGGTGGAAACTTCAAGATTTAATTGTTTCCCTTCACAATTTATATATGTCTGCATCCTACGTGAGGGACTTTGCTATCTTATTTTCACTCATTTTGTTCGTGGTTTTGGGATTACGGGTTGTAATAATCTGATCAACAATGCCACTCTCATTTCTGAAATCCCATCAATACCAAACCCCACCATTCCTCCTCTGCTCACGTCCTTTCTTCTTCTTGTATAAGTAAAGTATACCCAAATCATACAACAAGAAACTAATATTTATTCAAAAAACAAAACCTAAAAGGGGAAAAAAATCATAATAATAATAAAAATGTAAAAGTCAAATACAAAATAGATATTTCCCAGTTTCTGGGTTTCAGATCATGCTTTCCGTTTTTTGACTCTGTAAATTTCTAGATTTTAATCCAAAGACTGACTAGGGTTTAAGTGGCAAAGTCTATAGGAGCTTGCAAGAAGCGTGTTGGAATGGAAGAGAAGAGAAGGGGATGCTACAGGATGTGTTTCAGTCAATTGGAGAAGAAGAGAATGAATGGAAGGTTCGGCTATGGAGGAATGGGAGAGAAGGCGTGAAACTCAAAGATTAATCCCACACCAAAATGTAAAACGCAACGTTTTTATTTTGCCAGGTCACATTTCGTATGCAAGGGTGTGCCAAAATGCTTGCATTTAGACTTTTCCCCTATTTAAACCCCTTACTTCCCAGTTCCCCTCCGCCATGCAGTACCCTCATCCATTCATCATCCCCTCAACCCTCTCTCTCTCTCTCTCTCTCTCTCTCTCTCTGCTATGGAGTTAACTTCTTCTTCAGACTGGGGTTGGTATCTGTTTACAGTCCCAGCTTTTATAGAAAGTCTTAACTTGTTTAATGGTTTGGTTTTCTTTTCCATCTTAATGGCCGCCCTTTTTTCAGTTGCCTTTCTAACATGGGCTTTCTCCACCGGAGGCCTAGCCTGGACAAACGGCAAGAACCAAATGGGTGAGGTCCCGATTCCTGGACCTCGAGGTCTTCCTCTATTTGGGAGTTTGTTCAGCTTGAGCCATGGCTTGGCTCATCGAACTCTTGCTCGCATTGCTTCAAACCATGAGGCCACCCAGCTTATGGCGTTCAGCCTGGGCTCAAACCCTGCAGTTATCACCTGCGACCACAAAATTGCTCGTGAAATATTGACTTCTTCCCATTTTGCCAACCGTCCTATTAAGCAATCTGCAAAAGCCTTAATGTTCAACCGGGCCATAGGGTTTGCACCAAACGGAGAATACTGGCGGCTCCTGAGGAGGATTTCTTCAGCCCACCTCTTTTCATCAAAGAGGATTGCTGCCCACGAAGTTGGACGCCAGATGGATTGCGATAACATGTTGCGTGCCATCGCCAAAGAGCAATCACTTCAAGGTGTTGTTTTCTTACGAAACTACCTTCAAGATGCGGCGCTTGACAACATTATGAGCACCGTATTTGGAAAAAGATACAATCTGACGTGCAATAGCGCTGAGGCTAGAGAGTTGCAAGAGATTGTTAGAGAAGGGTTAGAGCTCTTAGGTGCTTTTAATTGGTCTGATTATCTCCCATGGCTCAACTACATTTACGACCCTTTTCATATCAGCGAAAGCTGCTCAGCGCTTGTTCCCCGTGTCAGAAAGCTTGTGAAGAAACTAATAAATGAGCACCGGCATGCTGACTCGAGCAAGCTCTCTGATAACTCAGATTTTGTTCATGTTCTACTCTCTTTGGAAGGAGATGAGAAACTTGAAGAAGATGACATGATTGCAGTCTTATGGGTTTGTAATGGAGTTTTTGATCTTCTTGTGAATTTCATCTTATTTGCTTAATTTTGTTGGATTTTATCAGGCAATTATGATCTTCTTTCATTCTCTTTATTATCTTCTGTGTGCAGGAAATGATCTTCCGTGGTACTGATACCACTGCACTTTTAACTGAGTGGGTAATGGCCGAGTTGGTTTTGAACCAGGACGTGCAAGAGAAGCTTCGCCATGAGCTTGACTTTCTTGTAGGAAACAAAAATGTCACCGAGGCCGAAGTGGCTAAATTACCCTATTTGCAATCTGTAGTAAAAGAAAGCCTACGAGTCCACCCACCTGGGCCACTCCTCTCGTGGGCCCGGCTGTCCACATCGGACGTCCACCTCAGCAACAAGATGGTGATTCCCGCCAACACTACAGCAATGGTGAACATGTGGGCTATTGCCCATGACCCAAACGTGTGGGAGGACCCTTTGGTGTTCAAACCAGAGAGGTTCTTGATCAATCAAGGTGGGGTAGACTTTGACGTCCGCGGAGGGGACCTCAGGCTTGCACCTTTCGGGGCTGGTCGTAGAGTATGTCCTGGAAGGAACCTTGCCCTCGTGACTGTGAGCCTTTGGGTGGCTAAGTTGGTCAATAACTTCAAATGGGTTCAATATATGGCTAACCCGGTCGACCTAACAGAGATTCTCAAGCTCTCCTGTGAAATGAAGAATCCTCTGCGTGCCATGGCTATTCCAAGGAATACCGCTCAAATAATTTAAGGTCAAGGAACCGCCAGGTTTATACGCGCGTGAAGAATAAAGTACTCTCGATCGTGTTGGATCGATGATCATGTGTTTCATTAATTACTCGATTTGAACTGCAGGTTTGTGTGACAGCAGAGTGCATGTTTTGGAGGACATCGTTCTCTTTACGTTCAATCTGCAGCTTAATAAATTTACTTGCGCTTAAATCATGTACGTGTGCTTGTGTGTTGGTTCAGGTGATTGAACTTTAATTTTTATGTCATAAAGCTAGATACTGATCATCAATAAATTATATGGTGTGTCTATATATTAATGGTCATGTACTACTGGAAACTAGTTAATCATGTGTAATATATATTATTGTTTGTCACGATTTATATATGCTATTATTATTAGCTAGCGGCCCGGTGCATGCATTTATGTACTTACACGTACGTAATTCAAAGCTGACGGCCTGCAACGGTGCATGCATGGAATTAAGTTTGTTCTACGCATGCGCACTGAGCAGTAGAAAATTCACAACGGCAACTTTTTATTTTTTATTTTTTTATATCTTTAAATATATATACATTTTTTAAAAATTCACAACATTATTAAAAAAACTCTTCCTTAATTATTAAATAAATAAATAAATAATTTGTTGAGACCCAAATATTAGTTACAAGAAAACTGCTTATTTGCGACTAGTTAATTCTAGCGAAATGACTATTTACAACTAAAATTAGTTGTAAATAATCTTTTAGTTGTAATAAATTAGTCATAAAAGTTCATTTTTCTTGTAATATACTGTAAGTGCGAGTAGCATTTTTCTTCACTAATATAGGCATTTTTACCGTGAGTCCAACTCACAACAAATATATAAAAAACTATAGTGAAAAGTATTTTTCCACCAAATTCCATCACAAGTGAAACGAGGAAAAAAAAACCACCTCAGCTGCCTCAGATTTCGCCTCAAATAGGTGTGTGGAGAATAAACTTCTGTTGCGACCAAATTTTCTGTAGCTTATGTGAACATGCATTCCTCGAAAAAGGATCTGCTAAATGTAGGCAAACGGTGGAAAAAAAAAAAAAAATCCTTTCCTACGTTAATTGGTTCCGTCGAATGGAGGTTTTATGGTTTTTCAGCAGTTTCAGTTCTCTCAGCAAAAACATTTTTCTACAAACTAAAGTTTTCCCAGCTTAAGATGCATTCCTCGAAAAGCCTTTGCTGCACGTGGGCAAACAGTGGAAAAAAAATGACTTTTCCTTCGTTGATCGATGTCGTCGAATGGGGGTATATGGATTTTTCTATAGTTTTGGTTCTGTTGTCATGAAAAACAAGTTTGCTTGTGTGAAATTTTTCTAAATTTTCTACAGTTTTTGGTTCTGTCGGTAGGGCGGTAAATGAACCAGTCTGTTCTATAGCCCGTTCGGTTAAACTCGAATCGAACTCGACTCGTGAAAAAAAGCTCGTTCGTGAAAGCAGATACTCGCTCGAATTGTAAATGACGCCTACCAGACAAAACTCGACTCTACTCTGCTAAGGCTCGCTCGTTTATGCTCGAGTCAACTCGTTAGCTTGACTCGATTAAAACTCACTCATATATAGATAAATATATACATACACTTATGTGTATACACACACACACATATGTAGTAACTAATAATATAAGCATACCACTTTTATAATTAAATATATAATATGTAATCTAATTACTTATGTCATATAGTGAATATAATTAATAAGTATATTTTATAATTTGTATAATAATTAATCGATAAAATTTAATAATTTCATATACTAGTATGTGAGAACCATATATGAAATAGATATATGCATGTTATCATATATATTAAGTGTATATATTAATAATATATGTAGGCATATAATATATTGTTATTTTAGATAAATATCAACTAGTTAGACATTAATTATTTATAAATTTTTTAAAATTTTAAAATTCAATAGAGATTCTACTTGTTAGTTGTATAAATTTAATATTAGATTTTTTATTTTATTTTATTTATTAATTATTAAATCTTATTAAAAAAAAACAGTTCGAGCTTGAGCTCAGCTTGACTCAAATTAGTTTGTGGGACGAGCTTGAGTTGAGAGTTTAGCTTATCGAGTCAAGCTCGAACAAAGAATAAAAACAAATCTCGAGCTCGGGCTTGAGCTCGGGCTTGAGTATTTTGAGTCGAGCCGAGCTTAGCAAGCCAAAGACCGGCTCGGCTCGATTATAGCCCTATCTGTCGGCAAAGAGGTCACTCTTTCTACAGTGTCAATTGATTTATGATCTCATGCAGTTTAAGAATTTGGTGGACAAAACTTGAAATAATTGAGACCATCTATTAATTTTCTTGCAGTTTTACAGCCGTTGAAATTGGATAAGTTCTTTTTATTTTTTTTTCAGCAATAAGTACTAATTTGTTCTTCACAAGCTGTAATATTTGCCCATACTTTTTATTTCAAGTTTTGTGACAAATTGGGTAGGTTCAACTCCTCTTCATGCCACTATGCATCCTCCCTCTGGACGAGGTTGGACATTTGTTACTGGAACCAAGGCATGTGAGTCAACTTCTGTAAACTCCTCTTCCTCTACCATAGTGTTCTCATTCGCCCCTCTACTAACACTAATGGATCCAGCCCTTCCGTGATCAGGTTTTCCCTATGTGTTTCAGTATTAAAAATCACCTTATCACCTTGCACTCTTCCGAACATCTCCATCTCAACTTTTTTTTTTTTATGTTCACTCTGTTATGCCTCCTCCCGAAACTGGACTTGATCCACAACCATTTTTCCTTTTTTTTTTTCTCCGTTTCGTGCTTGCTGACAAAGCCATCTTCAACCACCTCTAGTATGGTTGCTTCAACCTGCTTGTCTTCATCATTTTTTTCTTTCCAAACCTGTCTTTTTCCTTTCGATTTCACTGGTATGTTTGTTTCCACATTAATAGTTTTTGGCCTTTTCTCCCCATTCCTACAGACTATCATCGTATGTCCTTGTCTTCGGCATTTTGTGCAATAAAATCCCTGTTTCTTATATTTTGCTTCCTGCCAAATTTTCTTCAATGCAGAAAGCATAATTGAAAATCTCTGGACAGGCTCCTCTGACAGGCCAACCTCGACACATATACTTGCACCTCTCTAGTTTTCGTTCTACTTAGAGTAGCATTGTCGGCACCCATATAACGTCCAAACCACGATGCCATGATTTGGAGACAGTCCTTTCTATATAGGTGTACTGGTAAACCAGGCAAAAAGATCCATTGAGGCGCTAGAGATGATTCCACATTTAGATCAAAATCCTTGGACCATTGGAACAAACAAAATGAATAGCCATTGATGACATGTCCTTCTCTCGCCCATCCATGTGCAAAATCACGTTCGTTGGACATTTGAATCAACACATGTCAATCATCCATAATGCTTGCTATCAGAATTTTTGAAAGGCCCCAGGACTTCACCACTGTCAACCAAATTGCATCTATAGGCGGTCTCGAACGTCCAAACTTAAGGACCAGAGCCAACCTGATATCTTCTGCAACTTTAGACATCTCTGGTTCTATGAAAATAAAACCAGGTTCACTGTTAATGTCAACTGGGTAAGGCATCTGCAATTTGAACGTTGAATTCTCATGCGACTTAGACACCATATTTGCATATATAAGAGCACTCTCATTGGATTAGCTAAATTAAAGTACATTTTTGATGAATGCAAGATGAATTTAGCATTTAGCTATTACATTCACATAAATTTCTACATTGGAATAGCCATTTTTTCATTATATGACAATAAAATAATATAAAATGAATTTAACTTTGACTATTCACATCAAATCTCTAAATTGGATTATCTATTTATTCATTATATAGTAATGAGTAATTAATAATTTTGAAAAATTTTTAATTTTTTTAATTATGAATTTATTTTATTTTATCATATTTTACTATTCATAATATTATATATTAATTAGTAATTGTATTCTAATTATATTTTTTCAATTGTCATTTAAAATGGAGAGAGAAATAATTGATATTAAAATGAGAGAGAAAGAAATAATATAAAAGGGATTTGATGAATGAATAGTGTGTTCCAAATTTGGAAATTAGTTTAGACTTTACTGTAGCTATATTCCAAATATTTGGAATATAGCTAATTCAATGTGAGGGATTTTATGACCTAATAGCTAAATTTTTATTGGATTTAGCTTTTAGCTAATCCAATGAGAATGCTCTAAGAGATTTTCTCGTTAGGAATAAGGGGTCCCTCCGATGAGTGAGTCACTAGAGGAGGCGGAGGCGCTGCCATGAGCGAACCCTAGGCACTAAAACCAAGAAAACTGTCAAGAAAGGAAACTCTGACAGTTACGCAGCACTAAGAAAAAACCCTAATGAATAAAAAAAGAAAAAAAGCAATTAGAGGGTTAAGTCACTAAATTTAGCGAAAAATTGAGTTACTATTTGAACCCATTAATGTACTATTCGAATGAATAGGTTAATTATTGTTTGAATGTAAAATAAGTACTACACAATGTCGTACTCTCTATCCTAAACCTAAAACGTTTTGCAAGTACAATGAACAAGGTCTTCCAAGAACACAGAGAATTTTATCTTTAGAATGTGAACCCGTTATCACACTAACAAAAAAATAGATATGAATTCTATACCCAGACTGTGATTCACATTAAAGAAAATCAACAATCAAGCATAACATAATACTAAAATAGAACACTATGCATATTTATGGTTTGCAGTACATGCATGCAATAGATAGAAACGGGGCACAAAAAATCAAGGAACTCACTTACTGGTAACTATGAAAGCAGAACCCAGCCAGAACTAATCTCACACATAGTTTTTTAACATTTAAACCTTGATATGCATAGGAAAAAGAAAATAAATTTCTTAATACCTAATTTTCTTCAAACAATTTCTTGATTAACAATAGTGATATTAACAGCATCTAATAGCTTTGAGATTAACTTAATATCATATATGAAATTATTATAGAAGGGAGGGAGGGAGGGAGAGAGAGAGAGAGAGAGAGATGGATGGGGGGTGGTGCTCGACGCAAGGGGGCTCAGACTTTTATGGCGCAAGGGACTGGCAGAGGTGGCTGCTGTTACACTACGGTGCAACAAGAGAGAGATGAGAGACGGGCTGGCAAACTGGGAAAGTGAGAGACGTATATGGACATAGACTTACTAGTGTGACAAACTTGCTACCAGTGGCAATGAGGAATTACAGTGGTGCAAGGAGGGAGAGAGAGAGAGAGAATGGAAGATTTGGGGCAAGAGAGACGTCAGGGGATGGGGCGAAGAAGAAAGGAAAAATGATTTAAACTTTAGGGATTAGGCTTTCCCCCTTTTTCGTTTTTAATAGTGATCTTTTTGCCACAATTTAATGTTGCCACAAATAGTTAAATATCATCCAATATAATTAGCAAAAAAATAATATTGTCGTAAGAGACACCAAATGCATCGTAATTGATTTTTTCTGTCTAAATTAATTGTGGCAATATAATTTTCACTTTTTTGTGAAAAATTCCTAATCATTGCACAAATGAGAAAAATGACTTTTTGCGACCAAAATTTCTTCCACCGCAAAAGACTTGGATGCAAAAAGTGGGTTTTAGCCTCAACTTTTTGTTTGCCGGAAATAAAGGAACGGAAATGTTAAAACTTGAATTTTTGCGGCAAAACTAGAATCACCACAAATAAAATTGGTCGCAACATGTCTTTTTTGCAGTGATTATATTTGCGGTGCGGAACTTATGCCAGGAAAAGTGGAGTTTTTGCGGCGATTTAGCCACGTCGGGAATGAAATCTTGCAATTGTAATTATTGACTTATTGAGACAATAATTGATGTAGCAAAGGATCTAAAAATAAGGGTATGTTCATCCTCATTGAAGCTAAGGGCACGTTTGGAAACACAACTGTTCTCAGGTATTCTTCGATATTTTTTTAAACATCATTCAAACATAAAATATTTTTCAATTTCAAATTTTCTAATTTTTCATGTAATCATTACCTTATCATTACAACTTTTCCGAACTCCCAAACAAAACACAAAATTTTATACAATTTTTTCAAATTTTGAAACAAATATAATATTAAAAGATTATATTAAGACTTTTCCTACGTACACAGTCTTTAACAATAGCACCAACTCCTACTCTGCATTGTTGCTTGTCAATTGCAGCATCCCAATTGATGTTGACAACATCCCTTAGGGGTACTACCAGCCATACACTTTATGTAATCTTTGATTGTCTTCTTTTGCTTCTTTGATTAACCATACAATCGGTAATCACCCTTAAATTGAATCAACTAATTAGTAGCACTATGGATTATAATTGAACAAGTGCACTTAAAATTATTGTGAGTATATATATATTTATATAGTTTATGTTAGTGATTCAGCTTCTAGCTTTATTTCCATCTCCAACTCAGTAGCACATGTGGAGTCCAAATCATTCAAGCAAGAAGAATCTTCTAGAAATCATTTTTTGTAAATATTCTCAGTTGGTGTATTGTTGTAAATATTCCATTGGTTACTCTGTTCTGTACAAAGGACCTTTTTGTTGTAACGGCCTCTAGACAAGCTGAAAGGCATGCACGTAAAATGTTTGTTGTTTTGCCTGAACAAACGTCAGCAATCCTAGTCTATAAATAAAGCCTTGTACACTGTTCAGGAACTATGAATGAAGAGGAATATTATAAGAGTGTGTTTGATTTAGTTCAGGAACACCCTTTCTCTGTTTTGGAAACCCTTGCGTCGAAACGTGCTCAGGTCGCACGTCTAGAGAAAGGCATGATGTCGTTTCATGTAGCTGTGCCGTGCATTTCCACTTCTTACTACTTAATCCATCTGGCTTTGACATGGCCACCTTTCCAGGGCCCTCCGTAACAATACTATAGTTCTCCCGTTGAGACCCAGTAGGCCCATGAGGTTCATTAGGCCTATGATGCTGACCAGTCTTACTCAACAAAATATCTTAATCGTGCAAAACCTTGCTCGTTGCAACCATCCCTAACCTTTTGCCCACCTCAGCCCTCCCACTCTCCCTTTCCAGAACTAAAACCTCCCCATTTTCTGTAACTGCCACTGAAACAAGTGGAGTCGTTGACAGAAATACTATACCTTCCACCACCGCTGCAGTGGCCACCGCCATACCCTTGAGATCCTTCCCCCCTAGAGGCAGCCTGATCCCCAGAAACAGGGGACGGGGAAGATTTAGACTCCCCATTTACTCTGCTTTGCCCAGCTAAAAGACGAGTACCAACGCCATGACCAGCACGAAGCCACATTCCATATGGGAAATTATTCCGTACAGACAACTCCGAGTTTCGAACAACATTTACACAATCCTTCTCGCCATGGCCCAAATATCCACACCAGTAGCAAAAATTTGAGAGTCTCTCATAGGAGAACCGAACCCACACCGGTTCCCCTCTTCAATCAAGAATTTCGAGCCTTTGAGCAACGATTTATCTACAGGCAGAGTGACCCTAACTCGAAGACATTCGCCCCATTGCATCTCTCCTTCCTCAACATCCACTTCTTCAACAACACCAATTTTTCCACCCAATAATTGACCCACATACTCAGTATAGGCCGTTTACACTGGACTTGTTGTCTACCATCAATTTCCGTCATTAAGACTAGATGTTTGTCGAAGGACCAAGGACCCTCACGGAGAACCTTTTCCTTATCCCTAATGTCTTCAAAATCAGCAAGAATGAGCGTGGAATTCAAATCCCTAAATTTCACCCCTCGCCCCAAGTGCCATGCTTTCCTCATCATACTCTTGAAAAAATCGTTGTTGTAGTGTTTTTCAGTAAACACCTTCATAATCAAGCACTTACCCCCACTTTGGAGAGCATCCACCAACTTCCCCGAGTCTACCACCACCTCCGCATTTTTCGTCTCACTCAGTGAGAGACGCTGGTAAAGATTGATGAGAGACTCCTCCATGAAATCTAGGGATCAAACCCGAGAGCAGTACCTGCACAGACGGCAGTGATAATGGCCTCTACTTAGATAACCCACAGGAAATTTTGTTCCTCGACCAGTACAAAACATGCAATAAAATCAGTAACCGAATGTCTTGAACTGGAACATTTCAGCAACTTCGTTCAGATCTTCTTTGAGAACCATGAGAGCATATAGTCTTGGCATTTGGATTGAAACAGTGGATATCAAAACATTCAAACTTAAAAAAAAAAAAAGGTTTTGGTTGTAAATCCGGATTCCAGATTTACAACTCGGACTCATCCGGGTTCCAGCCCGGATCTGACTAGGCGAATCCAATTCAAGGTTTGACCCGGATTTGAAACTCGAGTTCCAGTCTGAATATATCCAAATTCCCAAGTCAGAATCCAGATGAATAGTCCAAAGTAACATATTCATAGTATACTTTGACTTCACTCGTACTAGAGTTAGAAATTTCAAAGTCCCAATTTAAAAAAGTAGCAGTTAGAATTCGAAACTCCGTTACAACCAACTCCAACTCCTCCGTACTTGTTTTTTTTTTTTAATCTTTTAAACAAAAAGAGACATTAGGCAACATATTATGTCTAAATGATATATTTTGACATATCATATCAAGTTAAATTAATTTGTAAGTTAATTTTTAAGTAGGCTTTTAATTTTAATTAGGACAAACTCAAATTACTGAACTCAATGGCCTAGCCGGATTCAGATAGTCCAAGCCCCTAAAATTAATTGAGATGATTTATGAATAATAATGAGATTATTAATTAAAATTAAAAAAAAATGAAGTGATATAAGATGGTTTTATTCCACCTGTGTCCAAATGAGCTCGTAGTTCCGACCATTTGTACCAAGAAGTGAAAATTCGTTTACTTATGGAGACGACAAATATCTATAGACTCGAATTTGGTCTAAATAAAGAGAAATGATAAACTACCAGCTAATTTACTATTCTTAAACTATTATTGAATAAAATAATATATTTTTAAACTTTATTTTGCTTTTTGGTTTTGATTTTATATATCTAAAATTAGAAAAAAAATTATATTTTATAAAGAATTAGTAGACAAATTATAGATAAGTTTTTAGTCTATTACTGCTCTAAAATAAATTATACATTTATTTATTTATTTATTTATTTTTTGTGAGAGAACGATTTTGTAAGTACCGCCCCAAGTAACTGCATGATCCAAACCCGAAGCAAGATGCGGTTGGCGCCTGTCCGATGCATCGAGCCCAACAAATTTAAGGCAGAGCCTAGAGAGAGAGAGAGAGAGAGGGGTATGGGGGGAGAAGGGAGGATGAGAGCATTGGTGGGTTTGGCTGTGGCAATGTTTTTGGGAATAGCGGTCTACTTGAGGATTTGGACCATCGATTATTCCATTTCCTCTGATGATACTGACCTATTGAGGTTTGCTTCCTTTCTCTCTCTCTCTCTCTAGAAATCTTTCGACATTTTTAGGTCTTTCGAAGTTTCTGTCTGTATTGCTCAAATCTTGTAGGAGACAGTTCGATCTTGCTAGCAGGGAAGCGATGGATAAATCTGCGGAGTGGAGGCTTAAATATGATGAACAAGTAGAGAAGGTTACCGAGTGTGTCAATGAACTTCAAGAGGTACACATCAGCTTCTTTTTAAATGACAGATTTATAAGTGAAATGTAATAAATAATTTTTAATCACTTAATACCACATTATAGGATGATGAAAAGATGATAGAAGTTAGGATGATAAGCAGCATTACTCATTTATATCTAAATATAATACTAATTAAATGTTGAATGGATCCATTACATTTTTTTTAAGTACTTTGAAATTAACATGACTAATAAAAAGGAAAGATTCTACAAATATATATTCTATTTTCGGACCAAATGTCTTTTTATAGAAGAAACAAAAATTCATATGTGAATCCAAAACATGAGAAGACACATAAGCAATATATTAGCTAGAGATCACCGACGTACACGTACACAGACTGAAATGAATGAAGCTAACAAGAAATAAATAAGTGCACTTTCTTATTGATTTAATTGTTGAAACAAATGATATATAATTTATAACTTGTCGAGATCGATCGACCAAGCTAGATCACTAGAATTCAGAAATCGTACGGTAATCAATATTAATTCCTATATCACAATTAAGTGCTGCACTCATTTTAATTGTACATTCATGCTTCAAAAGTAAACCTCCTCCTTACGTCTTCACCCCTCCGGCCCGAAGATTCGAGTTCTTCGAAGTAATTGATAGATATCACAGCAAATTCGTCAACATGGTGGCATGTCTGGTGGAGGGGATATCAATTGTGCCTCTGGGTAGTCTCCATTTTTTACAATGAATGCCGTATCCATGCCCCAAGATAGGTGACGTTCTAAATGGCAGTGCATGAACCATACACCTACAGAAAAATGAACGTTCCATTAATGTGAGATAGAGATCGATAGCTGGTGATCACCATCATGATTATGATGATGATGATATATAGCATAATTTTTTCGGTGCTCATCATAATTATAATGTGCAGTTTAAATATTACCTGGGTTGTTTGCTTTGAATCTTATGGTTGCCCAGCCATTCTTAGGGACAGCAATGGTATTCTGAAGCGGGGGGTCAACAAGATTATATTCCAAAGGGTCCTTGTCTTTGTCGAAATTCCCAAATCCCCAACCAACCACGTAAAAACTATACCCATGTATGTGCATGGGGTGATCTGTCCCTGTATTAGCCAGGTTTGTTCCTTGGAAAACAAGTTCCACCGTTGAGTTATACTCGAGGACCTTCACTTCTGTCCCTATTTTCGGCGTGTTTAGAAACGATGGCAGATCATCTGCAGTAAAATTATATAGCAAAGGTGGCACACTCGGAAACTGGTCCCCATAAACGCCACCAATATGATTATAGTAGGCTTCTAGTATGGAAGTGGATGGCAATCGAAAGCTGATGTTATTCAAGCTTGCAGAGAGCCGCAGTCCATTAGGACCCTCGCAAGATGAAGTTCTGTTGTTGCATGGTAATGTATTTACAGAAGCAGCATAGATTAGTTTTGTGCTTATGTTTAGTGGCACTTTGACTGGATGATCTTCATCTGCTAAACTTCTGAGTTTACCCGTAAAGGAAGCAGATGCATTGGTGTCATTGTAGAAAGGAAGATTTGGAAAATAGGGTCTTGAAGATGCGTTAATGTAGCTTTCGTTGTAGTGTAGAATTGCAGTGGTGGTGGTGTTATCGTACGGGACGCCGGCTGCGCTAGAATAGACACTGGCAGCCATGTAATAGTCACCGTGCGGTTGGTTTGCTTTCAACAAGACATCGATAGTTTGTCCAGGAGATATTGCAATGTAATCTGTTGTCAGTGGCTTGGTGTAGCTTGCGTCAGTTCCCACGACTGTGAGGTTATGTTTTCCAACGGCGAAGAAGAGAATATCCTGAAGTGCAGCATTGATTATGCGGAGGAGATAGGTCTTTCCATGTTCCACCATTAATTTGACGGTTTCTATATGACAGGAGATGCATGCAAGTCATTGAGATATATATTGTCAAAATTAGCATGGTTTGCAAAAAATATAATAATAATAAAAAAAAAAAATAAGTGGTTGCGTATCCGTAATTTAAATATATTGTGAGATATAAATGAAAGGAAAATACTCTATCTAAAAAAAATTACACAAAAATAATATTACAAACTGACGTGACTTGATATAGTTCGTCAGATTATAAAATTATTTTTATTGTAAAGTAGATTTATCAGATCAGATAAAATTATATCAATTTATAAAATTATTTTTATATAATTCTTTTATAAATATAACAGTAATAATGTAAAAATGTTAGTTAAGAACTGCTGGAAGATTCAAATGATTTGAACCATTAATTAAGAAGAGAATTAAGGGTAGCTAAATTGCTAATTAATTAATTGGTACACAAAAATACCAGATTTTGAGCATGGGTATAGGTCTCCAGGTTGACCGTTGATAGTATATGCATCGGAAACATTGGGATCTCCTCCGCTTTGAAGAAATGTTTCGTAAAGCTCCATTATACCTTGCTTCCACCACTCTCCTGCATTTCAACCTCATCAATGGAGATCATATTTATATTTATATTATGATTCTTATTAATGTTCATCGATTTTCACAATTAATAATTAAGGATTGACGTCGGGTTTAGCAATTAATTAGAAGTATAAATTCAGAGAAAAGGCTATAATATATACTCAGGCGCCTGATATATACAAATTAAATGTAATTTCTTGATGAGTTGCAAATTAAGCTTGTTACCTAATATGATGGGAAATTCTGCATGAGGCTTGGGAAAAGGGTAATGAGTTCCCTTCTTTGGATGGATGATTATGGCCCCATAAACAGTGGCCCGTGTGTAATCACTGTGCGCATGCCACCAAAGAGTTCCTTCTTCGCTGGAAAATATGATCTTCTGCCTGAACTTTTTTCCTGGTTGGATTGGACATTGTGTGATATATTCAGGACCATCGGACCATGGATATCTTGGTTGCTTCACTCCATGCCTGCAATAATTAATAATTATAATTAATTAGTTAATATTGACTCGATCATCTAATTTCACGCAACTAAATAGGCGGCTGTTCATTAGGGCCGGGTTTTTTTTTCGGGTCCGATCCGAAATCCAATTATCTGAATTTCAGTTATGGTTTCGGACTGAAATCGGGATGAACAGTACTATATGCAAGCACAAGTTAAGGCACATGCAGTACGTACGTATGTACTTAACGGGCACGCGGGACATCACAAATATATATAATTACCAGTGAATGGTGATGTTATAATCGCCTTTGTTATGAACATCAACAACGATAGTTTCTCCTTTCCTAACTTGTAGTGTTGGTCCAGGAAATTTTCCGTTTATAGTTAAGATGTTTTTTGTGCTGCAAAGTCTTGTGTATGGAGCTTCCTTCACCTGAAAAGATCAGATCGAACTCAATAATATATATTTAATTAACTAGCTGGATTAACTGATCTAGATAACCATATATATACAAGCTAGCTAGTTAAACGTATGGATGCCAAACGATTACATAGGCTTGTCGTCCTAGCTAGGATTTCAAACATGAATCATTGTTTATCCTAAAAGTACTTAAACTAACGAGAATAGGTATATTTTATTGTTTATATTTATGTAACACTCTTTTTCATATATGAGATAGCGTGTAGAGTCAGGAAAGTGTGACGAGATATATACAAATGGCCGGCCGCCAAGATAACGTTATATCTTCAACTTTCCGGCCTTAACCGGCCTATTAGATATAATATTGGAACAGAAAAGAAACATAAGTAGTAGTTAATAATAATTAATTACCACGAAAGTGTGACGAGATAAACCATGGCAATGGATGACCATACCGGCAAGTAGGAAAAGCCCCAACATTATTTGCAGCAGTAGTACTGAATTTGTCTTCACTGGAGACATGATTGATCTTTTTAGCATTCAATGGAATTGGAGATCCTTTTCACTACTTTTCTTTAACTTGTGTGATGCAAGAAAGAGGAGGTAGCTGAGGTATATATATATATATTTATAAAGTTAAGAAGAATGGTTGACAAGTCATACAATGATGAATTAACTTTTTGACCCGTAATTAATGAAGCTATGGATCGCATCAATTAATGATCACATGAATATTGCGTGATGAAATTCTCCTTTTGAAGACACGGCACGCTAATAAATTAGTATATATGTACTCAGTTTCTTGTGTACGAAAATTCAGAATTTGAAAATGATCCATACCAATAATATTTTAAAAAATAATTATTTATAATCAATTATTTCTTGTAAAAATAATTATTTACAGTTAAAATAAATTTATTTTAATTACAAATAATTTTTTTGTTGTAAATAAATAATCAAAAATATCAATTTTTTTATAATATAAATAGTTTGTAAATAATACCAGATAAATATTCTGTTTTCTTTTAATCAACTTACGTGTGAGAGCATCTAATGAATTTGACAAATATTCGTTTGGACATTTGCTACTTACACGAGGATAGATAGCGACTAGAATGTCCCAAATTCGAATTGCCAAACCCACTGGGGCCACTGGACTTCAGAAAGCCACAAACAGATGAAAAAGTAAAATAGAAAACTCCAAACCGAGCTAGCTGATTGAGATCAGAGTACTACTGCATGCGCGTGTCTTTTACTTTCCACGTATGTACATATATACCGAACCAGTGCTGACTTTTTATTTTCAAAAGGATAATGCTGGAGCTTTAGTGTATTTTATTATATGTATTTTTTAATTTTTTTTATATAGATATTTTTAATAATTTTAAATAATTTTAAAAAATAAAAAAATTTATAATATTATTAAATAATACTTGCTTAATCACGAAGTAAAATATAAAATATTTTTTATGATTTTTTATTTTACTTCGTGATTAAGGAAGTATTTTTTAATAATTTTTTTTTTTACTTCTTGATTAAGAAAGTATTTTTAATGATGTTCTAAATTTATTTTATTTTTTAAAAAAAATTATATAAAAAATAACTTAAAAAAAAATACATACAATATATACCTACAGCCCCCAGCGGGGGCTGTAGCACGATCCAAAATGCAATCTGATTCGCAGAAGCCTTGAAAACTATGACATGCATGCAGCTGCGCGCAAAATGTCCGCACGCAACCTCTTGGTTATATCTATACGACTTTCCAATCAATATAAGATGTGAGCTAGTTAAGATTATTTATTTGTATGCAAATGGCTAAATTATTTGGTTATATCTCATGTCAAGAAAATAGAGCTGTATATTTATTTGTGACTAAATATATTCTATTAAAATGATTATTTCTTAATAAAATGAGTCAATTCTCATCACAAATAGTAATTTTTTATTACAAATAATTCGTTATAAATATTCATTTTGATGAAACATTTAAAATAAAATCATGTCTGTCTATTATCATAGCATGCTTAAAATTGAATGGAAGAAAACATATCTAGTCCTCCATGGTTAGAAGATGAGCTAGCCATCACTTTTGTGTATCTCGAATAATCTGGTGTTTGTGTGTGATGAGGAGACTTTTACTATCTTCCTGTGACACAAGAATGGCTCTCATGGAGTCTAATGGGCCAACTATATATATAATATATATATATATATATATATATATATATATATGAGGGTGAAAGTAAGGGCTTCCTTAAGTGCTCACTAAATAGCCCAGCCCATTATAGGCTCACATTATAACTATGCTAGTTCACAAAAAAAAAACAAAAAATACAACAATCTCCCACTTCGACAGCAAAGTCATCCACGCATAAATTTAATAAGAACTTGCATTCGAAGAACACAATCTAGATCAAGTGCGTTTGCAAGCAACAATTTATGAGTGCATCGATTGGATGCATGACACAAAACCAATACCTACAATCACGATATCAAAATAAATAATATGCAAGTACAATACACATATCAACACAAAGGTAATTGCTATATTCTCAAATGAAGCCCAATGAGACTATTTCATATTGTCTCCCTTTAAAACACAAAATATCACGTAATTAACATAAAATATATGCACAATAAAATGTTGCAACCAAGTGCTTACAATAAATACAAAGATACATCTCCCACTAACTTAATAGAATAGACGACTCTAACAATTCCATATGAGTCACATGCTCTCGAATTTGGAGCCAAACCCTTAGTTACTGGATCAGCCAATATAAGCTTCATGGGGATGTACACCATAGAAGTATGAGATTCCGCTAATTTCTCCCAAACAAAAAAATATTTAATATCAATATGTTAGGAATGTGAAGAACTTCTAGTGTTTCGAGAGAAAGAAACGGCTGTAGAGTTACCACAAAATATTGTCATTGGCTTCTCAATGGTACTAAAAATAACCAATCCTAAGATAAAATTCCGTAATAATATAGCTTGACATGTAGCTTGATAACAAGCCACATACTCTGCCTCCATAGTTGAAAAGGTAGTAAGGGTCTGTTTAACACT
Organism: Juglans regia; assembly: GCF_001411555.2. Taxonomy (NCBI): domain Eukaryota; kingdom Viridiplantae; phylum Streptophyta; class Magnoliopsida; order Fagales; family Juglandaceae; genus Juglans; species Juglans regia. The sequence goes on along the minus strand of NC_049906.1, from coordinate 1,304,680 downwards.
TTTCCACGAAATAGCTCCTTCTGCCATCATAAAAATATATCCAGGAGTAGATCTCTTGTCATTTGGGCATCCTGCATAATCAGCATCGGAATATCCAACAACATCAAGAATGTCGGATCGCCGATATGTTAGCATATAATGTTTAGTGCCTTGCAAGTACCTCAATACTTTCTTTGCAACTTTCCAATAACCCATTTGCAACCTATTGGTTTGCAACCATTCGGTCACTTATCTAAATTCCATACATCATTATGAAATATGGACCTCATCTCTTCATGCATAGCCTCTACCCAATGTGAAGACTGATGACTATCAATGGTTTCCTGGAAAGAAACTGGATCAACAGATATTCCAACACTAAGCTCATGCTCTTGCAAATAGATCGTATAGTCATAAATTGACTTCTTTAGTTTCTTGTGTACGGTACTTCAAAATTTGAAAATTACACATACCAATAATATTTTAGAAAATAATTATTTGTGATCAGTTATTTTTTGTGAAAATAATTATTTTTTATTAAAATGAATATAATTTTGTCATAACACTACAAAAAAATTATTTATTTGCAGTCAGTTAATTTCAATGAAATGATTATTTATAGTTAAAATGTGTTTGTTTGGATTACAAATAATCTTTTTATCGCAAATAAATGATCATAAATATCAATTTTTCTTATAGTATAAATAATCATTCTCGTCGCAAATAACACCTCATAAATTTTTTTTTTCTTGTAATCAACCTACGTGTAAGAGCATCTAATGAATTTGACAAATATTCGTTTGGACATTTGCCACTTATACGAGGATAGATAGCCACTAGACTGTCCCAATTACCAAACCCACTAGGGCCACTGGACTTCAGAAAGCCACAAACAGAGGAAAAAATAAAATAGAAAACTCCAAACCCAACTAGCTGATTGAGAAAGTACTAGCCATACATATTCGTTTGGACATTTGCCACTTATACAAGGATAGATAGCGACTAGACTGTCCCAATTACCAAACCCACTAGGGCCACTGGACTTCAGAAAGCCACAAACAGAGGAAAAAATAAAATAGAAAACTCCAAACCCAACTAGCTGATTGAGAAAGTACTAGCCATACATGTGCATGTCTTTTACTTTCCACGTATGTATATATATAGCCGAACTAGTTCTGACTTTCTAGTTTCAAAATATTGCTGATTGGCAGAAAACGAAGGAAAGAAGAAATGGATAAGTAGTTTAAAATTAAACACAAAGAATGCAATCTGATTCGCAGAAGCCTTGAAAATTATGACATGCATGCAGCTGCACGCAAAATGTAGGCATGCAACCTCTTGGTTATATCTCATGTCAAGAAAATTCGGATCTATACGACTTTCCAATTAATATAAGATGTGAGCTATTTAAGTGGATTTTGCTTATAAAAATAAAAAAATTCTAGACACAGTCCTAGTTGGGGGCCTGCATGCGCACGAAATGAAACGCTTCGTTTCATTTAAGTAAAAATTGCATAGAAATAAAAACCCGTCATTTAACTTGGCTATTGTTTTAATTGTTCAAGCTCCTTCTCCTGAGTCAAATCGCACTGAAACATCTTTGTTTGCCTTGCACTGAAACTGCTGGACGTCCGTGTTCATGTTGCATGCAAAGAAATCATCACATTAAGAAATGTCTGGATTCAAATTGCACTCATCTTCACCCTGATGTCTCAAAGGTAGAATCACATGAAGGTCCAAATAATCTCCTCAGTTGTCAGGATTCAGCAAGTGAAGGTGATACTATTCAATTTAGACCTAGATCTCCTAATATTCAAGATGATTTTTCAAATGAGTATATTAGTTCAAGAATGCAAGATCGCTGTTATGATAGTCCTGATGGGGAAATTACCTACGGGAAATATTGGAATGATTCTTTTACAAATGAAAAATCAAAGTCTTTCTAGTTGGAGACTAAAATTTCGGAAATAAATTTAACTGGATCCATCTTTGAAGTGGTCTATTTTTAAGTATCTGTTTTTAGAGGACGAGGTCTATTTTCAGAGCACTTTTACAGATGAGCAATCAAAGTTTTTCTCGTTAGAGACTAAAATTTCGAAAAGAAATTCAACTCGATCCATCTTTCAAGTGGTCTGTTTTTAAGCATCTATTCTTGGAGGATGAGATCTATTTTCAAAGCACTCAAATGCGAATGAGACTATAGATGCCGATAGTGGTGGAGGAGATGCAGAGGGAGCTCAAACGATAGAGATCTATTTTCAAACACTCAAACGCAAGACCATTGTGCTTTGGGTTGATGTGTCTGGGCCTGTGTTCTGGGAATAGAGATAAGAATGAAAGTGCAGAGAGTTATGTCACATTGTTTGAGGGAGGAAGATAAAGTCGAGGGTATTTTTTATATTTGACCAAAACTATAGGAAAAATGACATAAACATCCATTTCGTGCGCACGCAAGCCCCCAACGGGGACTGACGCACGGCTCATAAAAATATGCTTTGCATGTTATATATATATATGTATATATCTAACATGCACTTATTACAAGAAAAATGATTATTTGTGACTAATTGTATTGTATTCAAATGATTATTTCTTAATAAAATGAGTCAATTCTTATCGCAAATAGTCATTCTCGTTATAAATAATTCGTTATAAATACTCATTTTGATGAAATAAACATTTAAAATAAAATCATGTCTATATATTACCGTAGCATGCTTACAACTGAATGGAAGAAAACATACCTCCTCTATGGTAATTAGAAGATGAGCTAGCCATCACTTTTGTGTGTCTCGAATAATCTGGTGTTTGTGCGTGATGAGGAAACTTTTACTCTTTTCTCTCTGTGACAAAAAAATGGCTTTCATGGAGTCTAATGGGCCAACTCTCTCTCTCTTTCTCTCTCGCTCTCTCTCTATATATATATAAGGGTGAGAGTAAGGGCTTCCTCAAATGCTCACTAAATAGCCCAGCCCATTATGGGCTCACATTATGACTATGCTAGTTTACACATAAAAAAAAATACAACAATCTCCCACTTGGACATGAGCAAAGTCATCTACACAAATTTAATAAGAACTTGCATTCGAAGAACACAATCTGGATCCAGTGCATTTGCATTCAACAAGTTATGAGTGCACCGATAGGATGTATGACACAAAACTAGTACCTTCAATCATGATATCCAAACAAATAATATGCAAGTACAACACACATATCAACACAAAGGTAATTGATATATTCTCAAATGAAGCCCAATGAGACTATTTCATAGTGTCCCACTTTAAAACACAAAATATTACGTAATTAACACAAAATATATGCACACTGAAATGTTGCAACCAAGTGCTCACAACAAATACAAAGATACATCTCCTACTAACTTAATAGAATAGGCAACTCTAACAATCCTATATGAGTCACATGCTCTTGAAACACTTTTGGAGCCAAACCCTTAGTTAGTGGATCAGCCAATATAAGCTTCCTGGGGAGGTACACCACAAAAATATGAGATTTTACTACTTTCACCGAAACAAAAGAATATTTTATATCAATATGTTTCGAACACGAAGAGCTTCTAGTGTTCTGAGAGAAAGAAACGGCCACATAGTAATAACAAAATATTGTCATTGGCTTCTCGATGGTATTCACAATAACCAATCCCGAGATAAAATTCTGTAACCATGTAGCCTGATAACAAGCCACATACTCCACCTCCATAGTTGAAGAGGTAGTAAGTGCTTGTTTAACACTTTTCCACGAAATAGCTTATTCTGCCATCATAAGATATATTCAGAAGTAGATCTCTTGTCATTTGGGCATCCTGCATAATCAACATCGGAATATCCAACAACATCATGAATGTCGGATCGCCGATATGTTAGCATATAATGTTTAGTGCCTTGCAAGTACCTCAATACTTTCTTTGCAGCTTTCCAATGACTCAAAACTGGATTGCTTAGGTATCTACCGAGAACACCGACAATATAAGCAATATCTGGTTTTGTACATACCTGAGCATACATCAAACTACCAACAATTGATGCATATGGAATTGCATGCATCTGAATCTTCTCATCATCATTCAAAGGACATTGAGACTTATTAAGTATATCACCTTTAACAATAGGTGTTTTTCCAGAAGAGTAGGACTGCATATTAAACCTATGCAAAAGAAAATCAATATAGGTTTTTTGAGAAAATCCAAGACACAATTTCCTCTATCACGGGAAATCTATATACCTAATACATAGAACACCTCACCAAGATCTTTCATATCAAAATGAGAAGACAACATACACGTAGTCTCAAGTAAAAGCTTAATGTCATTAGTTGCGAGTAATATATCATCCACGTAAAGCATAAAAAAGATATATTTGCTCCCAATGATCTTCAAGTATATGTATTGATCAACCATATTTTGTTTAAAACCACAAGAGGTAACAATTTCATCAAACTTCAAGTACCATTGCCTTAACGCCTGTTTAAGCCCATAAATTGACTTCTTTAGTTTGCACACCATATGTTCCTTATTATTCATCTGAAAGCCATCTGATTGCTTCATATACACTTCTTTAGACATATGCCCATTAAGAAAAGCTGTTTTGACATCCATTTGAGGTAGCTCCAAGTCAAAATGAGCTACAAGTGTCATGATGATCCGTAATGAGTCTTTGGTAGACACTGGTGAGAACGTATCATTATAGTCAATGCCCTATTTCTGGCAAAAGGCTTTAGCAACTAGTCTAGCCTTGTACTTCTCTACTTAGCCACTAGAATTCTGTTTGGTTTTGAAGATCCATTTGCAACCTATTGGTTTGCAACGATTCTGTCACTCAACCAAATCTCATATATCATTCCGAAATATGAACCTCATCTCTTCATACATAGCCTCTACCAGTGTGAAGATTGAGGACTGTCAATGACGTCCTGGAAAGAAGCTGGATCAACAGATATTCCAACAATAAACTCATGCTCTTGCAAATAGATCATATAATCATCAGAGATTGCAGGTCTACGTGTCTTATGTGATCTCCTCAAATGAACATCATTAGTTACCCCTTCAACGACAGTAGGTCTATTGTCAATAATGGGTTATTGAGTAATGCCAACAGTGTGCTCTACATATTGAGGCAAACTTATAGATGGTGAAATAATAGACATCAGGAAAATAACAAGCTCCTCCTTGAATGCAATCTTTCGTGGCATTGAATGTTCACAATTAATATCATCCTCAAAGTAAACAGCTCGATCCGACTTAATGATTCTAGTTAAATGAGAAGGACAATAGAACTTGGAGCTTTTTAAGCCAATACAATCGGCCACAAAATACCCAGTAATAGTTTTAAGGTCAAGTTTCTTTAGCTATGGATTGTTAGGTTTTACTTTTGCCTTGCAGCTTCAAAACATGAAAATGAAGCAAACTAGGTTTCTTTCTTGACAATAATTTATTAGTAGTTTTAGGGATTGACTTACTCGATACTTGGTTAAAAAAGTATGCAACTGTTTGCAAAGTCTCTGCCCACAAGAACTCAGGTAAGGACGAGTGACTAAGCATACATCCACTATAAGAAATTAAGCATTTTTCCAGCACTCAAAATCGTCGCAAATATCCCCAATAATCGTTGCATTTAATCATTTTTGACAATTTTGAAATCGCTGCATGTTTGACAAAATCAAAGTGCCATGTTTGATTAATTTCAATGATATGCAAAAATCATCACAAAAAATTATTATTTTCAACAATTTTAATCTGTCGCAAATATTGAAAAAATCGACGGAAATGACCCTCCCATTTACCATTAAAATCGCTGAGAAAAATCATTTCCAGCGATATTCATCGTCGCAAAAGATTAATAAATTGCCGCAAATAACTCATTATTTTTCCTAACGATTTTAAATTATCATCGTCATTAAGTATGCCAACGGGTAAACTTCACCGCAAAAGACTATTTGTGGCGATTTAGTTTCGCTGCAAATATGTTTATGCTATGAAAAATTATTTCCGATAAATTTTACTAGCCGGAAAAAGTGTTTCAAAAAATTAAAAAAAAAAATACACAAAAAATATAGAAAAAATATTATATACATCCAAGTTTTGCAGGCTTCACAATTTTACCTTACACTACGGATTATTGGATGCGCTACAATCAATACAGAAAATACAGGAAAAAGATAAGGCAGACGAAATTCAACCTCAGAACATGTTTATTCCCTTTTCTAACAAACCACTTCATATTGTAATACCTAGTTCGAAAACATACACAGTTGAAAATATGAGATGCTCCAGGTCCTGCAGAGAATTTTATGGAACAGAATTAGTACCTTTAAGTTTATATGAACACTAAATATAGTAGGTTTATACATACCAGTCTCGAGATCATGCCAAGAGTGTGCAGCAACTGATCTCCTTGACAAAGATGAAAGGATTCTCTCATTCAATTGGGGAACTGAACGTTGAGCATGATTTTCTTTAGCTTCAATTTTATGTATCTCGTCACTCATCTCTAATAAGATGCAGAAAAAAGTGTCACATGGAAAGCTTGATAAAATATTAAAATTAACGAAGCCGTGGATTCAAAAACTCTGGTTCTTAAATCAGGATGACAAATATGAGAATTAATTATTTCAGTTGCAGGAGGTGGCAATGCCATAATCCTTATGCAGTCTGATATTGTTGCAGCCAAGATTATATACAAATCACTCTAGAACCAAATGACATTCAGATCAAATACACTTCCTTTTGTGAAAATAGAATGTAAGGTGAAATCGTGGATCAAGAGCCCATTACAAAACATGCGTTTCTTCCAAAGTTTCAAGAGTACTCATAAACAATAGCCATTTCCAAACTCAGTGCAAAAATAAAATTTAACATTAGAATACAAAACATGTAATTTTCAAACTTAGTGCAAATACAAAACTTATACATGCCATTTTCAAACTCAGTGCAAATATAAAACAATAGAGAACGTAAATCCAACCCAATATACATGCCATTTCCAAACTTAACATTAGAATACAAAACATGTCACTTTGGCTGAAATATTGCAAATACAAAATCTGTCCGGTTGTAGTATCTAACCAAGAGAAAGTCCATCAAATTTATTTGGTAACCGAGAACTAACTCACTTCACATGAAACTAGCATGCGTTTTATGAGTATTATGAAATACTAATGATATAAATGTGGTCGAAATACAACATACTCAACTCAACTAAGCTTTAACCCAAATATATGAGTCTTAAAACCACATAGAAGAGTATCCTGTTAACTCCACAGCAAAGAACTAAAAGTGCTTCCTATATTTTAGCATCCTGTGTCATATATTCTTCTTTTCTTCTTTGCATCAGATTATCTTATCACTTTTCTTAAATCCATGCATAAACTCTTGTTGAACCTAATCTCTCCAAATAAATTAAATGCCGTTTCATTGTTGGAAGCAAATAATAAACTGTATATCAACCTCAACCTCAAATTATAAACATTTCAGAAAAATCGGTGAATTAATTAAGGCTAACCTTTAGCATGTCGCCTTCACTAAATGCCCTCCGCATTCCATAAACTGCACCAAAATCCATGCCGTGATTGGATCAAGGCTCACAAACGATTCTTCCAAGTATGCTCAAATTTGACGCAAGTGATTCCTCTTGATTGAATGAAATGATAACACCACCCCAAGTAATGAGTACTCTAGCTAGGTGTCTCTCATGTATACTAATTGTGTATGGGGGTTGCACCATTGCCACTTATTAATAAAATCTTCTTACTTCTAAAAAATAAATAAAGGGAAACTCAGTAGCAGAATGTGTTTAGAGAAGTTCTTTTTAGTGACTAACAGAGTGTCTTGAGGCTATTGGAAATTCGACCAGTTTATCATGTTTTCATAAGATTCTATGTCTTCTCCCTCTAATTCTAAAATGTGTTTAGAGAAGTTCTGGGAAAATATGTTAATCGATAGAGTACAAAACTAAGTTACAAACAGAACAAAGGACAAAGGTACCTTCCACATCAGGTTCTTTGGATGAGTAACTGATGGTTAGCAAAATGAGGAGTACTAGCCAGCATATGGTTAGCTTTAGAGGATGCCAGCTTAAAACATTTACAAACATGCAACAGTCCTCAATTTCCAAGGAGTATTCACTTGGTGACCTCCTGCCCAGTTTCTAGAACTCTACATAAAGGAAAATAAAGCACCAAGGAATACATTGTTAAATACTATTTGTCTGGAAATGCAAAATAACACTTCATCCATTATTCTCTTTGTCCCACAATACATGAGAGTTTTAAAATGGCATGCCTTTTGATAAAAGAATAAAAACCTTCTTATTGCGCTTGGGAATCCAAGGCTTTTACCATTCAGTATACATTTTATCAGAAACAGTCGAAGCAAAGTCATGAGAGTGTTCAAAGTAGTTCAACAATAATAAGTTCGCAAAATGCAAAAAGGCGAGTCCTTTTTTCTTTAAAATGGGTGCCAGTTGATACAAATCCCTTAAAATGTCCCTATTAGTTAAACAAAAGTTTCCTTGGCTAGAACAAAGGAACATGCAGAAGTGCGAGGATCCTAAAGAGACCTAACACTTCATGAGAGGTGCAAGGATCCTGTGATATACAGCCTCCTACCACACTTCCTTCCTCGTCATAAATATTGTATAGGACTTGTGCAAAAGAAGGGTTTGCATCATCCTTTTCTAATTAAACTACTCAACAAATGATAGCTGATTAGTTGTCATGTATACTGTGTAGACTGTAGAGTAAGCTATCAGCAATTAACATTAGTGCAAAATAACTGTTACCTCAGAAACTTGACAGTTGCTTACATGCGACTTCCAAGGTTGAGGTTCCAATACAAGAATGCCACCCTGCTTAAGAAAAGAACATTTTCTGAATAGATGGTTCAATAGACCTTACATGACAAGGTGGAAGTACCATAAAATCAGAATTACTCTCAGATAAAGCCCCATCAATAATTCAAAGAAAAAAATGTGCATAATAAGAAAATATAAATAACAATTACTGGATGAAGCAATCTCCAAATCTTTGAAAATAATGTAATCAATCCTTCATCACCCCAGTTAAGATGAATCCATTTTGTTACACTCAAACTGCAATGCAGGAAATATGCATTTCACCAAACAATCAGATATTAAGGTTAAGCAAAAACATGAACAAAAAATGAGAGCTTATAATAGCACTAAAAAGTTTTACCGTGTTTCCCATCCCCCACTGGCCCACCCCCTTCTTTTTCTTGAATAAAAGACAGCTTGAACTACTGACGAGATAATTATTCCTGTCTTGTGTTCAGTTTTCAGTCTTTAGGATAACTTTATGGATTAAATTAGGCCCAAAGCGTTTAGAAAAAAATAATATGAAATAAAATAAAACAAAATGCAGCTACACTCGAACAACTCATGAATATGTTTAGCCAAAACAGGAACTTTGCAAAATGTTACATGGAATACTGAGGCAGATATATCACTGCCAAATGATTGGGGAGAGAAGCAAATAGAAGGAAGAGGGGTGTGTAAAAGTAACACAAATCATATTACCAAAAGTTTGTCAGAGCTGCATCGCTTTTTTTCCAGTAACTTTTTCTCTACGTTTCTTCTATATTGGCAAGTATTTTAGTTACAGAACAGTTCACATCGTTTCACTACCTTATAGGGTTCAGTCGTAAATCAAGAAATCCCTACCAAAACAAAAATATAAGATGAGTCAGGTCCAAATAATTAGTGTCATGATCTTGTAATTCAACCAAGTTAGACAAAAGTATATTCTTGCTATGAGACTTCAAAAAATAAATGGAGGACATAAAGTAATTGCTTAAAAGCATCCAAGTAATATCTACTTTTGTTATCTAATTTGATCTTTTAACCCCCAGGCCGCAGCTTATAACTTGGATAATTCATAAACCTGACAAGCTAGCACTAACCATGGAAGATATCACTTCTTCATTTTCTGCATGAATGAAAGTAACCATCTCCTGCCTAAGTGTATTGCTTATTTCAACTCATAATTCATAAAAGGTTCAAGTCAAAAGAAAAGGAAAAATAAAACTGAATTATTAGTTACAAGTATTGAACTATGTCCAGAATGAACTATTATGCTAATGTACTTTCATTTTTCACCTTCTTTCCAGGTAAGCGTGATGTTGCTGGTATAAGTTTCTAAGAACACATGAAATTCTATATATAAATTAACCAAGAGGCAATGAATGAGTGTGTGTGTGTGTGTGTGTGTGTGTGTGAGAGAGTGAGAGAGAGAGAGAGAGAGAGAGAGAGAGAGTGTGTGTGTGTGTGTTCAGAAGCTGTTTAACATGCTAGTCAAAGCTTCCTCTTGATGCTTTATACCATAAAAGTAGCAGCATACCTGGAATGCAATTACAGGATGTGGAACAGTTCGATTTAACAGCATAACTATGATTTCCTTGATATGTATAAGAACATTTACATGTCCATTTGTTTATGCCAGAAGTATCAGAAAGTTCATCTGCAGCCAAATATTCAACTTGAGACAAAATCTTCATAGCTTTATCAGAGGAGCAGAATGGGGAGCAGTGGAAGAAGTTCACCAAATCTTGGAGTTGCTGGAAAGATCAAAGAATTCATGTGGAGAGTCCTTGATGCTATCTTACCTACAAAAAACAGCCTTTTGAGGAAAACAGGTTGTGTCAAGTGCTTCTTGTCCAATCTGTAATATGGAGGAAGAGTTTGTATGTGATGTGTCGGATTTCTAGGAAATAATTTGGGAAAGATTTCTAGGAAATAAGTTAGGAAACTTTGTTTTAAATATGTCAGATTTCTAGGAGATAAATTAGGAAGTTCTATTTTAGATAAAATCTGAAATAACTATTTCAGATTTTAGATATTTCTGTTTCCTGTTTTATAGCCTAGGAATTTGCTGATTTGATTTCCTTATTAGGTGGCCCTCCTGATTTGGTGGCCTTCCTCTTCTATTTATATTGTAAACGTTTCTGTTGGAAAATAATAAGAATGATTATTCTTCTTCCCAAAAACTACATGGTATCAGAGCTTCGTGCTCTTTTTCTATTTTCTCCTTTCTTCTGATGATGTCATATAAGTCGGCAATGACCGGCTCTTCAGACTCTTCTACTTCCGAAACAATTCCGCCCAATTCCACCATCCCTCCCACGCATGTATCTGCTGATTCCTATTCCCAGAATTCAGCTCTTTATCTCACAACTACAAAACTCAATGGGCATAACTATCTCGAGTGGGCTCAGTCTGTCAAATTGGCAATCGATGGCAGAGGCAAGTTTGGACATTTGACTGGCGAAATATCAAAACCTGTTGCTGGTGACCCTAATATAAAAAAATGGCAGTCAGAAAATTCTCTTGTTATTGCTTGGCTCATCAATTCCATGGAACCTACCATTGGAAAACCTCACCTATTTCTTCCCACTGCTCAAGATGTCTGGGAGGCTGTTCGAGATCTTTATTCGGACCTGGAGAATTCTTCTCAAATTTTTGAGTTGAAAACTCGACTTTGGAAATCCAAGCAAAATGATCGCGATGTTACGACTTATTACAACGAATTGGTAACGTTATGGCAGGAACTTGATCAGTGTTATGAGGATGTTTGGGAAAATTCGAATGACTATGCTCGTCACAAGAAGAGAGAGGAAAACGACAGGGTTTACATGTTCTTAGCTGGCCTTAATCGAAGTTTGGACGAGGTCCGAGGTCGCATTCTTGGCCGGCAACCATTGCCCTCT